>NC_080550.1:25744322-26467477 GCF_028640845.1 Ahaetulla prasina | reverse complement strand
CATCAAGCTTGTACTTAGTATTTAAGTTCTTTTTTCCAATTTGTAATACTGAGCATTTGCTGGTTGAGATTTGGAGTTGCCAAGTTTTAGACCATTCCGACACAAAGTCAAGGTCTTTTTGAAGGGTTGTTGCATTGTTGGCAGCTGTATGAATTGAAAATATAAACGTACAGATATAACTAAATAATATCTCATTTGAGGTTGACAGTCCTAGTTTGTGAGGGATTTTTTCTTTATATCTTAACTGGAAAAAGGATTTGGATTGTTTTCAAAGGGGAGTGGCTTTGCAATATTTTTTGTTTTCGTGATCTATTGCTCAGAAGTGTCTTTCTTAAGCGCAGTTTCATTTTATTTTAATCAATCTAATAAATAAGTAATTGGTAGATAGTTTGGAATATATTTTGTTTTTCTGCTTAGTCTCTGCCTCAGTCCAAATGTGTGGATAATTGTCACCCTGGATTTGTAAAACGGGCTCGGAAAGAAGAACCAATTTGCTGCTATGATTGTATTCCTTGTCCGGAGGGGACCATCTCCACACAGGAAGGTGAGTGACACCAGAGGAAAGGGCACTGGATTCAACCAGAACATTTTATCAAAGTGCATCTTAAAAGACACACGTGAACTTGACTGTTTTATTCTTCATTGCTATTTTCAACATGTCCAATTTATTCCATAATGAGAGGAATAAGATCTTGAAGAATAAGGCAGGAAGGGATAGAAGAACGTAGTGGATGGGGCCAGAGGAATTCTGCTAAAGGAAGTATCTTTTCTACTTGTCAGCTTGGAAGTTTCCTTCCATGTTTACTATCTAAATTCTTTGAAACTTGATGATTGATTTCAGGTAAATGGGTTTTGCTCATCCAAACCAATTTTAACTTACAGGCCAAAAGATATCTCAGTCAGTCAGTCAGTCAGTCAGTCAGTCAGTCAGTCAGTCAGTCAGTCAATATTTATTAAGATCATTAGGATGAAGTGATTACAACAAGGTATATCCCTTGTGCCCCGCCGCAGGTGAGCGACCCCGAGAGCGCCGTGTCGGTGGAGTTCACGCCCACGATCCCGCACTGCAGCATGGCGACCCTGATCGGCCTCTCCATCAAAGTGAAGCTGATCCGGTCCCTCCCGGAGAGGTTCAAGGTGAGCGGCTTTTTGTTTTGTTTTGTTTACATTTATATCCCGCCCTTCTCCGAAGACTCAGGGCGGCTTACAGTGTATAAGGCAATAGTCTCATTCTATTTGTATATTTACAAAGTCAACTTATTGCCCCCCCAACAATCTGGGTCCTCATTTTACCTACCTTATAAAGGATGGAAGGCTGAGTCAACCTTGGGCCGGGCTCGAACCTGCAGTAATTGCAGGCTACTGTGTTCTTAATAACAGGCTTTACCAGCCTGAGCTAAACCGGCCCTTAAAGCGGCGGGGGTATGTGTGTCAGGGCAGCGCCCGGCCCTCGCGGAGACAAAGGAGCTCCAGCGGGGGGGGGGGGAATCGGGAGCTCGGTTCCCACCCCAGAGGCTCTTCCTCGCGGGACCCTCTGGCGGTGGTCCTTTGGATCAGGGGTCTCCAAAGCTGGCTGGGGCATTCTGGGAGTTGAAGTCCTCCAGGCTTATTTATTTATTTATTTATTTATTTATTTATTTATTTGGTTTCTATACCGCCCTTCTCCCGAAGGACTCAGGGCGGTGTACAGGCAAAAATAAAACAGACAGTGCAATATATAATTTAAAATGCAATTAAAAAAACTTATTTTAAAATTGGCCTGAAAATTAAAATATACAATGAGCTAAAAACCCCGTTTAAAATTAATTAATAAGAATTTTAAAAAATTTGATAAAATTCAATTCAAGACAGCCCCGCGCGAATGAAAAGATGCGTCTTCAGTTCGCGACGGAATGTCCGAAGGTCAGGTATTTGGCGTAAACCCGGGGGAAGTTCGTTCCAGAGGGTGGGAGCCCCCACAGAGAAGGACCTTCCCCTGGGGGCCGCCAGCCGACATTGCTTGGCTTCAAGTTCCCAAGGTTGGAGACCCCTGCTTTGGATAGCCAGCTGCTTCTGATATTCCAAAAGGTCAGGTTTGCTGCATGAGTTTTCCTACCGCGTGTTTAGATTTAAAGAGTTTAGACTTAAGAGCAAGAAATCAGGTACTTTTTCCTTTTGCATCTCCCATGGGTCTCTCAGTGTTGCTCTTTTTATTGGTAGACTAAGGCAGTTGAAGGGATGTGAAAGCTCGTGCTCAGTGCAGGATCTTCATGTGATCTATGCTCATCCAGCAAAAGAAGAAAACACCGTGTAGTAGCCTATTCTGCCAATGGGTGGTGTGTAGAAAAATGTTAAAGAAATGTTTAAGAAAATGTTAAAGAAAATGTTTAAGAAAATGTTGGATACCATCTGTCTGAGATGGTGTAGGGTTTCCTGCCTGGGCAGGGGGTTGGACTAGAAGGCCTCCAAGGTCCCTTCCAGCTGTGTTGTTGTTATTGTTATTGTATAAGTCAGAAAGTTTCTAAGGTGTAAGTCACTTTTGCTTCTGCAGCCATTTTTTCCCCTTGGTGTGAGGATGTGTGCCACTTTGAAGTTGCAGCAAAATAGGATAAAAATTCGTTGAAGTTCTGTTAGCAGATTAGATTTCATACAGTTGTCAAACAATCCTCCATCTTATTTATATAGTTGCTAAATGTGTGCGTGTACATATGTATACACAAACACATATGCCTTGGGGTGGCTTACAGATAATAAAATATCACAACCATTAAAAAAGACAAATACATATCTTAAAACAATTATTAAAATAATAAAATTCATAACTGAGGTAATCACATTTGTCAGCAATTAGTACAGTTTCTGTGCCAGCTTTGCCACATTTCCCAGTTCCCATTCCCATTGGCAAAACCATGTTTTCAAGATCTTTTCAAAGGCCAGCAGAGTCGGACCAATTCTAATCCCTAGGGGAATGATGTTCCAGAGGGTGGGCAAATTGAACCCGGATGCAAATTGGCTACCAGTGCAGCTTGTGGAACAGAAATATAGATTGTGGAGTGCACATAACTGCCCAAACAGCATTTTGAAATTGAAACTCTCAAATGTTTTTCATAGGTAGCCCCGTTGTAGAGTGACTAAAACATAACTACCATGAGCAGGTCGAGGAATGAACAGAATTGGCACACAACACACAGTTGTGCAAAGGCCATGGCTGCTGCCACCTGTTCTTTGACCAGAAGGGCCTCCAGATTGTGCCCATTTGGGGTAGTGCAACGCCATTTGGAACAAGAGATGGAAAGTCCCAAGAACCAGGGGGGCCAACACTCAATCTCTCTTGGGCCGAGCTGAGCTGAGCCTGTCATTTCCCATCCAAACCTTGACAGCCTCCAGAAACTGAGACAGAACCTCCAAGCATCGCTTAACTGTGTATCATCAGCATAGTGATGATAGCTTACTCCATGCCATTGGATAACCACCCAGCAGCTTTATGTAGCTGTTAAACAAGAGAGGAGAAAGGACTGGGTCCTTGCAGAAGTAGAGGCTGAGAGCAGAACCTTTCCCCTCCTATCAACACCAATTGGAACCAGTCCAAGATGAAGGAAGAGAACCTGCACAAGACACTACTCCTAACTCCTGGAACTAGTCCAAAAGGATACCAGGGCTAATGCTATTGAAAGCTACTGAAGGTCAAGAAAAGCAAGGAGGGACACACTACCCCCATCCCCAATGCAGTGTCTCCTCCCTTTCTTTCCTTTTGAATAAACACTAACTTGATGAACATTTCTTTTATGTACACTGAGAGCATATGCACCAAGACAAATTCCTTGTGTGTCCAATCACACTTGGCCAATAAAAAATTCTATTCTATTCTATTCTATTCTATTCTATTCTATTCTATTCTATTCTATTCTATTCTATTCTATTCACTTCCATATTGTAGTGTCCCAACTGAAAGTACCTTCCCACCAAATTTCAGTGGTGCCCATCACAACTTGGTCATCTTCGTGGATTGGGATCCTTAACTCTTCCTGCTTATTTTCCATATGCATTTCATTGGAATAGCCAAGATTTTAAATGACACCATCTCCAGGCTTCTCTGTTCCCTGGTTTCCATTTCTTCCTTTTGTAAGGGGGAGGGGCGTAGTTTGTTTCTTTGTCCTAAGTCTTTGGTGGCCACTCTCAGTTTTGCCATTTCCCCCCTTTGTTCTCGTTTAAGGCCTTCCTGCCAAGATACAACTCAAACCCTTCCTTTCCAATTTTTTTAAAGACATGTCCCATCTTCCCCCTGGAGTTTTTCACCCTGAGAGCAGGGGCCATTGTCTAGAATCCAGCCCCTTCTCAATCACACCATTTGTGTATCCGTTTGTTAAGTTACAGGATCCTGCTTCCTTGCACCAAACCCTTAACTGGAACAATTAATGAACAAATTCCTTCCCAGCCCCTTATAATCTTAGTAGATTCTTTTAAGATACCTTTTGGCTATGTAATTTGTCTTGCAGTGGATCATGAGAAAAGGAAGGTTATTGATGGCTTTGAATAGTTTTGGTAACCACATTGTCGTGTGCCATTTAAGGGCACCTGCAAGGCAATAGACCTATGATGTCACCTTTGGTTTCCACACAGCCCCCCAGTTCATTTCAGATGGGAATCATCCATTGCTATGATTTGCCCTTTTAGGCTTATATCCCTGGGGGTT
Source organism: Ahaetulla prasina (assembly GCF_028640845.1). Taxonomy (NCBI): domain Eukaryota; kingdom Metazoa; phylum Chordata; class Lepidosauria; order Squamata; family Colubridae; genus Ahaetulla; species Ahaetulla prasina. The sequence continues at coordinate 26,462,805 of NC_080550.1, read as the reverse complement.
CAAGCATCTTCCATAATGTTACATGCAGTGTTTTCAGGTGGCTGCATACAGAGAGCCTGACAGCAGTTCTTGGTTTCTGTTGACACTGATCTTGTTATTTGGCAAAAAGAAGGCACTCCCAGAATGAGCTGGGAAATAAACGTGCTAAATTAAATGCATGCTTACAATCTAAAAGACAAGAGAAGCAGACAGATTTGAGGGGGCAAGAAAAATAATCCAGTTGCTCCAATAATTAAAATATATACATTCTAATTTGGAATCGGGTGAGTTACCAGCTGTACGCTGACGACACTCAGCTGTACTTTTCACCCCGGCCACCCAAATGAAGTTGTTGAATTGCTGTCCCGGTGTTTGGAAGCCGTACGGGTCTGGATGGGGAGAAACAGCCTCAAGCTTAATCCCTCCAAGACGGAGTGGCTGTGGATGCCGGCATCCCGATTCAGTCAGCTGCAGTTGCAGCTGACTGTTGGAGGCGAGTTATTGGCCCCAAAGGATAGGGTGCGCAACTTAGGTGTCCTCCTGGATGAACGGCTGTCGTTTGAAGATCATTTGACGGCCGTCGCCAGGAGGGCCTTCCACCAGGTTCGCCTGGTTCGGCAGTTGCACCCCTTCCTTGATCGGGATGCCTTGTGCACAGTCACTCACGCGCTCGTTACCTCTCGCTTGGATTATTGTAATGCTCTCTATATGGGGCTCCCCTTGAAGTGCACTCGGAGGCTTCAGTTAGTCCAGAATGCAGCTGCGCGGGTGATAGAGGGAGCTTCGCGTAGCTCCCACGTAACACCACTCCTGCGCAGACTGCACTGGCTACCTGTGGCCTTTCGAGTGCACTTTAAGGTGTTGGTTACGACCTTTAAAGCGCTCCATGGCTTAGGGCCTGGGTACTTACGGGACCGCCTGCTGTTACCGTATGCCTCCCACCGACCCGTACGCTCTCACAGAGAGGGACTTCTCAGGGTGCCGTCCACCAAGCAATGTCGGCTGGCGGCCCCCAGGGGAAGGTCCTTCTCTGTGGGGGCTCCCACACTTTGGAACGAACTTCTCCCGGGCTTACGCCAAATACCTGACCTTCGGACCTTCCGCCACGAACTGAAGACACATCTTTTCATTCGCGCGGGGCTGGCTTAAATTTTAAATTTTAAATTAGATAAATTTTATCGATTTTAAATTTTTTACTAATTTTAAATGGGGTTTTGGTTTTTATAATTTTTTAAAGTTCTAGGCTAATTATAATAAGTTTTTTAACTTGCATTTTAAATTGTATACTGTAGTGTCTGTATTTTATTGTTGCCTGTACACCGCCCTGAGTCCTTCGGGAGAAGGGCGGTATAAAAATCAAATTAATAATAATAATAATAATAATAATAATAATAATAATAATAATAATAATAATAATAATAATAATAATAATAATAATTTGATGACATTTAGGTTTGCAATATCTATCTTCAGATTTGTCCAACTTACTCTATTTTTCTTTCTGTTCAAAAAGTCAACTTTAATTGGCATCTTGTGTGCTCAGGGAAAACTGCTTGATTTTTCTATAAAGGCCCATCAGGTCACTGGGAGTAATAGGTTCTTTGTGGTAGTGCTTTTTTCATCTTCCCTATACTATTTCCTCTGCCCCCCATCCAAGGAGAACTGAATGAAGTTGAGCCCTGGGCCATAATCAGAATTGGGTTTTTTTCCTGAAAATTAAAACAGAGTTATTGCAATGAAAGGGTCGTTGTATCCCTTTCAGGGGGCTATGCAAACTGAGTAAGGGGTTCTTTGGCACTCTGTGGGCTTGGTTGTTTTCTTGAAGACATTTCAGGACCCAAACCAGGTACCATCAATGCTCTGGGTAACTTGAACTGCTGTCTCCTTTTCAGGTGGATGTCCACATAACACCTGGGACACATGCTTCTGAGCACGCAGGTAAATGTTTCATGTTCAGCACACATTTTGACAAGGTTGCGTTGAGGATGTTCAGCTACTCAGATGCAAAGCAGAAAAGGTGCTTCTGAGAAGGTTCAGATGCTTTTACCGCCTTTTTCTCCTACAGCCCCCACCCTCCTCTCGTCACCCTCTGCTGACAGGGCAGATTCATTTCCAAGAGATGTTTCTGATTATTGGTTCTTTAGAAATGCCCATTTAATTATCTTAAACACTTTAATATGAATCCGTTTTAATTTATGTTCTACCTTCATATTGCATCTTCTTTTTTTGCAAAAATAAGTGTCATATATTTGAATCTCTCCGAGGCAAAATGCACACATTTGTACTGTTCATATGTTGGTAAACATAATTTTGCTGGTTTGGGGGGGAAACGGGAAGCTCATAAACTGCTTGTTTTTTGGTTGTCTCTTAGCTGGTCAACAATCTAACTAAAACTGTATCTGGACTGATTTTCCACAGTAAACAAGCAACTTGCTGACAAAGAGAGAGTGGCGGCCGCCTTAGAGAACATGCACTTGCTCCAGGTGGTGAACCAGTGCTTGTCGGGACGATCTTAGTGTCTCTCTGTGTGTGTGTCTCTGAGAGCATCTTCAAGGTCTGGTCGAGGCCGGCTTCTTGGTGAAAAATGGTCTTTTACTTGTCCTCTGTGTACATTGGAGTAAAAAAAATGTAGTTCCTTAGCAAAAATTTATTCTTTTTCAAGAGTTAGCGATACATGTGACTCTGAAATATTCTATTTGAATAGGGGAAGGTGCTTGTAATAATTAACAGAAGCGTTACACCTTCCTAGTCAAATGGGTCTATTTTTGAAAATAGGTAGGAGCCCCCACAACCCGGGAGACAAGCTATTCCATTAATTGTTCTCACTGTCAGTAAATTTCTCCTAGGTTGGATCTCCCTTTAACAAGGTTCCACCTATTACTACTTGTCCTGCCCTCTTCTCTGAGACAGCCCCTCAAGTACCAGAGGTTGTTGTCATCTCCCCATAATTGTGATGATGTTTGGTAGGCTAGACGTATCTCTCTCCCTCAACCACTCATTGTACAATCTAGCCTGTTACCAAGTTAAAGGTTTAAAGTGGCTTGAATACGTTTCTTATTCACAAGGCCTGTCATGTTCTTGGAGGCCTTCAGCCTTTTGGGGCTGCCAGGCCAATCTGGATTCTGCTAAATGCCCTGGTGCTGCCAGGCCTGAAGGCCAGCTTGCCCAAATATGCAGCCCAATAAATCTGAGCATAGAGCAGAACTGGGGGGAAAGTTCTGAAAACTGCTCCTTGGCATTAAGAATTCAGCCACCCTTGTGGCCAAATTCACATAACGCTTTGTAAAACACAGCCACTAGATAACATGCTCTGGCAAAAGAAATCTGGTACAGCTTCATACAATAGTCTGGATCTCCGAATGTGCTAAAGCATTCACCATTCTGCCTTCTAGCCTTGTTCATCTGCACACCCAGCGCTTGCTTCGGCCTCCTTGTTCTCGGGATCAGCTCCTTCCGCCTTCTTCCCTGCTTACTTGCTTCCCCATAGGGTTCCCGTGGCTTCCTGTTGCTCTTGCAGCAGGCCTCCCCCACCCTCTTCTTTCTCTTCCCACTCAGGTGGCCCCATTGTTCCTTCCTGGAGTCTGGAACAACTCAGCCCATCTGGATTCTGTTCCAGAGCACCAGTTTAAGAGGGTGGGGCACCCTAGAAAAGTGTGGGGCTAGTGCAGTAAAGGCAAACAGCACATGCCCAGAGACCATCTACATATTTGCAAAATGTGTCATATAGGTATATATTTATACCCATAGAGAACACAAATTATATCTACAAAATGTAAACTAACTGAAAAACTTGAAGCAATTAAAGATCTAGAGAAAAAAGCAAAGTGTCTAGAGACAGGTATAGCTACTTAGAGATTCAAACAACAAAATGAGAAACCCCAATTAAAGGAAGAAGCTTGCAACCACAATAAGGAACAATTAACACAGAAAATGAACCCATAGAGATAGACAGATGGCAAACCTGTCACTTATAGAAAGTGTGTGGGGGGGGTGGGGGGACACGACCCAGTTCAGTCTAGTCCAGGCCTGTTTGGAGTGAAACACCTCCCCTTGGAAGAAAGCGAGCAAACACCTAGAGAAGGGACATCATTAAGTGTACCGATTATAGAAAAAAGAGGTCAGACTTTGTTAAGAAAAAATAAGGCATGCGTTGGTGATAGGAGACGCCGTGCTCAGGGAAACTGTACCAGACCAATCAATCTAACTAGGAAAGTTTGCTGTCACCCACGAGCGAAGATCCATGATGCAACTGAAAGGCTTACTAAAATAACTAAGTCCACAGGTGATTATCCTTTTCTCCTCTTTCATGTGTGGATGAATGATAGAACAAAGTCCTTGGAAACAGTATCAAGAGACCAGGAGCGCCTAGGCATGAAAGCCAAAGAGATGGGGACAATGGTGCTGTTTTCTTCTGTGCTCCCAATGAAATGTAAGCATCCTGTGAGGAAAGGCAGAACTTCTGAAGTAAATGCCTGGTTGAAGAGATGGTATTGATGTGAGAACTTTCAATTCTTAGTTCATGGTCTACAACACCTACATGAAGGGCTTTTGGCAGGGGATGGGCTACACCTCACAATAGTCGGGAAGAACATTTCTTTGGAAACCAACTGACTCGCCTTATCCCAAGGGTTTGAAACTAAAACTGGAAAAGGAGGGAGACAAACTTCTAGACGCTAATTCCAAGCATAAAACGCAGGACACTCGACCAAGTGGTATGACAAAGGGGGAACTGAAATACGAAACGGGAAATGTTGGAAGCAAACACATTGCGGGTCAAAAGGCAGCAGAAAGAAAGTGGAACTGCTTAACTCATTCTTTTCATCAGGTTCTGACAAAAGAAAAAAGTAGCCCAGTCTATCAAAAGCAGAACTGTAAAAAGTGGACTGGGAATCCAAGTGAAAATAGGCAAGAAAATATTAAGACAGCACCCATCCATCCTAGGCAAATTCAAATCAGGACCAAATGGATTAGGTCCCAGAATTCTGAAGAAGCTGACAGACATGATCTCAGTATCTTTCACAGATCCTGGAATACCAGGGAACTACCAAAGAACTGAAAAAATGCTGATGTGGTTCCCATCTTCAAAAAGAAAAAACAGATCCAGGAAACTACAGACCAATCAGCCTGTGATTTCAATACCTGTGAAGATCCTGGAAAAGAATCAAGCAATGGATCCGTGAATACCTAGAAGTAAACAAAACTGTTACTAGAAGCCAACATGGGTTTGTCAAAACGTCTCATTTCATTCTTTGACAAAGTGACTAAATTAGCGGACCAACAAAATGCTGTGGACATAGTATACTTGGACTTCAGTAAGGCATTTGATAAAGTAGGCCACAACCTATTTCTTGGCAAGATAGAAAATGTGGAATGGACAGTACCACAAGGTGGATTAACTGGCTGAGAAACCATACTTAACATAACTTCAATGTAGCTACTTCTGTATGGAAGGATGTATGCAGTGGGGTACTTCAAGATTTTGTCTTTAAGTCCAGTATTCTTCAACATCTTCATAAATGATTTAGATGAGGGACTAGAAAGAGAACTCATCTAATTTGCACATGACACCAAGCCAGGGGGGATAGCCAACACTTTAGAAGATAGGCTTAAGGTCCAGAAAGATGTTGACAGACAAACAGTGGGCTGTAGCCAACAAAATGCAATTCAGTGGTGTGAAAAGTTAAGATTTTACACTTAAGCAAAAAAAAATGAAGTGCCCAGGTATATAATAGGTAGTACCTGGCTCAACAACAGGAACTCTAAGGCAGGGGTCTCCAACCTTGGTCCCTTTAAGACTTGTGGGACTCTGGGAATTGAAGTCTACAAGTCTTAAAGGGACCAAGGTTGGAGACCCCTGCTCTAAGGGATGGTGAAGTCCTAGTGGATGACCACTTAAAAAATAAGTCAGTAGCGGCCAGTGCAGTCCTAGGCTGCATCAACAGAGATCAAAGTCACGTGAAGTGTTAAATACCTCTATATACTAGCTTGGTAAGACCACACTTGGAATACTGCATCCAATTCTGGTCACAATATAAAAAAGATGTTGAGACTCTAGAAATAGTGCAGACAAGAGCAACAAAGATGATTAGGGGGCTGGAGACAAACATGAACAGTTGTAATAAATAAATCTAGTTTAACAAAGGATTAGAGGTAACCTAGCAGTGTTTCAATATTTGAGGGGCTGTCACAAAGATGAGGGAGGCAAAGTATTCACCAAGACAAGTAATGGTTGGAAGATCATTAAAGAGAGATCTGACCTAGAACTAGAGAAATTTCCTGACAAATGAGAACAATTAACCAGTGAAGGGCTCCAGAAGTTGTGGATGGAAGTTTTTAAGGAGCCATTTGTCTGAAATGTTTCAGGGTCTCCTGTATTCTGTACATTTCAGCAGCAGAAGCTACCAGCAAGGAAGCGTTCAGAAACGGAAACCCTTTTGAAAGGGGTTCAATTAAATCTCATTTAATACGTGGTACGAATCCTTCGTTTCCTGTGTTTGAAAAGAGAACACATCTGCCAATAAACTTTCTTTGGATAATTGCTGTGTCAATATTGTAATTAGATTCTTTTATGACAGTTTATGGTGTTAATATTGCTTAATTATGCTACAGTGTTATTAGTGGAGGGATGCTACAGTTGGTTCCGTTGGCCATTGCCTGCTAAGGAGGTTTTATAATGATTTATGGTTGTAAACCCTTTCAGCTCCCTGGACGATTCAGCCTGTTCAGATGGAATAAACAAAATGCAATGAAGTCATGCAAGTGGCTGCCTTCAAAAGCCTTTCCGAAAGCTGCTGTCAACGATGATTTTTTTGGGGGTCCCATCTGACTCTTTATCTATTTATGTTTGATGTGACCCCAGGGCAAAAAGGCCAAGTTTAGTCCTTCATCTAGTTCATTCTGCAAGATGGAGTAGCTGTGACAGCCTGGGAGTTTGCCATTTTAGTCCCAACTCATCTATGGGGTATCAGACCAAAAAAGCTGAGGAAGAGGGTCAAAGGTTCACAAATAAGCAAAGTTTGAAACAGCAAAAACTGCCCTTTGACCTGAGGATGGAGAGACTGTTACACTCAAGAACAGGCCTGGCCTTGCTGGGCATAGGGTCATCAGGCTATTGAAGGCTGCTAGGGAAGGGCAGACCGTTTTCTCCATCCTTAACAGCAAGAAGAGGCAGAAAAACCCACCCACCCTCAGGTGGCAAAATATAAGAAGATCCTGCTCCTAAGAAGCCCAGTAGGACAGACTCAGGCATCAAAACCCTTTTCTGTACCAGAGAGCCTCAGAGCTCTTCCTCTGTTAAAGCCGTTTGCCTTAAGATAGGGAAGCTTTTAAGGGACTGCATTAGTTTTATTATAATGGCCCAATTCTAGGGAAGGCCCCTGCCGTTTTTCCCAGCCATCTCCCCACCATGAGCGACCACTTGCCAAATGGCTTATCAGTCTGACTGCAGCCCAATCTCCCAAATATGTTTGGCATTTCTTAAAAGATTCAGCTTAAACTAGCAGAAGAATAAGGACAGCTATTCAGTGTCTTACATTTGGGAGAAAGGCCAAGGTGGCGAGTTGTGGTTTGGAAGGCAAGATAGATTTTGCTATTGAGATACTGTCCAGGCCCAGACACGAAGGCCTTTGGCCTAAGAACCTGGCTGGAAACCAGCCCTGGGCAGACTTCAGTTCTGCGTGTTTTTCCGTGCATTTTCTAGAGTCCACAGCCCACTGAGGGCAAACAGATGCTATCAGGCGGCAGTAGGACAGGTGTGCTGAGGATTAAGGTGCAAGTGTGGAGGTGAACAGGCGAGGGAGGGAGGCTCTTTGTTGCCCTTGTAAAACATTTGGAGTCTGAAATTCTTGGGATCTGCTGTGATTCACTCAGAAATTAACCAGTGTCTTTCCAGGCTCCCTTTAGCCACGTGTGGCCTTTGTCAAGCACAACCAGGCCAGACTGAAAGTTCACTCAATTACAGATATAATTTCAAACACTATTAGAGAGTAAGGACTACCAAACTCATGCTGAAGAACGTCTGCACCTGCCCTTAAGCAGCATTATAAAAAAAAAAAAAAATTCTGGCCATCTGGAGATCACTCTCAGTTGGCTCAATTGGAGAGCCCTGGGAATATTGCCTAAGGATATTTTAGCAGGTTCCAAACTATCCAGACTAACCTGTCCACAGAAGAAAGGCATAATCCAGACTGATCTTTGTCAATCTGCTTAAGAACATCTCTGGCTGAGAGCAAAGTTCCAGGAGAGGTAGCTGAATTCTCTCTTAGGACACTCAAAAGGAGTGGCCTTGCTCCGATTGCTTCACTTCACAGTCAAAACCAGACGCCCCCAATAAATAGAATAAACAGAACACGTGAACCATTCGTTTGTTTTCAGCAGGCTAAAGTCCAACAAAATTCTCCTTTGGGACTTCAGGCATCTTCATGAGAGCACAGCCTGTCCCGCAGTAGTGCAGAGGGGCCAGCAGCCAGTTCACTCCGGCATCAGCAGCTCCAGCTCCTCATCACTGAGACAATTGGTGGCAACTATGTGGTTGAGCTGCTGCATATACCGTTCAAGGTCCTGCATGAAGTGGGGGATTCGGGCCTTCTCCAGCACCCCGTATTTCTTCAGGTGGTCCACATCTTCATAAGAGACCTGAACGGAGGACATTTGACTTGATTTAAATCTCTCTGTGATGACCGCACACACAACAGCCCGCGTTTTGTAGCTGGCTACCTAGAGCAGTGGAAAGAGCAGGGCCAAACACTGGCTGCGCCCACCCAAGCCATGGGACTCTCCCAAAGCCATTCACTGGAGGAAAATGCATAAATGTATAAACCTAGGTATGACTTGTCCTGGATTTGAAGCATGATGCCTTCCATTCACACTGACTTTTGCTTCAAACCTGGTAACTCGTGTGATCCTTTGGGCCAGCCTTTAGAGTTAGGGGGGCTTTATGAGCAGTTTGTTAAAGTTAGGTCCCATGCAAATATTGTTTCCCAAGGTGGGAATGATGAATGAACGAGTGATAAAAACAGGCCCCTGGGTCTATTAGAGAAATATTTCTCAGAGAATGTTAATCCTTCCTCAGTTGGTGTAAACATCACTTAAGTCCAAACTTGCACCAGGCAACCTAGTTTCATGGGGAGGGGGGGAGTGGCCCCTTTCCTCTCAAAAGCAAAGGTCTCGGCAATTGTGAAATGGGAGATCCAAGATTTCCCCTGGCCAGCCCTTCCTCCTTGCCCTCCACCTATCTCTGCCAGAGAGAAAAGCAAGTGGGCTCCACGTACCTTCCCCAGAGCAGCCAGCAACCGGAAATCAATCCTTTGTCGATGCCGAAGGATCTGGAGGATTCCTTCCAGGTACACCTGATCTTTGCTGAAGCAGCCTGCAAATGAAGAAGAACCAGCCAATACTGTGCACGTGATCCAAACCCCTGCTTTCAGCTCAGAGCCCCCTCCCACCTTTCCTGGCACCACACAGATCCCGCCAAGGGGAGCTTTTGTAACGGGCTTTGTGCCTGCTGCCTCTGGAAAAGGTTACCAAGGAATCCTTTTGGACTTGGAAGGAGGCTAGGAGGGAAGACATTTGCTTGCTCTGTGACTGGCCGCTTCTTTCAGCCTCCATGCTTCTGAAAACTTATGAGGGGAGAAGAGAGGTGGCCTGGAGGGGGGTGCTGCTGCTGAAGCCCCCCCCCCAACCTCCTTTATGTCAATTTCTACAAAGCCTCCACAGGGACAAATACTTTAAAAGCCCAATGGCTCCAGAGACTGTGGCAAGGAGGATCAGGAACTGGGATGGCGACCATCACACAGGCCTTTTACCCCAGAATGGAGGGCAGGCAGGCAGATAGGCAGGCACTTCCCTGCATTCTCTCACAGGGACCAGCTGGCTAGAAAGGCAGAAGAGAAGGCACAGGGTAGGCCAGCTGGCTCCTGGCGGTCAGGAGGCCCAGAAAGGTTCAGGGGTGGCCGTGTTGCACCCCCCTACCTGGCAATGAGGTGTCGGCCTGGCCTCGCTTAGCTCGCACGCAGTACTCCCACCGCACCCCAGCATCCTGCACGTAGTGCCCCAAGTCCTGGAAGAGTTCGCAGAAGGACATGCGCCCAGCCTGGCAGACGGTGTAGTAGAGGAGGCGGCCTCCAGAGAAAAGGCTGCTTGCGGAAGAGGACGCTGTGCAGGCTGGCCAGCCCTTCCTCCGTGGGGTTGGCAGGCTTCAGGCTGTATTGCTTGCGGCCTTCGGAGCTGTTCCATGGCTGAGAGGCATTGTTGACTCCACGGATGTAGTGCGTGCCTAGGAAAGAGAACCTCATTTTGAAAATTGCCTTTGCTTCTATTGAGCATCCCTTCGTTTTGTTCAAAAAATCAGCACCCGCTTTGTAGGGCTTTGAAGGTAATAACCAGCATCTTGAATTGCACCCAGAATCAAATCAGTAACCAACATAGCTCTAGTAAAAAAGATGAAATTTCACGCAGATTGAAATTTCAAACTCTATGGGCCATTGCCTTTTCAACCAGCTGAAGCTTCTGTGTGCTCTTCAGGGGCAGCCCCACGTAAAGCATGTTACAGGTTGGTCCAGACAAGGGCGTAAGTGGCGCAATCAGCAATTCTCTATTTGGGAAGGATCTTGGCTATGTAATTACCAATGGAATTCTTTTATCAATAATTAAAAAGCAATTTGGGAACTTGCCATGGCCAATCTGATAACAGGCCTAATAAGGACAGATTCATGAGATCAAAGGAATTTGCTTAACTGATTCTGAGGTCAAAATGCAAAATGGAAACACTAGCATTTTTTTCCAATGATTATCAACTCTACCTGTGTAGACATGATAGTTATAGAGTAAATATTATGGGAATACAATGAAAATATATTAGAAAGTTTTGTATATTATCTAGAAGCTGTTCAGTAGCTACGAATTACTGTCTGCAAGAAAAAATACTTTACTAAGAACATTTCAAAATGTATCACCCAGAAGAAAGAGAATACGTAGATGAAACCATAGGTTTATGGGAAAGAAGTAATGATGTGAAAATGAATTTTGCATCAAGGCTGAAAAATATTTAGAGACCAATGCCAGTGTTAATTCCACTTCAATACTTGAAATAAATTGATCTTTTAATGGTTAAATATCCAGGATCTCCTAGTTAATGTCTCGTACTACGAGACATTAACTAGGTAGTTTTATTTTTTAAAACATTACTTAAAGTCTTATTGTTAACCTAAATAATACGGACACTTTGGGCTCACCATTTATACACTCCTAGCAAGAGCTCAGAATTCTGGGAAACCCCCAGACTACACACCACTCTTGAATGGGAAATGCTATCCCGTCCATGAAACACGCAAGATTGAGTTGTTCCCATCCACACCTGTGCAGCCTCCAAGCACTGGGACAGAGCCTTGATTTTCCAAGGCCAGGATTGAAAGATCTCATGAGGTATCATCAGCATAATGTTTCATGTAGTTGTGGAATATGAGGGGAAAGAGGATAGAAGCTGCAGCACCCTATAATTAAGAGGCTGAGGGAGCCACCTCTGCCCCAGCAACTGAAACTGGTCCTGGAGAAAAGAACAAAACTCCCATAAAACAGTGTTCCCCCCTCTCAGCTCAGGTAGACAGCTCAGAAGAACATTAGTGCTGAAGGTATTAAAAACCACCAAGAGATCAAGGAGAACACAGATAGATGCACCAAAGGTCATCTACAAGCTCCTCCAAACCTATCTCGCTACTTCATCATGGTCTGAAACATGACTGAAACGTCCTGTCCAGTTTTCAGGGCCAGCTACAAGATGGACCGTGAAAGCAGGACAACCACTCTTGACTTCCTCCTCATGAAGCCACTACCCCTCCCAGAACTGGCCATTCATCAGCTGCCTTTTATTTTTAAAATAATTTTTAATTCATTCAAATATTTGATTTGATTTCTCTTCATTTCTTCTTTGTCCCATCACAGAGTTTTTCAAGACTTTAATAAGCCTCTTTTGTAAAACTATCCAGGTCATTCTCTTGGTTGGTCATTTGTATTTTACTGTTACTCTTTGAAACCTCCACCATTTTTTTAAAATTTGCATTTATATCCCGCCCTTCTCCGAAGACTCAGGGCGGCTTACACTGTGTCAAGCAATAGTCTTCATCCATTTGTATATTATATACAAAGTCAACTTATTGCCCCCAACAATCTGGGTCCTCATTTTACCTACCTTATAAAGGATGGAAGGCTGAGTCAACCTTTTTTTTTATTATTTATTTGAATTTATATCCCGCCCTTCTCCGAAGACTCAGAGCGGCTTACACTATGTCAAGCAATAGTCTTCATCCATTTGTATATTATATACAAAGTCAACTTATTGCCCCCAACAATCTGGGTCCTCATTTTACCTACCTTATAAAGGATGGAAGGCTGAGTCAACCTTTCTTTTGTGGATTCAGTGAAACATCCTTTTTCCATATTGTACTCTTGGCTTGAAGTTGTGAACCCACCTATGATATTATCTCTTATCTTGTCAGATAAAATTTGTTCTACACCTGTCCTTCCCTTAAGAATATCTTTTGGACACAATCTATCCATAGAAACAGAAACAAGATGTACCTACATTGTTGATATTGTGGCTATTATTTTGATTCCGTTCTTCAAAAGTCTCCTTCGCATTTTCATTGTGAGCATGTTTTTTGCATATGCTTCCTCTGCCTAAAATGTTTAGTCCCACCTAGTGTCCATTTTTTGAAATTATAAAATTGGTTATTTTTATCTTGTAAAAACCAAAACAGGATCTATTTTCCACAAGAAGCTGTTTGTTCTATATAGCTAATTCCAAAATTCCAAAACAAAAGTTTCAATATTCCAATTTTATCCGGACCCTTAGAGGGCGAATGCTGCAAAGGCCATAACTATGAAAAATGGTCATAAGTCACATTTTTCAGTGCCACTGTAACTTTGAATGATCACTAAACGAATTGTATGGTGGGCCCGACTGGCAAATGAAAGCTAGAACCGTCTTGGTTGAGAAAGTGGAAGAAGCCTCCATCTGCAGCAGATAGACAATGGCTAGATTGATAATAATGAGTCCTCCCGTCACAACCATTTAGTGACTGTTCGAAGTTACGACGACACTGAAAAAAGTGACAAGCATTCCTCACACTTATGCCTGTTGCAGCATCCCCATGGTCATGTGATCAAAATTCAGATGGTTGGCAACTGACCCATATTTATGATGGTTGCAGTGTCTCAGGGTCATGTGATCAACTTTTGTAACCTTCTGACAAGCAAAGTCGATCGGGAAACCGGATTCACTTAACAGTCCTGTTACTGACCTTCACCTGCAGTGATTCAGTTAACAACTCGTTCACTGAAAGTTAACAGCTTTGGCAAGAAAATGGGCAAAATAGACAAAATTCACTTAACAATTAAGTTACTCAGTTAATAGAAATTTGGAGCTTAATTGTGGCCATAAGCTGAGGACTATCCCTGTATTGCCAAAAACTCCCTACAAAATATAAACCACACTTGGAGTATTTACACTGGAGCTGGATAAACCAGTTCCAAGTTGGCTCAAACCTCAAGCTGTGGTTTTGCTTTCCTTGGAGTTTCTTTAAATCTGAAGCTCCAACCAATTCAGAAAAAGAAAAAAACCCTCTATGTCACTTCCCATCTCACTAAGGCCAACGTGTTTTATGAATTTCCAAATGATCTCTCATTTGCACCTCATTTGCACCTCTATAACTGTCTGGTTCGGTTCTGCAACCCAACAAGAAAAACACAGACTTCAGAGGATAATTAGAACTGCAGAAAAAATAATTGCTACCAACTTGCCTTCCATTGAGGACCTGTATACTGCACGAATCAAGAAGAGGGCCGTGAAAATATTTGCAGATCCCTCGCATCCTGGACATAAACTGTTTCAACTCCTACCCTCAAAACGACGCTATAGAGCACTGCACACCAGAACAACTAGACACAAGAACAGTTTTTTCCCGAAGGCCATCACTCTGCTAAACAAATAATTCCCTCAACACTGTCAGACTATTTACTGAATCTGCACTACTATTAATCGTTTCATAGTTCCCATCACCAATCTCTTTCCACTTATGACTGTATGACTATAACTTGTTGCTGGCAATCCTTATGATTTATATTGATATATTGATCATCAATTGTGTTGTAAATGTTGTACCTTGATGAACGTATCTTTTCTTTTATGTACACTGAGAGCATATGCACCAAGACAAATTCCTTGTGTGTCCAATCACACTTGGCCAATAAAATTCTATTCTATTCTATTCTATCTAAGTTCACTTTTAAGACATCTGGCAAAAGTGGGAGAGATCCTTCAGGGCTGACCTATCTCATGGCGCAGCATGCCCTCCAGCCAGTTCTGACGCGCTCCAGAGAGGTTGATCGCTAAAGTTGGGCGGCTATTTTCCACCATCATGACCGCCTGGGAAAGGAGGTCTTCTGTGAGCTGAACCACCACCTGGAGAAAAGAGGCAGAAGGAAGACAATGGAGACAGGATATCTCAGGATGGTTCCCCTTGGAGCAGAACCCCAGAACTCACCTCTCCAGAGCAGCCTTCCTTCTGCATATACTTCCTGGTGATGGACCAGATTTGGCATTTGGTAAGTAGCTTTCCACCATTGGAGGCCTGAAAGCTCTCATAAGTACCATATTTTTGAAGGACAGCATTGATTATTCCAGTAGCCTGCAACAGATACATGAAGTGGATATCAGAAGCTCTCGGGTGGGACCAATTAGGGTTGCCCTGAACATCCAGGTAGCTGACCTGAAGACTGGATTCACAAATCTCACTAGACTAGATAAATATTGAGGTGGTTATGGAATCATTCCTTATATTAGCATGTTATCTGAATCAGATCATCACATTAAGTAACTGTCGTTGATTACGGGGACTTCTCATGTTCCATGAATACATGAGCAATAAATGTTGTCTTGCTAGTCTAGGTTTAGGGTTTGGGGCGTTATAGGAAACCAGTTGCCATTTTGCAGCATAATAATATCACCACCAGGGGATAGAACTGGAGAAGGTCATAAAGTATCAACATCTGAAAATCAAATTGGCGAATACCGGCCATGGTAGCCCCAAGGGGTTATCAGCACGCCAGGCCCCATACCAGAAACTCCTTGGAAGCAATTCGGTTTGCAGTTGCTTAGCCTTACTGCAATGGCAAATGTGATGGCACAGAAGTGCTGGTATGGTGGCACAAGATCCTCCCATTTTATCGTATTCTTTGAGGCTGCCATTTTTAAAATTCCTCTTTTGTAAGGGAGGAAACCGATTTACTCAAAGCCGTGTTCCTAAACTGGGGGTAATTGGGAGATATCCTGGGGCTAGTGGTCAATTTGTAATTGATTGTGAATTAAGGATCCAGTTTGGGGAGGCTGCCGCTACCAAGATGCTAGTGTAAAATAACCATCTGTGTTGTTGTGCGCATCATGACAAGACCAGGAAAAGAACGGGGTCAAACAGTCGAGCCTCTGGCTTAAAGATTTCCCAGATGGCATGCTGCCAGAACAGAAAGTCTGAGAATTTGGGAAATCAGCTCAACATCTTGGCATGAGCCAAGGAGCTGCAAAACAAGGTCCAGCGATGAGCAGAACCTGCTCTCCCCCCCAACCCCGCCCTCCTTCCCCTGGCAGGTCCTTCTTGCTGACCACCCTGGCAGGGCACCGGGAGGAAGGCTGGGCTTGGCACCGCTGCTCTGCACTGGAGGCAGAGATGGGGCCAGGGCCGTATGACAGGTATCGGCTGCCTTCGGAGTCAGACATCAGTGAGGCAGACGAACAGCTGGAGCCTGTTCCCAGTGTGCGCATGCGCAGAGTTGCCAGACGAAGGGAACAGCTAAGGAACAAGGGTCGATTTGGGAGTAAAACCACAGGTGGATGATGAAGGGCCCCTCCCAGGGGGAATAAAAGAGGCGTGAAAGGGAAGGGGTGTTTTCAGGAAACAATTAGTTCATTCCTGCATTCTTGCCAAGTATTGTGGCATCTGAAAGATATTGGCCTGGCCACTCTCCAAGCCTGATAAAAGGTCGGTAATTGTGAACTATCTTGAAAGATTGTGGGAGAGGAAAGACTTTGCTGGAGAGGAATTCACTATAAATTAAATAAAAGAGGTTTATCGGGACGTGGACTCGGCTTCGTGCTGCTGGGGAAGCCTAGGTGAGAACGTTCTGCTCCCAGCAGCACCTGGAGGGAAGTTTTATGTGGCCTGGCCAGGGGACAGCGCCACTGCTTCTCCTGGGGTGCTGATTCCGGGCTCCCTTCCAAGGCTTTGGGAAGGGCCTGTGGCATGGGGCCTCCAGGGATGCCAATGCTAAGGCATTCTCTCAGCAGGGATGGCACAGGGAATCCTGCTGCCTGGACTCAAGAACCTCTTTGGCCGCCTCCAATGGTCCTCATCCAACCAAGGCAGCTTCCCTTTGATGGGCTCCCTTTGGGCAAGAGCTGCATGAGCCGGCCAGAGGGAAGGCTACCTGCACCAGGAACTGCCCAGAGGCTTCTCGGTATTTTTCCAGCACGGCTTCAGGGACAGACTCCCCATATTCAAACTGAGGGTTGTAGGCAAACGAAGACCGGAAGAATCGCTCTCGCTCCGCCTCCAGGTTGGCTGGCCGTAGGGCCACCAGTAAACAGGGGCTTCTCTTCCCGGCTCGGCATGCCCCCTCCTCTGCTCTGGCCCTGGGCAGGTGAGGGAGGGAGGCAGCGCTGCGGATCTGACCCCGCGCCCAGGTCTTCTGGTTCACCAGGCAGCTGCTGTCACTCCGGTGCATCCAGCTGCAAGGGCCCTGCAAGGCGAGGCAGGGGTGCAGCGCGGGGGGCCCTCCCAAGCCCCGGAGTAGTTTTGGCTGCTTGGTCCTCCTTCCAGGCCCCGAAGAATCCGACTCTGGAGACGAAGAAGAGGACAGGAAAGGGCCCGGCTGCCCCTTGACACATGGAGGGCTCTCTTTCTTCCTCCCACCTCTCCCAGGCTGTGGGTCTGCATGGAAAACCCCCGGATGCAATGGGGGATGATAGGCCGGAGAGTCAAGCACCATCTTGTGATTGTGTAGCCGCCGGGATTGGGAGAATGCTGCAAACAGAGGGAAAAGGACCATCTTCAGGCAGCTGCTTGTATTTAGTTCACACCTCACCAGAAACTCAAGCTGCATTAGATGTTTCCTCCCATTTTCTCAACAATACTCCTGTGAGGTAGGCTGGGCTGAGAGAGACTGGCCCAAAACGTCTGTGCCTGAGGGGGGGGGCTTCATCACTAGACTGGCTCCTGGGCTGGTCCCCCAGGGAAGGAGGGAGGGTGTCTGGGGGCCTGCCTCTGAGGAAGATGCTCCCCAGTCCAATGCCCCAACCTCATCTCAGCACTCGCAGAAGAGCTGCGCTGCGGAAAAGCCCGTCGGCCTGTGAACCAGGGAAGGCCCAGTCCCAAGCTACAGCCTCTCTCGCCCTGAAGACTGGGGTGCCCAGTGAAAAAGAGGAGCTGCTCGAAGGGTTTCCCTTGTGCCAGCCTGAAATCCTCCTTCCCAGTCCCGGTTGAAATGTGCACAGGGCTGAACCTCTCCTCCCAGGGACTGAGAGGGCAGCCACGTGGGCCACCAAGGGTGGAAATACAGAAGTATTGAGAACCATCCGCATATTGGTGATCCCTCCACCCATGGTGATCCCACCCAGCGGCTTCATGTGGGTGTTAAAGAGGAGTGGAGGACAAGGAGCAGCCGTCGTTTGGTCTCTTGCTCCCTTTCAACACCAATGGGGACCATCCTTGTAGAAAGGAGCCAAACCATTTTTGGTTAGTGGAGTGTTGCTGGAGGCTGGGGAGGCCAAAAACAGGCAGCGTGGGGGCCTTGCGAGCCCTCCGCATGGCCCGTTTTGACCAGCAGAGGCACTGCAGGTAGGTCCTTGGATATTTCCAGGCTGGCCCCGTGGGCTAGATTTAAGCCGGATCCGGCCCACAGCCCTTGAGTTTGACACCCCTGTGCTAGACAAGCTTTATTGCTTTCTTTGACAAAGTGACTGAATTAGTGGATTAGAAAAATGCTGTGAACAGAGTTTATTTAGACTTCAGTAAGGCATTTGATAAAATAGATCCCAGCCTACTTTTTGGAAGGATAGAACAACGTGTGATAGACCAACTGCACTCGGCTGGTTTTCCTCAATGGAACTACACTATTGGTAGAAGATTAAAGAGAGAACCAGCCTAGAATTAAATAGAAATTTCCTGATACCGAGAACAATTAATTGCCTCACGAAGCTGTGGGTGCTCGATCACTGGAGGTTTTTAAGAAGAGATCGAACAGCCATTTGTCTGGAATGGCACAGATGGTGAACATTATGGCACTGCAGCCATTTGTGTGGGCATGCAAGCCACCACCCTAGGTCAGCTCCACTGCACGCCGCACCTCCCACCAACCAGCTGATTTTGGTCTCTGCCGCACATGCGGGAGACGCACATATGCCCATGCCGCCCCTCCCCTCCCAGGAGTCTCCATGCGGCCTATTTTGGATGGCAGGTAAGTACAGGGCGCGTGGGGAGGCTCTGGGAGGGTGAAAAACGGGCCTACCGGAAATCCGGAAAAAGGCTGTTTCCAGCCTGTGGAAGCTTCAGGAGGCCTGCTAGGCCCAAAACAGGGTGTAGGGGAAGCACAAGGGGTCACACATGCCTGCGCAGGGGGCAGTGCAGGGGGCTTGCACGCACATGCAGGGGGTAGGGTGTGGGGGCATTGCATTATGTATGTGGACACGCATTCTGTTGCACCCACGCTTTTGGCACGCGAGGAAAAAAAAAGTTAGCCATCACTGGCCTAGGGTCTCCTGCTGAGCAAGTGGTTGAATTAGAAGACCTCCATGCCCTTTCCAACCCTACTGCTCTATGTTCCATTTTTAGAAATTTTAGAAACTCAGAAAATCTAAACCTTAACAATAAATTAAGGCTTGTAGTAACGGGAGCCCAGGATCAGTGGGTGAGCTGTTCCCCAGTCTCCCAGGCCCTTCTCCAAGACTGGCCCAAGTTGACTGGGACAGGTTCTGCCACCGCCTTCACGAGCAACTGCATGGGAGACAATCCTTTAGTGAAATTCTCTCTTGCCCCCCTGGTCCATCCTCAGCAGCTGGTTCTCTCCCCCCAGTGGCACAACCACAACCAGCCACAGCTTCATTTTCCTCACTGGAAAAAACAGGGGCAGAATCTCTGGGTTCTGCCTTCTCAACCTCACAACCCCTCCACTTCCAGCAGACCTGCACGGTCTTTGACTTTCTAACATAGGGAAGGTCATTTTAATATATATGTGTATATATGGTATATAAATATGGAAAAGGGCCTGGGAGACTGGGGAACAGCTCACCTCATCCCCATCCTCAAAAAGCAGACGAAGGGAGGACCTGGGGAAACCACAGAGGCACAACTTGGTTTCTGTAAGCCGCAACAGGCTAATGCAGCCTATTATTAACAGCAACTGCTTGCAATATTGCAGGTTCAAGTCCCACCAGGCCCAAGGTTGACTCAGCCTTCCATCCTTTATAAGGTAGGTAAAATGAGGACCCAGAATGTTGGGGGGCAATAAGTTGACTTTGTATATAGTATACAAATGGATGAAGACTATTGCTTAACACAATGTAAGCCGCCCTGAGTCTTCGGAGAAGGGCGGGATATAAATGCAAAAAAAAAAAAAAAAGGTGTTCAAACAATCCATCGAAACCATGTTTGTGAGCCCTCGGATAAGCATGTTGAAATCGCTAGGAGCCAGCGTGGACACCTCGCAAACAAATTGTGCCAGAATATCCTTATCTATTTTGACAGGTCAAGCATAGAAGGCGGAAGGAATATCTGCACCCAAAGAGGGCCTGCTTCACCTTGGACAGGACTACCAGGGGACAGGGCCCTGGAAAGATTCCTACAGAATGTCAGCCAAAATTTTGCAACAGTGTCAGTTGATAGGACACAAATATTTGCTTTAACACCTAGAAGAAACTTAATTGCTTGTGTCGGTCTGCTTAATTTAAGCTGATCTACCCTGCCTTTATAAAACACATCTTTTTCAGCACATCTCACCACCCCCTAGAAGAAAAATGGGGGAAACCAAGATCTCAGGGGCCTCCCAGGATCAACCCCTCTGCCCTCTCCATGCCCAGGAGGTGGGGAGGGAGGGGGCAGGCAGATCCTGGCCAGGCTTGGCTGCCCACCTGCTTGGTGCTGCGCTTGGCCCCACTGGGCTAGCCCTGGAACCAGAATGCCGGCCTTGGGAGCTTTGGGGCTGCTCGGGAAGGCTGTACTTATGCCATCACAATGGCTGGGGGTTGGGGGGAGGAGATGCAACGCCAAGACTACAGCAGCTCTGCAGCCCCCAAAGCCCCTGCTGCACTACCAGCCTTGCCCAACAGACTCACTCCAACTCCAGCCACACCAAGGCTTGCCTGCCCCAAGTCACTGCTTCTTGGAGGCTGAGGAGACCCACATATGCAGCCCACAGTGCCATGGGAATCGGGGTGGTGGTGGTGGTGGTGGAGGACAAGTGGTTGGGGGTTGGATTTAGTAACAGGGAGTACAGGTTCCCCATTATCTGCCAGGGAAGCTGACCTGGGAACTGGGACCAGGCACCCTTTCGGCCTCACTTCCCTCACTTTAGGGATTGCTGGTGGGAAATTAGAGGAGGGAGATTCTGCAGGAAAAGGCGGGGTGTGTGTGTAAATCTACTAAGAAGTAGCAAACCCAGCAACAACAGCCAACAAAACTCATCGAATCCATTAGAGAAGATTCAAAACTTGGTCAATCCATATTCTGTTTCATTCGATTCACAGCCAGGTTAACTTTAATCTACTGATATATCAATTACTGCAACTTATATGCTTCTCCATTTCCAGAGATTCTGAACACCTTGTAATGCTACCACCAACACCAGTTAGTGGCATTATGACTAAGATGGGTGTGATGCATTCTTAAGGTGGTGTATACAGGTGAGTTACTTGTCCCAGCTTCTGCCAACCTAGCAGTTTGAAAGCACGTAAAAAATGCAAGTAGAAAAAACAGGGACCACTTCTGGTGGGAAGGTAACAGTGTTCCGTGGGCCTTTGGCGTTTAGTTATACCGCCACATGACCAGGGAGACGCCTTCTGACAGCGCTGGCTCTTTGGCTTTGAAACGGAGATGAGCACCGCCCCCTAGAGACGGGAATGAGTAGCACGTATGTGCGCGAGGGGAACCTTTACCTTTTTATACAGGTGAGTGGCCCTTGGGCACAGTGCAGAGGCAGCCCATGTTAGTGAAATATAGCTCGATTAAGTTAAGGGAGGATAAGTGGGTTGTATGAAAGCTTCCAACCCTCTGGACTCCAGCGAGGTCCACCGGACTCTGGAGGCCCACTTGGCTGGTCAGTTTGAGGCGACTCACAAAGGCTCAATTTAACCTCTTCGCTGCCGACGCCCCGCTAGCCTAGAGGAAAAGGTTTCAGGTCACGTTAGCACTTGAGGCGGAGGCTTTGGATGGGGCAAGGCGGTTCCCTCAAGGCACGAGCTCAATCCGCCGCCATGGACCTCGCGGGAGCCCTGAAGCGAAGGCGCGTCTCCCAGCCCGCTATTCCTCCGGGACGGCCTCCCAGGAGGTCTCTGAGGCCCAAAGCGGTCAGCGTCGGCCCAGCGCCCTCCGGCCTCCCAGGGCCCCAGCCAGGCTTCTCCCGCCCACGTTCCTCGGACGCCCGCTGGACGGAGGCCGGGCGTTTGACCTCCGCGCAGCAGCCCCGGCAGCCGCTCACCGGAGCCGGAAGCCGCCGACCGCCGCCTGCCTCGCCGTCGGGCTCGAAGGGAGCAGCTGCAGGGTCCCGCCGGCACGGAGCGCCAAGGCCCGGCCTTCGCATGGCAGAGCGCAGCCGACCCCCTCTGCCCGACCCCGAGCTACCCAAGGCGGCCCGGCTGCAGCGTCGCTCCCGCTGCAGAGCCCGAGGCGGGGAAGACATCGCCCTCCCCTCCGGCACCCGCCCCGCCTTCGCTCTACCTACCACCTTCCCCCCACCCCCGCCGAAAGCGTGCCGGCCGCGGCCGGGCTGGCATCCTTTTCTGCGCCCGTCCCGGCTCCGGCTGGGAGTCGCGCCGCCCCGCACAGGGACGGGCTGAGCCCGAGCCTCACCCACTTGCCCCGCCGCCGCCTGGCTTCAGTCCTCCCAGGCGGCCCCGGCGCTGAGAGGGCGCCGGCCTGCGGGCTCCACGGGGGCTCCTGCCGGCCACCCCCGCGCTCCGCAGTGGGTCCCGCCCGCTTGGCCAGTGCCGGGCCGGCCGCCCTCGCGCCGCGTCTCCCGCCCCCGGAGCATGCTCAGTCGCCGCGCTTCGCCTCGCCAGCCCGGCCCGGTGCCCAGCCGCCCCGGCACGGAGTCCGGGCGACGCTGCGGGCCGGCGATCGGCGGGGCTTGCCCGGTTCCCCTTGGAGGGTGCGGTCGCGCAGGCCCCGAGCTGGAAGGGAAGCCGCCACCGCCCGGTTGCCCTTCCGAAGCATCCTTTGCGCAACCCGCCGAGGTGGCCGTGGTCGCATTCCGGCCTGGGCTGCGGTGCCGTTCCCCGCCTTCCGGCCCCGCGAATGGCACCTGGCTGCCGGCGCTCGAGGGTGACGGCGTCCCTTGCGGCCCCTCCGGCTAGAAAACGGCCCGCGGGCTCCTCTGGGTAAAAGCCGCCCGGCTGCCCCCACCCCCGCCCCCGTTTAGGGACAGGCAGGAGGAAGCCGCAGGTGTCCGCTCCCCACCTGAGAACGGAAGCATCAACTGGCAAATCTCCTCAGATTTCCAATAACTTCTTTTGGTGGCAGCTTAAACTTTTGATTTTCCCTCGTTGCACATAATTGTCACAACCTTTTACCTTCAAGCCAGGTCAGGCAATACTTTAAAGCTTGCAGGACCCAACCTTCCTTCTGTATAATAAATGTGCACGTGCATTAGGCTTTGGTTCATTAGAAAAGATTGCTTGCAAACTACTCCCAGTTTCCTTGTGGTTGAAAGCATAAATTGTTTAGTTTCAAGTGTGCCTATTCTTTATGACTTTGCATATGCCCTTTGCAAAAATGACTTCCATATCCTTTATTGTCTAAGCAAGACACAGTCAACATATTGTGATCTAAATCTGGTACATATAAACCTTAAAAAAATTACAATACATGATACATATACATATACAGTTCCTTGCCTCTGTACAAAAGAATAATTTCCATTCTGTTGATCGGGAATTTGATGACTGGCAAAAGGAAACTTATGCTGAGATAGCAAAGTTAAACTTCAGGCCTCTGCAGACCTTTGAGGCTATGGAAATTTCCAAAGGAAACCACTAACCTGTGGCTTAGACATGTGACCAATGTCTAACCCACAGTGACATTGAATAGAATAGAATAGAATTTTTATTGGCCAAGTGTGATTGGACACACAAGGAATTTGTCTTGGTGCATATGCTCTCAGTGGACATAAAAGAAAAGATACGTTCATCAAGGTACAACATTTACAACCCAATTGATGATCAATATATCAATATAAATCATAAGGATTGCCAGCAACAAGTTATAGTCATACAGTCATAAGTGGAAAGAGATTGGTGATGGGAACTATGAAACGATTAATAGTAGTGCAGATTCAGTAAATAGTCTGACAGTGTTGAGGAATTATTTGTTTAGCAGAGTGATGGCCTTAGGAAAAAACTGTTCTTGTGTCTAGTTGTTCTGGTGTGCAGTGCTCTATAGCGTCGTTTTGAGGGTAGGAGTTGAAACAGTTTATGTCCAGGATGCGAGGGATCTGCAAATATTTTCACGGCCCTCTTCTTGATTCGTGCAGTATACAGGTCCTCAATGGAAGGCAAGTTGGTAGCAATTATTTTTTCTGCAGTTCTAATTATCCTCTGAAGTCTGTGTTTTTCTTGTTGGGTTGCAGAACCGAACCAGACAGTTATAGAGGTGCAAATGACACACTCAATAATTCTCTGAATTGGATCAGCAGCTCCTTGGGCAGTTTGAGCTACTGAGTTGGCAGAACATTCTTTGTTGTCCTTTTTTAATGATGTTTTTGATGTTAGCTGTCCATTTGAGATCATGCGATATGATAGAACCCAGAAATTTGAAGGTTTCTACTGTTGATACTGTGTTGTCAAGTATTGTGAGAGGTGGAAGTATGGAAGGGTTTTTCCTAAAGTCTACCACCATTTCTACGGTTTTGTGTGTGTTCAGTTCCAGATTGTTTTGGTTGCACCACAAGGCTAGTCGTTCGACCTCTTGTCTATATGCGGATTCGTCATTGTCTCGAATGAGACCAATCACTGTTGTGTCATCTGCGAACTTCAGTAGCTTAACAAATGGCCTGCTTGAGTATTTTTATCATTTCTATATCTGCTCAATTTCACTGAGAGCTGCATCAAGATTGTGTTTGACCTTGGTGGGGGCGGAGGGGTGGGGGCAGGGTGAGCGTGGCCAGCTCAACATACTCATGTCAGGGGCACCTGTGGTGGCTCAAGCACTCTGCCAACAAAAACAGGCTCCCAAGCTCCATTTCAACTGTAATGGCCTGCAATTTGTTAGTATGGAGCTCGGGAGTGCTAGCCACCCTGAGCTCCATTTTTGCTGCCAGAGACGGGCCGGTTTTCTCTATTTCCAGGGAGGCCCCATGGGCCATATCTAAGCACCCTGCTGGCCAGATCTGGCTGACCTTGAGTTTGACACCCCTGCTCTCTACCTTATCTGTTGTGTGTCAGCTTCCTCTATGTAACTAAATGAAAGCAAAGATTTATAAATATCTACCTTACACTGTGTTGATTCTTCCGCCTTTAGGGAGGATCCATCTTTATTCAATGAATAAACGCATTTGGTTTATCAAAACAAATCCAGATTACATCTTTATTTTTACCAAGTCACGCTGAACACCTGCATAACATTTCTGGAACTCCAGATAGGACAGGTATGGTCCTGTGAACCTCGGAAGGGGAACCTACCAATGCTTGGGATTTCCTGAGATGCCTCCTTCTCGATTTTCATCGGGTTTTAAAAAGTGACTTGGAGTAGTGGACTTACATTGTATATCTTTCTTCTGTCTCTTTCTGCTCTGGAGGGCTAAAGACAAGGTAAGGCAATCATTTTTTCAATTTGTAGTGTGTACTTGGGGTATGGGTGTGGGTGTTTGTCTCCCCTGAGCTCATAACCAGGGGTGAAATCTAAAAAATTTTCCTACCGGTTCTGTGGGCGTGGCTTGGTGGGCATGGCCAACATGACATCAGTCAAGTCACTCTCTCCCTCTCTCTCTCTCTCTCTCTCTCTCACACACACACACACACACACACACAGTGTCCCCCAAAGGCATGGGGATTAGGGTTAGGTGGACACTGACCTTGAAGGCAAGCAGGTGGGGACCACCGAAGGCAGCATGGAAGACAGGCAAGCATAGGGCTGGGAGGGAATAAGATGCTAGCTCCTTCCCCGCAGCCCTGCCATGCTTGCCTGCCTTCCACATGGCCTTCTGCTTGCCTGCCTTCGCAAGTTGGCCACCAGGACTCCGGGAAGGCAGCGTGGAAGTCAGGCAAGCATGGTAGGACTGCGGGCTGCAGACCAGTTCAGGGGCATGGCCAGCCAGCCTTTGCTACTGGTTTGGCGAACCAACCCCAATCTCTGCTACCAGTTCACCTAAACCAGTCCGAACTGGTAGCATTTCGCCCCTGCTCAGGAAACGGGGCTTTTGATACTTGCTGGTTTTTGTGGATGCTTTCCCTTGCCGCACCAACAAGGAGTGTGAAGTGGTCAAGGCTCTTTTGAAGGAAATCATTCCATGTTTTCCCATTCCCTATCAAGGTATTGATAATGGGCCCCACTTTTGTCTCCACCATCACCCAGCAAGTGGCCCATGCTTTGGGCATTGATTAGCAGCTTCATTTTGCTTATTGGCTAAGACCAAAACGCTGGCAAATACTTACAGGCAAAACTTTCACACAAAAACTACCAGTTGGGATCCCAAATATGCTTTCTCAAGAGGCATCTGGACTTTCTGATTTTTCCTTGAAGATGTTTTGCTTCTCATCTAAGAAGCTTCTTCAGCTCTGATTTGAAGGGTGTTCATCCCTGAGGGGTTTTTGTATCTCCCCTCATTCCCTTTGCAGCACTTCCAACTTTGAAGGGTCCTTCTTATCAGAAAGATTCACGTGACTCTGAGGCTTATCAGAGCACTAAGCACTTATCTTAAGCAGTGCTGCTGCTTGGGAGCAGAGGAGACCCTCCTACCTTATGGAGGAAAGAGGGTCTCCTGTTGGCCTCTTCAGTCTGAAGAGGGAGAGTCTCTGGAGGGAGGGAGATGTGAGGGATATGTCAACTCACTCCCCTTTCCTTCCCCTCAGGCTCAGGAAGTTGCCCAATCCTGATTCAGAGGACCTGGCAATATGGTTCATGGCCAGGTTCCTGGGCAGAAGAGACCTAACGTAACATAATAACAGAGTTGGAAGAGACCTTGGAGGTCTTCTAGTCCAACCCCCTGCCGAGGCAGGACCTCCCCAAGGATGGCTGCATATAACTGAGGGCAAGAGGAAAAAAATGTATTTCTATCAGCCTCACTAGGCTGGCCAGAGAAGAAACATGATCAGATAAGCAAGTTCCACTTTATGGTAAATATATATATAATAATAGACTAGAACAAAACAGAATATAAAATATATGTATAAAATATAGAATAGAATATTACAATAGAATAAATATTGACAAAACTCATGTAAGTCTGAAGGTAGAATTCTCCCACGGTCACCTTTGCAGTCTGAGAACTTAGGGAGGGGCCCCTTGGAGAGTCTTTCCCCCGCTCACTATCCAGCTGCCCTGTCCCCTGGCAGAGCTCTTTCACCCCGTTTCCCCAGGTCTTTCTCACATCCCATTACATCACCCCTCCTGAACTCCCAGGGAAAATGAGAATTAATTATAGTTGTGTCATTCCCCTTTTCTGGTGATAACTCCCTGAGCTCACAAAAAGGATCCTGTAACTCAGCTGTGCCTGTAGAGGTGGCAACTGCTCCTTTATCAGGAATCTGTGGGTCTCCCCCCACATCCTGTGTCTGGTGTGAAAGGAGCCAGGTTATTTGCTGTCCCTGTGGCACCTCCACATTTAAGCATCATTGGTCTCAGACTTCCCCAATTTTGTATTGAAGTCTATCCAGTGCTTGTGTCCTTTCATTCTTATTAGGGGTAGACACTTTTCAAGTTTAGTTTTGTGAAGACAGATATCTTTTCTAGCCAGTCTAGTGAATCTTAAGATAAGTGAGAATGGATCATGGTTTGTTATCCCTCTGTTCAGGTCTCTGTAGTAACGTTCCCCCCTTTCCCTCCAGAGGGGCTGTTTTCTAGAAGACAATTGTTGATGCCAGTGTTGGGGAGTTGGAAGAGTGAGCGAATTCTTTCTCAATGTTAATATTCCAATCTTCCTTGAGGATGGCTAATTCATGAGTAGATATGGGATCCCCAAAGTGTCCCTTTAAATTCACACATGAAGTCCTGATAGTTGCTCAGCACTGAATCGTTTCCCTCAATGGCCGGTGTTGCCCACTTTGCTGCTTTTTCTTTCAGCAAATAGTCATTTTGATGCCATCAATGGCAAAAACCCATTGGCTTTCCGTTTTACACTTAGTGAATGATCCAAGCCCCCCCCCCCCCCCCGAACTTTTCCAGCAAGCTCCCTTAGGAATGCAGGAGCGATTTGTGTAGCCGCAGGTACGACATTTACTGCTCTGACTGTTGTGTTGTGCCATGGCTTTCTGCAAATTGGTCATTGTGCATCAACTTGTTGGTCATGTTAACAACAACAACGCTACTGCCAGATGCTCAGCAGATAGCAGAGTTCCTTGAGGACCGGAGGCCATTCCTAAAATTCTTCTCTTTGGAAGAGAATCAGAGACTTGCAAGATTAATATCAGCCTTACTAAATAGACCAGACAAGAAACAAGACCAGATGTACTAATTCTACTTTATTGTAAAATTATATTAACAGAAGCTTGCAAGTCTGCAGTTACAACTCTCCCATTGTCTCCTTTACAGCGTGAGAAACTAGGGAGGGTCTCTTGCTCCACCCACCATACAGCTGCAGGCTATGCCATCTCTTATCTGACCATTCCCTGGGCAGGGTCTCTAGGCCGCCTTCCAAGATCTTTGCCACATACCATGATGATTTCTGAAAAGTTGCTGCTACTCTGCAGAAACCTGTTAAGTGCGTGTGCTCTGGGCTACTTGTCTCTTCAAACTATGGTGGGGAAATGGGAACTATCATATTAAAACCAAACACGGAGCGGGGGGCAGCCAACCCTTGAGTCTCTCCAACGTAGGGAAGGCTTCAGTGCGGTGGCCATGGGAGCGTTCATGTTCCTCCCCACACTAGCAGAAGAAACAGCAGCCAGTTTCTCAGTGGGGAGGGCTTCCCTTCCACGGGGATTCAGAGGGCTCTTCCGCCCAGGTCTTGTGTAGCAGTCACATTCTCCAGGTTCCCGGACAGGATTTCACTGATGTATTGTAGAGTACGGTTGTCAAAGACCATGTTGAGATGCTCAGCTCCTGGCAGCTCCAGGACATGGACCTTCTCATGCTGCTGGTTGCGCCACTCTTTGCACATCTCTATGCTGCGCCAGCTAATCATCTCATCCCCGTCCCCATAGATAATATCCACTGGGTCCTCGTAGGGAAAGCGGTCATTGTAAATGTAGGTCTCTGGAGTGGGGTGTCCAGTGCCAAAGAGGCAGAAGACCTCCACGCCTGGGGCTGGCAGCCCTGCCAGCAGCTCCTTGCTGTCATTCCACATGAACCAGCCGTCTTCAAAGTTGATATCATGGAAGAACTGCTGGTAGTCCCTGTAGGTGTAGTTGTGGAAAGGGGTAGAAACGAAGACGTGCGTCTCTGGCCAGGCTGTGTGGGTGGGGAACACCCAGGGAGTGTTTGTGGATATTCGCTTTTCTTCACGCAATTTAATGTTGGTCATAATAGGAATGCCCTGATAGTCACCTGCAAAGGAGACCAGTGGAATGGCATTATTCTACTCCCACTTTCAGGTTTGCTAATTTGTAATAAAAAATTGCATTGCAATGTTATTCAGCCAGAGAGGACAGCTGGTAAATAAACTGAACAAGACCTAATTTCCAGGGATTCCTCCCTCTTCTTAAAGATAAACTGGGTGCAAAGACAGAAACAGACGGATGCCTCTACGGTTTTTTCCTCAGAAGGGGCGGGTGGGGGCTGTGGGCAAGATACACCCAGGATCTTTAGTGGGCGGAGTGGGAAAAGCTGGAGACCAGGAAGAGCAGCTGGTGCAGCCCAGCTCCGTGCAGGCCCCAGGGAGACACGGCTGCAGCGCCTGGGCAGCTACTCACCTGAAGCCATGATCCGCATGGGTTTCACTATTCCCCCCCAGGGGGCCCCTAGGGAAACGAAGCCCTGAACAAAACGGTCCTTCCAGGCCTGCGGCTGCTGGATCAGGAAGTAGAGGATGTGGAGGTTGCCAAGGCTGTGGCCGATCAGGAAAACCGGCTTCTGGTAGGCTTCAAACATCTCCTCAATGAGGCCCCGCAGCTTGGAATAGTAGACCTTTTGCTCGGCTGTGGAAAGAGGATGAGTATGAGAGGGAAACTGTACCCCCACCCCCACCTCCTGGGGTCCAGAGTGCCCTGTCCGGAGTGCCGGAAGCTCCTTCCACCCCTGCCTTCTTCCCCCCCCCCAAGGCTGCAGGCAAACCATCTCCAGTACCTTGGAGAAGGGCAGGTGAGGGGCACACCATGGGGGGAATTGGGGTGGGATGCTCCTGGGAAGACAGCTGACCCTTGATCCCCCTTCTCCCACCCCATGGCTCAACCCTGATGCTGAGGCTCTGGGTCCTGGGTGGGTTCCAGCTACCCCCAAGCACTGGGTTGGGCTGTAATGAAGGATGTCCAAAACTGCGCTGCTGAATTTTATACCCCTCTCCACCTCAGAGCCTTCCCGTCACTCATTTCATGTCACATTTTATTTGTGTGCTTGTCGTGTCAGGGTTTCAAAAACGGATAAGCCAGAGATAGGTGGGAAATATTAAATATTAAATCCTTCTGATGATGCGTTATATTATGAGGCAGATCTGGCCCATTTTCTTCATTCTTCTTAACCCAGATTTATGAAAGGAAAATCCTTAACTGGGAAAAAGTTAATACCAATTTTGTTCAGTGTGGAGCAGAAAATGGTTTCCCTTTGCACCATATCCTGATCTTGTGGTTGCTTTGCTGGGGCCACTTAAACAAATGGAAAGCCTGAAACTAAGAAGCTAAGGAATGTTATGTGTGGATTTTAATGAAGTGAAGTGAGCTCTCCTATACTTAAAGGGGAAAAGAGAAGTTTCTAGACTTATATTTTGTGAATTTTAAAAACTGAAATGGCTACTAAACCACCTAAGACTGGGGGTAGAAGGGGTTCTGAACCAGCTTTAGAAGATGGAAGGAGCTCTGAGAATTAGGGGCTTGAATGAGGAGAAAGGGGAAGATTTAAAAAAATTTTTATCAGAAGCTCTGGCTGAATTTATTGAACTTGATCCACAAGAGGTTGCTTATCAAATTGACAAAATTTATAGAGTTAATTCCTGGATTGCTAGGCAGAAGAAACTTCCTAGAGACATTGTGGTTTATTTTTTGAAAAGAACAGTGAGAAATCAAATTTTGCAAGTTGCATTTCAGAAAAACTTGAAAATAGGAGAAAAAGGAGCTGAAGGTTTTGAAAGAGATTCCTCCCAAGATGTTAAGGGATAGAAAGGACTTTACATTTTTTACACAAGAACTTAAGAAATACCAGATTCAATTTAGATGGGAGGTTCCAGTTGGTTTGACAGTGTATTATCAAGGAAGGAGCTACCGTATTGATACAGTGCTTAAGGCCAAAGATTTTCTTTCTACAGTGCTGAAACTTGAAGTAGAAATAATAGAAAAAAGAATTCAAGAGACTCAAATGGGTGTGGAAGCTGAGGTGATTCCAGTGATGTTACCATCTGAGGAACAACAACAAGAACAAAGACTGATGAGGGGAGCCCTTAAGCGTAAAGAAAAGGAGCAACAAACTCAAAGTAAAGTTCAGGATTCTGCTATAGAAGCGGTGGGAGGAGCACGGCCGAAGATACGGGAGGACGATCTTCAGCTGATCGCTCAAGAGCTTCAGCAGGCCAGTAATGGCAAATAAAATCTTGACCTGGAATGTCAATGGTTTGAATTCAGCTCAGAAGAGAAGAAAAATATTTCATTATTTGAAACAATTTAGAAGTGATGTAATTTGCTTACAAGAAACGCATATTAAACTATCAGATCAAAAGTACTTAATAAACTCAAAGTTAGGTAAACATTTTGTTGCTTCAGCTTTGGAGAAAAACATGGCATAGTGGTTTATTTGAGAAAAGATATACCAGCCAAGTTAATAGAGGCAGATATTCACGGAAGATATATTGCTATTGAACTTACAATAGAAACAAAAGGACTCTCTTGTTTGGTATATATCAATCAGCAACAAGAAAATTTTATAGAATGTTGTATGAAGTTGATTCTATGGGATTATAAATCGTGTATTATATTGGGAGATTGGAATGGAGTAATAGATACGAAAGGACAAGAGAACTTTTTAAGAAGATACCTGCACATGCAAAGCTGCCTAAATCCTTTTTGATGATAGAAGATTTTGAGTTGAGAGATGTATGGAGACTGAATTTGGAGGAAAGAGACTATACTTTTTTCTCTGATAGGCATCAATCCTTCTCACGTATTGATTTTATTTTAATTTCTAATGATTTGCTTTTTAGGGTTAAGAAAACTAAGATATTTCCAAGATGTTTGTCTGATCATAGTCCTGTTTGGATGGAATTGCAATATGGAAAAGAGGGTAGAAGAACTTGGAGATTAAATGAAAATTTGTTTAGATATCAGGATAATGTAAATCAATGTAAAAAGCAGATGAAAGAATTTTTTGATTATAATTTGAATAATGAAACATCGATAGAAATGGTTTGGGACTCCAGTAAGGCCTTTATGAGAGGTGTATTAATATATATATTAATTAATATATAGAAATAAGCAACAAAGACAGCGTAGGTATTTAGAAGAGGAAATTTATAAGAAACAACAATTATTAATACATAATCCACATGATCAAAAACTTAAAGATACAATAAAGTTATTACAGAATCAATTTAATATGATAATGGCTGATCAGGTGGCAACACATATACAATATGCCAAACATAATACTTTTTGTAATGCAAATAGACCTGGTAGGTGGTTAGCATACACTTTAAGGAAAAGACAAAAACAACGTACTATAGAAAAAATAGAATATAAAGGCAAAGAGAGATCAACAGGATAAAATTAAAAAGCTTTTTAGAATATTATACAAATTTATATCTTAAAGATAATATATTGAATAGGGATATTGATAATTATTTGAAGGAATATAAGGTTAAAAATTTAACTTTAGAACAACGGATGAACTGAATCTATAACTTCAGAAATTATTTTGGTAATTAAACAATTAAAAAACTCCTGGTACGGATGGGCTTACAGTTAGTTATTATAGGAATTTACAGGATGAGATGTTAGGTCCACTTAAGGAATTATTTAATCAGATACAAATAGGAGAATTCCCCTCATGGAGAACCTCTTTTATTTCATTGATACCAAAGAGGAACAGGATTGTTCTAAACCTGGGAATTATAGGCCAATCTCACTTTTAAATAATGATTATAAGATTTTGTTAAAATAATAGCTAATAGATTAATGTTGATTTTTGAAGAATTCATAATGATCAATCTGGATTTATAAAGGGAGACAGATGAGGAATAATGTTAGGCAGATTGTTAATTTACTGGAGTATTTAGAAAAATTTTATTCCAGCAGCATTTATTTTTCGATGCAGAGAAAGCTTTTGATCGATTGCATTGGGATTTTTATTTAAATTAATAGAAAAGATGCAATTTGGAGATGGTTTTAAGAATAATTAGGGCAATTTATGGAGAGCAAACAGCACAGATTATAATCAATGGTAGCTTAACAGAACCTTTTAAGATTGCGAACAAGACAGGGATGTCCTTTATCACCATTATTGTTTATTTAACTCTAGAACCATTATTGGATAAAATACGAAGTAAAGGAGATAGAGGAATTAGAGTTAGACAACATGAATATAAGCTGAGCTTTTGCAGATGATTTGGTGATTACTTTAACAAACCCTATAAATTCTAGTAAATCTTTGTTGGAAATAATTGATCAATATGGGAAGGTTTCAGGGTTTAAGGTAAATCAGAAAAGACAAAAGTGATAATAAAAAATATGGCCAGACAACAGAAAGAAAAATTAGAGGAAATAGGATTTGAAATTGTAAAGAAGGTTAAATACTTAGGGGTTTATACATAATCAAATGTGAAATTGTATAAGAATAACTATGAGGTTTTATGGCAAAAGTTCAGAAGGAGTTGATTGTTTGGAAAAAATTGCAATTATCTTTGCTGGGAGAATGCTGCTATTAAAATGAATGTTTTACCTAGATTTTATTCCTCTTTCAGATGATACCAATAATTAAGAAAGATAAGAATCTTGAGGAATGGCAGAAGGAATTAACAAATTTATATGGGAAGGTAAAAAGCTAGGGTTAAAATGAAAATAATTCAAGATTCTCGGAAAGGGAGGTTTAAAAATGCCTAATTTTAAATTATATTATGAAGCAGCTGCTCTCTCTGCAATAAGTGATTGGTTTAATTTAAGAGGAAAGAATTTTGAATATAGAAGGTTATGATTTGCTATATGGATGGCATGCATATTTAATTTATGACAAAAAGTGGATAAGGCCTTTAAAATCATGTGTTGAATGCTCTTCTGCGTGTTTGGAAAAATACTCTTATAAACTAAATTATAAGGTTCCTATATGGGCAAGTCCTAGACATACAATAGAGAATATAAATAGAACAGAATCAGGAAATGATTACATATAAAGATCTTTTGTATACTGAAAGAGGTAATTTGCAATTAAAATCTCTGCAAGTATTAAAGAAGAAGGAAAAATTATACTTGGTTTCAATATGAGCAACTCATGCTAGATGGAAGGAAGATCAGAAAATTGGTATAGAGCAGAACGAGGAAATTTGGTAAAGCAAATTAGAAATCAGTCTCAGGAGCATATAAAGAGATTGTATAATGTGTTACTTGAAATAGATTCTGAAAGGGACTTGGTAAAGGACTGTATGATAAAGTGGGCACAAAATTTTCAGGAGCCAATATTATTGGAAACTTGGGAAAAATTTGGGTTAGAAATGTTAAATTCACGAGGCACAGAATCTGAGGAAAATTTTATAAAATGTTTTATAGATGGCATCTAGATCCTAAATTATAATTATATGTACAGATATGCAAGCAAAATGTTGGAGATGTAATTGTGATGATACATATTTTCATATTTGGTGGACTTGTAAGGACATATAAGGCCTTTTGGATAAAAATTTGGTGGATTTTACAAAATGTTTTGAAAAGAAGATAAAGTTCCTGCAATTTTTTTTTTTTTATTGGATTTTTAAAAAACAAAACATTTTAAATTAATAAATGGGAATCAAAAGTATACATAGAAAAATGAATAAAATTTTCCTTTGAATAAAATCTTTTTCATCTCAATATTACAAGAAATAAACTAATTATTCAAAAATGATATTTCTTAATCTGATATCTAAGATATCAATCCTGTTTTTCCATTCAATTATATCTTTCCTTTTTGTTTTTAAAAAGCTGATTTTAGCCATCTCAAAATGTAACTTTTTATCCATTCTTCTATTGTAGGTATCTCTTCTTTATTGTCCAATCAACAGTCTTGCTGCTGTTATTTCAGAATCAATTTAGTCTCAATTGTACAATCCGTTATAATTAAAAGGAAAAATTGTGGCAACTTTATCTTCTTCTTCAGTACATTTGAATAATCCACCAAATTCTTATCCAAGACCTTAATTTTCTTGCAAGTCACCAAATATGAAAATATGTAGCGTCATCAATCACACCTCCAACATTTCTGGATATTAGGATACATACATAATTTTTTGGGATCTAATGCCATCTATAAAACATCTTAAAAATTTTCCTTAAATTCTGTGCTTGTAAACTTATTTCTAAAATTTTCTCCCTTCTTATGGTTCCTGAATATTCTGTGCCCATTTTATCATACTTTAAATCCTTTTGAATCTATTTCAAGCAACACATTATACAATCTCTTATATGCTCCTGGGTCTGATTTCTAATTTGCTTTTAAATTTTCCTCCCGCATTATACCAATTTTTGATCTTCTTTCCATCTAGCACTTATTTGCCCTTGAAAAGTATAATTCCTCCCTTCTTCATTTAATACCTGTAATGATTTTAATTGCAATCTACCTCCTTCAATAAAAGTTCTTTATAAGTAATCATTTCCTGTTTCTGTTCTATATTTTCTCTATTGCATGTCTAGGGCTCCATATAGGAATCTGTAATCTAATTTATGAATATTTTTCCAGAATAAAAGCACTTCAACACATGATTCTTAAAAGCCCTATCCACTTTTTTTAAAATAAAATACATGCCATCCATATAACAAGTCATAACCTTCTATATTCAAAATTCTTTCCTCTGTTAATTAAACCAGTCACTTATTACTGAAAGGGTTCTGCTTAATATAGTTTAAAGTTAGGCATTCTTAAACCTCATGAGTCCTGTATTATTTTCATTTTAACCTGTTTTTACCTGCCATATAAATTTGTTAATCCCAATCACCCAAATTTTTATCCTTTTTTTTATTGGTATCATCTGGAACAGAAACAAAATCTAGGTAACACATTCATTTTAATATAATCCTTCCCAATAGGATAACTGCAATTTCTTCCAAACACTCATATCATTCTGAAC
Organism: Ahaetulla prasina; assembly: GCF_028640845.1. Classification (NCBI taxonomy): domain Eukaryota; kingdom Metazoa; phylum Chordata; class Lepidosauria; order Squamata; family Colubridae; genus Ahaetulla; species Ahaetulla prasina. The sequence goes on along the minus strand of NC_080550.1, from coordinate 26,426,970 downwards.
TTTTGCCATAGCAAGTCATAATTATTCTTATAAAGTTTCTTGTTCGATGAGCTAATATAAACCCTAATATTTAACCTTTTTTACCTCAAATCCTGTCATTTCCTCTAGTTTTGTTTCTGTTGTATAGACATATTATCACTTTTGTTTTATTCTGATTTATTTTAAATCCTGATACCTTTCCATATTTATCAATTACTTCCAACAAAATCTACTTGAATTTATAGGATTGTTAAGTAACTACATCATCTGCAAAGCTCTAACTTTATACTCATATTGTCTAATCTTAATTCCTCTATTTTCGTTAATTCGTATTTTATCTAATAATGGTTCCAGAGTCAAAACAAACAATAATGGTGATAAGGACATCCCTGTCTGTTCCTTTGAATCTTAATAACTGTCAAACTACCATTTATTATAATCTGATGTTTGCTCTCCATAAATCGCATTATTTTATAATCTCAAATTGCATTTTTCTATTAATTTAAATAAAAATCCCAATGCAATCGATCAAAACTCTCTGCATCCAAAAATAAGTTGAAGTGTCTTCTTTCCAAATATTCCAATATATTAATAATCTGTCTAACATTATTCCTCATCTGCCTCCCTTTATAAACCAGATTGATCAGTATGAATTCTTTGTTGTAAAACTAACATTAATCTATATTATTTTACAAAATCTTATAATCATTATTTAAAAGTGAAATCGTAGTTACCGGGTTTAGAGCAATCTTGCTCTCTTTTGTATCAGTGAAATAAAAATGTTTTCCATGATGTATTCCCTCTAATTGTATCTGATTAAATAATTCTTTAAGTGGGCCTAATATTTCATCCTGTGTTTTTATAATAAGTTAGACCATCTGTACCAGGGTTTTATTTTAATTGTTTAACTCCACTTCTCCAGTAGCTATCGGCCATTCAGCTCCTCCCTCTGTTCTAATGTTAGAATACCTTATAATCTTTCAAATAATCATAAACCTATTTAATATTTTGTCTTTTGCATACAGTGTAAATTCTGAATGCCTTTAATTTTATCCTGTTTATATCTTACCTTTATATATTTTTGTATGACATTTTTTTCCTTAATTATAACCATCTCCCAGGTTTATTTGCATTACAAAAGGTATTGTTTTCTTCTGTATATTGCCACTGGTCTGCCATTAACATATTAAATTGACTCTGTAATATTTTTAGCCTCTTTTGATTTTATTTATTTATTTAACTGTTTATATTTCTATCTAATTCTTGAATTAAAATCTTCTTCAGTTCTTATTCTTTTTTAAATAAAGTTTTATTTTTATCCAAAATAATTCATCCAATGTACAGTTTATATACAATTAGTCCTTGTCAAATCTCTTATCTTCATCTCAACCTTTCATCTCTTATCTACATATTTATACATTTTCTTCTATCCTCTTCTTCCTCTTACTCTTTCCTACCTTTCTCTTTCTCCTAAGTTCTAAATGGTATATAGACCCTACATTAATTATATTTCTTCAATAATGAAACATTCATCACTCCATCTCTATAAATTTTCCTCATAGAAAACAAAATGCATCTCAACAACATCATTCCAAATAATTCCTAATTATAATCTTTTAAAGTCACTCTCATTCCCTCTCCTTTAAATATTTAATATTTCCCAGATTTACTCATATGCTGTTATTTTTTTTTTATCTGATACTTATTTTAAATAAATCAATCATTCCATTCTATATTTTCTAGTATATAGTCTTTCAAAGCATTTTGTCATCTCTTATTTGATACTGAGTGTCCATTTGTTGTTTTGTTTTGTCCATTCTTGATTGTATAATTCTTCTTTCTTCAATACTGCAATCAAAGTCTTGCGACTTTATTAAATTCAAATCAATTTAGTCTCTTATTAGTCCATTATTCCTAAGAAAGAACTTCAATAAACTTATCTTTTTAAATATTCTGCATGATCCTTCTTTAATCAAAATACTTTAATTTTACAAGTCACCATATTAATATAGCATCTTTATCTCAACATTTTAGATCTAATATGTTTCTTTGGTAATATCATTTTAAATTATTCAAATAATGAAATATCCTTCTCTTCTGTGAATTCAAACCATTATTCAAGATAATAGTTTAATTTATGGACTTTTGGAACACCAACAAGATCTTCTTTAGTGCTCCTTCTTTTCCATTGTAGTAGTTGCCAGTTTATTGTACCTTCATCTCTTGTTCCTTCTTTCAAACTCTAGTCAGCCTTTGTTTTTGAATCTAAACCCTCTATTTCCAACACTTGTAATAAATCTTCCATCAAAATCTGTTCTTGTACCTGCTTCACTTCTCTTTCACTTGCCTCCTTCTTAGCTTATGGAAGACTTCCAACTTTTAATACCTCAACATAAAATTCTCTTGCTTTTCCAAATTATTACGATGTACTTTCATAATATACTATTATACCAGTTGGAATATCCCATCTATATTCAATCTGATGTTTTGTTCATTCACCAAGGCAAATTCTTCTAGCCTTAATTTGTTTTGGTGAATTTCCTTTAATATCAAGATATCTTATCTGAATCTTCTCTATATAGGCAAAATCTGATTCTCACTATTCTGTTAAATAAATATCCCTTAGCAATTTTGCCTGTCAAAATTCACTGATATATTCAATTTGATAAGATCTTGCTGTATAATATCTCATAAATACTTAGAAAAATTTTATTCTCTTTATATTTTCAAACCTCATTCTAGAGCAAATTCCATATTTCTGTATTGTATCAAAACTATTTCATCCTCTGTTTTCCATTTACTGAAATTCATCCATTTTATTTTCTAATTTGTTATATGTACTTATCTCCTCTTTATAAATCATTATTGTTGACTTTTGCCATTACAAATCCTTCTTTAACTCTTTTTCCCTTGAATTTCATATCTCTTTCATTTCAGACATCTCATCAGTTATAACTTAAATTTTTCTTCTATCCTTTAAGTTCTCTTGTACGCCTCTAAATTCAATGTTCTAGTCTGCTGTATGCTGGATCTGATAAATTTAAAGCTCTTTGTTAATAGACTTTAATTGTTTGCTGCCATCTTCTATAAAATTATTTATTTATTTATTTCCAACAATATTTACTTTATTCTAACTTAAAACAGTCTTTGCAGTATTTAAAAATCTCTAGATTCTATCAACAGGAAAAGAGTTAAAGCAGCAAGTAACATCAAATTACCAATAAGGCAATTATCTTTATTTCACTCGTTAACTTAACAATTCTCCATTTTCTTCTGTTTTCAAGCTTGTTACAAATATGAATCTTCTATGAATTCTTTTAATTATCTTAATCCTTTATTTAAAAATAAATCTCTTTGGTATTTTTGGTTTAAAGAATCTATCTGCACTTGATTACTAAAAAAATTTTATTTGGTTTCAGATAGTGATCTTAGATAAATCTTTAATAATCTAATTGTCATTTAAAAATCTTAAGAGAAATTGCTGAGGCTTTTTCCCAAAAATTGTCTATAAGCCCCTTTAAAATATAAAATCAGTTCCCAAATTTAAAAATCTAGCTCAGTCTCTTTAATTAAATAAGTATGTTTTAATAATGAAAATTATATCAATATATTCTTGATAAAATTTTATAATTTCTTATAGATTCTATCATATTTATTGTAAATAAGATGCCATTAATTTTATATTAAATTGAAAATATATTTATAGCCTTTTAAGTTTGTGATCTTGTGGGTTTTGAATTAATAACTGTTGCTTCCTTTGAATTTCTTCTTCCAAGTACCTACCCTTTGTTTATTATTCCTTGCCTATTGTCCAAGTAAATCAATATCCTCTAATAAAGCTTTTACTCGCCTCACAGTTCCTATAGGTGTCCCTTTGTACATATTAAAATCAAAAATTCTTTCAACTGTTTCTTAATAAGTTACATTATCCTCATATCTAAACAGATTTTCATTCAACCTCCATGTTCTACCACCTTTTTCCCTTGTAATAATTCCATCCATACTGGGCTATAGTTAAACACCTCGGAAATATCTTCATTTCTTCACCCTAGAAAGCAAGTCATTAGAAATTAAAATAAAATCAATACGTGAAAAGATTGATGCCTATCGGAAAAAGTAAAATCTCTCTCATCTGGATTCCATAACCTCTCTAAACTCAAAGTCTTCCATCATTTCAAAAAGGATTTTGGTAGTTTGCATGTATAGGTATCTTCTTGGAGGAGGTTCTCTTATCCTTCTTGTATCAATTACTCCATTCCAGTCTCCTAATAAAATAAACGAACTATAATCCCAGAGGGTCAACCTCTCGTGTAACATTTTAAAACTTTTCTTGTTGCTGATTAGGTGCATAAATACCTATCAGCAAAGTCTTTTTTGCATCTATCACCAGTTCAATAGCAATAAATCTTCCTTGAATATCTGCCTCAATTAACTTAGCTGGTATATCCTTCCTGATATATACAACAATTCCATGCTTCTTTTCCAAAGCTGATGCAACAAAATGGTTACCCAATTTTGAATTAATTAAATATTTTTGGTCTGATAATTTTATATGTGTCTCTTGCAAACAAATCACATCATTTTAAAATTGTTTCAAGTAGTGAAATATTTTCCTTCTTTTCTGAGCTGAATTCAAGCCATTAACATTCCATGACAAAATTCTATTTGCCATTACTGGCCTCCTGAAGCTTTGAAGCAGACAACGGAAGCTCCTCCTCCGGTATCTTCCGTCTAGCTCCTCCCACAGCTTCCATGCTGGGATCCTGACTTTTACTTTGAGACTGTTGCTCTTCTTTACGCTTAAGAGCTCCTCTTGTCACCCTTTGCTCTTGTGGTTCCTCTGATACTGGCAGCAATGAAGGCTCTTGGATCACCACGCCTTCTTGAATCTCTTGAAGTTTTTCTATCACTTCTATTTCGACTTTCAAAACTGTAGAAATCCTTTGCCTTTAAAACAGTGTCAATTCTATATCTCCTTCCTTGATAGAATAGTGTCAGTCAACTGGCACCTCCCATCTGAATTGAATCTGATGTTTTTTAAGTTCTTGTGTAAAAAAAGCAAATTCCTTCCTGTCTCTTAACATCTTTGAAGGAATCTCTTTCAACACCTTCAACTCCTGTTCTCCAATTTTTAAAGTTGTCTGATATGAAACTTGCAGAATTTGATTTCTCATAGTCCTTTTCACAAAATAAACCACAATGTCCCGAGGAAGCTTTCTCTGTCTTGCAATCCAGGATTAACTCTATATATTTTATCAATTTGGTAAGCTACCTCTTGGGGTTCCACTTCAATAAATTCAGCCAATGCTTCTGATATAATTTTCTTAAGTCTTCTCCTCGCTCTTCTTGCATACCACGGATTCTAAGAGCTCCTTCCATAAGTTTATATTGTAATATCACAACCTGATCTTCATTTTGGTCCACTTTTTTCTGAACACCTTTCATTTTGTCTTCTAAATGCTTATTTGACTGTGAGATCTGTTGCATTTCCCTTCCAATCCTCAATTTTTACTCAGTCCTTGAACTGCCATGAGAATATCTTCTCTTATTTTTGCATTAAAATTCTCCATCATCTCTTTTTGCCTATCTTCAGAAAGTTTTAATTGTACTTTCAATATATCCTCAAGACTTGGTTCAGATCCCCTTCTTCCAGAAGGCTTTAAAGGTTTAGCTGCCATTCTGTCTTCAAAAGAATCAGGAATTTAAACTTAACAACTTTCCTTCCCTCCTTTCAGTATAAAAAAAACTCCGTTTGTAACAATCCACAAATAACGCTACTTTATCGTACTAAAAAATTTTTAATTTCACTTTCAGACGCCATTTTAAAAGTCAATTAATCAAAGACAAAGAAAGGTTTCAGGTTTCAGAAAGGGAGTCGGTACTTGCCGTGCTGATTCTACATCAAAGATCGAACGCTTGTGAAATTCCCGTCTGCTTAGAAAATCAATCAATTTAATAAGTCCTTTTGAGCAGAAGCGACTCTCCTACTCCTTTTTCCTGATAAAAAACAGGAGCGTGTTTGAAGTTGGAGGGAGTGGAATTTGGTGGGACCATAAATCCAGGAAAATTCGCTCTTAAGAGCAAACCCCCTGTCAGATCTGCCACTTTCCCACAACTCTGCATAACCCCCTTTTTCCCGTAGGGTATGCTAAGCTCAGTGAACAGTGATTTTTTCTGTTTCACTGACTTTTACAATCTTCTAACACGGAGTGCTCTGTTAGAGCACCCAGCAGGAGCGGTGACGTCACTGGAGCCCCCTGCCGCAATTTTTTTTGTTGGAAATTATTACGGACTGTACAGTAATTGAGACTAAATTGATTTTAAATCTAATAACAGCAGCAAGATTACTAATAGGACAATACTGGAAGAAAAAAGAAGTACCTACAATAGAAGAATGGATATTGAAAGTTGCCAATTTGGCTGAGATGGCGAAGATATCAGCCTTTTTGAAAGACAATACGCAAGAAAGATACTTAAAGGAATGGAAAAAATGGATTGACTATATTCAAAGTAGATATCAGACTAAGAGTTATCAGACTGTTTTTGAATGATTATGATGTATTATTTTTGATTGTTTTCGGGGGAAGTTAGGAATTGATGATTGTAGGGGTATAATTAAGTTGGGACGAAATTTTTTTAGCATATGTTTGTTTTATTTTTAACTATACCTTGTGCTCGTTCCGGAAGTCGGGGGGTTGTGAAGGAGGGGGAGATGGGGAAAGGGGGGAAAAATTTTCTGTAAAACTTTTTGAATAAAAAAGAAAAAAGAAAACAGTAAAAAAAAAATGCTGAAAAATGGGCTGCCCTGCTGCAGGATCTGAGTTGGAGATGGCTGGTATAGATGCACAAGCTGCCTGACACATCGGAGTGGGTTCAACCCATTTTCCCTGCCAAGAGCTCTTGGAGAGCAGGGCTCCCCTGCCTCTGCCCAGGTGTACTCACTGGGGCCAAGCCTCCAGTCATAGGGAGCCGCTCTCACGCTCTGATCGCGCACATAGCCGTTGTTGACCAGGTGCTGCACCAGGGTGTGCATGTAGCCTAGAGCAAGGAAGAGAAGGGAGGTTAGTGGAGGGCAGAGGGCAGGGCTACCTCCAGGGAACTGACTAAGGGCACGGCTTTCCTCTGGCAAGGGGCTTCAAGGCCTCCCTGGAATTTCATGCTCCAGGCATCTGCTGATGTTCTCCTCTCCAAACCATTCTTGACTCCCTCGGAAGAAGCCAAGCAGTTTTTAGAAAAAGCACCAAGATCAAAGTGATTCCAAAGAGTGTCATGCAGATCCTGCACCACCTGGTAGCAACTTCTTAAATCCAAAGGGCTGCCCCCCCCCAATTGAGCACCTCTCAAAGATGTTCCATCTTTCCAAGAAAGCAGGAGTAATTTCCGCTGTATTATTGTCCTCCCTATACATATCTCTACTTGAAGGGAACCGCTCTGGCCACTGACTGACGCATGAAGGGCTGTGGTTGCTGGCAAAAAAGCTGCCTGTGGAGCTCTCTGGCCAGGACCTACCCCCCTCCGGTCATCATAACTCTATATCGGACCCCACAGAAGGAGGACACTTGTGCAGGTAGCCCCCCAACAAAGACCAAGCAATAGGCAGCCTGTTGCCCAAACTCTCTGCCGTTGTTCCATGCAGGAAAATTCAGGAACCCAGAGAAACCAAAGACTCATTTGGGGATGCATTTCACCCTGTTGGGTTTCTCTCCAGCTCCCCCTCCCCCACTCATTCTTCTCACCGGCCAATTTGCCACCATCCAGGTATTCCACGGAAAAGGTCTGGCCAAACCCAGGAACTCTGATGTGGACTCCAGGGGCGTTGGTTATGCTCCGGGTGGTTTTATTGAAAATCAGTCTGTGTCGCCCAAGAGAAAACACAATCATTATTTTAGGAGGTCCACTTCCAACAAAGGCCATCTTACCAGAGAACTTCAAGGGGCTCGATATCACACTCAGGATCACTAGCAGCTTTAATCCCTTTAGATCTACTGTCCAGGTTGAGGCCTCAAATCCTGTGCACTGGAGGCCTCCGGTAGTCCTTTGTGGTCTCTGCCAACAGGGCCTGAGAAAGCCACCAAATGCCACCGTGGGGCCTCAGGAGCCTCCCTTCTCTCAAAATCTGCCTCCTACCAGAAAGAAACAGCGGAGAGGGCATGGGGGCGACTGGGGGCTGCCAGGGGACGGAGGCTCCTGCCACATTGGGGCAATCCATGCCACCTTTGTCTAGCTATCTTAAAACAGGAGTTTCCCATTTTTTCAGGGATGCTAAAGCCACGATTAAAAGAAATTCCTGAAACAGCAAATGGAGTTGTGGGCTTGCACCATGAAGCCCTACTTGATGCCTGCCAGCTATTTAGGGGGACTGGTCTTCTTCTAAGGAGGTCCTGAACTCAGCCTGCCTAACAGTTGATGGGGTGTCAGGGGTGGGCAGGAAATGGGAGCCCCCAGCCAAGGCTGGGTGTCCCAGGTGAAAGCAACAAGAGTCCATCAGGGTCAGTGACCCTGAAAGACACCGGGCAGTCTATAATAACAAAACCAGCAATTATTCTCTGAGGTTCACTGAGGGATGGAGGTGGGGGAGGGAATGTTCCCAGAATAAATTAATACTGAGAGGTTCTATTGGAAAGTTGTGGGCTCATGTTTTCTCTCAGAGCTTGAGCTGGAATGAACGAGAGAAGCACTCAGTGACTGCAGTAAGTCCCAAAATGCTTCGCTTAGTTTTGGCTTGGCCTGCTCTTGAATCGGCCACTGTTCATAAATCATGGTTCATAATTTAGCAGAGCTTGTGCAAGTCACCCACTATGTTGTATAAAACAAACAATGGCTTGGCGCAATATCTTGTATGTTTGGCAGAGGCTCCTCAACTTGCTGCTCGTTGTGTCTTTGGGGTCTTGTCTCCCTCTGCATCACCCCCTCTTCTCCTTGGTCTGGGAGCCAGGGGCACTCTAGGGCCTGGGCCAGCAAGGACCCCCCAGCCCAAAAGGCAGAGGAGAGTTGATGTGCTGGGGGGGCGCGCACGTCTGTCTGGGAAGAGAGAGGGGGGCTCCCCACAGACATGCCTTGTGTTGTCGATCCAACAGTCCACTCCAAAAGGCAGGAACATGTTGAGGTTCAGCCAGATGGTAAAGTAATCATCGGTCTTGCGGTAACACATCCAGTTCACCACATCTGGCTTGTCCAACTTAGCCTCCAGCTGATTCCCAAGGTATCCGGGCACTGCAGGGGCAGAGAAAGAGAGAGAGCAGCTGCCTTCCCATCTCTGAACAAAATGGCCTTCAGAGATGGGGGTTCCCATGTGCCCTCCTCCTGTACCTGCCTGGTATACCTGGGGCCTTTCCTTCTTCTGGCTGCAACCCTGTCTTGGAGGGAAGTGGCAGGTTTACCTCTCTACCTTCCTGTCCATCCTCTGCAAACAGCTGCACTTGGCGAGGCAGCTCCTGCCCTCCAGAAGAGATTCGCCCCAGAGATCTCCTCATAAGAGGAAAACCCCATTGTTCTTCTCGACCTTAGATAGGGTTGAGGGTGATGGCGTTTGGTTGTGTTTGATCTTTCTGGTTACACATCATCTGTCCTTTCGTATTGTTCTGCCTTATGAAAAGGCCCCAGAGTAACTGAAGTTGGACGTGTTTTAAGCCACGCTTCACTTTTTTCTCGCTTCTGCTTCTCTGCGGGACTTTCCCCTCCAGCAAGCAAAGAGGCTCCCTGCCCATCCTTGGGGCAAAGCTGCTGCAGCAGCTGCCATCCCACTCCACCCCCAGCGACCCCCGGCCTGCAGGGCTGCTGAACTGCCCCGGCCGTGATGCAGAGAGCATAACAGGCAAAGCCCCCATGGAGCCTCCCTGCTCTCTGCAGCACCTCACAAGCGAGTAGGAAAGGCAGGGATGCTCCCAGCCCTGCTCAAGAACAAGCAAAGCTGCAGGTGCCCACGCTCTGAGGTCCTGTTAGCATTAATAAAGCATTAAGAATGAAACAGGTAAAAGTCAGAAAGAGAACTAAACTGTTTGCAACATTTCCTCAAACCGATTCTTGGTCCTGTCAAGTCACAATTGTAATAGGAAAGCTAGTGCTGGGAAAATCTCCTCGGGATGAGAATTTTCCAGACCTGACCCTAGAGAAGAACACAGAGCAAGGCAGCCCAAGAGACGATACGGGAGTCGGTCTGAAGCAGCAGCAGAGAGAAGGAAGGATTGGGCCCTCCTGCAAGGCACGTTTGGCCCCGGACATCTCAGGGGAGACGCAACCAGTCCCTGCTGGCCAAGGAGGAGAAGGAAGGCAGGCAGGTGGGGAGACTCCTTTCTTCCCAGTCTCCCTTTTATCACCTGTACAGCATAGCACGTACACGCCTGTTTGTGCCTGCGTGTGCTGCTGGAGCGACTGCAATTAGTTAAAGGTTTGTGTGTTCGCAGAGATTTCCTGCACGCTGCAGATGAAATTAAGCAGTTCATCAGGCAAGGGGCTAAGTGCTGCTTCCATTAACAGAATCTCAGAAGCAGCAACTGTCAGTTCCCAATTCTGGTCTGCACAAATCCAGACAGTCACCAGATGGCAGCAGAGTTTCCTGCATTTTTCCGCCATCCATGCTTGTCTGGATTAGTAGCCCTAAACAACCAGCAGGCAGCCAGGCTATAATTGCTAAGTCCCAAATGCCTGAGGAAAACCCAGCTTTGCTTGGTGCTGAAATGCCAACTAGGCTGGTGCTGAGCCATTGCCCTGCCACCATTTTCTGATGCCAGAGCCCACTTCTACCAACCAAGAGCAGAGACAGCCTGTCCTCCAGATCAGCAGTCACCAACCGGTGGTCCATGAGAAAATTTTGGTGGTCCGCAGAAAAATTATTTGCATTTTTAATGTTGCACTAAATCAGGGGTCCTGTTGTGTCTTGCCCGCTCTCACCGCAGCCGGGGTCTGCTTATCTGCTTCCGAACACGGAGGAATGTATGCCTCCTGGTCCCAGCCCTGGCTCCATGCCCAAGCAGGCTGCAGAGGAGGGAGCACCCCCCGGCCCCAGCCCTGGCTCCATGCCCAGGCAAACGGAGCAGCTAGACCCCTCCCCCTCCTCCACAGCATGTGAGCCTGAGGAAAGTTTATTTCCAACAGCTGCTGATTGGAGTGACCCTTGCATCAGAAGACTGGATAGGCGGAGGCAACAGAAGGAAGGAGGCAGGCCTTAATGAGTGCTGAGTCATGGAGCCACACCCCATGGCCTATATAAAGGATCTGCTTTCTGGCAGTCTCTGAGTCAGGCAAAGTCGAACTTATCTTGCTGAAGTCACTTTCTGGTCTCCTGCCTGCTCTGAGGACTTTGCTAGGACTTTGGGCAGAGCTGCAGAGGCAAGCCTGATTCGGATTTCCCTGACCCGGCCGTCAGCGGAGGAGTGGGATACGACAGGTCCTCAAACTACGGCCCCTGGGATGGATACGTGCAATGAACGTTTGTGTTGCTGCAGAGAGTCTCCCCCTTTGAGGTCTTTTTGTGCGGGTCAGCGGAGGGCAGAAATTCTGACGGGGTCTGTTTTGGCCTCCTGGTGCGGGGCTTTGGGCAAAGGCTGGAGGGAAGTGCACTGGTGGCAAAGAGCTTTTTCCAGTGGGACTGCATCATGGCCTGGAACTGGCTGACCATCTCAGCCCACTGAACCTCCAGGAGCTGGTACCTGGCCTTGCACTTCGGCAGGTCTTCCCTCTGCTTGGAAAGCCTATGCTCCTAATCCTCAGTGAGGTGGTTCCACTCAGCCTCCTTCTCAGTCAGATCCAATATGAACTGAGACATTTTGCCAACTCTTTCTCGTGGTAGCTGCTTAGCTTCAACAGCTGTTCTTACCTAGGCTTCCTTAGAAATTAAACAGCATAACTGGCTGAATGATCTGGATGTGGGGGATTTAGTCATTACTCCCCTGCCGTGGACAGATCATTCTCTCCTTCGCCTGGACTTTCGGACCGCAGACCCTCACCGCAGGGAGATGGAGCCAGTTCGTTGGTTCCGTCCCAGGCGCCTGATGGACCCGAGTAGGTTCCTGACGGAGCTTGGGCCATTTCCTGAAGATCTGGCCCACGGCTCGGCCGAAGAACTCGCTGCCGTGGGGGCTTTGGACCGCGTCGTGCCGATGAGACCTCTGACCCGGCGCTGCTCTCGACCGGCTCCTAGGTTTACTGAGGAACTGAGAGAGATGTAGCGCCGGAGAAGACGCCTAGAGAGCACCTGGAGGGCCAGCCGCTCCAAATCTGACCGAACACTAGTACGGTCACATATTCAGACCTATCCAGTGGCAATAAAAACGGCGAAGCAAGTATACTTTGCTGCCCTTATAGCATCGGCAGATATCCGCCCAGCCGCCTTGTTTAGGGTGACCCACTCCCTTCTGTTTCAGGGGGCTCGGGAAGACCCCTTGCAGGGTCGGGCTGAGGAATTTGGAAGTTATCTGCACGATAAAATCGCTCAGATCCGGGATGGGTTGGACACAGATTGGGTAGATCCGGACGGGATGACGCGGGCACGTCTTGAGAACATTGTTTGGGCTGAGTTTGTTCCTGTGACTCCCAATGACATGGACAGGATACTGGAGAGGTTGAATGCCACTACATGTTTATTGGACCCGTGTCCCTCCTGGTTGGTACTGGCCACCCAGGAGGTTACACGAGGCTGGCTCCAGGGAATTACCAGCGCTTCTCTGAGGGAGGGAGTCTTCCCAGCCGCCTTGAAAGTGGCGGTGGTGAGGCCCCTCCTTAAGAAGCCTTCCCTGGACCCAGCTATTTTGGCTAATTATCGTCCAGTCTCCAATCTTCGCTTTTTGGTGAAGGTTGTAGAGAGTGTGGTGGCTTGGCAACTCCCCCAGTACCTGGAGGAAACTGTTTATCTAGACCCGTGCCAGTCCGGCTTCAGGCGTGGGTACAGCACAGAGACGGCTTTGGTCGCGTTGGTTGATGATCTCTGGAGGGCACGGGACAGAGGTTGTTCCTCTGTTCTTGTCCTGTTAGATCTATCAGCGGCGTTTGATACCATCGACCATGGTATCTTGCTGCGGCAGTTGGAGGGCTTGGGGGTGGGAGGCACCATTTTACGGTGGTTCTCCTCCTACCTCTCCGACCGCTCGCAGACGGTGTTGACAGGGGGGCAGAGATCGACCCCTAGGCAACTCACTTATGGGGTGCCGCAGGGGTCGATTCTCTCACCCCTCTTGTTCAACATTTATATGAAGCCGCTGGGAGAGATCATCCGTGGTTTCAGGGTGAGCTGTCAGCTGTATGCTGACAATACTCAATTGTACATCTCCATCCCGAACCACCCCAAGGAAGCCGTTGATGTGATGACTCGGTGTCTTGAGGCCGTTCGGGTCTGGATGGGGATGAACAGGCTCCGACTCAACCCATCCAAGACGGAGTGGTTGTGGATGCCAGCGTCCCGGCACAGTCAGCTTACCCCATTGCTGACTGTGGGGGGCGAATCGTTAGCCCCCAGGGAATCGGTGCGCAATTTAGGCGTTCTCCTGGATGCACGGCTGTCTTTAGAAGACCATTTGACAGCCGTCGCCGGGGGAGCTTTTCATCAGGTTCGCCTGATTCGCCAATTGCGCCCTTTCCTGGACCGGGATGCGTTATGTATGGTCACTCATGCCCTCGTCACTTCCCGTCTGGATTACTGCAATGCTCTCTACATGGGGCTCCCCTTGAGGAGCACCCGGAGGCTCCAACTGGTGCAGAATGCGGCCGCGCAGGGGATTGAGGGAGCTCCTCGTAACACCTCTCCTGCGCAGGCTGCATTGGTTGCCGGTGGTCTTCCGGGTGCGCTTCAAGGTGTTGGTTATCACCTTTAAAGCACTCCATGGCACTGGACCGGGATATTTATGGGACCGCCTGCTGCCGACAGTTACCTCCCATTGTCCGGTACGTCCAGTGCGCGCTCACAGGGAAGGCCTTCTTAGGGTGCCGTCGGCTAGTCAATGTCGGCTGGCGGCCCCCAGGGGAAGAACATTCTCTGTGGGGGCCCCGGCTCTATGGAATGAGCTGCCGGTGGGACTCCGTCTCCTCCCTGATCTCCGGACCTTTAAACGCGAGCTCAAGACTTTCTCTTTTCATCAAGCAGGGCTGGCCTGATTGATTTTAGTATGGGGGTTTTTAGTGGGTTTTAATAGGGTTTTATTAGGGTTTTAGTTTTGATAAAAAATTTAGCTAATATTTTAAGTATACAGCGATTTAATCAGTTTTTTAAACTTTATATAGTATTTTAATTTGTTAGGATTTTTGTCGTTTTATTGGCTGTACACCGCCCTGAGTCTTCAGAGAAGGGCGGTATAAAAATATGAATAAATAAATAAATAATAAATAAATAAACTTAGTCCCGGCAAACCTCTTTAATTCATATGGCTGTAAATTACTTTCGTTTACAGTCTGCAAGGCTTTCAGAGGAAGGTTATCAACACCCACCTATCTCATGTGGAACACTGCCAAAGGGCTAATTTCCAGACGCAGGGCAAGGCCAAACTTGGCACAGAGTCACAAATAGAAGTTTCAAATCTTGAATTGGCCAGATGAACTAATTGCTTCCTGCAAAAGCTCACATCCTGTTCACTTCTCTTTTATGTCGTATGGGAGGGGCCAATCATCTCCAAGCCTTCCTCCCAAGTCGACCATGTTTCCTTAATTGTTCCTGTCTCCTGACAACTCTGCGCATGCACACACTGGGAACAGGCTCACACTGTTCTTCTGCCTCACTGATGTCAGACTCCAGAGACTCCGGTGGCAGCAAAGAACTACCAGATGGCCTTGGCCCAGGGGTGAAATCCAGCAGGTTCTAACAGGTTCTGGAAAACCGATAGTGGAAATTTTGAGTAGTTCGGAGAACCGGCAAATACCACCTCTGGCTGGCCCCCGATTGGTGTGGGAATGGAGATTTTGCAATAACCTTGCCCCAGGAGGGGAGGGAATGGAAATTTTGCAATATCCTTCCCGTACCACGCCCACCAAGCCACGCCCACAGAACTGGTACCAAAAAAATTTGGATTTCACCCCTGCCTTGGCCCCCTCTCTGCCTCTGACTCAGAGCCATCGTCTGAGCCTTCCCCAGACGCCAGGACTGGCCCACGTTCCTTCCCAACCTCCTCAGTGTCCGAATCTGCTGCCAGCTCTGCTGGTGAGCCACAACAACTGCTTCCTGTGGGGCCCTAAGGAGCCTGGGTGGAGAGGCGAAGAGTTGGCCACACCCACCCAGTCACATGACCACCTAGACACACCCACCAGCCAGTCATTAGGCAGATCATATTAGTGGTCTGCGGGATTTAAAATTATGAACTTAGTGGTTCCTGAGGTCCGAAAAGCTGGTGACCCCCTGCTCTAGATGGCCTTTATGCCCAGAGAGGCCTTAAATATTTGGCCTAAATTGTGAAAACTTTACTAAGATCTTGACCTTAGGTCAAGAAGCCTAAGGACAGCACAGCAATTCCTTTAAAACTGGGGGTGGAATATAACAAATCACCAAAGATTGTGCAACGAGGAGGAGGAGGAGAAAAAAGAGAAAGAGATTAATTAACAATTAAATTGTGTAATTTTGTCAGAATATTCATGACTGGGAAGTCATGGTAACAAGGTCAACCAATGAATAGGCATAGCAACTAAATCAGCCAATGGGAGCTGAAACAGTTTGGAGTCTGGGCGTGACTCAGCTCTGAGTCTCTGCAAAAAAGAAACCAAAACTAGTCTGCTGTACTCTACTTATGTTTTGCTTGTAACTGCTCTGTTGGAAGAATCTTCTATGTACATTTATCTTCATGTGTTATATTATATGGTAGGAAGTTAGCACCCACCCCTCTCCTAGAAGAATGAAATATTTTAGAAAATATTAAAACGGGCAGAATATTGTATTTCCCTGGATGAGAAATGGAGAAATATGTTTTAAGGACAAAGCAGCTCCCTGCAGCTTCCTGCCTCCCCGCACCTTTGTCAATGGACCAGAGGCAGAAACTCATTCTCCCCACCTTTGTCAATGGACCATCATCTGCAACAATTTGGCCCCCGCAGATGGGACGCCAAGCTAACCTAACCAATGGACCTGGCCCAGGTAAGCCTCCCTTGCTAGCAGCAGACCCATTGAGTCTGTGGGTAAGTTTTCCTGGACCTTGGCCAGGACCTTGGTGTGTCACCCGGCTAAGCCAAAGTGAGCCTTACATTTCAAGGATCATGGGAAGCGGTAGCTCATGGGTGGCAGGAAATCCCCTGGAAAACATGCTTAGGGCCTGGGACACCAGGCAGGTGCCAGTCTTAGCTGGCGTGCAGGAAAAGAAATTGAGGAAATTGTGTGAAAAATGGGCTTTGCTAAAAGATACCAGGAAGACTAATTTGGCTAAATAAAGGTACTTAAAAGAAAAGGAAAATATATAAATAGGAATGTTGGGGTTTTTGTTTGTTTGTCTCTTTCTCTGTCTTCTATGCAACCATCTGGTATGTCTGTTAAGATTTGTGCCTTCCCTAATTTAACTGAGATTTATGGCAGGAATGATCAAATGTGTGTGTAAATCTCAAGAGTTCTGTTTTCCTCTCTTTCTCATTTTTTTATGTATGTA
Organism: Ahaetulla prasina; assembly: GCF_028640845.1. Taxonomy (NCBI): domain Eukaryota; kingdom Metazoa; phylum Chordata; class Lepidosauria; order Squamata; family Colubridae; genus Ahaetulla; species Ahaetulla prasina. The sequence goes on along the minus strand of NC_080550.1, from coordinate 26,410,444 downwards.
TGTCTAAATCTTTGTGCACCCTCGAGGTAATTGAAACTGTAAAATGTATCTGATCTCTAGAGACAAGAATTTTAAATTGTTACCAAAAAAAGGTTGAAGCAATGAAAATAGGGAAGAGAGAGAAAAAAAGAAAGAGCCTTTGCCCTGTGTTTGTCTGGCCAATGAGAACAGAGTAAAGAGAACTTTTCATTTTATTTCTATTTTTTTTTCTCCTTCTCTCTGTGTATCTTAAAGTAACAACTCAAGTTTATGAGGAAACGTTTTAAGTTCACTTACAAGGAAAAATTAATTCCTGCATTTACTGTATCTTTAAATAATTTTACCTGTTCATCCTCTTCCTGAAGCATGTGAATCCATTTTTTTCCTTCTCATCAGTTGTCTCCATTTTATTGAAACTGTATTATCTGTTTAGTAACTGAAATACTGATGTGTTGTTTCTTTTCAAACTGCCTGCAAGATATTTACCCCCCCCCCCATCTCTAATCCTGTTACAATGCCTTTCCTGGGAAGATTACCCACAAAAGGGGGGGAGGGGACCCTGTTCTAATGTCTTTCAGCCCTGCACAGACGACTCTGCAACTGTGGAAGCAGAGCACATGGATCCAGATGCTGCCCCAGAGGACACCTTCCATCTGTTTGAGCCAGGAATTGAGTTTGAATCCAGCTTCCACTGAAAGTCATCACAGCAACCAGGGTGGAGCAGACTTTCCCAAGCCTGACTGACCAGCCTTACCACCAAGATGCCACCCAGCAGACATGAAAGAAAGGACCCTGAGATGTACAAGTAAAAACTAAAAGACTCTTTTCAATCCCCAGAAGACAGCTGGAAAGACTATGGGGTAGGGTGGAAATTCATTGTAAGGTTTTCTTTGTCTCATTTATATTGTAATAAGTCTAAACTACTCATATAAGGATTGTATTTGAGAGCAGCTACCACAGCAAGTTCTGAACACCTTAGATTTCTGGGAAGATTACATCAGCCAGCAAGGTTAGCTAAGACTCCCAGTCCCTGGGAGTCTGACAACCAATCAGGGTACTCTTCCTGTGCCCCAGGAGGCTCAAAGCTCAGAGAGGGCAAAAAATCAAGGCGCGCTCAGCATCTCAGCCGTTTTCTGTTCAGGAACTCAAACCATGTGATCCTGTCCACCATTAAACCATCTTTGCAAGCAGTCTCCATGTTTCCAGTGTCTTTTTCCCCACTTGGAACTGAACCCAGATGGATATTTCTTCCAACAATATATAAAGGGAAGTTAATGAATCCTGCTGAATCAGTTACTCTGTGTGTGCTTTTTGGATGTTTGAGTTCTGCAACAAACTATGACAAATTTGGGGTGGTGTCTTCAATATATGTCTGTTTCAACTTTGACCTGTGACCTTCTCTAATATTAGAAAAACTGGTTTATCGCTGTTGATTATTCCTATCTAAAAAACAGAGAAAAGTAACATAGTATTACAAATCTAATGAAGAGGAAGGGGAGGGAAGAGTGGGGTACAGAAACAAAATGGAAAACTGTGAGAATGCTAACATTGTTATGAAATAAAAGAGATTTTATAACAGCTCCTTCTGGAATCTCAATTAAGAACTCTCCAAGAAAGAACCCAGCTCAGGGCTTGGGCCTCATTCTGGCTCTTCATCCAAGGTAACCCTGTCCAAAATGTGTGATGTAGATCGGAGGTCCCCAAGCATGGCTTACTGTGCCCAACCCACCTTGCAGAAACAGTCAAAAAGATGAGAAAGGACAGTCCAAAGAAAGGAGAAAAGCAAGAGGGGTGCCACTCTTCCAATGGGAAAGAGTCACAGAGCCACACATCCAAGGGTGGCAGCCAGGAGCAAAGCCAGGGAGCTGTCCCGAGCAAGGCCTTGGTGCCAGCCTCAATGCAGGAGCCTCTGGCTGCTGGGAACTGCTCCATCAACTCTCTGTTTATCACCAGGGGGCCCCGGCTGGCTTGCAAGACACTGTGGAAGACCTCCGGGTCACACACTATAACTTTCATGCAAATCTTTAAATATTCCTTCCAACATTCAGCCAGTCCAGGTTAATTTTATTTGTTTTTAATTCCATTTTCTCTCTACTTGGAAGGAGGTTGACTGAAAACACACTTTCCAAAATGCAGCAGGATATTTGCAGCATGGGGCATTTGCAGTCAGCTCCCTAAAACAAGAGGATTTCCAATGCTGCAAACGCTCTGTGCCAAAATCCTACTTGGATTTCAGGACAGAGTTCCCTTCTGTGCCCGGGAGGGGAGGAGAACTCCAGTGCTGGGCTGGAGAAAAGGAGCTCAGAATTACAAAGATTGGAGAAATTTTTTTTCTCCAGCCAAGCCTTGTAGGTCCCTTCTGCACATGGAGGGGAGCTGCACGTCCTCAGAACCACTGAAATGTGTCTTCCAAAGATCCTGGAGCACCGGGGAACTACCAGAGGACTGGAAAAGAGCTGACGAGGTTCCCATCTTCCAAAAGAGGGAAGGTGGGGAGATCCAGGGAACTACAGACCTATCAGCCTGACCTCAATACCTAAGAAGTTTCTGGAAAGATAATCAAACAATGAATCAGAGAACACCTAGAGGCAAACAAAGTCATAACCAAAAGCCAACATGGGTTTGTCATGCCAGGCAAAGTGACAAAATTACTGGACCAGAGGAATGCTGTGGATATAATTTACTTAGACTTCAGTAAGGCATTTGATAAAATTGACCACAGCCTACTACTGGATAAATCCAATGTGGGTTAGGCAGCATCACCACCAGATGGATTTGTAACTGGCTGACCAACCACACTCAACATGTAGTCCTTAATTTGTCTGAAATGGTATAGGGTCCGTGCCTGAATAGGGGGTTGGACTAGAAGACCTCCAAGGTCCCTTCCAACTCTGTTATTCTGTTCTGTTATTCTGTTCTATCCTTTGGCAGGTAACTCTTTCGCTCCATCTGCTTAATGACCTGTGCGGTTGCTTAACTCTTAAGGACTGCAATGAGAACAGCCAGGATTGTGGTCGTTCAGCAAATCAATCATGTGGGCATCTTGCTTAATAACCACAATGACTCACAAACAAAATTCTGCAGTCAGTTGGTCTTAAGCCAACCTGTATCGCATCTGCATTTCCTCTCCTTACAGTCATTCTTTCCTGCCTTTTCTTCCCTGTCCATTTTTCCTAAACTTCATTTAGATTTTGGGCTCCACCAACTCAATCTTCCCTTGCCTCCTTCCCTAATTTTCTCAACCTTCCTTATGCTTTTAAATGTATATTAATTACTTCCCCATGGGGACGTGTTCACAGACACCTGGGGCAATCACATTTTTCAAAGCAGAGCATTTACTAATGCATCTTACTCCATTCTGGGTTATCGGCCGCTTTTTCTGAGAGTCTTCCCTCTTCCAGCAGAAGAGAAGGCATTGATTTGGAGGGTGGCCGTTCCCCCTCCCTACATATCTCATCTTGGGGTCTCCCAGAGCAGCCTTCCCATCCTAAGAGGGATGGGTGCTTTGAACCGCCCTGACCTCCTTGACTTCCCACCAGTCCCGCAGGGCCAGGAAAGAGCCCACTTCAGGGAGAAGGACCTTATGAAGGTGAGGCTTCCCTCCCCCTCCCCCTTTCTTCAGTACCTCTACTTAGGATTAATGCACCCGGCTCTCTCTTTCGTTCCCCTGCTCTGTCCTGAGGAGCTGCTCCCCCATAATAGCCGGTTGGCTGAGAGAAGACTTGTGGAGAGAGGTTGTACCCTGTTGCCTCTTTCTCTCCGCAATATTTTCCTCTTCTCTTCGTCCTTATCTCTTGTTCCTCTCCCTCCCTGCTTTCCAAATCTTATTGGAGTTGGGAGCCATTCAAATACAGGAGTGCTTTTTGATAGAGAACATCCCAAGATGGGAAGGAAAGGACCCTAGGGGGAGATAAATTAACAAGACCCGTTAGGGTTGTCACCCTGGAAAAACCTCAGCAGCAATTAAGAAGCAGCAGCAACTCCATCTCATTCATGCCTGAACTCTACCTCCTGCAGCCTGCAAGCAGCTGGCAGTTCTCCCATCCCAGGGTTGGGGTGTGGGCAGAGGACCCTCTCCCAGCAAAGGGTCAAGGGGAAAGACGATGTCTGTTGGTGCTAAAGAGGGAGGCCGGCTGAGGCAGGCCCCCTCTGGTCCCGGTAACCCTGATTTGCCAAGAGCTGGGGGGAAGCATCCTCTGGACATCTCTCCAAAGTAGCAAGTGCTCTTGAGGGCCAGGAGTTGCCCCGTTTAAAATCAGGGGTACACAGGATACCAGCCTCTGTATGGTGCCTCACAGCCACGTGAGTCATCTGTCTGTTCCTGTGCCACTTCCCAGGTCAAAACAGCTGCAGAGATTTGAGGCCCCTGGGGTTTTCCTTCCTCCTCCTCATTTTTGGTATTTTCTCAGAGAATCCACCAGCTGTGGTCTGTGGAGTGTGGCCATGATGTCCGTCACAGAAAACGTGGGCCAAGTTTTGACTGCACCAGCGTGGTTGCCATCTTGACTTTTTTGACCATACCCTGCAGATAACTGTTACTTCATTTGACTGCCTTGTCCTCACGTTACAGACTTGCAAATAGACATTGATAATTACACACTTCAGGGTTGTACAGTTTGAGAGGTATGTCTGCTTAATGAACACGATGAGCCTTCTTGTCACAGCCATGCAGAAATGCCTCTGCAGGGACCATGCTGGAATGTCTGCCTCCCCTGTCACCTTTGGGCTGAGGGAGGGGTTGCTGAGCTCCAGAAGTGGCCCTCCCTCTGGGGATCTTTAGGAGACCCCCCCCCACCCCAAGCCCTCCTGGTTTTTTTCCATGGCTCTGCTATCCCTGCAATCCTGATGGGAACTTGGTCTGGCTGTTCCCTCCAGGCAAACACTGTCATGCAAACAAGACGAAGTCCAGCAAGCACCATTCGGGAGTCACTCCTCTGTGCAAAAATTTAATCTCAGAGATCAAAGGGGAGGCTGGCTGGCTGCAGGGTCACTGTGGGGCAGAGTGCTTGTTCCCTTTCACTGCCACTGAAAGGGGGATGTCGTGGGGTGGGGGCTTCCCCCTTTCTGTTGCAGCAGCAGCAGAGCAAAGAGGGCCTTTCTTCCCACTGCTGGGAGCCCCCCAGGATCTTCTCTGGCTCCCCACCTGCAGCTGGGCCTTGGAGCAAGAGCGGCCTCAGCTCCTGCTTCTCCTCCTCCTCTTCTTCGTCCTTATCTCTTGTTCCTCTCCCTCCCTGCTTTCCAAATCTTATTGGAGTTGGGAGCCATTCAAATACAGGAGTGCTTTTTGATAGAGAACATCCCAAGATGGGAAGGAAAGGACCCTAGGGGGAGATAAATTAACAAGACCCGTTAGGGTTGTCACCCTGGAAAAACCTCAGCAGCAATTAAGAAGCAGCAGCAACTCCATCCCATTCATGCCTGAACTCTACCTCCTGCAGCCTGCAAGCAGCTGGCAGTTCTCCCATCCCAGGGTTGGGGTGTGGGCAGAGGACCCTCTCCCAGCAAAGGGTCAAGGGGAAAGACGATGTATGTTGGTGCTAAAGAGGGAGGCCGGCTGAGGCAGACCCCCTCTGGTCCCGGTAACCCTGATTTGCCAAGAGCTGGGGGGAAGCATCCTCTGGACATCTCTCCAAAGTAGCAAGTGCTCTTGAGGGCCAGGAGTTGCCCCGTTTAAAATCAGGGGTACACAGGATACCAGCCTCTGTATGGTGCCTCACAGCCACGTGAGTCATCTGTCTGTTCCTGTGCCACTTCCCAGGTCAAAACAGCTGCAGAGATTTGAGGCCCCTGGGGTTTTCCTTCCTCCTCCTCATTTTTGGTATTTTCTCAGAGAATCCACCAGCTGTGGTCTGTGGAGTGTGGCCATGATGTCCGTCACAGAAAACGTGGGCCAAGTTTTGACTGCACCAGCGTGGTTGCCATCTTGACTTTTTTGACCATACCCTGCAGATAACTGTTACTTCATTTGACTGCCTTGTCCTCACGTTACAGACTTGCAAATAGACATTGATAATTACACACTTCAGGGTTGTACAGTTTGAGAGGTATGTCTGCTTAATGAACACGATGAGCCTTCTTGTCACAGCCATGCAGAAATGCCTCTGCAGGGACCATGCTGGAATGTCTGCCTCCCCGTCACCTTTGGGCTGAGGGAGGGGTTGCTGAGCTCCAGAAGTGGCCCTCCCTCTGGGGATCTTTAGGAGACCCCATCCCACCCCAAGCCCTCCTGGTTTTTTTCCATGGCTCTGCTATCCCTGCAATCCTGATGGGAACTTGGTCTGGCTGTTCCCTCCAGGCAAACACTGTCATGCAAACAAGACGAAGTCCAGCAAGCACCATTCGGGAGTCACTCCTCTGTACAAAAATTTAATCTCAGAGATCAAAGGGGAGGCTGGCTGGCTGCAGGGTCACTGTGGGGCAGAGTGCTTGTTCCCTTTCACTGCCACTGAAAGGGGGATGTCGTGGGGTGGGGGCTTCCCCCTTTCTGTTGCAGCAGCAGCAGAGCAAAGAGGGCCTTTCTTCCCACTGCTGGGAGCCCCCCCCCAGGATCTTCTCTGGCTCCCCACCTGCAGCTGGGCCTTGGAGCAAGAGCGGCCTCAGCTCCTGCTTCTCCTCCTCCTCTTCTTCATCCTCCTGAAAAGAACGTTCTGCTAAAGGTCCTCAGCAACTTGGAGAAGAACTCAAGGCAGATTCTTAGACATTCCTAACCGGTTTAGGTCTAAATCAGTTTAAAGAACTAAGGAGAAGCAAACTGCAAGTGGTGGCTCTGCGGTTGGTAAAGTTAGCTTCCAGATCTGATTTGACTTCATTCTGCATTTTATTGGGCCACCGCATGGAGACACCACCGTCTGGATTGTGAATGGAAAGAGAGTCAGACCTCCATCCACCTCCAAACCCAACATGCAAAATGGACATTCCTCCCTCTCTTTCGAACCTTGCAAGCTGCTGGCCATTTGGGAGCTTCTTGCCTGTGGCCAAAGTTTTGCAGACTTGCTCTCCCTTCCCAGTCATTTTTGTCCTTCAGATGCCCCATCGCCTGCAGCCCTGTGGGTGAAGCCGGGTGGCTGTTGGGAAGCTCCCCCGGGGCCTGAAGCCGAAGGCCCCCAGTCTCTCCCAGGCACCCGGCTTGGGGCTGAAGGGACCCTCTGGGAGCAAGGGAAGAGACCAGCTCCTCCCCTCAAGGCTTCTCCAATGCTAAGAGCGCTTCTTCGGCGGCTGGCAAAAGGAACCAGGCGCTGGCACATTTCCACCGGAGCCCTGCCATGCGAAGGCTGCGGAGCGATTCGGTTGCCTGCCACCTTCGCCTCTGACCTCCGGGAGAGGCCTACAACCAAACACGGGCCAGCGGCAGGCAGGACCCAAGGCCGGGCCCTTCGCACCGGCACGCGGGCTCTTCCTCCAGCTCTTGCGGGGGCCGCGGAGAGGCCGCTCTGGGCTCAGCCCTTCCGTCTCCTGCAGGGGAGCCTTAGCCGCAGCGCCCCGTTTCTCGGTTCTTGGGAAGAATCCAACGGCGCCTCAGCGCCCCCTCCCGCCCCGGCCTCGCCCCCCGGAACCTTCCCCAGCGCCTGCGGGGCTGCTCTCGCTCCCTCCCTCCCCCCGGGCCAACTCACCCAGCACCACGGGGGGCGTCCTGTTGGAGGCGGCGGCTTCTGGGGTGGTGCTGGGCGGGAAGAGCACGTTGAGGAGCCAGAAGGCCCGGCCGGGCTGAAGGAGCGCCAGGAAGCCCAGGGCAGCGCTCCATCTGGCCAGGCTCCGCATCCTGGGCTGCCGAGAAGCCTTTGTGGCCCGCCCTGCCTGGGCTGGCGAAGGCCGCTCGCTCCCTCCCTGCCTGCCTGCCTCCCCCCGGGACAACTCACCCAGCACCACGGGGGGCGTCCTGTTGGAGGCGGCGGCTTCTGGGGTGGTGCTGGGCGGGAAGAGCACGTTGAGGAGCCAGAAGGCCCGGCCGGGCTGAAGGAGCGCCAGGAAGCCCAGGGCAGCGCTCCATCTGGCCAGGCTCCGCATCCTGGGCTGCCGAGAAGCCTTTGTGGCCCGCCCTGCCTGGGCTGGCGAAGGCCGCTCCGCTCGCTTCCCGCGGACTGTTGGGGAAGGGGAGGAGCGGAAGGTGGGAACCCAGTAGCCCAGGCAGAGCGGCCGGCGGGGCTGGAGGGGGCCTCGGCATTCCCAAAGTTGAAGGTCTGCTTCCCGGGGGGGGGACGGGGAGGGAGGAAACCTTGGCCGCCAATGGCCAGAGGGATCCGAAGCCAGGAGCTCCGGCCGGATTTTCTTTCGGAGGCTTGGCCTTCCTCTCCCCCAGAGAGCCGGGCTTCTTCCTGACCTTTCCCGGTGCTCGTGTGCTTAGGCCGAGGAAAGAAGGCAAAGCGAGGGCCTGATCAGAAGAGACGCCCGGCCGCCCTCCTGCCCTCCTTCAGCTGCCGTGGAGAAGAGCGTTCCCGGAGCGCCTGAGCGTCCGTTGCCACCTCTGGATAAACAGACGATTTGTTACAAATGAAGTAGCACATAAGCCAAGCTTTTGTTTAAAGGGGGAGCCAAGATTGATTGTAACATTTTTATTATTATGTTTCCAGTTTCAGTGTCGCATGGAGCAGTTGATAACGGGATCCGGGATGAACAATATTGTTTTAGTCCTTTGAGAGGCTAATAAGATTGTCTCTTATGTAAACACAGGAAACATGGAACGCACCTATGTTCCCTCTCTTGTTCAACATTTAATTTAGCGTTAGAACCTTTAGCATGTTTAATGCCAGTCTGGGGATATCCAAGATAATTGTGCTACAGGAATAGGATTTAATTTGCTGCTGTATGCAGAAGGCATGTTCGGCCTTTTGTTATTATCACAGATCTTTACCAAGGTTGGTTGAAATGGTGCAGCAGTAGTTATTTGCTTTTCAAAAACTCCAGTCATTTTTATTTCCAAAAGTGAAGTTTTTGGAATCTCTTCAGCACTATGTGGAGTTCTGATGGCTACACTCCGTAACACAAGCAAAGGCCTCTTTCCATTGGTGGCATCTTTAGTAGGAGAATGTCTCTTCCGATCCATTAGTCCTGCTAAAGACTTTGGGTACATATTTTAAGCTTTTACTTATCTAGGCAGTCACTTTGTCTCAGCCCCAGGAAGGAGGCAATGGCAAACTTCTTCCGAAGAACCTTGTGAGGGAAACTCCAGGCAGGCACCAGGTCAGCACAAAATGAGCAACAGACAAAAATCCAAAGTGCTTTAGACATCTGTGACCACATTTGTTCTTAATAGCCTGGCAGGAGTCTTTGTTAATCAGCAGTCCTGTATCACTGTTTCGTCATATGGGAATTGCTCAGCTCTATAGCAAGTTTTGTTTGCTCCTTTTGAAAATTAATTCAATTCTGTAATATTGTTCTTTTTTAAACAAATTTTTACTAAACCAAACTTCTGCAGTATGCTCAAGTTTATGTAAATCTGCTATGACATTCAGAGTTTATTCTTACCTGCCAAAATGACACTATAGAGCACTGCACACCAGAACAACTAGACACAAGAACAGTTTTTTCCCGAAGGCCATCACTCTGCTAAACAAATAATTCCCTCAACACTGTCAGACTATTTACTGAATCTGCACTACTATTAATCGTTTCATAGTTCCCATCACCAATCTCTTTCCACTTATGACTGTATGACTATAACTTGTTGCTGGCAATCCTTATAATTTATATTGATATATTGACCATCAATTGTGTTGTAAATGTTGTACCTTGATGAAACGTATCTTTTCTTTTATGTACATTGAGAGCATGTGCACCAAGACAAATTCCTTGTGTGTCCAATCACACTTGGCTAATAAAATTCTATTCTATTCTATTCTATTCTTTGACATAACAGGCACCCAAATATTGCACTAAAACAGCCAATGACAAACGTGTATTTTCGGCGTTCTCTAGCAGGGAGGAAAGCAAGATGCCAAGCCAATTCTTTACCAGCAGAACTTGCTATGACTGATGGTTTATCTGTAGTATTTCTCCTTAGGCTACCTTGAAGTAAGAAGCTTAATTGGGCTGCAATCTTCTACATAGCTGCTTTGTGCCCTGGTGGGGAAACCAATCTAAGGTCATGGTATTTTCACAAGCAATTCTACACACACTTGAAAAATGCCAGATAGTGGTTGATCAGATACCACAATGTCCTTGTAAGCCCAGCATCTTTGTCTCTGGGGTCTTTGGTGGTCTATGAGCTGGGTTGTTTGCCTGCAGACCTTTCATAACCTAGCCAGGTAGCATCTTCAGTGGAAGGGTGTGTAGGGTTTGCTCTTGTTTATGTAGTTTGCCAACTGCCCGTGTTAGTGAGGATATGGTTTTCTACCTGCTAGTTAAATGATTGGGATATTGTTTTCTACTTGATTGTGGCTTGGTGCAAATCCCTGCTTGCCTGGGTCTAGGCTACCTGAGAGGAAGTGTTCTGGGCTTGTTTCCTTTTTGGCTTTTTGATTGCCTCTTTTGAAGGAGTATAACTGTAGCTTGCCCCTCTCTCTATGTATGTGTGTGTCTATTGTGGTTGATTTGTCTCTGAGTCAAGCTTCCAGGTATTCCCTAGCATTTTTTGGATTTAGCTTGGTCTAGGTTGCTGACACTTTCTCAGCTGAAACTATGGTCGAGTGTGTCTGTGTGTGGTGAGATTAAGGATTTCTCATCCTGACCTCTAGTTGGTGTTCATGGATGGCTCTGCCAGTCTTCTGCTTGTCTGTCCTACATAGTGGCTGTTGCAGTCCTAACATGGCAGGTTGTAGATGACTCATACACGGGTCATGGAGTGACAGAGAGCCCAAGAAAAATGATTGGGTTTGGATTGCTTTCTGGTATATTATGATTTATCAATCCTTTTATCTTATGATTTATGATCTATGACTTATCACTTTGTTGTTTGTATGTACGCTGAGAGCTTATGCACCGGAGAAAAATTCCTTGTGTGTCCAATCACACTTGACCGATACAGAATTCTATTCTATTCTAAGATGCTTTGAGTCTTTGTAACAGACAAACATGCTATGAATAACTAATGCCCAGGATAAAGGCTAAAAAGAGCCTTCATGGGAAAAAGCAATCAAAGTCTAAATATATGCGATAAATCCTTAATCTTCTCACATATGGACAGACTCAACCATAGTTTCAACTGGGAAACCGTCAACATCCTAGACCAAGCTACATATAGTACTGAGCAAGAACCAGAGAGCCCAGAGAGCTATGGAGATTCTCAGTCATCCAGGTCATGGTTGTCCCAGGTGCTTTTTCAAGAGACAACTGGACTTTCTGGTTTTTCTTTGAAGACGTTTCGCTTCTCATCCAAGAAGCTCCTGCCTCTTGAAAAAGCACCTTTGGGACAGAGGGGAGTGGATTTTTCCCCGCCGGTGGGCTTCCCAGGAGCTTCTGACCCTGTAAGAATCAGCCAGGCTGGCTAGAGACGCTTCTCAGTCCTTTTAGTCCCCTTAAGAGTCCTCAGTGGTGCATCCAACCGCAGGGTCCACATCAATCCCGGGATTCAAGCATCATTTCTCCCCAGAGCTCAGGATGCTTGAAGGTATGACCAGCTGATGGCCAAGGGAAGACAGCTATTCCCTAGGTTTCAGCCTTCCTGTGGAGCAACAGGCATGGCTTCAAATGAACCCACCCAGCTTGAGATAGCCCCCTTCCCACAATCAAAACCTCCCACCAGAAGAAACCCATGAATTGACTGGGACAATTCAGTCAAAAGGTTGACTGATAGAGAACAGGCTAATGGCGTATTTCCATTGTTGGATCTTCATGTATTGGTTTTTCCTCCCAATGCAGCTGTCCTCCGAAGGACAATTTATCATCAGAATGAGTGGCTTTCAATACAGGAGACACTGCAGCGAGGGCAAAGCTCCTTCACTCAGCTGCCAAACAAAACACATTTAGAACAGGGAGGCCTTTTGCTCTTCTGTTCTCAGAGAAACCACAAAAGGCTTCTAGACTGCGGCTCCCCCCACAGGGGAAAGTATCATCAGAAAAGCCCTCCCCAGCTTGAGATGGAGGATTTCCCTTGAAAGGCTCCTCTGGGGTTGCAGGTGGGAAAGACGGAGACCCCTGAAGCTACCTGGCTCTGGCAGAGCCAATGAAGGCCTAGGGAGGTGAATGGTGGGCTGGGTTCCCACCCCCCTTGGGGGGTTTGGCTGGCCTGCAGAGCGAGAGCCGAGGTGCCTGCACAGCCAGGCTCAGTGGTACCAACCAGAATAAAATCCTCACCTTTTTATTGACAAGGAGACACAAGTTGCTTTGGGATCCAGATTGAACATTTTATTGGGTTGGCCTTGCTTTCCCTTTGATCCCATCAGTGCATGTGACACAGAACTCCAAGAGCTCAGTCCCTTCGCCCCCACCCCCACCCATTCCTTGCCAGCAAGAAAAGAGGATAAATACAGAGAGGGAGACCTGCTTTTCCCCAGAAGCCTCTGGGAGAGGGTGGGAGTTTGGGCACAAGTGGCAGGATGGGGGGCCAGGCGGGAGAGGGGAGAAACACGGGAGACTGAGCGGGGGTGGGTGGGGGGAAATAAGTGCCCTCTTCTGCCCTCTCTGCCCAGCCAGGGCCTTCCGAGCTCCTCTTCCAGCCCTGCAGGCAAAGGAGGGCGACCCGACAGCTTGGTTCATGCTGGGAAGAAGGTCTGTTGGCACCTAGGGCCAACCACGGCTAGGTGAGAAACCTTAAAATATGCTAAAATATCTCAGTTGCTATAAAAAGCTGCCCACCTCCTAGGGTTAAAAGAGCCCCAATGCTTTGGGAGACCCACACGCTCCTTGGCAGCCTGGACAGAGTTCGGGATGGAGGAAGCGACAGCAACGGAGGCCTGGCCGAAGGGATTATCGTCCCCCACAGACTGGGGGCAGGAAGGAGGGCAGGAGCCAACCAAGCCTAACAGCAAATCCAGATGTAGGGACCTAGCAATGAACATCTGCCTGCCCTGCTCACACCTGCACTGCACAAAGGTCCCCAATCTGACTCTGCCACGCTTACGCTTTATCCCCAGCCCGGTCCTGGGTCCAGGACTGAGCTGGGCTTCAAAGTGGAGACCACAGCAGCACACACTCCCAAAATTGAGAGAGTGGGCCCAGAAAGGGAGGAAGCCCGCTGCTCTGCCAGGGTGGAGAGAGGGCAACCAGAAAGAAAAGGGACCAAGGCCCACCACAGCTGCCAGCTCCTCAACAGCTGCTGATGGAGACGTTGGGCGTGTGCATGACCTTCCCTGGCCTGGAAGCGCCACAAGGGGGAGATGGCCAAGGCCGCTTCCAAGCAGGTGGCTCTGCCAGGAAAAATCAAGCCCGCCACCTGCTTGGTATAAATACCCCCCCCCTCCAGGTGTAGTAGGCCGATTACCTTCAGTTAAACTAGGAAGTCTGGAGAGGCATGGAGAGATCCTGCATCTCCTGGAAAGGCTTCTCCAAGACCTCCAGGGTCAGCGGACATCCCAAGTTCACTTCTGACTCTGAAGAGCCCAGCCTTGACTTCCTTCTAATTTCCAAGTTCTCCAAAGCTTCCAGTTGCACCAGAGCGAGCTGAAGACTTCCTCCATCACAGACCAGGAAGAGGGTGCAGTGGAACATAAGGGGAAACAGCCCGGCCAAAGGTGCTGTGGATTCTGGGAGCTGCTTGGTTCTCACAGAGGAAGCCCCTCCTGAGGGAGGATGTAGGCAGCCAAGCACGGATCTTGGCAACTGGACACTGCTGCTGCCCTGCTCTCCCCTGGAGATCCATCTCGGCTCTCCTTGCTCTTCTCTCTTGCAGGCCTAGATGACATGGCAACAGTTGAACTGCCCCAAGGACAGCAGGCTCTCTCTGGAGCTGGGCTGCATCCGAAAGGCCAGGGCCTTTTCGCAGAGCGGGAACTGCAGGAGCCGATCCTTCAGGTTAGCGTTCTTGCCTTTGGCCGGGTCCAGCTTGATGATGCTGTCAGCGAGGCTGTCATGGCCGCTGCCATGGCTCTGGGCATCGCAGCAGGCTTTGGCCCCGTGGGACGGCCCCAGCTCCGGGCCCTTGCCCTCTGCTCCTGGCACCAGGTCGGTTCCAGTGGTTCCTGGGGCACAGCCGCCCTGCAGAAGAGCTGTGCTGCTCTGGGGCTCCAAGAGTTCCTCCTGGACAGGATCTCCTCCTCTCAATGGAAGGAGGTCACTCTGGTCCTCTTCCTCTGCCAGGAGGGGCTCAATTCGGCCAGGCTCCCCCTCTGGTCTGACAGGGCCCCCTCCCTGGCTGCCTAGCGGGGTGGCTTCCCCTGGGGGTTCAGCAGGCCTCCCCCCACCTTGCAAGCTGAGGCTGCTGCCTGGCTCCTCCGTCTGTGGGGCTCGGCCTGTCCCTGACTGGCTGCTCGGGGATGCTTGCTCCGGCGGAGCTGCTGGAGCCGTCCCAGGCCCTTGTTCCAGGCAGGAGGACTTGGCGTGTGCAGGGAGGAGGCTCTTCCCTACTTTGTAGTGGGCCGCAAGGGCTCGGCAGAAGAGCAGGGACGACGCGGTGCTCTGGAAGCGGCTCATCTGCTCTTGGTTCAAGGAGGAGGTCCGCCTTCGGGAGAGGCCCGGCTTCCCTTCTGCCTCCTCCTCTTCTTCCTCCTCCTCCTCTGAAATCTGCTGCAAGGCGAGGGTGCTCTTGGCGATGCCCGTCTCCATGAGGGAGGGCTGGATGAGGGCCCCCAGAGGCTGCCCACATCCACGGAAGCTGGAAGAGGACCTGCCCTCACCCGAGGCTGAGCGGGAAAGGAGAGGCTTCCCGGCGTACTCCACTGTGACAGTCTCCAGAGTGCCCTTGGTGGCTGGGGGCAGCTCTGTGGGCAGAGCGGGACTGGACTCACCTGGTGGGCTCCTGAGGAAGAAGGAGCAAAGAGAGGAGGTGAGCAGCTGCGAATCCCCCCCCCAGCTGAGACCAACGCTTCAAGGGCCGAGGGGGGCTTGCCTGTTCTGGAGCTGCTCAGCCAGGGTCTGTTTCTCCTGCTTCTCACGCAGAATCCGTTCGGCCAGCAGGAAGTAGGTGGCAGTGACGTGATTGTAGCGCTTGGCCTCCAGGGCTCTGCAGGGAGATGCCAAGTGGAAAGAGTCAGGCATGGACACAAGAAGAGACTTCCGAGGCTCTGCCCACTTTCAGGGCTCCCCGGTAACTGACTGATTGCCCTCCGGCCTAGACTGTAAACTCCACTGGCTGCATACCAGAATGCCCTTGTGTTCAATTCCTTAACAACACAAACTAAGAGAATAGTTTGGGAACAAAAGTCTGTTTCTACATGCAGCTTGGTCCAGCTGCCTTAATTATGGATTTCTCCTTGGGTTTGAAGCACATCTGGAATACCAGCCTCACCTTGGGTCCAGGTATGTGGCTTGATGACAGATAACTGGAGGTCATGGTCCACTGAACATCTTCCCTTATTCTATGGCTCTGTCCCCCAGAGGACATGTCCAGCTTATTCACTGTTGGATTCTGTTCAGCAACCTGACACTTTGGGACTGGTTCCTCCTGTTGTAGGCCAGTTATGGGATCACAGGTTTGGGCAAGCTGTGTGCCATGTTTTAAGCCAGGAATGGGGAACCCACGGCTGTCTGGAAGCTGCTGAGCTGAAATCCACAGCATGCCACACCATTAGCCAGGGAGGTTGGGTTCCGGGCTCCTGTAGTTCACCAACACCTTACATGGCTATAGATTCACTTTGTCCTCTACAGGCAAATGGGAATGTAAACCAGGTAGTCCTTGCTTAACAACAATAACCGGGACTGGAATTTTGATCACCGAGCAATGCAATTGTAAAGCATGATGTCATGTGCCTATATTGCTTAATCAATGGCAATCCTGCAGTCTCGGTTGCTGCCATTAAGCAAGGATCATGGCTGGTATGAATGTGTGTTATCACCAGGGTGGGAGGTTATTATTTTTATTGTTTCTTATTTTTTATTTATTTTATATTATATTTTTAAGCCACCTTGAGTGGCCATGTGCGAGTAGGCAGTCTGGGGAGAGATTCCACTGCAAAAATGTGTGCATGAATTCTTGCACTCTGTGGCACGGCTCCTCGGGAGAAAAAGCAGAGGGAGCAACTTGCAATTTTCTCTGCCAGCTTCCCCAATGATTTTGCTTGTGGGAAGCTGGCAGAGAATGTCACAAGTGGCAATCCTATGAATGTAGGGATGCTGGGGCAGCTAGAATTTCTAGGTGTGCTCTCAAGTACCACTTGTTCAGGACCATTGTAACTTTTTTTTTTTATTTTATTTTTTACATTTATACCCCGCCCTTCTCCGAAGACTCAGGGCGGCTTACAGTGTATAAGGCAATAGTCTCATTCTATTTGTATATTTTTTACAAAGTCAACTTATTGCCCCCCCAACAATCTGGGTCCTCATTTTACCTACCTTATAAAGGATGGAAGGCTGAGTCAACCTTGGGCCGGGCTTGAACCTGCAATAATTGCAGGCTTCTGTGTTCTTAATAACAGGCTATTACCAGCCTGAGCTATCCGGCCCTTCAAACTTCAAATGGTCTTTGAATGAGTGGTCATTAATCAATCTCCATTTAAGTCCATTTCAAAACTATGATTGACGTTTCACAGTCAGAAGTTCATGGGCATCGTTGACCTTCGAGCATTAAAGAAGCCCCAAAATATCAACCTGATCATTTAAGTTAGTGAAGCTCTGACCCAACCAACTGAAAGTCAGCTCAAATTCCTGTGCGGTGGCCGTGATACTGATGCCCAAATCACATTCCCCTTGCACAACCTTCCTTCATCAATCGGAGTGATTTGTGCCAATGCCCACCCCGGGACCCTCACTCACTCCTGGATGGTTTCTCGGTCTGCAATGTGGCCACACATCATGGTCTGGATGATGATCTCGTGCTCCTCCTCCAAAACCCTCCGGTGTGATGTCAGCGGCAGTAGAGAATGGCTGGCTGGCGAGGGGTCCACCCCCTGGAGCCACGGGTGGTTTTCAATTAGCTCCAAGGAAGCCCTTTGCTTGGGGTCCCGCTGCAGCATCTGGACAATAAGGCTGTGCAAAGAAGAGCGAGAGTGACTCAGCCGCTGCCCCCCAAGACCCTGCTCAGAGTGGAGGTGAAATGGGACCTTGGAAAGGCATCACGGTGCTGAAGGAGGGGGAGGGGGGGAGTCTGCTCTGCTCCTTATTCCTGGGCCACTGATGTTTCTTTGCTCAGCAGAAAGCCTGCATGGCTCAAAAGTCTCCCAGCAGAGCACCCAGCCAGGCGATCTGTTCCCCTCAACCATCGAACAGTTAGACCAGAACAATAATCCAAACAGGCCTTGTGCACCCAAACCACAGACTCTGCGGCTGAGCTTTCACCTCGTGAAAGACTTGACTACTGCAAAATGCTCTATGTAAGGCTGCCCTTGAAGACCACCTGGAAGCTTCAACGTGTCCAGAATGCAGCAGCACAGGCATGCCTCGGTATTTATTTATTTATGTACTGACTTATTGGATATGTGCCACCCACCTCATCTAGACCTATGCCTACATAACACCTTTTCTGTGAAGCTGCACCATTGGCGACTTTGCTTCTAGGTGCAATTCAAGATGCTAGTCATTACCCACAAAGCCCTACCTGGCAAAGGGCCTGGTTACTGCCCATCTCCCATAGTATCTTCCCAGCTGACTTGAGCCTGCAGAGTGGGTGCGTGTCAGGTTCCTTCGATTCAGCTCTTGGGACGCTGGGAATCTCCCTACAGTGCCTGCCCTCTATGATGAGTCTGAGCGCCTGTGACCCAGATGGCCCCTGTCTGATCTAGTTACGAGGAACCACAAAGTCCCACCTCGTCCCCAAGTACCCCGGCCTCATCCCATTTGGTTTGCCATGCTTGCCATCTTTTTTTCTTGCCCTTTAATGGGGTTTATTGTAACTTCTTTGATTGTTGTGAATCACTCAAAATATTTTGGAGGCATAGAAATGTGACAATAAATAAATGGCACCGCCTGGGGGTTTCCTGCTGGCACTTGCCCACATGCCACTATGCTATGAACACAATAGCCAGGGAGGTTGAGACGGCTTCCTAAGGAACAAGGCAGTGACAAAGAGGGAGGAAAGAAGGAAGGGGCTGCCTACTCTGCACACAGGAGAGAGATGCCCGATGGTATCACATAGCGACAGTCCAGGATCATGGTCAGGGTCTCGCTGTCGTTGGCCTCCTGGAAAGGGGGATGTCCACAGACCAGCATGTAAAGGATGACACCCAAGCTCCAGATATCTAAGAGAGAAGAAAAAGAGAAAGTGGGCTGAACAGGAGCCCTCCCTGTGCTCTGGGCTCAGCCCTCCAACACGCCTCTCTTCTTCCCCTTCACAGCTCCTTGCTGCAAAAGGACCCCATTGCCCTAAGTAATCCAATCAAATCCACTTATTCCACTGACTTCCAATGCAAACTGTGTTCGGACTCAAGGGGACTCAAGGCCGATGTCCTATTTGTATGCCAGTCAAATCCTCCAAACCATCAATATTACGAAGGGCTTAACAGCCTGGGATAGAAATGTGGTACAAGCTATCGAGGGGCTGAAGAAAGCCTTGAGATTAGGAACCTGTAGCTCAGTAGCTGGGCACCTTTTTGAAATATCAAGAGAAGCAGATTTTATAAACCCTTCCTCAGGGCAAGAAAGGTAATGTGGAAAAGAGGTCAAAAGGAGTGAGAATTCCTAAAAAGAATTTAGGAATCATTTTCAGTTGTAAGAATGTAACAATGAGAGAAAATGGAAGAATGGGAAATCAAAATGAAAGGAGACAGATAGCTAAATCACCAAAAAAAAAAAGATGTTCAGTTGTCTAGAAACAGCATCAAGAAAACAAAGGTATACAATGAATTGAGGTTGGCAAATCATATTAAAAATAACAAAGAGGTATTCTTTAGATACCTTCAAAAGAAACAAGAATCCATATATCAGCTGTTGGGTGAAAAGACAAAATGCTAGCAAGTAATGGAGCTACTCCAAAAACCAAATTCTATTTTGGTTCAGTTTTTAGGATATTGTAAGAAGCAGTTTGAGGTCACGGCTGAAGCTTGAACTGATGGAAATATGGTCAGGAGAGATTTCTTTCCTTTGAAAGAATTTAAATCTCCATAGCCACAATAATTGTACACTGAAACAAAAGTCAAATGTAGAGGCATAAGATACACGAAAAAAATGTATGGCTGGATTGCAAATGGAACATAAGCATTACTGTCATGTAGATTAAAAACAATGGTATCATTTTGGGCTGTTGCATTCATATAATTTCCAAATCACAGTTAAGCATTTGTCCCAGTTGCTTTGGTTTTAGTCAGACTCACCTGAGTAAATAGAATAAATGGTACCTGCTGAACAATAGCAACTCTGAGAGGGATTTAGGAGACCTAGTGGACTCCTGATTATCTAAGTAGGAGCCAGCCGTGTGCTGCATAAACAGAGGCAGTGGTGGGATCCAAGTAATTTAACAACCGGTTCTCCGCCCTAATGATTTCTTCCAACAACCAGTTCGCCAAACTGCTCAGAAAGTTAACAACCGGTTCTCCCGAAGGGGTGCGAAACTGGCTGCATCCCACCACTGAACAGAGGGATAGCATCAAGATCGTGAGATGTTAGTATTTCTTTACACTGCACCAGTGAGGCCACAATTCTGGCCATCACAATGCAAAAAATGATGTGAGACCCTAGAAAGAATGCAGAGAAGAGCAACAAAGATGGTGAGGGATCTGGAGGCTAAACCGTATGACGAACGGTTCAGGGAGCTAGGTACGTCCAGCGTATCAAAGAGAAGGATTAGGATGATATGATAAAAGTATTTGAGGAGCTGTCACAGAGAAGAGGGAGTCAGCTTGTTCTCCAAAGCACCTGAAGGCAGGACAAGAAGTGACAGGTGAAAGACCATTAAAGAGAGATCCAACCTGCAAGTAAGGAGAAATGTCCTGGCTGTGAGAATGGAATCGCTTGTCTCCTGGAGTTGTGGGTACTTCAACACGGGAGGCTTTAAGACGGGATTGGATAGCCATTTGTCTGAAATGGTATAGGGTCTCCTGCTTGAGCAGGGGGTTGGAGTAGAAGAGCTCCAAGGTCTCTTCCAGTCCTGTGATTCTATGGCCTGGAATGCTGAGCTCAGCTTCAAGCACCCCACTCAAGAGTATCCAGCGAGTATTCAGGAGAAGTGCCCGAGAAGGGCCAGTCCTTAGTTTCAACATCTTCTCATGAAAAGAGTTTGAAAGAACTGATTTTCCTAAGGGTCAACAACCAAAGACCCAGGAAGGTTTTGACCCTGGAAGGAAGTGGGGGAGACTCTCCAACTTGCAGAGAAGTTCCAGACCGGAATCATGTGGTAGCTTCTCAATTTCAGTAAGGAATCAAATGGATCCATCCATTTGACTGATCTGGGTGAGGATTCCAATTTGTTCCGATTTTAAACCAAAGCATACATCAGAAAATTTACCAGAAGCAGATTCAGGATGGCTAAAGATGACACTTTATAAGATTTTCGAGAATATCCATTTTGAAAAATGGGATTAACACGGGAAATTCCTACATAGATTTATCACTTTATCTAAAAAAGACAACAAATTATCTCTTCTCCCAACATCTGATTTCTTATCTATAAACAAATCCATAAAGCATCATCATTTCAGTTCTGCTGGTTCATTAAAGATTACTAGAAATAACAACATATCTATGTCAACCTTGATCAAATAAACCAATATTATATTCCTTCCTTCCACTTCTAACAATCTTAAATATTGTAGAACTTGATTTCTTTTCTCCTTTTTTTTTTGTCCCATCTCACAAAATTCTTCAAAGCTTTAACAATCCTCTTGTAACTCCAATGCAGGAAAATTATCCAGGTCACTTTCTCAGTTTATTTATATATCCATTTTAATTATTAAGTCATCAGCCAGTTTCTTCTATATGTCCAGCATAACATTTTTTCCATGTCATATTAAAGGATATTTTTGAACAATGGATTCATAAATTAACTGTAATAGTGTCAACAGAACCATCTGCTTCTATGGAGAGACTGTATCTAAAATATGCTACGGAAGAGGAACAGATTCTGCCTGACAAGATTGAGAAAGGGTTGAAAGGGGATTTACAAACGACACGCTACAAGAATGACATGGGAAAGGTATTTATCTGTCGAGGAATTGTGTCAGTTCCAGCTTGGGAAAAAGTCATCTAGAATAATATTTGTTCTCTACCTAATCCCTCAACTATCCAGATTGATTGATCAAATGTACATGCTGCCAAATTCTTCAAGGCTCCCAGCATCTCACAGGGATAATATCCATGGTAAATTCTAACAAACCCCTCCCCCCATATGGGAACTAAACTAAACAGTACAGCAGAATTTTTAGTGACAACCCCCCCTCCCCATACTCCTTTTCACCATTGCCAGGAGTTCCTCAGCCAACGGGCCAGTCTCTCCTCTGTCTAAAATAGGGATGATGCAGATATTATGTGGTTTTCTCGCACTCGGGAGTTTTTAAAACCTCTGTGTGAATTCTCCCATTTTTTCTCTGGATCTCTAGAGAAGAAAATCTGCTGGAATCTGCCAACAGATCCTGCGAGCAAGGGCTGATAAAAGGGATTATAAAAGAGATCGCTCTGACACAAAGGCCATGAAGCATCTCCTAAAGGGGAAAGGGAGGCATGGGGGTGATGGGCCACCCTGAAGGGGCTGCGGAAGATGAAGTTATAAATGGATTTCAGCCCTTGGAAAGGGGAGAAGAAACTTCTAGTCATCTGAAAATGTTCAGAAAGGAAGGCTCCCTCTGTCCTGCTTCTCCCTGAATTTTTCCCACTGAACAGCTGCAACCCAAAGAAATTCCTGGATCCCCTCAGGGCCCCGATGGATGCTGCTCAACCCCCATTGCTGAGGCAGGGGCACCAGGGCTATCCCTCCCTCAGGCAGCCCTTCTGCACACGGGGCAAAACCAGCTTTAGGCCTTGGGAACTTCTCTGCCCGGCTCTGGAGGTTGCTTGTGCTTCCCAGAAGCCAGGAGCCCGAAGAGAAAGTCTTACAAGCCAGCTCAGCAAGGGACTCCCCCCCCCACATAATTCCCCCCACCCCAGGAGTTGCCTCGCCGGCCCAAGGCCAAGACGGGCCCGGTCCACCCAGCGCCACCTTCCCTCCCTCCCCCCGAACTCGGACACTCGACATCCTGCCGAGGCCTCGGCCGGGCCTCCAGGCTTCGCGTTGCCTCTTCTCTTTGGCGCAGCCGAGAAGCCTCGGGGCCGTCCGACCTTTGCGGGGCCCGAAGCCCGCTCGGGGCGGACCGGCTCTTACCCACGGCGGGGGCGTCGTACTCCTCGCCCAGCAGGATCTCGGGCGCCGAGTAGGCGAGGGAGCCGCAGCTGGTGGCCAGCATGGTGCCCGGCTGGAAGCAGCTGCTGAAGCCGAAGTCGGTGAGCTTGACCACCCCTTGCTGCTGGAAGAAGAGCACGTTCTCGGGCTTGAGGTCGCGGTGCACGACGTGCAGCCGGTGGCAGTAGGAGATGGCGTGCACCACCTGGGCGAAGTAGCCCTTGGCCCGCGCCTCGTCCAGCCCGCCCGGCCGCCGCGTCAGCAGGTCGAAGAGGTCCCCGCCGTCGCCCAGCTCCAGCACCAGGTAGAGCCGGGCCGGCGTCTCCAGCACCTGGTAGAGGCGCACCACGTTGGGGTGCTGCACCAGCTTCATGCAACCCACCTCCCGCCGCAGCCGCGCCGCCGCCGCGCCGCCCAGCCGGCCCTTCTCGATCACCTTGACGGCCACGCGCTCGCCCGTGAAGACGTGCCGGGCCAGCCGCACCTCGGCAAAGTGGCCCCTGCCCAGCCGGCGGCCCAGGTCGTACAGCCCCGCCATCTGGCCCTCCATCGCCGGGGCCCGCCGCGCTCGGCCGCTTCGGCGCGGGCCTACCGGCTGGGCAGAGCTACTCCGGCGGCCGGCGACTCGGGCTCGGATGGCGGCGAGGCCGGAGCGGGCGGCGCTTCTCCCGGGGCAGGACGGAAGGCGGGCGCGGGATCGGCTCCGCCGGAAAATCTCCCCCGCGAACGCGGAGCTGCTTCTCGTGACACGGAGCGCTCCCGGGCATTTAAAGAAACATTTGCCAATGTCTCTTCCAGCCGCTCTGAGCGAGAAGACCGAGGCGCTCGTCGCCTTACAAGCGGAGCCTTCCCCGGGGCTTCTTGCACAGGAGGGAGCCTGTCCCCGAACTGGTTGAACCTGACCCGGGTCCGGTTTCAATGCGGCTGGACAAACTTTCAGCCGTCCCTCCTTTTCTTCGTGGAGGAACGGAGGCTCTTCAGGCTGTGCCGTGGAGGCAACTTGGCTGTACCTTCCACATCCTGGCCGTGTCTGACAGCTCCGTTTACCTATTTTTGTACATTTTAATAAGGTGCCCAAGCGGAGTCCCAACCACCATATACTAAGGTCCTGATTTTTGGCCACCAGAGACCCACAGGGAATTGTGTGGGCTGCAGTCAGACTGAAGACTGTGGAGTGTGGTGCCACAACCCTCCCAACTCTTCAGTGACTTCAACAAAAATGCAGGGGCGATATTCACAAAACCTTCAGGTTATAAAAAATGGAAAGAAGAAATTCAATTCTGAATGATCAAGATTGGATGGAGAAATGGGCGGAAACCCTCACGGAATGAAATTTAATACAGTGCAAATCACCTCACTTAACAAACAAATGTCAAATACACAGTGGGAAATCCGGCTCCCTAATGGAATTTGGGGAAAATATGTTAGTTGATGGTAAATTGAAGCGATGCAATTTTAGGCTGCCTCAACAGAAATATAAACTCCAAAATCACCAGAAGTGATCTTTCACTCAAAGGACTCACCTTATTTCTAGTGAAGCCATCTGGGAAACTTTAAGAAGCATTCAAGGAGCTGGAATACTAGGTTTATTAAAAAGCAAAAGGAGATCAGGAGACTTGAAATTAAATTTGGCAATGGAAGGTGGAAGGAATTGGGAATATTTTGCCTTGCAGACTGGGAGGGGTATGATAGCTCTTTTCAAACACAAGAATTCATGTACTTGAGGTCCTGTCTCATTCCAGGGTAGAGGCATAACTGAGTAGATTTAAGTAGATTTAAGGTACAGTGAGGCAGATTCCAACATATTCGTTTCTTATATGTTTTCGCCTCCAGTCCCCTAATCATTTTTGCTGCTCTTCTCTGCATACTTTCTAGAGTCTCAACAAATTTTTCACATCGTGGCGATCAAACTGGATGCAGTATTTCAACTGTGGTCTTATCAAGGCATTATAAAGTGGTATTAATATTTCATGTGATCTTGATTCTTTCTCTCTGTTAATGCAGCCTAGAACTGTGTTGGCTTTTTTGGCAACTGCAGCACACAGCTTGCTCCTATGTAAGGGATTGTCCACTAGAACACCAAGATCCCTCTCACAATTACTACCATTGAGCCAGGTACCATCTATACCAGGGGTAGTCAACCTTTTTATACCTACCACCCACTTTTCTATCTCTGTTAGTAGTAAAATTTTCTAACCACCCACCAGTTCCAAAGTAATGCGCCGTGAATCGCTGTCTGCACATGCCACTTGCGCATGGTGGATTGGGTTTGGGAGGGGGGGCGCCGGCTACCAGCTCTGCTTGTCTGTTACAGCTGGGTGGTGTGGGGGGAGATGTGCGAGCTATTCTGGGACGAGGCTCTTTTGTTTGCGGTCGCACTATAACGCCATTTAGTTTCACTTACGTAACGTGAAATAAACTTAGGCGCGGGTGATACAAATAGTATATTTTCAGAAATTTAAATTGTCACGGGGAATTTTATGAAAACCTAATGAAAATGTTTTTAAATAATGCTATGAATTTTTTTTAAAAAGTCAATTAAATTTAAAAAAAAAAGGAAAGTGCTTCAGTATCAGACAAAACCCCTACCGCCCACGATGAAAGCTGGGATGCCCACTAGTGTGTGGTAGGGACCAGGTTGACTACCACTGATCTATACTATACCTGTGCATTTGGTTTTTCTTGCCTAAATGCAGAATCTTAAAGTTTTCCCCCTTGAATTTCATTTTGTTAGATAGGGTCCAATGTTCAAGTTCTCATCCAAGAAGCTTCTTCAGCTCTGACTGGATGATGGAGAATGGATGGTTTTATATTCCTTGCAAACAGGTGGTCATTTGCATTCTTTTAGAGAGTTGTTGAGGCCATTTGGAGGTTTATCTGTCTCCATTTTGTTAGATAGCGCCCAATGTTCAAGTTTGTCAAGATCCTTCTGTATCTTAAGCCTATCTTCTGGAGTGTTGGCTATTCCTGCCAGCTTGGTGTCATCTACCAATTTGATGAGTTCCCTATCTATCCCCTCATCCAAATCATTAAAACAGAGCCTTGGAGTACTCCGCTGCATACTTCCCTCCATGTACATGTAGTTCCATTGAGGACTATATATTGAGTGCAGCTGGTGAACCAGTTATGAATCCATCTGGTGGTGATGGTTTTAACCCACATTTTTCTATCTTATTGTGTATTAAATTGTGATTACTTTGTCAAATGCCTTACTAAAGTCCAAGTAAATTATATCCACAGCATTCTTTAGTAATTTTGTCACTTTGTCAAAGAATGCAATAAGACTTGTCCAGCATGATCTGTTTTTGACAAGCCCATGTTGGCTTTTAGTTATGGCTTTGTTTGCCTCTAAGTTGGGTGGCAAATTGGCGGCCTGTGGGTTGGATGTGTCACATGCAGGCCATGCCCACCCCAGCTCTGCGAAGGGAAACACGTCACAAAACATCACATGATGATGTGACGCTGCGAGTTTGACACCCGTGGTCTAGGTATTTACTGATTTGTTGCTTATTTTTTCCAGAATCTTCCCAGGTATTCAGGTCAGGCTTATAGGTCTGTAGTTTCCTGGACCCTTCACCCCCCCTTTTTTTTTGAAGATGGGAACTACATCAGCACTTTTCCAGTCCTCTGGTAGTTCCCCAGTGCTCCAGGATCTTTGGAAGATATAATTCAATGATTCTGAGATCATGTCTGCCATTTCCTTCAGAACCTTGGGGTGTAACCTGTCTGATCCTGGTGATTTGAACTCATCTGGGGTGGACAAGTGCTCAGTTACCATTTTCTTCCCTACTTTAATTTATATTATCTGTTTTTTACGGTACTGTTTTTGATAGATTGGACTGTTTTTCCTATTTGTAAAGACAGGTGCAAAAAATGATTTAAGCAGTTCTGCTTTCTCCCTGTTGCTTGTGACCTTCTTGTCACTTTCTTTCATGGATCATTTTCTTGACTTTTTTCTTGTGTTTTACATGTTGAAAGAAGCTTTTTCTTGTTATTTTTGACTTTTGTCACAAGGTTTACTTCATTTTGAGCCTTAGCTTTCCTTACTTACTTCATCTTTGCAGGCTGAGGCTATTTGCTGGTATTCTGCCTTAGTTATGTGCTCCTCTTTTATACTTGTTTGTTTTGTCTTCTTTTATCAAGAGTTCTTTATGCAGCCATGCTGGTTTCTTTTGAGAGCTGTTATTTTTCTTCTTCACTGGATAGGGGGTTGCACCCAAAATGGGGTTTTCTGATTCTAGCGACCGAGATGTTAAGCTAAAGAAAATGGATTTAATTTCTCCCCCCCTCCCCCCAGACAATTCACAATGCTCCAAGGGTTGCAAAAGGCCATTGTAACCACAGCCAAGCAGAAATAAACTTTTAAGTCTCTCTTTGGAGCTGGAAGGTGAGCAGCAGCTGCTGGAAGACAGACCTAAACCCAGACAATTGCTGGACGCAGCACCTTCTTTCATCGGAAGGAAACTTTTGATCAGGGTCAACAACATTAGTTTTATTTCTGGCGTCGGCTTCACATCCCTGCATTAGTTTTGGGGGGTGGGTGGGGTGGGTGGGGAAGCCGCATGTTGACCGTGCATCTTAATGGCTGTTTGGGAGTTTCTGGTTTCCTGGAAGCGCGTTTTCATGTTGCCCTTGATTGAATGTCAGGGCCAGAACATCCGTGCGACGCTTCGCTTGCAGATTAAAAAGCTTTCAGCGCAACGGCAGCGCGTGGGCGGCAGCCGCCTTCTCTGAGCGGCGGTGCTAATGGCTTCCCTTCCGCTGAGCTGAGCGGCCCTGTTTACCGGCTCCAGCTTTTGCGGCAAACAAGCGCAGGCTTCGCGCTCTCGGGCTGCAGACCTTCGCCCGTCACCATTCAGCCCCGGTTCCCATTGGCAACCGCCCCCGTCCGCCCCCTCCCCCCCCCCGGAACCCCGCAAAGCCCAGCAGGGCTGGAGGCGCCGCTTCTCAGCCTCGGGGAGCTTGAGGTAGAATAGAATAGAATAGAATAGAATAGAACAGAATAGAACAGAATAGAATAGAATTTTTATTGGCCAAGTGTGATTGGACACACAAGGAATTTGTCTTGGTGCAGATGCTCTCAGTGTACATTATTATTATTATTATTATTATTATTATTATTATTTATTATATTTGTATACCGCCCATCTCCCGAAGGACTCAGGGCGGTTCACAGTCAAAAAACAACAACAGAAACCATATAATACATAAAAAACAGCTAAAAGAATAGATAGTTAAATACATAAAAGAAAAGATACCTTCATCTAGGTACAGCAGTTACAATAGGGTACAATTTAACCCTTAATGATAGCAACAAAAAGTTACAGTCATACAGTCATAAGTGGAAAGAGATTGGTGATGAAAACGATGAGAAGATTAATAGTAGCGTAGATCAGGGGTCTGCAACCTTGGTCTCTTTAAGACTTGTGGACTTCAACTCCCAGAGTTCCTCAGCCAGCTTTGCTGGCTGAGGGACTCTGGGAGTTGAAGTCCACAAGTCTTAAAGGGACCAAGGTTGCAGACCCCTGTAGTAAATAGTTTGACAGTGTTGCGGGAATTGATCGGTGGACTTCATCACCCAGAAGCCTCCAGCCGAGCGGTCCGCCTTTCTTAAGGTCCCCGAGTCGAGGAACCCGCCGGGCTCTTCGCGAGCCGATGGGGGGGGGGGCGGCATCGGCCGGAGGGCCCGCCTGCCCCCTCCCCACACTGCGGGGTCCCAGGGGGCGAAGGGACGGCCGGGTGCCTCCGTCTGGCTCGCGGTGCCGAGGCCTCCCGGCCAGCCAGGCCGCCTGGGGGCTTGTGGGGAGGGGGTCCATTCTCCGCACGCTCCCCAGCCCGCCCCCCTCCAGCCGGAGACCCCCGCGGGATGGGGGCCCAACCGCAGCGGCGGCTCCTCCCCCGCCGGGCCTGGAAGCTCAGCGCAGCCCCGATCGGCGGGGGGGGGGAGGGGGGCCTGCTGACCCCCGGCTTCCCCTCCCCTCCCTCCCCCCCCCCAGCAGGCTTCTTCGGCCCCGGGGCTCTTTCGGGCGCGGCGTTTTCCCGGAAAGGCCCCGCAGCGCCCATTAGCGCCTTGATGGATTGGCGGGGGCGGCCAGGCGGCCCTTCCCAGAATCGCCCCTCCGGCCCGGCTGCCTCCGAGCGACCGAGGCGGTGCGGGGCTCGGCTGGGGCGGCCAGATGGGCCCCCTCCCCTCCCCACCCCCCCGGCCCTGCCAAGCCTCCCCCGGCCGGTCGCTCGGCTGAAAGTTGAGATGCGGTTCCTTTGCCGGCCCCCGAAGAGCTGCGGGGAGAAAGGAGCGCGGCTCAGACGGGCCGAGAGGGAAGCTGCCTCTGCCCAAGGAGGCCCTTTCGGAGCCAAGCTGGCTGGGCCGGTTGCCGCCGCCTGAACCCAAAGCGAAGTTCCCGCAATTCTTGTCCCTTTGGGTGGCTTTTCATTGAAGCGAAATCATCTCGAAGTCTGGGCGGATCTTTAGGTTGGTTCTCCTGACCGCCCAGGAGGGAAGCGCCCCTGGGGGCAGCTCAGACACCCGCAAGGGGCCAGAGCTTCCCTGCACATCCTGCACCCGAGGCAGTCGATCCCCCCCCCCCACCTTGGCTGCCTTCCCTGCACCAAGTGAGATTCCCCCCCATCCCGCAACAGCCAGGCCACCTGGGTGGGTCTGTATTTGCAAGTGTGTGTCACCTTCGCGGTCTCAGGGCCCCTGCAGCCACACACACACACACACACACACCCGGCAAATTCCACCAGAGTGGCACCTCCAGAATCGGGCCCAGATCAGGCACCAGGAACCTCTTTTTTTTAAGACACAGGACCACAGTTCCCAGGACAGGGAGGGCCCTGTGAGCAAAGGCCAAGGCCCCTAAGCCACAACGGGCGGGGCCCAGCAGAAAAGTCTGCCTGCCATAATCTTAGGTGGCCAAAGAGAGGCTCCTGCAAAGACATCCTCATGGCCAGCAGCCTCACTGATTGCTGAGATGTGGGTCAGGATGAGAGAAACCACCCTGTCAAGATCTATAAGGGGCGTGCATAAGAGCACAAGAGTGCCTACCGTTCCTGTCCTATTGTTCCCTTCGTTATATCAAATTAACATAGTTGATGCATATTTTTTACTTATATATTTTCTTCAAGACATGTTGTTTTATCTATGACAATTGTTTGTGTATACTGTTGTGACAAAAAGAAAATTAAAAAAAAAGAAGAAGGGGGCATCTGAGTTCAGTTTGCCCCACAGGCCTCCCCAATGGAGCCCCCTTAAAACAGCCTCTGTGAGATCCCTTTGTTGCAATAAGCAAGATGGGCAGCAAAGGACGGACCCTCGTTTCTGAATTCTGGTGCAGAATAACTTCCACGTTTCTTTCTCTTCCGCTGGGCTTCCTCCTTTCTTTGATTGCCTTCCTTAAGGAGAACGTTCTCAGAAAGGCTAAATCCCCCTCCTTCCTCACCAGCTGGACTGTCGTCATCACTAATCTCGCCATGGCTTCTTGATGCTTTTGCTGCAAACATGTGCCAGTTTCTTCTTGAGCAGGAACAATACAGGTAGTCCTCGATTTACAGCCACAATTGAACCCAAAATTTCTGTTGTTAAGTGAAACCTTTGTTAAGTGAGCTTTGCCCCCCATTTTACGACCTTTCTTGCCACAGTTGTTAAGTGAATCACTACAATTGATAAGTTAGTAGCCCGGTTGTTAAGTGAATCTGGCTTCCCCATTGTGAGAAGATTGCAAAATATGATCACATGACCTTGGGACACAGCAAGGATCATAAATATGAATCGGTTGCCAAGCATCTGAATTTTGATCACATGATCATGGGGATATGGTAAAGGCGGTAACTGAAAAATGGTCGTATGTCACATTTTTCAGTGTCATTGTAAATTTGAATGGTCACTAAATGAACTGTTGTATGTCGAGGACTATCTGTATACCACAAATATTGCAGGATATGACTGTTGATTCCTACCGGTTCCTGTCCATTTCTCTAGGTATCCCCAGAAGAAAGGTTTGAATTTCTCTCCTATTTTAAGCATAGATTTGCTTGCTTGTCTAAATAAATCTCTTGTCTTAAAAGCACATTTTCTCCGAATTTTACTGGTAAATCGTGACGGTGCTCTGTGTTTTCTCCCTCAGTTGGCCTTTTGGAATCTGACTGCCTGCCTGCCACAGTCTCTGCTTAGTAGCAAAGAGGAGCACCCGGAGACTCCAGGTAGTTCAGAATGCGGCTGCGCGGGTGATAGAGGGAGCCCCTCGTGGCTCCCATGTAACACCTCTCCTGCGCAGACTGCACTGGCTGCCTGTGGTTTTCCGGGTGCGCTTCAAGGTTTTGGTAATGATCTTTAAAGCGCTCCATGGCATAGGGCCGGGTTACTTACGGGACCGTCTGCTGCCTCCGAATGCCTCCCACCGGCCCGTGCGCTCTCACAGGGAGGGACTCCTCAGGGTGCCATCAGCTAGGCAGTGCCGACTGGCGACGCCCAGGGGAAGGGCCTTTTCTGTGGGGGCTCCCACCCTCTGGAACGAGCTTCCCCCAGGACTTCGTCAACTTCCTGACCTTCGGACCTTCCGCCGCGAGCTTAAGACACATCTATTTATCTGCGCAGGACTGGACTAGATTTTTAAATTTTAATTGTTTAAATTTTAGATTTGGTTTTAAATTGGGTTTTATTATTTATATGTCTATTTTAAATATTTGGCCTATTTAATAAGTTTTTTAGATTAATGTTTTACTTTGTATATTTATGTTGTTTTTATATGGCTGTACACCGCCCTGAGTCCCTAGGGAGATAGGGCGGTATAAAAGTACGAATAAATAAATAAATAAATAAAATAAGAGCAGCCAGGCACCCGGTGGTCAGCAGCTCAGAAGGAGATGAACATCTCCCGGCTCAGCTGAAGCACACAATCCCAGTCACACAACTCTCTTCGTCATGGCTGAAAAACTCCTGTTTGCTTCCCTTCTGTGCTTGCTCAGGGCTCCTGTTTATATCAGTAACAATTGTTGTCTATACCACTCAGATAGACAACTTCATTGACTTCTGCCATTTGAATCCCGTATCCCAGAACCTGGGGAAAAAATCCTCATTTCCCTAAAAGCACACTTGACCGCTTCCAAGCTGCTTGGTTTCCCAGGTCTCAGTTGTCTGGCGACGCCCAGGGGAAGGGCCTTCTCTGTGGGGGCTCCCACCCTCTGGAACGAACTCCCCCCAGGACTCCGTCAACTTCCAGACCTCCGAACCTTCCGTTGCGAGCTTAAAACACACCTATTTATCTGCGCGGGACTGGACTAGTTTTTAAATTTTTTAAATTTTAAATTTTTTAAATTTTATAGGGGTTTTAATTGGTTTTAATATTGATATTATTTTTAATAATTAGGCTTTTTGAATATGTCTCTTAATGGTTTTCTTAATTTGTATATATATGTTTTTTATCTGCCTGTGAACCGCCCTGAGTCCTTTGGGAGATAGGGCGGTATATAAATTCGAATAATAAATAAATAAATAAAGATGGACTGGTCAATTCAGTGTCCTCAACAGGGAGGATGGCATCCAAGGTGGGCACAAAGTGGTTGTCAGACCCCCTCCCCCTTTGTTCACGGGGTGATGTCCTGATTGTTGCTTCATCTGCTTTTATTCTTTATGGCTGTCGTGTCCCACTCCTCCGCTGACGGCTGGGTCCGGGAAATCAACAATGGCTCTGAATCCCTTAGAGTGGGATTTCTTCCCATTTGGTGCAGCCACAGGTGGTAAGGTGAGTCACCTATACGGGGCAGCTCAATCCAAAGTGGCAACGATGCTCTGGAAGGATCCAGTGGGGAGGCTCTCCAAGAAGCTCATTTGGCTCGAGGAAGGATTGTTGTGAAAGAAGGGAGATACGGAAGAGTAGAAGAGCAACTCTGAGTGTACTTTAAATCTCTAGGATGAAGAATGAACTAATATGAAGATAATATGTATGGTCAGTAATGGCTAAGAGACTGTACATTTATGTTATGTTTATGAGAAATAAAAAACTTTTTTTAAAACTCATTTGGTTCCAGCAAGCAAATCCTGCTCCCTTTCCCGATTCCCCTCCAGGTTGCTCATGGCTGAGCCCTTTGCCCCTCCACCTTCCCTACCACTCTAGCCTTCTTTGCCAGCCTCTTCTTCCCAGCCAGGGCTGGTTCCCTTCTGTGGGATAAGCTTCAGATAAAAATGGGGATTTTCTGGATGGAATGAGACATTTAGGCACCGACCCTTGGCCATCTCAGCCAGCTTTTCTCCTCTGCTGGCCCTCCCCCGGCCATTCTCCAGGACCAATTGGCCCCTGGCTCTTCCTGCCCATTCGCCCAGATACCTTTGGCTGCACGGGACAGATAGCTCCCAGCCAATCAGATGGTGGGCAGCAGCCGTGGCGCTGGGGTGTGTGTGACTAAATGGGCTGTGGGGGGATAGCCTGCAATAGGATCAGTGGCAGGCTGGGGGAGAGAGCAAGAGCTATGGTGGCGCAAGTCTCCTGGTTGACATCTGGCTTCTTCTGCCTGCTGGGGGTCTAAAAACCAGAGAGATCAGGGATCAAACTCCAGTTAATTTGAGGGACAATTAGACAAAGGATTGGAGTCTTCCTCACAATTGCCATTAAACAACCAGATGGACCTTTGAGACTTAATGCAAGGAATCCTTCATATTGCAGAAATCTAATAAACTATCCTGGTTTTCAAACAGGTTGATAGTTTAGTTTTATGCTATTTTCTTTTCATTTAATGGCGTCCCATGCTTTCTCCCCATGCTGTTGTACATGAAGTGCTCTTCAAGCAGCCTCTGTGTTGAAGGAACCTCTTTATCCTAAACGGCTGGGGATTTGGTAGGACCCACAGTGATATCCCAGGAGGAGACGTGTGATATTCCTCCAGGTGCCTCTCGGGAGACCACAGGAGGAGCATCAATATTATGTTTGTTCAGAATCCCTCCCACCCATTAGATCGCCACCATGTGCTCAACTGATTCCGAGCGATGGATATAAAGCTGTGGTCAACCAGCTTCTCTTCAGAGCTTCGACCTTTTGACAGAGAGGCTGGCAAACCCTTCCAGGTACAGCGAACTTCCATCCCGTGTGGTAAGGAGTCTGAGCTGTGGCTGCATCCTGGTCCACGGATGGGAGCCACAGCCTGGGAACAGGGTAGACTTTCTGGTGGTGGGTCAACTCTCTCCTTTTCCTTTGGGAGAATGTCTGAAAGAGGAGCTCCAGAGGGAGGCAGGGATGGGCAGAAGGATGATTATGGCGGGGAGATGAAGGCAGACTCTTGCTCCCCAACTTCATCATCACCTACCTTAGAATGGAGGTGGGGAAATGAGAATTACCTGCAGGGCTCTCTGAACCTTTTGCAAGGGGGGATAGAACCAGAGCAACTCGAGTGATCTTTAGGCAGCTGCAAGGGGGGAAACTGAAATGCTGTGGGTCAGAAAGCACTCGCCAGATTGGAAAGACCCCATAGATCAGAGAGCTCTCCTGTATCTACTATACAAGATTTGCTACCTGCTCTGTCAGTCCCTGCTCTGGTTCTCATGCATCTTTTTTAGGTCATCATTAAAAGGTGTCCTGACTGCTGGGTGTGGGGAAAGGGAAGGGAGGAAAGAAAGGAAGGGGAAAAAAGGAAGAGGGAAGAAAAAAAGAAAATTTTTTACAGTGCCATTGCTCTTGTCACTATCATCCCTGAGTCAGGCATGGAATAGGGACCAACTTCTCTAAGTTAAATGAACTGTCCACTCGGGCATCTCTAAGTTCATACCTGCATCCCCAAGATAGAAGTTGGCTTTGCCACCTTCTGCTGAGACTCTGGTGAGTAAGAAGTCAGCAGGGTTTGAAACATATGAGCATGTCCTTCTCTCCCAGATGAAGATGCCGGGTTGAAATGAAGAATCCTAACCCTTCGAACTGTGGAAAACATAAGTGTTGAATCCTTAAATGTGGGAAGATGGGGGGGGGGAGGGATAGGAACTAAGCATAGCCCCTCAGGTAGCAGCAGAAAAGCCAGCTCTCTCAACCCCAGAGATGCTGCAGGAGAGAAAACTGAGCCTCTGTGGGATGCCTCCCCTGGCACAGGTGCCCTCCTGAGCTGGCCTGAGAGGGGCAAGGCTGCCGCAGCTTTGGTGTCGGAACCCCAATCTGGGACAGAGAAGGGGGCTGCATTCCCCAGGGACAATTGAGCAGCTGAATCTTGCAGAGACAAAGCCATGGAAAGACTTCCCCGTTCTAGCCTAACAAAGAATGACTGAATTAGACCACAAGGTAAAGGTAAAGGTTCCCCTCGCACATATGTGCTAGTCGTTCCTGACTCTAGGGGGTGGTGCTCATCTCCGTTTCAAAGCCGAAGAGCCAGCGCTGTCTGAAGACGTCTCTGTGGTCATGTGGCCGGCATGTGGCTCAACATCAAAGGCGCACGGAACGCAAAGGTGGTCCCTGTTTTTCTACTTGCATTTTTTAACGTGCTTTCAAACTGCTGGGTTGGCAGAAGCTGGGCCAAGTAACGGGAGCTCACCCCGTTACATGGCAGCATTAGGGATTCGAACCGCTGAGCTACCGACCTTTCGAGCGACAAGCTCAGCATCTTAGCCACTGAGCCACCTTGAATTAGACCTTAGCCAGGAACAAAATCCAATTTTGGAAAGAAGGTAAAATCAATCTCTAGTTTATTTATTTATTTATTTTATTTATTTTATTTATTTTGTCACAACAATATATGTAGGAATCATACAAAAGATTATATAGTATATAAACATATATGGGTAAATATAAGGAGGTATAAGCATATATATAGAAAGAAGAAAAGAAAAACAATACGACAGGAACGGTAGGCACGTTTGTGCGCTTATGCACGCCCCTTATGGTCCTCTTAGGAATGGGGTGAGATCAATAGTAGAAAGTTTTTGGATAAAGCTTTTAGGATTATGGGAAGAGACCACAGAGTCAGGTAAAGTATTCCAAGCACTGATGATTCTGTTACAGAAGTCATATTTTCTGCAGTCTAGATTAAGGCGGTTGACATTAAGTTTAAATCTATTAGTTGCTCTAGTATTATTGCAATTAAAGCTGAAGTAGTCTTTAACCGGAAGGACATTACAATAGATGATTCTGTGAGTTAAGCTTAGGTCTTGTTGAAGGCGACGGAGTTCCAAGTTTTCTAAGCCTAGGATTTCAAGTCTGGTGGGATAAGGTATTCTATTGTTTTCAGAGGAATGGAGAACTCTTCTTGTAAAATATTTCTGGACACGTTCAATTGTATTGATGTCAGAGATGTGGTGAGGGTTCCAAACAGGCGAGCTGTATTCTAGAATTGGTCTAGCAAATTGGTCTAGCAAATTGGTCTAGTTCTAGATGGAAAAAGGCTATAGGGCAAAAGTTGGTGAGAACAGGGGGCTGCATTAATTGAGGGGAGGAGGGAGGGAGGGGGAGAGAGAAAGAGAGGGACACCTCATAGGAACAAGACATCCTCAGGGGCAGGAAGGGCAGCATTTGGACAGGCAGAGGGGTTATTAACTCCTCCCCCATCACCACCAATTTGCACTAAAGTGGGAGCAAACAAGCCAGGATTAGACCCGACAGAGGCATCCTGGAGCTGAGTAGACCTGAGTTTGCAAGCCCCGACTAGAGACCCTACCCCAGAATGGGAGGGGGCTGTGCATACGTCTGTTCTCCTGCGAGGGATGAGAAGGGGCTGTGTTCCTGCCACTGAAAGAGGGAGCAAGTGATCCAGCCACATGGTGATAGCAAAATGTTTGCTGCCCTGAGTTACCTATCAAGTAATAAAACCAGGATAAAAATTAATTGAATGAATAAATAAATAAAATTTGCACCTCCTAGAATACCTTTGTTTGATCAAATTAAATTACTTATTTATCTAAACCATCTTTTCATAGAAATCATGGGGCTGGGAGGGGCTTTGGAGACCTTCTAGTCCAGTCCCCTGCTCAAGACAGGAGATCTTATATCATCCCGGTCAAACGGTTGTCCCGTCTAGTTTTGATAATGTCCAGTGATGAAGCCCCCATAACACTGGGTGGCCCTTCCTCCTGTCCCTCAAAGCCCCATAACGTCTTCGCTTAGTCTTCTCCTGGATGGGAAAGAGTCCAAACGGACTCAAGCAGAATTGACACCCAAAATAAGGAAACACCCGAAAGAACCCTCCTAAGTTAAAGGAGAGACACCGCAAATAAAGAGAAATAAAATGCTTAGGAGGTAAATGACTCCCATGAAGGAGCTTAAACTTCTAGGACCAGATCTATTCTGCCTGAGAACCCCTTTTTGGGATCCTGAAGAAATCCTGGTGCCAGAGGACCAGAGGAAGCCAAATCTTCTGGACTTCAAAAAAGGGAAAGTATCTATGCCATTTCAGACTAGCTAGCCGAACACCTAATTGTCTGTCTAATGAACATGTACCGGTATATTGATCCATAAAGTGTGGCTGCTGTAGTAGTATTATTTATCCTATTTATTATCTTCTTGACTTCCCCTTTTCAATAATGGTATTATTAATATTATTTTATTTACACAAAATGACAGTATACACAGCAAATGAAATAACTATGCTGGATTTCGTATCACAGATCACTAGTCGAACACTTCCCAAGCGTTTAGGACTGCGTGATGTATCGGCGGATTATGCGAGCAGATCCCAGTTAGGTGGCCTTCTGCAGCTGTCCAATGATGATCTTGTCAGCGCCAATTGCTTTTAAGTGCTTGCCTAGGTCTTTAGGCACAGCTCCCAATGTGCCGAGTACCACTGGAACCACCTGCACTGGTTTATGCCAGAGTCTCTGCAATTGGATTCTCAAATCTTGATATCTGATCTCATCAATCTGTCAAACCCTAAATGACTTGAGATATAGCACTTAAAAATGTGCTATAGACAATTCACAAGACAGCCTGTGAATTGTGATCTGCTACCCAAAGCACACTTGGGTTCCATCCATGGGCCTGATGCATGTGGGAGTGAGCTTGGGGGGCAGGGGAAGAGCTGTAGCCAGAGCAGAGCAGAGGCAGCTTAGCCTGGAAAGTGGGTGTGGAACTAGGGTGTGTGCCCCCCACCCCCCGTTTCTTGCCGGGGAAGAGATGAACTTTCAGACTTGCAAGATTCTGTTAATGTAACCTTACAATAGAATAGAACCGGTTAATCTAGCTGTGCTCCTTATCAGGACTGCATTGCAAGCCTGAAAGAACATTTCCCCTCTGTTGTCCCTGCAGCCCACCACCCTCACTCCTCCCTTAAGTGGAGAACCCTGGAGAGTTGCAATCAATCCCCAGGCAGTCTAGCTTCAAATGTAAGGTATTGTTATTTGCTGGCTAAAATAACTCTGGGGCCAGAATGTCAGTGAAGATACTGTTTTAATGGGAACATCTTATTTAATTAGTTTTTATTATCTTTTATGGGATATAGATGTAGATATAGATATTTTTGTTCACTGCCGTTCACATCCTTTGGGAGGCACACCTGCTCTTCTAATAGCTCAATTAACCTGCATTAGTCTCAGCTATGACGCACACAAAGGCCCTTATGAAGGAAAACAAGCATGCGCCCCCCCCCTCGATTTTCTGCACTTAATTCGGGGGGGGGGCGATATATGCCCTCCAATGGAGATGTTCACCTCAGACATCTGAACAGCACAGTGAAGTACAGTAAATATGTTGTCTTCTGAATCAAATAACATCGTGCCTGTACTGACAATAAGGGCCCAGGTGTCTCTGGGAAATTACAGAAAAAGTCTACTGATCATAGATCCCCAGAATTATAGAACTGGAGGCACTTTGGAGATTTCCTATCCAACCCCCCTCACAGAGCAGGAACCTCAGGCAAAGGCTTGCCTGGTCTCATGGCAAATCTGAATAGGCACAATCTGCTACTCCCAGTGCTGCCGTTAGCCAGACTTAGTTTGGACTCTTGCATGATGCACGCTGGCGAAATGTGTTTTTTAAAGTGAAAATCATATAGAACATCCATTTCTGCCTTTTGAGTAATTGAAAATCACCTGCTGTGGCAAAGTAATGAAGAGGGAGATGGGTAGAAGGCAGTGGTGGGATTCAAGTAATTTAACAACCGGTTCTCTGCCCTAATGATTTATTCCAACAACCAGTCTGCCAAACTGCTCAGAAAGTTAACAACCGGTTCTCCCAAAGTGGTGCGAACTGGCTGAATCCCACCACTGGTAGAAGGGTCTCGAATGAGTGTCTGTGCAGTGATGGATGGAGACCATGTGGTGGCAAGCTCAGCTTTCTGCTCGACTGTTGCTTGGTGGCTCTGGGTGGGTCTCCCACAACCCTTGAACTCTTCCCCATCCATTTGGCCTGCAGGTGACGTGCAGGGATCATGTTGAGGCAACTGCTGCTGTCCTTGGGAGTCCTACAGGTGACCCTTGCCTTCCTGGCTTCTGGCCATGGCCATCTGGACGAGAGGGGACCCGTCCTGGAAGAGACAGCCAGGCCCAGTTCCCCAGGCCTTGAGATGGTCAAGGAGGTCCACATCCCAGGTAGGTGTTTCCATGTCTTCTCCATGCAGCTTCCAGATGTTCCCATGTTTGGTTGTTGGTCAGTAAAAGAAGTTGATAGAAATGACAGGATTCATTCTTAGAAAGAAGAGAATTTCCCACACCTTTCCCACACCTTCCCATACCAGATAGTTTTCTCTTGGTGGCTGTTTTGATTTTGTTAGCCAAAATTTGTTGTATGCTCAATGTCATGGGATGAGATGTAATCAGGAAGAGGCATCCTTCGAATAACCCATCCCCATGCCATTAAAGGTCAAAGCATGCCCCTTGACCCATTGTGGCAACCGGTGCAGCTGATGGAACAGAGTTGTACTGTGCTGAGAAACACACCATTTAGTCACTGGCCAGGCTGCTGCATTGTGACCAGTTGAAGTTCCCGGAAACTCTTCATCCCATGCAGAGCACATTACAGGCAACCAATTGGGAGGTGATTAGGGCATGAGTGACAGTGAGCAGAACCTGCCAACCTAGGAAGAGGTGCAACTGGTGCATATGAAGCTGTGCAAAGGTGCTCCGAACCACGGTTCCCCCTCTCTATGACTCACGAGGCCAGGAGGAACCCCAAATTGTACACTGGGTCTGTCTGGGGCAGTGCAACTCCATCCAGCACCACAAATAGGATAGTCCTGGAACCCTTAATCACCTTTGTCCTCTATTATCTTCTAATAGTCAAATTTCAGTCATTTATTTTTATTTATTTATTTATTTATTTTTGTCACAACAATACATGTAGGTATCATACAAAAAGATTATATAGTAAATAAACATATATATATATATATATATATATATATATATATATATATATATATATATATATATATATATAAAGACAATAGGACAGGAACGGTAGGCACGTTTGTGCGCTTATGCACGCCCCTTATGGTCCTCTTAGGAATGGGGTGAGATCAATAGTAGAAAGTTTTTGGATAAAACTTTTGGGATTATGGGAAGAGACCACAGAGTCAGGTAAAGTATTCCAAGCACTGATGATTCTGTTACAGAAGTCATATTTTCTGCAATCTAGATTAAAGCGGTTGACATTAAGTTTAAATCTATTAGTTGCTCTAGTATTATTGCAATTAAAGCTGAAG
The DNA here is from genome assembly GCF_028640845.1 of Ahaetulla prasina. NCBI lineage: Eukaryota > Metazoa > Chordata > Lepidosauria > Squamata > Colubridae > Ahaetulla > Ahaetulla prasina. The sequence goes on along the minus strand of NC_080550.1, from coordinate 26,370,597 downwards.
TAGTCTTTAACCGGAAGGACATTACAATAGATGATTCTGTGAGTTAAGCTTAGGTCTTGTCGAAGGCGACGGAGTTCCAAGTTTTCTAAGCCTAGGATTTCAAGTCTGGTGGGATAAGGTATTTTGTTGTTTTCAGAGGAATGGAGAACTCTTCTTGTAAAAATAAAAAGTCACACGGAAAAAACAACCAAACATGACCAGAAATAACCATCAGCATTCAGTCCTGTTTTTTTTTTAAACTATTAAACATCCCCCACCAAATATATATCTAACATCTGTCTTCTCATACTGATTCCTCTATTCCTCATTCATCTACTAACATTTTAAAGAAAATATACTGCAGCAGCCGAACAGGATCCAGAACTGTTTCTATAGCAGAAACGGTGTCAGAAAGACAGTCATTAGTCTTCAATGCCAGCAGTAGCAGAAACAGCCAAGTCTAAAACTGCTCTGAAAGCCTAAGTTATGGTCCGTATCTTAGTCATTTAGGCGCCAGGAGATTAGTTGGGCCCCACCATAGGGTTAGAGCACCATGGCATCCCTTGCCTGCTCATTCTCAGCTCCACTCTTCACATTTAGGCAGAAAAACTCTCCACTGCTATGTAAAACTGATCTATGTTTATGTTTATCCACATGAAAGGAAGCATGCAGTGAGGTACTCCAAGGGTCTTGTTTGGGGGCCAGTCCTCTTCAGCATCTTCATAAATGATCTAGACAAGGGGATAGGAGGAGGATTGATTCAAAATTCAGAAGGACCTTGCCAGATTCAAAGAAGCGGTTCTGTGGTGGTAGAAGTAAGGTCATAGGCAAGAAAAACAAAATGCAGAGTTACAGAATAATAATAATAATAATAATAATAATAATAATAATAATAATAATAATAATAATTATTATTATTATTATTATTATTATTATTATTATTATTATTTAATTTTTATACCGCCCTTCTCCCGAAGGACTCAGGGCGGTTAACAGCCAGATAAAATACAATACAATACAATACAATAAAATCACTATTAAAAAACTTATTCGATGTGGCCAATAAATTAAATTATAAAATACATATTATAAAATAAAACCCCATTTAAAATCCAATTTTTTTAAAAAAAACCTTTTTTATACCAGTCCTGCTCGGAAGAATAAATACGTCTTCAGCTCGCGGTGAAAGGTCCGGAGGTCAGGAAGTTGTCGAAGTCCTGGGGGAAGCTCATTCCAGAGGGTAGGTGCCCCCACAGAGAAGGCTCTCCCCCTGGGGGTCGCCAGCCGACACTGTTTGGCTGACGGCACCCTGAGGAGACCCTCTCTGTGGGAGCGCACCGGGCAGTGGGAGGCATGTGGTAACAGAAGGCGGTCCTGAAGATATCCCGGTCCTAAGCACCTTGAAGTGCACCCGGAAGACCACAGGCAGCCAGTGCAGCCTGCGCAGGATAGGTGTTATATGAGAGCCACGAGTGGTTCCCTCTATTACCCGCGCAACTGCATTCTGGACCAACTGGAGCCTCCGGGTGCTCCTCAAGGGGAGCCCAATGTGGAGAGCATTGCAGTAGTCCAGGCAAGAAGTGACGAGGGCATGAGTGACCGTGCATAGGGAATCCCTAGAAAGGGGCGCAACTGGCGAACCAGGCGTACCTGGTAAAAAGCTCTCCTGGAGACGGTCGCCAAGTGATCTTCAAAAGACAACCGTCCATCCAGGAGAACGCCTAGATTGCGCACCCTCTCCATTGGGGCCAATGATTCGCCTCCAACAGTCAGCAGCGGTTGCAGCTGACTGTACCGGGATGCCGGCATCCACAGCCACTCAGTCTTGGAGGGGTTGAGCTTGAGCCTGTTTCTCCCCATCCAGACCCGCACGGCCTCCAAACACCGAGACAACACTTCGACAGAACAGGTATTACCTGGTTCCATGCGAGCACAAGTGAGGCAGATCTAGGTGTCCTAGTGGACCACCACTTAAGTCTGAGCCAGTTGTGTGCTTCTGCTGCCAAAAAAGCTAATGCAGTCCAAGGTTGCATCAGCAGAGGGATAGTTTCAAGATCATGTGAAGTGACAGTAGCACTTTATACTGCACTGCTAAAAATCACTCTTGGAATACTGTGTGTACTTCTGGTCACCACAATAAAAAAAGATGGTGAGACTCTAGAAAGAGTGCAAAGGAAAGCAACAAAGGTGACTAGGGGTCTGAAATATATAGCCATATAATGAATAAGGGAACCAAGAAAGTCTAGTCTAACCCCAGGGGCGATGGAATAGTCTTGAGGGGCTGTCAGAGAGAAGAGGAGGTCGACTTATTTTCCAAAGCACCTGAGGGCATGACAAGAAGTACCAAAACCTATCAAGGCATGAACCAACCTAGAACTAAGGAAATTTTTTCTATCACTGAGAACAATTAATCAGTGGAATGGCTTCCCATTAGAAGTTGTGGGCACTCCATCGCTGCAGGTTTTCAAGAAGAGACTGGGCAGCCTTCTCTCAGGTATAGAGTCTCTTGCCACAGGCAGGGGATGAACTAGAAGACCTCCAAGGTCCCTTCCAACCTTAATATGCTCTGTTCTATTTAGCGAGAACTAATCCTCATGGGCAATGCCTTCTCTTGCTTAGAACTACTCTTGGAGATTTGGCGTGGAGGTTACCATCTCTCTCCCAATTTCCTTACATTTAACACCCAATGGACCATCATGACTCTAATGAGAGCTGAACCCATACCATATCTCAGACATTAATACAATTGAACGCGTCCAGAAATATTTTACAAGAAGAGTTCTCCGCTTCTCTGAAAAAAACAAAATACCTTACGCCACCAGACTCGAAATCCTAGGATTAGAAAACTTAGAACTCAGCCGACTCTGACAAGACCTGTGTTTAACACACCAAATCATCTATTGCAATATCCTTCCTGTTAAAGACTACTTCAGCTTCAATCGCAATAATACAAGAGCAAACAATAGATTCAAACTTAATGTTAACCGCTTCAACCTTGATTGCAGGAAATATGACTTCTGTAACAGAGTTGTTAACGCTTGGAACTCACTACCTAACTCTGTGGCTCTTCTCAAAATCCCAAAATCTTCAACCAAAAACTGTCTACTATTGACCTCACCCCATTCCTAAGAGGACTAAAAGGGGCGTGCATAAGAGCACAAGAGTGCCTATTGTTCCCGTCCTATTGTTCCCTTTCATTATATCAAATTAATACTTTTGCTTATATATATACATATTTTAGCCTATATTTTATATTTTATACATATTCTAGCCTATATATATGTTTATATGATGTGTTGTTGTTTTTATGACAATGTTTACATATACTGTATGTATATATAAGACTATTGCTTAACATAGTGTAAGCCGCCCTGAGTCTTTGGAGAAGGGCGGGATATAAATGCAAATTTAAAAAAACCTGTTGTGACAAAATGAAATAATAATAATAATAATAATAATAATAATAATAATAATAATAATAATAATAATAATAATAATAATAATAATAATAATAATAAAGCTCAACAGATAGAACAGAGCTGCCTACATTACCTGGGGGTGGTGGGGGTTGTTCTCACTGAACTTTTTCCACCCCTACCTGGGTCTCTGCTGGAATTGCCTTCTGATCAACGACTGATGGTAAGAATGCAGGTGACGTCTTAAGCATTTGAAGCCAGAGGTTTTAATGGTGTATTGGTTTGATGGAGAATTATTTGTTAGCTTTATTCATATGGTGGGATTCGTTGACTAGGTTTTGAAATGAGTGCAAGCCAAAACTTATAAAAGAAAACAATGGTAGTTTTTATTTTACAATGCAAAGAGGGTGTATCACATAATCGCAGGTAGAGTGGACATACCCTAAGCCGTCAATATACTTTCTATATATTCCCTATCACTGTCACAGGTTTACCTCCTCATTGGCTGAGTATTCAGGCTGTCACAATCTATCCGAGGCGCCTCAAATGAATAGATTATTCCCTGCACCTTATTTACAATTTATCTTTAATAGCTATTAGTTTCTGGGGGTTGTCCGTAAACCAATTACCATGCCAGCAAATTCTAGCTAAAACCAGTTTTGAACTTCCCAGGGGCCTCTCATCCCTTTGTTCCTACTTGCAGCTTTAGGCTTGAGCAACATTTATGAGATTAGATAAGTACACAATGTATTCATTTCAAAGATTAGTATACTCTTCTACAATTTCTGTAAAAACAATAAACTCCTTTCTCCTTTCCCACAATACTATGGGGCTTCTGAAATAGGCCTCAGTCCAGTTTGGTTTCTCAAACTCCTTCAGCTCTTGGAATTTAATTTAACTTTCTTACTTTCTTTCACAGATTTTAAACAAGTGGCTCTGGAAACACCAAGAGTCCAAGATGATCTTGCGCCAGAAGCCAGCATGATGGTAACCTCAATCATTTTTGACTCATTCTTTCTGCTCCTGCAAAAAGCAGGTTTCCAAAAAATAACTGCTGACTGTTTTCTGCTTTGATGGATAGGAACTTTGCAGACTCCTCTATAGATGTAAGAGGAGGGTCCTTCCTTCCCAGCCCTGAAAGCTTTTAACCTACAGAAATGTTTGCTATTCAGTAACCCCTGATTTGCATGCAGAAGGCCCCATTTGTTGGAATTCAATTTTTACACAAAGCAATCCTCACAGTTTAGACCAGAGTAGGCCATGTTTGGGGGGGTCCCCATTGTCTTTCAGCAGAAGAAATTTCTTGATAACCAGATTAGTTTGCTGACTGTCTACATGGAAGCTTCCTTGTGCAACGTTAGATATGGAAGCTCTTTAACGATTGTGTCAAACCATCTGGAAATAGGCTTTAGGAAAGTATCTTGACCAGGGGTGAAATCCAGCAGGTTCAGACAGGTTCTGGAGAACCGGTAGCGGAAATTTTGAGTACCACCTCTGGCTGGCCTCAGAGTGGAGTGGGAATGGAGATTTTGCAGTATCCTTCCCCTGCCACACCCACCATGCCACGCCCACCAAGCCATAGCATGCCCACCAAGCCACGCCCACAGAACCGGTGGCAAAAAAAATTAGATTTCACCACTGATCTTGACAGCTTCCAAGTGAAATCCCATCCTCAAGTCATCGCAGTTGAATTTGTCCACACCAGTTCTCCTTCTTTCCTCTGCTTTAAGGCACGTGGGAGCGCACAGGAGCAGTGTTTTAAGCAACTGAATCCTCAAAATGGTTGCCCAATCTTTTCTTGAAAACCTCCAGTAATGGAGCACCCACAGCTCTGGGATGCAAACGGTTTCATTGGTTACATTCACTGAAAGGAAGTTTTTCCTTCGTTCAAGGTTGGATTTCTCTTTAACAAGCTTCCACCTATTGTTTCTTGTCCTGCCCTGGGGTGCTTTGGAGAATAAGTCACCTCTCTGTTGTCCCTCATGTACCAGAAGATGGCTCTCCTTTCACCCCTATTCCTTCTATTCATTCGACTAGACCTACCTAGTTCCCTTAAACAGTCCTTATACAATTTAACCTGCAGTCTTTTATCATCCTAGTTGCTCTTCTCTGCACTCTTTCTAGGGTCTCAGCATCTTTTCTGGATCATGGTGATGATGCAGTATTCCAAGTGTGGCTTCTCCAGTAATAAACAATACTATCACTTCTTGTGATCTTGATACTATCCCTCTGTTGATGCCGCCCAGTGTCGTGTCCCACTCCTCCGCTGACGGCCGGGTCAGGGAAATCCGAATCAGGCTTGCCTCTGCAGCTCTGCCCAAAGTCCTAGCAAAGTCCTCAGAGCAGGCAGGAGACCAGTAAGTGACTTCAGCAAGATAAGTTCGACTTTGCCTGACTCAGAGACTGCCAGAAAGCAGATCCTTTATATAGGCCATGGGATGTGGCTCCATGACTCAGCACTCATTAAGGCCTGCCCCTCCCTTCCTTCTGTTGCCTCCGCCTATCCAGTCTTCTGATGCGAGGGTCACTCCAATCAGCAGTTGGTAATAAACCCTCCTCAGGCTCACATGCTGTGGAGGAGGGGGGGGGTCTAGCTGCTCCGTTTGCCTGGGCATGGAGCCAGGGCTGGGGCCGGGAGGTGCTCCTTCTTCTGCAGTTTGTCTGGGCATGGAGCCAGGACTGGGGCCGGGAGGCATACATTCCTCCGTGTTCGGGAGCAGATAAGAAGGCCCCGGCTGCTCTGAGGGCAGGCAAGACACAACACCCAGGACTGCATTGGCGTGTTTGGCAGTTGCAGCACATTGTTGGCTCCTATTTAATTGGTGGTCCATCAGGACTCCTAGATCCCTCTCAAGAGTTGCTCTTGTTCAGCTGCTTATACTGTGCATTTGTTTTTTCTTAAAAGAAAAAGTGCAGGACCTTTTCTCCCCACTGAACTACATTTTAACAGAATAACATACAGTAGTTGGAAGCGAGCTTGGAGGTCTTCTAGTTCAGCATCCTGCTCAAGCGTTTCAGACAAAACCTTCTTCCTCAAAACCTCCAGTGATGGAGCAACCACAACTTCTGAAGGCAACTAATTTATTATTCTCATTGTCAGGAAATTTCTCCATTGTTTCTTGTCCTGCCTTCAGATGCTTTGTAGAATTGGTTGACCTATGATACCTTATCAGCTAGGCCCTATGCCAGCGATGAAATCCACTTCACTACTGGTTCGGGAATGGGAGTGCGCGCACACCTCTTCTGTGCATGCAGAGGGTAAAAAAAACGGGATGTGAAGACGTGCCAGCAGGTGGGCGGAGCTTCCCGCCACTGGCCCTACCGGTTCTCACAAGCCAGATAGATCCAGTCAGATTTCACCGCTGCCCTATACTCAAGTCTGGCAAGATCCTTTTGAATCTTGAATCTATCCTCCTCCTATCCCCTCGTCTAGATCATTTATGAAGATGTTGAAGAGGACTGGCCCCCAAACAAGACCCTTGGAGTACCTCACTGCATGCTTCCTTCCATGTGGATAAACATTATAACTATGTTGGTTTATTTTTATTCAAGCTTTACATACCAGTGAAGAGTTTTTCTGCCTAAATGTGAAGAGTGGAGCTAAGAAGGAGCAGGCAAGGGATGCCATGGTGCTCTAACCCTATGGTGGAGCCCAACTAATCTCCTGGCACCTAAATGACTAAGATACGGACCATAACTTAGGCTTTCAGAGCAGTTTTAGACTTGGCTGTTTCTGCTACTGCTGGCATTGAAGACTAATGACTGTCCTTCTGACACCATTTCTGCTGTAGAAACAGTTCTGGATCTGTTCGGCTGCTGCAGTATATTTTCTTTAAAATGTTAGTAGATGAATTTAAGGCTTACTTTTAGCTGTGTTTTTCACGGCTGTGTCTTATTCAAAACATTAAAAGGTTGGCAAAAATATGGGCCGATCAATTCTCCTCCTGGAAGCTGCATTACTAGTAGAAGTTCTGAGATACTCAGGTTTGCATACTGGTGGCTGACCAGGCTAAGCGCCCCTCTTAGAGATCCATTCATAATCTATAAACAAGGCTTGGAGATTCAGTAATAAACCCTGGCTTAAAAAAGTCCCAGACTATTTTTCTAATTTATGCCTTCACTCATTTTGAAACATGCACATTAGAATTTTTATTTTTTTTATTGGCCAAGTGTGATTGGACACACAAGGAATTTGTCTTGGTGCATATGCTCTCAGTGTACGTAAAAGAAAAGATACGTTCATTAAGGTACAACATTTACAACACAATCGATGATCAATATATCAATATAAATCATAAGGATTGCCAGCAACAAGTTATAGTCATACAGTCATAAGTGGAAAGAGATTGGTGATGGGAACTATGAAACGATTAATAGTAGTGCAGATTCAGTAAATAGTCTGACAGTGTTGAGGGAATTATTTGTTTAGCAGAGTGATGGCCTTCGGGAAAAAACTGATTAAACTGCCATACATACAAGCATGGTGTTCTCTCCTTAACAAAAAGCAACTTTGCATGTTTAATATATTTTCCAGGTAGGTTCATTTTAGAACTTCTCAGACCCTTTGTTAAATGTGGCCCCACTGTGACCCTCTTTGTGGTCTCCTTGCAGATGATGTCAGCTGCCCTGCAGGCCCAGGAGCGGGAAGGGCGTTCCCCGCGGAGATGTGTCCGTGTCCAGGAATCCTGCCTTGGGCACAAACTGCCATGCTGTGACCCATGTGCCACTTGCTACTGCCGCTTTTTCAACGCTAACTGCTTCTGCAAGAAATTCAGCAGCACTTTCCCCTGTGGCAGGAACTAGCTTGCATTGTGCAGGCTGCTATTTAATAATCTTGAATAGATGTGGGGTCCATATACAGTATATTCCTTTTACATTCCAATAAATCGCCTATGAGAAAGAATCCATGAAATGTGACCTTTTTCACCCCCATTGATTATGTTAAGGAAAACCAGAAAGCTAAAAGCTGTTTTAGCTTTAGCTTCAAGGGCTGGGAAGTGGCTCACCAGGCTAATGCAGCCTGTTATTAACACACAGCTGCCTGCAGTTACAATTACTGCAGGCTCGAGTCCCACCAGGCCCAAGGTTGACTCAGCCTTCCATCCTTTATAAGGTAGGTAAAATGAGGACCCAGATTGTTGGGGGGGCAATAAGTTGACTTTGTATATAAATATACAAATAGAATGAGACTATTGCCTTACACAATGTAAGCCGCCCTGAGTCTTCGGAGAAGGGCGGGATATAATTTTTTTTTTAAAAAAACCTGTTTAAGCTTTCACCCAACCTTCAGCGAAACAGGGTCTCCAGCCTCTCATCTTATTTCCACTATTTCCATACTCTTGACTTTTACCTTATTGTTCAAACCTATCCCTACTTTCCATGGATTTCTGTTTTCCAGATTGCAATATGGTGTTCAGAATCTTTTTTTTTTTTTTTACAAAAATATCCTTTTGCCTCAACTCAGGAGGCAGGAGCCAAACTGTCTGTGGTCTCTTCTAATGGGAGTACTATTCCCTATTCTCCAAACCAGAACGAAAAAATATAGAGAGGTGACTCAAAAACAGATCTCAGACATGTGAAAAATATGGTAGCACCCATGAGAATGGCGAACAGTACAAAGAGAATAAAAAACAAATGTAAAAATTACTCAAAGAGTACCTCTGGAGAACTTGTCCTAGGTATACTATAGATAGTCCTTGACTTACGACCACAATTGAGGCAAAATTTATGTTGCTAAGTGAGAAATTTGTGAAGTGAGTTTTGCCCCATTTTATGACATTTCTTGTCACATTTATTAAGTGAATCAATGCAGTTGTTAAATTAGTAACAGCATTGTTAAGTGACTCTGGCTTTCCCATTGACTTTGCTTGCCAGGTCACAAAAAGTGCTCACATGTGTCGTGTCCCACTCCTCCGCTGACGGCCGGGTCAGGGAAATCCGAATCAGGCATGCCTCTGCAGCTCTGCCAAAGTCCTAGCAAAGTCCTCAGGGCAGGCAGGAGACCAGAAAGTGACTTCAGCAAGATATGTTTAGACTTTGCCTGACTCAGAGACTGCCAGAAAGCAGATCCTTTATATAGGCCATGGGGTGTGGCTCCATGACTCAGCACTTATCCAGGCCTGCCCCTCCCTTCCTTCTGTTGCCTCCGCCTATCAAGTCTTCTGACGCGAGGGTCACTCCAATCGGCAGCTGTTGGTAATTGACCTCCCTCAGACTCACATGCTGTGGAGGAGGGGGAGGGGTCTAGTTGCTCCGTTTGCTTAGGCATGGAGCCAGGGCTGGGGGCTGGAGATACTTGCTCTTCTTCAGCCTGTCTGGGCATGGAGCCAGGGCTGGGGCCGGGAGGCATGCTAGGACATTCTTCAGCGTTCGGAAGCAGATAAGCAGACCCCGGCTGTGGTGGTGAGATCGGACGAGACACAACAACATGATCCAAGACACTGCAACCATCATAAATATGAACCAGTTGTCAAGAATGTAAATCACATGACCTTGGGGATGCGGCAACGGTCGTAAGTGTGAAAAATGGTCATAAGTCACTTTTTGCAGTGTCGTCGTAACTTCCAACGGTCACTAAACGAACTGTATCTGCCAGCCCAGGATTCTCCAGAACCTTTGTCTTTTGTTATCTTTCAGGTTGTAGAAACATGGGATTTGGGAGGAAAGAACGAACAGGTAACAGGAATGGTGCTGCAAAAATGAAAAAATCAGCAGGATAGTTGTTTGTCTTGTAACATCTAGTGATAGCCAGAGGGGTCTTGCTTTTGCAAGAAGCAAAAAGTGACACAGCTGCAGCGTTCCTGGCTGGCAAGCAGATTGGGGAGGCAAACCTATATAGGCCTTTTGTTTGATTTTCCTTTGAAGATACATGCCTTTGGTTGAAGTGATTGCCCTGGATCCTGCCTTCCTGAGTTAATCCTATCCCAGGACCTTTGCCTTTCCTATCCTGGGGGTTAATCCTATCAGGGGCCAGGAAAATGGGAGTTCTGGTTTTGCCTTGGTGAGTTATTTTTAGCCTGATTCCTGAAGCAATTTTTTCAGGATCTGCTTCATTTTTAATAATAGCTTTTGCCAGCCTGCCCAGACTTGCAATCATCTCCTGAGCCCTTGCCTCGGGTTTTTTTTTTTTCCTCTGCTGAGGAGAAAGGCTGTTTTTATTCCCTGCACTCTTTCAGGGGTTCCTGGCACTGCCTTCTTGGGGGGACTTCCCCAAATGGTTAAAGACCCCTTGGGAGGTACTGCCGCTTTCCAGCAAGGGAATGTTCTGGAATAACCCTTGCCTTCTGAAGGAGGGGAAGGCAGGGCAAACGCGGGCATTTCATAGCCAGGCCCAGAAAGGGAGTCACCCTGTATACGAAGACCCGACGGAGGGAGCGAGGAAGGCAGGCGGGCGGGCGAGGGCGACTCTCAGGAGAAAAGACGCCCAGAGGTGCCTGCCAGCCCAGGCGTCTTCCCGGGTTTTTAGACCTGCTGCTCTAAGGAAGGAACTCCCTCCCTCCTTGGCAGCTGTCGGAAGCGGGCGAGGCAGGCGGTGCTGTTTTGGGTCCAGGAGCCCATTTCCTTGGCCCGTTGCCGGCCTCGCTTCCCAGCCGCTTCGGCGGGCTTGGCCACCATTTATTTATTTATTTATTTATTTTATTTGTCACAACAGTATATATAAGCATAAGCATGTAATAACTATACAATATATAAGCATATATGTAAGTATGAGTATGCAACAACTATATTAATTGGATATAATGAAAGGAAACAATAGGACAGGAACAGTAGGCACGCTTGTGCTCTTATGGACGCCCCTTACAGACCTCTTAGGAATGGGGTGAGGTCAGTTTTTGGTTGAAGATTTGGGGATTTTGGGAAGAGACCACAGGTAGTTTATTCCAAGCATCAACAACTCTGTTACTGAAGTCATATTTTCTGCAATCAAGATTGGAGCGGTTCACATTAAGCTTAAATCTATTGCGTGCTCGTGTATTGTTGCAATTGAAGCTGAAGTAGTCTTCAACAGGAAGGACATTGCAATAGATGATTCTATGAGTTAAACTCAGGTCCTGTCGAAGGCGGCGGAGTTCTAAGTTTTCTAAACCCAGGATTTCAAGTCTGGTGGCATCAGGTATTTTGTTTGTATTCTGTAGTCTTGAATTCTGTATTCAAGAATTGGTCTTGAATACAGCTCGTCTATATATTTCTTCCTTCCACAGAGCAATTAAAAATGGAAGGGTGCTTGTTCAACCTACAAGATTGCAACTATAACAATATAAAGATAAAGATAAAAAAGTCATGACTCCGACATGACCTGTGTTTAACACACAAAATCATCTATTGCAATATCCTTCCTATAAAAGACTACTTCAGCTTCAATCGCAATATTACAAGAGCAAAAAATAGATTCAAGGTAAATGTCAACCGCTTCAAACTTGATTGCAGAAAATATGACTTCTGCAACAGAGTTGTTAACGCTTGGAACTCACTACCTGACTCCATAGTCTCTACTCAAAATCCCAAAATCTTCAACCAAAATCTTTCTCCTATTGACCTCACCCCATTCCTAAGAGGACTATAAGGGGCGTGCATAAGAGCACAATAGTGCCTACCGTTCCTGTCCTATTGTTCCCTTCATTATATCAAATTAATATTATCGATGCATATTTTTTACTTATATATTTTCTTCAATACATGTTGTTTTGTGTATACTGTTGTGACAAAATAAAATAAAATAAACAACAACTTAGATAAGGATCAGCCTTACAAATTCCAGATTCCAAGTAATGCCTCCATCATAAATTGAACTCGGAGGCTTTCCTGTTTCTCAAATGCCCGGCAGCGGCTGGGAAGCGAGGCTGGCAGCTGAAAGGGCGCTTCGGGGGGCCAAGGAGCGCGGAACGGCCCAGCCACCCCGACTCCCTCGGCGTCTCACTCCCCTTCCAACAACCGAACCTTCCCGAGGACAAGCCCTCCAGCGGTGCTTTCCCGGGCCCGACCAGGTAGGGGCGCCCCGCCGCGGATCTCCCGCAGAGGGGTGATCTGGAGGCGCCGGAAGCCGCTCCTCCGTGCGTCTCTATGGCCGCTACTGCGGCGGCGGAAGTGCCGGGCGTCACGGGACAGACCGGGCTCCTCTTCCGCCGCCGCCGCCGCCATGTTGCTCTCCTGCTTCCCGGAGCTTTACTTCAACGTAGACAGCGGCTACCTGGAGGGCCTGGTGCGCGGCTTCAAGGCCGGGGTGCTCAGCCAGGCCGACTACCTCAACCTGGTCCAGTGCGAGAGCCTGGAAGGTCGGTGGCGCCTCCCTCCCTCCCCCCCACCGCGCTCGGCTCCCGGACCGACGGGGCCTCTCCCGCCTCGCAGATGCGCCGCTCCGCCCTTTTTGCGGGGCGGCCTGGCCTGGCCTGGGCTAAGCGCCGGGCTGCCCCGCGGCTTCGGAGTCGAGGAGGCCGAGGGCCCCGCACCGCCTCGGTCGACCGGCGCGGCGATCCGGGCCTGGCGGTGGGTCGGCGGTGCTCTGGCGCCGGCCCTAAAAAAATGGGGAAGCGGCCTCCTTCTCTTGGCCTGGCCGCTTTGCTTGCCGTTTCAAGTGGGGCAGGTGCCTGGTTTGCTTTCCTGTCTTTGCTTTTAAATGACTGGAAATATGAAAGATGAGCTTCCTTGTTTAATGTTCATAACATAACATAACATCAGAGTTGGAAGGGACCTTGGAGGCCTTCTAGTCCAACCCCCTGCCCAGGCAGGAAACCCTACACCATCTCAGTCAGATGGTTATCCAATATTTTCTTAAAAATTTCCAGTGTTGGAGCATTCACAACTTCTGAAGGCAAGTCGTTCCACTTATTAATTGTTCTAACTGTCAGGAAATTTCTCCTTAGTTCTAGGTTGCTTCTCTCCTTGATCAGTTTCCATCCGTTGCTTCTTGTTCTACCCTCAGGTGCTTTGGAGAATAGTTTGACTCCCTCTTCTTTGTGGCCACCCCTGAGATATTGGAACACTGCTATCATGTCTCCCCTAGTCCTTCTTTTTGTTAAATTAGACATACCCAGTTCCTGCAACCGTTCTTCATATGTTTTAGCCTCCAGTCCCCTAATCATCTTTGTTGCTCTTCTCTGCACTCTTTCTAGAGTCTCAACATCTTTTTTACATCGTGGCGACCAAAACTGGATGCAATATTCCAAGTGTGGCCTTACCAAGGCATTATAAAGTGGCACTAACACTTCACGTGATCTTGATTCTATCCCTCTGTTTATGCAGCCCAGAACTGTGTTGGCTTTTTTAACAGCTGCTGCACACTGCTGGCTCATATCTAAATGGTTATCCACTAGGACTCCAAGATCCCTCTCACAGGTACTACTATTGAGCAAGGTACCACATATACGGTACTGGTGCATTTTGTTTTTTTGGCCTAAATGTAGAACCTTACTTTTTTCACTGTTGAATTTCATTTTGTTAGATAGCGCCCAATGTTCAAGTCTGTCAAGATCTTTCTGTAACTTGAGCCTATCTTCTGGAGTGTTGGCTATTCCTGCCAGCTTGGTGTCATCTGCAAATTTTATTTCAACACCCGAAGCGGCTTATAAGCTTTAAAAACACAGAACAAATTAAAAACGGGGGAGAGGGGGGAGGAATTAAAATCGTTAAAAGTATTAAAAGTGAAGCACTTTTACCATTTTGTGGCGTTGTGGGAGCGAAATGGGGTTCTTGCATCCCCAGTTGAGGCAGCGGGGCCTCTGCAGCCTCCCCATCCGCCGGTTTCTGGTGGGAGATGGGACCCTGCAGGCTGTCAGCTCATTCTTTTTGTAAAAAAAAAAAAACACTTAAATTGTGCAAGGAGATGTTCCTCTGTCTCATATCAGTGGCCTGGCTGTTCCTTTCATTCTGCGCCTGTTGTAATTGTTGCCTTTGGAAGTTGTGGGAGCTTCATCACTGGAAGCTTTCAAGAAGAGACTGGACTCCCCCATCTGTCAGAAATGGTGTAGGGTCTCCTGCTGTGGGGGGGGCGGGGGAAGGGGTTGGACTAGATGGCCTAGAAGGTCTCCTCCAACTCTGTTAATCTGCTAATGCCTGGATACTTCTTTTTTTTTTTTTTTAATTGAAAGAGTTTTAAAAAAACAAAAACATTTTTCCCCCTTTTTTCCCCCTCCCTCCCAAAAAAAAACACAAAACACCCCCTCCTCCCCGGCTTCCCGGGTCAGTCACAAGGTAAAGTCCAATCCAAATAACCACATCCAAAGCTTTTCGCCTCCCAACCCCCTCCCCATTACATAAAATAACTTCCTAATTATTCAAAGGCAATCTGATATTTCTTAATCTGATATCTGTTTTGTAGATAATCAATCCATTTTTCCATTCAATTAAATATCTTTCCTGCGTATTGTCTTTTAAAAGCTGAGATTTTAGCCATCTCAGCCAAATTAATAACTTTCAATATCCATTCTTCTATTGTAGGTATCTCTTCTTTCTTCCAGTATTGTCCAATCAACAGTCTTGCTGCTGTTATTAAGTTCAAAATCAATTTAGTCTCAATCCCTGTACAATCCATTATAATTCCCAAAAGGAAAAATTGTGGCAGGAACTTTATCTTCTTCTTCAGTACATTTTGAATAATCCACCAAATTCTTATCCAAAAGACCTTAATTTTCTTGCAAGTCCACCAAATATGAAAATATGTAGCATCATCACAATCACACCTCCAACATTTCGCTTGGATATTAGGATACATACATGATAATTTATCCTAATATCCAAGGACTAGATGGCCTAGAAGGTCTCCTCCAACTCTGTTAATCTGCTAATGCCTGGATACTTCTTAAGAGAGATGTGCAGCAAAGTGCCTTGCAGGACTTGTCACCAAGACAGAGGGAACCTTTGCTAAGTTGACTTTTGCCATTCTGGCTGCAATTGTTTCAACTCTTTCAAATCCAGCAACAGCTGAGTGATCCTAAACAGCAACCAGGGGCATAGAAGAACCCCACCCAGACCAGGTTAGGAGCATCTCATCCTCTTGAGCCATGAACCAGAACCTCAAGTAGGCTGCCCTTCACTCCTGGGAGCTGTTTTCTGTTGCTGCATCAGGAATTCTGTTTGCAGTTGCACTCATTGTGTGCCAGACTTTTTCCCCATGTTGGTACAAGTTAAAAGCCAGTACGTTTCTGTTCTTTCCTCATCATTGATGTTATCCAGGTATTTCATTTATTTAATTTATCAGGGTAACGGTAACGAGTCAAATATTAAATCCTTTTTTAAAATACATGCTTTTTTAAAAGAGATTATATATCCTGTTTCAATTTTTTAAGTACTGAAATCATTTTCTTCTTTTTTGAGGATCACTTGTCCCATTTATATTCCACGTTAGGCATTTATATTCCATATTTATACCAAAAACGTAAGATTTCTAATGCCCAATATGGCGATCTCTCCCTCAGATTCCTGTAGCTGTTCAGAATCCAAAGTGCTGAGGCTCTTCGTCATTTTCAGTGCAGTTCACCTTTAAACATTTCTAACAATTCTCTCACTTTCTAGACCAAATTCAATCTGAACCTCTATTGTTTAAAAGTGAACATCACTCTTTTTCATTTATCCCGTCAATATAATAACATTTTTTAGGTTTAAGTTTGTTGATCAAAAAAACAATACTTCTCCCTTTTGTGTAGTATTCTAATTGGAAGTGATTTAAGTACAGTTGCTTTTTGTAATTTGGAAGGAAAGCTGACTGTCCAAGAAGTTTATTTTGTGCTCTTGTTTTCAACTGTAAATTGATTATATCTCAAACTGATTTAAGAAGTAAAGGGTCAAACTCAGAGTCCTTTAAAAGTCGGGCATGACAAGTGCAAGCAAGCTGCTTTTTTCTGTGACCCCCACCCACTCTATTCATGAGAAGACCACAAGACTTCCATCCTGCAATCTCCTTGCAAGGACCAGCTGTCCGGGGCACAGATGGGTGATCTCTCCTTCTGTCCTTTACCCAGAAGGACTTTTAACTGGCCAAGAATCATCACTGGCCATTGTTCATTTCACTCACTTTTCCCGCTATTTTGGACACATCTAGTATGTGGTAAAACTTCACCCAGAAGCTGAACGTCAACATTTTCTAGACTGTTCTTCATACATGGCTGCACTCCTGTTTGGACTACCTCCATTCCATCTCTGTGCAACTCACTAAGAAAGTGGTGCTCTGGGTCTCCTGATTTAGCATATAATCCCTCACCTTCTCTGTTCTGCCTTTTTGATACCGAACGGAAAAGTAATTATGCAATTCATGGACTCCCTGAAGGCAGAGAGTGCCTTGAACTCTTCCAGATTCCCAAAATCTGAGAAGTCTTTGGAAGCGTGTCAATTCCATCTGGTTCCAATCAGTTTCTCTCTCACACTTTCCCCCCCTTTCTGTCCCCTCATCTCTACCCCAAGACTTCAGACTTTGGCTGGCTAAAGCATGTCAAACTGAACCACTGAAAAGGTCAGAGGAAGATTAAGGCTGCCAGTTGCTCTGTGAGAAGCCCAACTAGTGTTTATTCTGGCTGCCTTAGCTCAGTCTGTTGGGGCAGGGATTGGACTTGAACAGCAAGAAAAGACCCTTCTTCATATGGAACATTTGTGATGTGAAGAACATTTGCGTGAGCTGGGAGATACAGGGAAGCAGTCTGGCAGGAGTAGTCATTGGGATGGTGGAGAGACAGGTCTCTCACAAAAGTAGAAAAAAATAATCTGCCATCTTTCAAGGATGCTTAATTTGGGTCTTGTATGGAGTAGGAGTGGACTGAAGGCATATCAGTGGCCCACTTCTATATTCCTAGTGTTTTGCACTTCATTTCTTTGGCTAAAAGGACTTCAATTATTATTGTTCGTCGCATAGTAAAGCAGATGTTCACACTGGATTTGGCATTTTTATCCATCTGTCGAGTCCTTCCCAAAGACCTCAGATAGGAAATGTTGATGCTTGATGGTGTTAAAAGTTTCGTCGCAGGATATCAGCTGCCTTTTGCAATTGACTGATCCAAGGTAAATTTGTCAATGCCCATGCTGTTCAAGTGATGCTCCAGCTGTTTTGGGATTGCAGCCAAGGAGCCTATGACTATTGATGCTATCTTTGCTTTCTTTTGCTGAAGTCGTTCCGTTTCTGTTTAAGGTCTTGGTGTTTTGTTACCTTCTCTATTCTGCTGTCTCCGGGTATTGGCAAGTCCACTGTTCAGACGGGTTGTGTCTTTCTTATTGACAGTTGTAGAATCTGGGCAAGTGCTTGTCTGTTTGAATTCTAAAGTCCCAGACCACTTTAGCTTCTACATTTTCTATTACTTTTGTCTATTTTGTGGTCTGACCAGTTCTTGCTTGCAGGCAAATGGGATTCTTGTGGATCTTCCAATGTTACTTTGTCATGCCATTGTTTGTCATCAGTCTATGCCAGGGGTCTCCAACCTTGGTCCCTTTAAGACTTGTGGACTTCAACTCCCAGAGTTCCTCAGCCAACTTTGCTGGCTGAGGGACTCTGGGAGTTGAAGTCCACAGGTCTTAAAGGGACCAAGGTTGGAAACCCTTGGTCTATGCGATCTTCTTGTAGAATACTGTATTTCCTTCTGGGTTCTCAAGTGTGATTCAGCAGTGACCTGGATTTGAAGCATGCAGGGCCACTCAAGGCTCCCTAGCAGCTACACCTTCCAGAAGCTAGATAGGAAAAGGCACTGGAAAGAGGGGCCTGTTTTGTCAGAGATTTGTCCCAAGGGACTCATGCTTCCAGATCCCTAGAAAGACTCTTGGTACACCTTCTCAGACCTGTCACAAAGTTCTAAATAAAAACGATCCTTGGCTCCATTTGTTGAGAAAGTTATAGTTTATTAGAAATCAAGTGTATTGCAGTAGTGCAAAGCCAAAACTGAAAATTGTGCGCCAAAGTTCTACTTTTCCTTCCCTTAACTGTCTCTTGTTGCTTCCCCCAGTGCAACCAATTGGGTTCAGGCAAGATGTTTTCCTAAAGGATAGTTTGGTATGCCCCCCCACCTCCAGTTGGGTGACCTTGAGGCAAGGATACAGCCCTTCCTTTCCTTTCCCGAGGTACTCCCCCTTCATTCCCCTTTCCCCCACAGTTCATGGAAGTCTTTCGCTGCCTAGTAGTGAAGCACAAGTAAGCCTAAGGTGGCAGCTGACGTACCTTATACATTAGGCAAGTAAAAATGTCAAGCTCCAGCCTAGAGGGGGGGAAACTATTGCCAGTGATTGCCAGGTCTATCTTCCATCACTTTTCCTGCCTGAAATTTGTTTTTAATTTTTCAGATCTGAAGCTTCATCTCCAGAGTACGGACTATGGGAACTTCCTGGCAAATGAGGCCTCTCCTCTCACTGTCTCTGTCATTGATGACAAGCTTAAGGAGAAGATGGTTGTGGAGTTCCGCCACATGCGGAATCACGCTTACGAGCCTTTGGCCAGCTTCCTGGATTTCATCACGTAAGTGCTGGATCTGCAGGGCCAAAAATCCCTGGGAATCTGGCTGGCTCAAGTCCACGGGGGGGGGGGGTGTTATGTGGAAACACAGCACACTTTGCATTCGTTTATATAGGGGAAGCTTTGAGCTTCTAGAGTCTTTCTTACTTCATGCTTACCAGTGGTGGGTTGCCCCTTGATCGGGCGAACCGGTAGTGGTGGCAGGAGGCTCCGCCCACCTGCCTGAACGCTTCTGCGCATGTGCAGAAGCATCACATGTGAGCGCGAGTGCACGCACATCCACCAGCAAACCGGTAGCAACAGGTTTTGAAACCCGCCCCTGATGCTTACAAATTGTTCCCTAAGATCACAACCCCTTATTCTAGCCTTGAATTTCTGTGTTGAATTCATTAGAAACTGAAGAGAATTTAATTTAAAGAGGGGAAATTTGTGACAATTCCAGATTAAGGGGGCTTAAGATGTCCAAAACAGAGAATTTGGCAATTTCTCTAAATGTTCTACAAAGTAAGAAATGAAGAAAAGAACGCTGGGAAGATGAGACCAGATACTAAATCTTGGGGACAGTAATTAGAAAATGCTGGCTTGTTTGTTGTTGTTAGTCATGAAGTCATGTCCGACCCATCCCAACCCCATGGACAACATTCCTCCAGGCTTTCCTGTCCTCTACCATCTTCTGAAGTCCATTTAAGCTCACGTCTACTGCTTCAGTGACTCCATCCAGCTACCTCGTTCTCTATCGTCCCATTCTTCTTTTGCCCTCAATCTTCCCCAGCATTAGGCTCTTCTCCAGTGAGTCCTTCCTTCTCATAAGGTGGCCAAAGTATTTCAGTTTCATCTTCAGGATCTGGCTTTCTAAAGAGCAGTCAGGGTTGATCTCCTCTAGGACTGACCGGTTGGATTGCCTTGCAGTCCAAGGGACTCTCAGGAGTCTTCTCCAGCACCAGAGTTCAAAGGCCTCAATTCTTTGGCGCTCAGCCTTTCTTATGGTCCAACCTTCACAGCCATACATTGCAACTGGGAAAACCATAGCCTTGACTATACGCACTTTTATTTGCAGGGTGATGTCTCTGCTTTTTAGTACGCTGTCTAGATTTGCCATGGCTTTCCTCCCCAGGAGCAAGCGTTTTTAAAAGTATGAAAATGACTAGTCTTGTCTCTTTGCATCCGCTGTTGCAATCATGTGATTTTCCAGTTAATGACCACTTTGTTTAATGGCAAAGTTGCCCATCCCAGTTACAATCATTACATTTGGACTATCTGTATATTTAAAAGAGTTTAATAATAACATTCAGTTGTTGAGTTAATTTCAATTCATTGGTCGTTGTTCTGCCTCCTGTTTAAACAGACAATAAGTCTATTCCCTCATGAAAATTGTATTTTTTTTTTATTTAGAAGTGTGCAGACTTTTATTTTAAATCTCCCCTATTTGAAAGATAAACATGCCCAGACAGTTTAACCATTCCTCCTTATCAGTTTGCTTCCCAGGCCTGTTACCATCCTAAACCCAATCCAGCTTCTCCATATCCTGTTGGCTTGCCGGGCCCCACAACCGGACACGGCTTAACTGGCACCAGTCTTTCCTGGGCGCAATGCATTGGCCGATCTGGCTGCCATGCCAGGTCTCTTGCACCAACACTCACACTCTTCAGTCTCCTTTTGTTGTTCAGTGCAAGACAGAGAATAATGTTGACTGTAGGGTGGGGAGGGAAAACCAACTTTCTGGAATAATTCAGCGATAGAAACATTGGCACAAAGAATTCGCGAGTTTCATTGAAGGTAGAACAGTGCATCTCAACCTGGGTGAGTTTAAATTGTATGGATTTGAACTCTGAAAATTCCCCAGCCAGCATGCTGGGAGCCCAAATCCCTGCAGCTTAAAGTCGTCAAGGTTGAAGTGGAAGCTAGAGAACCATCTCTTGGCTAATACGATTCCTGCACTGAGCAAGGATTCAACTAGAGAATCCTCTGTAACCCCCTTGTACTGCAAAAGTCCCGTCCTTACTTGAACTGAGTCCCATCGTCTCTCTCGTCCCCAGTCCACACTCACCTGCGGAGGGAAAGGTTGGTTCCCTTGGTGGCATCTTCCACTAGAGGCCTGGGCACAGCTTTGAATGGCCACCTGCTCCACTGGGTGGCCTGGTCTGAGAAGTTGGCTTCTTTTATGCATCTCTGAAGAAAACCTCTGGGCACTGGAGGTGGAGGTCCCTTGGGGAAGCCGAGGAGGGCGAAATGGCCACTGGCTCCAGGCCGAGAAAGGTTGGGCTGATTTTTCTGCGGCAACAACCAGATAATAATGGCCGATTTTCAAGGTAGTCATTGAATGACTCGCATGGGTGATGAACCTTTAAGTTCTGATAGATGCTTTTCTATCACACCATCTGCAAAAATCAGGGATATACTTCCTACCTTCTAGCTTGTAAAACCTGAGGAGTTCCTGGTGGGGGAGTCGAGCCAAAGCCTGTTAAGCTGCCAACGGGAGCAGCAGCCGATCCTTCCCTGTTCTGAGGAAGAAGCTTTCTAAGAACAGAGCAGCATTCATGTGTAAGAACTTTGAAACAATGGACGACCTTTCAAAGGAAGCTCCGCTCCTGAGGGTTGCATTCCTGCGATTCTCTTGGCATTCCAGATGCTTTCTTCCCCCGTGGTGGTTTTACTGGCCTGTCTGGCCAAGAGTTCTCACGACCGACCGACCGGCTGGGGCTGTCCCTGCTTGGTTCCTGATGTCGGGTTGGGTCATCTAGAGGTCACAGCCATATGCTAAGTCATCTGAATCAATTCAGACGTTTTCTTTTGAAGCCACTTGCGTATTGTGCAGAATCATGGCCCAGAGGACAACTTTGCAGACTTGTCATGACAACAGTGAGAAATTCCATGTTTGGGTTGTTTTCTCTTTTGTGGTTGAGTAGTGCCCGTTTGGTGTAGTGATTAAGGCACCAGACTAGAATTTTTTTTTTTTTTTTTGCATTTATATCCCGCCCTTCTCCGAAGACTCAAGGCGGCTTACACTATGTCAAGCAATAGTCTTCATCCATTTGTATACTATATACAAAGTCAACTTATTGCCCCCAACAATCTGGGTCCTCATTTTACCTACCTTATAAAGGATGGAAGGCTGAGTCAACCTTGGGCCTGGTGGGACTTGAACCTGCAATATTGCAAGCAGAAATGGGCAGAGTGTGAGCTCTAGTCCTGCCTTGAGCCCAAAGCCAGCCGGGTGGCCTTGGCCCATTTTCTCTCTCTCAGTCCTAGGGAGGAGACGATGGCAAACCACTTCTGAAATCTTGCTGAAAAAACTGCAGGGATTGTCCAGGAGACAACCCTGATTTGAAAGTAAATGCGCGCACACACATATTTTGTAAGGTCAATAAGGAGACGTTTCGCAACGGTGAGAAAAATTCATCAGTGGGACGGAAGTTGCCTTCAGAAATTGTGGCTGCTCCATCACCAGAGGGTTTTGTGAAGAGATTGGACAACCATTTGTCCAGAACGGTGCAGGGTTTCCTAGAAGGTTGGACTAGAAGACCTCCAAGAGCCCTTCCAGCCCTGCTATTTTGTCCAGAACAGGGATAAAGCCTAATGCAAGTGGCTGCTAAAAAACCCAAGCAGGGAACTAATCTTATCCCAGAGCTACGAGTTCTAAGTCAGGGACCCCCTTTGCGCAGTCCAACTATGTTGCCTTCGGTGATGATGATGATGACGATGACTTTATTGAGGTGAGGTCATCAGTGGTTTTGGGGTGAGTTATCATCTGTACGCTGATGATACTCAGCTGTACTTTTCCACCCCGGACCACCCCAACGAAGCGGTCGAAGTGCTGTCCCGGTGCCTGGAAGTCGTACGGGTCTGGATGGGGAGAAACAGACTCAAGCTCAATCCCTCCAAGACGGAGTGGCTGTGGATGCCGGCATCCGCAGCTGACTGTTGGGGGCGAGTTAGTGGCCCCAAAGGAGGTGGTTCGCAACTTGGGCGTCCTCCTGGATGGACGGCTGTCCTTTGATGAACATCTGGCGGCCGTCACCAGGAGGGCCTTTTACCAAGTTCGCTTGGTTCGCCAGTTGCGTCCCTTCCTTGACCGGGATGCCTTATGCACAGTCACTCACGCTCGGCTGGATTATTGCAATGCTCTCTACATGGGGCTGCCCTTGAGGTGCACCCGGAGGCTGCAGTTAGTCCAGAATGCAGCTGCGCGAGTGGTAATGGGAGCCGCTCGTGGCTCCCATGTAACACCACTGCTCCGTAGTCTGCACTGGCTTCCTGTAGTCTTTCGGGTGCGCTTCAAGATCCTGGTTACCACCTTTAAAGCGCTCCATGGCTTAGGACCCGGGTACTTACGAGACCGCCTGCTGTTACCTTATGCCTCCCATCGACCCTTACGCTCTCACAGAGAGGGCCTTCTCAGGGTGCCGTCCGCCAAACAATGTCGGCTGGCGGCCCCCAGGAGTAGGGCCTTCTCTGTGGGAGCACCGACGCTCTGGAACGAACTCCCCCCTGGCTTACGTCAAGTGCCTGATCTTTGGACCTTTCGTCGTGAGTAAAAACATATTTATTCATTCAAGCAGGACTGGCATAAATAGTGGATATTAAATTGGGGTTTTAGTAATATTTTAAATTTTTAAATCTTTTAATTACTGGCCATTTAGTAATAGTTTATTTTAATCTCTTTTAATTGTATATACTCTGTATTTTATTTCGGCTGTACACCGCCCTGAGTCCTTCGGGAGAAGGGCGGTATAAAAATTTAATAAAATAAAATAAATAAAATAAATAAATAAAATATTGTCATTGTACATATATACACAGTATACCCGTACAACGAAATCCACATAACACCCAAAGACCAGGCCCAACACACGTAACAATCCCCACCCACCCACCACAAATTCCCCACCCCTGAACCACCCAAACATCCACACCACAGACCAAGTAATGGAGGAACCGTAGTGGTTGCAGGGTGTGGCCAGACAAAGCCAAGCATGGCTGTGGCAAGAGGAGGTGTGTAAAAAACAGGTGGAGCATTGGTCGCACTGTTTTTTTTTTTTAGTAAAAAAGTTTTATTTTTACAATCATGTCAAACAACTCATTCAATGTACAGTTATATACATTTAGTCAGGCCTGCCCAGTCACCACCCCCCTTTTTAACACTCTTCCCTCTTCTACCTTCTTTTACTTTCCAGACCTTCCTCTCCTTCTCTTATCTACATCCTCTCCTCCCTCCACCCTACACCTTCCTTCTCCCTCTTCTACCCCTCTTCCTTCCTCTTCTCCTCTTTCCTACCTCCTACTCTCTCTTTTCTCCCTCCCCACTGTTCTAAAATGGTAACTAGCTTCCAATGGAGGAAGACTTCCAACTTTTAATTCCTCAACATAAAATTCTCTTGCTTTTCCAACTGTATTGAGACGATGTACTTTCCCTGCATAATATACTATTATACCAGTTGGAATATCCCATCTATATTCAATCTGACGTTTTTTAAGTTCATTCACCAGGAAGGCAAATTCCTTCCTAGCCCTTAACATTTTTGGTGGCATTTCCTTTAATATTAAAATATCTTGACCAGCAATCTGAATCTTCTCCCCCTTATATGAGGCTTGCAAAATCCGATTTCTCACTGTTCTATTTGTAAAATAAATAACAACATCCCTTGGCAACTTTTTTTGCCTTGCTATCCAAGAATTCACACAATATATTTTATCAATTTGATACATCTGCTGGACGAGCTGCTAATATCTCAGCAAATTCTCTTCTTTATTCTCTTTCAAACCACGGGTTCTTAGAGCAAATTCCATATTTCTATATTGTATCAAAACTATTTCATCATCTGTTTTTTCCATTTTACTTTGAAATTCAGCCATTTTATTTTCTAATTTTGAATTATGTTGCTTAATTTCTTCAACTTCCTCTTCTAATAAAATCACATTTGTTGCCAAACTTTGTACTGCAATTACAAATCCTTCTTTAACTTCTTTATTTCCCACTTGGATTTCTAATATCTGCTCTTTCATTTCAGACATCTCATCAGTTATTACTTTAAATTTTTCTTGTATAAAGTCTTTTAAGTTCTCTTGTAACGCCTCTAAATTCAATGTTCTAGTCTCCACTGTATGAGCTGGAGAGGCACCAGCTGATGAGATTCCAGAGCCCTTTGTTACAGTAGACTTTAATTGTTTGGCTGCCATCTTCTATAAAATTATTTATTTATTTCCAACTTAATATTCATTTTAAATCTTCTTAACCTCTGAGAAACACAGTCTTTTAAAGCAATATTTAAAAATCTCCCCTAGATTCTATCAGCAGGCAGCAAAGAGTTAAAGAGTTAAAGTAGCAAATAACATGTAATTTACCAGCAGCAGAGGGAAATGCTAAAAGTATCACTTTCGCTTTCCACTTGTTAACAATTCGCCTCCATTTTCTTGCTGTTTTCAAGCTTGTTACAAAGTATCGGGGAATTGGCTTGGCTACTTGCATAAAGTTCTCCCACTTTCGTTCTGTCCGGTATAATCCTTTATTGTCCAAAATAAATCTCGGTGTTTGGTCGTGGTGATTGGTTCCGCCAAAGCAGAAAAATCCTCGGATCTGGGTTGCTGGAGGGAACTTAACCCTTCAAACCCCTTTTTTCTCAGGGGCTTTAGGGAAATTCAACCTCTGCCCTCAGCTCACCATCTTTTCTTCTCCCGAAAAGAGGGTTTTTCGAACCGCTGGACAGCAGATTTAAGCTGTCCTAGCGATTCCACATAATCCAGAGGTTGGTGATCGTAAAGATCACCGCCATCACCTACGGTGCCAAACAGGAAGTCCCCATTGGTCGCACTGTTGAAGCTGCCCTTGCAACTCATTTTGCCTCCCCTGGGGACAACCCAAAATTGTAGAATTTTGTGCACCCCATCTTGAAGGTAGATGCAGTTGCAACATGGCTCCACTGTTTTTTTTAGAGTGTAGTTATACAACAGGCTACTAAAATCTGGGGCCAGGTGCCCTTGCCGTCAAATCATATCCCTAACTAAGTGCTTCAGAAATATATTTTCCAAGTATTTATGCCGGAAATGGAAGGATTATCTGCAGATCATTTCTTCTCAGGCCTATGAGCGCATTCATGGGCCCCTATAGACTGAGCCGCAACCCTCTCTGGGATCCCCCTGTCCCTTTAGGTGGTTTCTCTAAACCCCTCCTGAGGAGTGTGTGCCCCCACATCCTCCCTGCTTTCCCCTCTGCCCCCTCTCCCCATTTTGAAGGGCTGCACCACTCTCCCGTCTCCTTATAAAGAATGCTTGGCAGAAGGAGAGGATGGGAGGGGCCTCCTAATATCAAGGCACCTGTGGAGCTTGGTCAGCACTGCTGTGCTCATTGGAGCTTTCAGATTCCTGACCGAGGAATGGAAAAGTCCCTGGGAAACTCTGCTGGAGAGATTCATATTCACACAGCTGATCTGTGATTATGTCAGCCTGTCCCACTAGATTGGCAGAGGAGGAGGCTGCTGATGCCCTCTGCCAGTGTCAGGCGCAAAAGACGAGATACATACATCAAGGCCCAATTAAACTGATTTTATTGCTAATCATGCATGTGCCCAGGAATCTACTCAGCTAATGGTTAACACCAGGGGTGCTAACCATTTACCTTTGCTACCGGTTCGCTTGTGCAGGTGCCACTTCTGCGCATGCGCGGATCGTATTTGATGACATCCAGGCAGGTGGGCAGAGCCTCCTACCGCTGCTGCTACCGGTTTGCCCGAACCCCCACTGGTTAGCACTATTTTGGCACTAGAGAAGGGTCAACAGACTTCAGAAAGGCCCTGCCTCAGTCCATTTGTGGCTATGTAGAGATAGCAGGCTGATTCCTTTTTTGACTCCACCCCAGGTCCTGCCACTCCTTCTACAGCCAGGGCCTTAGATTTGGTGGGGCCAAGGTGGCCGGCCTTCTCTGCCACGGCACCCGTTTTGTGGAAGATTCTACCCCCAAACATTGGATCAGCTCCCTTCTCCCTTTCAAAGTTCCAGGCGTCCCTCAAGCCCTGGTTATGCTGTCAGGTCTGGGGCTCCCAGGAAACTAGATACAAAAATAATGGGTGATTATTACACCCAGAGTAATTTCTTGTGAGATTGGCAGCCAGATAAATTTGATAAATACACGAATACATCCATGGATATTGTTTACGGTTAAATTCCAGAATATTATATCGCTGTGGTTTTTGCGTGGCACCAAAGTGGCAGGAAACTCTGGGAAAGTAGCAGTGTGCTGGTTACCTGCCCCTAATGTAGCAGTTCTTTGAAAATCTGATATCTAAACATCTGGATGATTTGAGGTTATTGATGGATGATGGAAGTGCTCCTTCAAAATGGCATCCAGTCTTGGAAGGGACAGTGACTTTCTCCCAAAAATTGTGGGACTGCCATGGCTCAAGGAAATGCAGTTCCTGGTGTAAGTGAACTGGTGAGGTCCATAAAATCCTTTCTCAAAGTCCCCTTTTGACCGTGCCTGCCTAAAAGAATCCTTCCATTGTCCTCCTGAAACGGAGGAGGCAGCTGCTGGATCTGAAATGCAGAAGAACGGGTGGAATTAGGATGCACAGAAGAAGCAGGCAGGAGCCTAGGATGGTTAACGCTATTTTAAGCATCTCTGGCTTCCTGGACGGATGGTTCAAAAGTCATTTACTGAGGAACTGGACAGAAAGGATTTGACGATAGAATTGTATAGAGACTTGAGAAAGGGAAGACAAAGAAATAGGACAGCCAGTGGTTTTTATCACTAATTCCTGGTTTTATAATGAGAGTTAAAGGCCAAAAATGTAAAGAGGTCACATGAGAACTCGTGAAAGGACTCGGGGGGGTGGTGGTGAGTGTGATGAAATCTTGAGCACTGGCAGGCAATGGAAACATTGACTGTACTGATCAGAGGCTGGGTCTGGTTGCTTTCAGGACTGCTTGGGGTACAGCAGAGAACTCAAACTCCTTTCCTGGCCCCCTGAATCTTTTGGGTCCAGGCCCTCCTGCTTCAGAAGACCGTCTGCTTGGCAGCTTTGCTGTTCTGCCCAGATGGGGGCTTCAAGGGCACGTGGGTACGCTGCCTTCCCTTGCCCTGGGCTGTGCAGTGGGACTAAGGGCATCTGGCAGGCTTGCTCAGTCCTGCTTTCCAGTCTTCACAAGGGATGTTCTGCGTGCTCTGCTTGCTCGGGAGAGGAGCCTTTTTACCTTTTCACTACAAAAGATCTGTAGTAAGACAGGCATCACTTGAAGCAAACGGGCTTGACAGCTTTTTGAGAAGCTTCTCAGAGTAACGCAGCCTTGCTCTACTATTGCCACCTCTCTGGCAGGGGCCTTCAGGCTCCCTTCTGAGCACCAAGGGGCTGTCCTCCCTGGAGAGGACCTGTGATTTCCTTGTGTTTGCTGTGGCTCGGCTGAAAGTGACTGACCCGGTGACACACAGCAAACCTCTGTGGCCGAGGCAGAGACTTGTAGTTCTAATCCAGTTGCTTTTGCCACAATGCCAGGCTGACTCAGGCTGTTCATCAGGTCTTCCCCATCCGCTGAGATTTTGAGGAGGAGTTTAAACTTCTTTCTTGCAAGGGAGCAGGTTTGAAGTTGTAACTTCCCCAAATAGCCGAAGCCCCAGTCCGGGGTCTACTCCACACTTGTCTGGTGTTGCTGTTGAGAAAGCCCTTGAAGCCTTTTGGAAATGTATATGTGAAGGACGAGGCCCTGCGGATGGCGACAGGACCTCCCCCTGGGTTGCTTGCTTCCTAGCCCTGCTCTCGCTGCTTCCTTTCAGCTACAGCTACATGATCGATAATGTCATTCTGCTGATTACCGGGACACTCCATCAACGCTCCATTGCAGAACTGGTCCCCAAGTGCCATCCCTTGGGCAGCTTTGAGCAGATGGAGGCTGTGAATATTGCCCAGACACCAGCTGAGCTATACAATGCCATCCTGGTGGACACGCCTCTCGGTAAGATAAGAGGGCAGCTATCAAATGGGGCTCAGTCCTGGATGGACGGAAGAACTGGCGGCCTTGCCAAGCTTGGTCATTGGCTTGAGTCTTTGTGGAGAGCCTCAGGGCCTGCTAGCTGAGGGGTCTCCTCCTCCTCCTCCTCCTCCTCCTCCACAAAGCAGTGCGAGCTGCAGGCCTGAGCAGGGATGCCGAGTGGTCTCTCTTCTCCTGCTCACCCTTTTTCTTATCTTTCAGCCGCCTTTTTCCAGGATTGCATATCTGAGCAGGACCTGGATGAGATGAACATAGAAATTATACGAAACACTTTGTATAAGGTTAGTGCTTAGAGACGAATAAATGCGGTGCCACAAAGCTTCTCCCATTTGTGCAACATTGCTGGGTCTGCAGGATGAACTGAAGCCGAAGGGCCAGGGCAAAGCCCCCTCTTCCTCCATAGTGGGGGGGGGCAGCAGCCATGTTGGCCAGGCCTCAGCCTCTTGCACCCTGGAGGCTCCCGTTTACTCTCCTTCAGTCCCCCAGAGGAACTGCAAAGTAAACAACGGGTAGAGAGCAACTTCTATAGAAGTCCTGCTTTTGTAAGGCTGTGTTAAGCCAGGGGGTCTCAACTGGTCTTTGAGATGTCATCACAAGGCTTGAAGAAAACTTGCAAAGGCTTAAAGAAATCTTGAGACTTGGTGGTAGCCACAAATGGTGTTTAAGGGTGGGGGGGGTGTCCGTGGTGAAGAAAAGATTGAGAAGCTCTGGGCTTGCCTCTTGTCTCTGGATGGCAGCCAGAGGAAGACTTACTCGTTTAGGAGAACTCTCGAAATTAATTTAACACACGTGTTATATCGGAGAAGTCAATATGGGCATCCATTTGAATTTGAAGGGCAAAAGGTGAGTTGGACCACTTGTAGCACTTGATGGAAGACTTGAATGATTGCCCTGTAGGAGTTCAGCGTGCCAATTCTTTGCCATGATAGAACAACTGGTAGTGCTGCTGAAAGAGTGCGTTGGCACTTTGTGAGACGAGGGAGGGTGAGGAGGTGGGAAATGCCAGGGGTGCTGTGGGCAGCTGCTGTCACTCCCTCGGCCGCCAAGCACTGAGGTCAAGGACTGGCTTGGTTCCTGGTTCATTTCATGCCTGGCAAAGCCAGGATGCTGCTTCTGCCTACTTCGCTTGATCAGACAGATTCCCTCGCGCGAGCCAGAGGTCATCAAGTGGACATCAGAGCGAAAAAGGAATGTGGGGAGGGGTCTGGGCAGAAAGTTGAGCATAGGGGCTGCTAGACAGGTTTGGCCAAGGATGTCTGCTTCCTTGAAGAAGTCCTTGTGTGGCTTCATAGTCCAGCCTGGCTGGCTGAATCTTCCGAAAAGAAAAAGCCAGTCCATCTGCCTTTAGAGATTTCAGGAGGGGAGCAAGGCAAGGAGATGTTAAGTGCTAACGTCCAAAGTAGCCTGCAAAATACCCACCAGTTATGCTGTCTGCTTTGATTGCTTTTGTATGTTCCCAAGCATACGTAGAGGTTGTCTCTCCTGGGGATTTGGTTTCAAGATTCTCCCCTGTCCCAAAGCTGCTCACTGTTCTGCCAAACCGGTTCCCCCCCCCCCCCACTTCTTGGAGCTCCAAACTCCAAGAGGCTGTCAGCTCCAAACTCTCTGTGGGCCATTCTGTAGCTTGCATGGGTTGCTCTTGGTGGCCTTGCTGGGCCAGGTCTTCACTATTGGCTGATTTCTCCCCAGGCTTACCTGGAGTCCTTCTACAAGTTCTGCAAGAGCCTGGGAGGCACAACAGCAGATGCCATGTGCCCGATTTTGGAGGTAGGAGCCAACTTAGCACCTGCTCTGTGGGGGTCCGGCTTCCTGCTTGCTTGGCAGGAGGGAAGGAGCCTTGGGTGTCTCTGCCTATGCTGGGTCCCAGCTGTTTTACAACCTGTAAGAAGGCAGCTCTGCTCCTTTTGGTCTTTGCTCAAGTCCAAGCAGTTTCTGGAAAAACTGAATATGGCACAAGGTATTGGACATTGGCTTCTTTTCTTCTTTTCTTCTTTTGCCTTGTTGGATTTTTTTTTGTTGAAAGTTTTCTTTTACAACGTTTGGGACTGAAGTATTGCCAGCCAAAGACTATTACAGGTTGGTGGAAGAGCTCTCTCTCCAGGCCGGAGACTTGAAAGGGACATTGGGGGGCAGGGTTGGTGATAATAAAGGGACTCCTATCGGTTCTCTGGCTGTGTTGCCTTTGGATCACGCCCCGAGTCATCACACCTTCTTTTTAGATAATGTATTTTTACTAAATAGTTCAAAACTAATATAAATTAATATAAAGAAGAGAAAAAGAAAGCAAATGTGCACGAAAAAAGGTTAAAAGAAAAATAGAAAGGAATGAAAAAATATACAACACAACATCCAATCTTATTCACAGCAGTTATAAATGCAACTATATTTTAAACATTCTTTCTAATGTGACGTCGTGATAATTTTCTTTCCATAACATAACCTTTCTAATCATCAAAACCTTAAATCACAAAATTCATTTTTTTCCCTTTTCTACGCAAAAAGTCCATAAGGGGTTTCCAATCACATCAATCAATCAATCAGAATAGAGCTGGAAGGGAGCCAAACCCAAGTCCTGCAGCGGTTCTTCATATGTTTTAGTCTCCAGGCCTTTAATCGTCTTAGTTGCTCTTCTTTGCACTTTTTCTGAAGTCTTAACATCTTTTTTGTAATGTAGTGACCAAAACTGGATGCAGGATTCCAGGTGTGGCCTTACTAAGCATTTATAAAGCAGTCCTGATACTTCCATGTGGTTTTGATTCTATGCCTCTGTTTATGCAACCAAGGATTGTATTAGCCTTTTTTTTTTGGGCTGCTGCCACACACTGCTGGCTCATATTTAAGTGATTGTCTTCTAGAACTCCAAGATCCCTCTCACAGTTACTGTTTTTGATCCAGGTTTTGCCTAATCGGAAATTGTACCTTTGTTTTTTCTTGCCCAGATATAAAACCTTGCTTTTTCCCACATTAAAATTCATTTTGTTGGATAAGGCCCAGTTTTCAAGTCTGTCAAGATCTTTTTGGATCCTGAGATTATCTTCTAGAGTGGTGGCTATTCCTGCCGGCTTAGTATCATCCGCAAATTTGATGCGTTCCCCTTCTATTCCCTTATCTGAGTCATTTATGAAGATATTGAAGAGTCTTGAGCCTAAGACGGAACCTTGTGGTACCCAACTGCTTACTTTCCTCCATGTAGATGTAGTACCATTAAGGACAACTTGTTGAGCATGGTTTGCCAGCCAGTTACAAATCCATCTGACTTTTGTTGGAAGTCTCTGTTCATTCTGAGCCTTTGTTTTCCTGACTTCATCTTTATAGATTCTGGCTATCTGCTGATACTCTGCCTTACTTAGTCCCTCTTTCCATTTTTATACTTTGTCTTTTTGCCTTTCAGTTTATCAGAGTGATCTTTGTGCAGCCATTCTGGTTTCTTGTTGGGTTTCTCATTTTTCTTTTTCAGTGGTTTTGTGTTGGACTAGGCTTTTATGATCAGATTTGTCAGAGTTTCGCTCTTTGAGTTGTTTTCCCCTTTAGGATTTTCATCCATGGAATTTTTTTAGGCTCTCTCTGAGTTTGTGGAAATCAGCTCTTTTAAAATTTAAGACACTGGCTGGATTATGTTCTATTGCTTGTGTTTGCATTATATTGAATTCCAATATGACATGGTCACTCTCGCCCAAGGTTCTGGCATCTTCGACTCCCTCTATCACTTGTTCTCTATTAGTAAGAATTAGGTCCAGTAAATGCAGATAGTCTTTTCTCTAATCAAATGTTAACTTGACCATCTCGATGAGATCTGTCAATTTCACCAACCATCCCTCCACAGTGGGTGGTGTCCTTTTCCCATCTCTGTGCATATAATAATTTCATTGCAGTAATTGCAGTAATTGCAGTAATTAAATAAACTTTTGTGGCTTTTTGCTAACGGCTTACCATTAGTCCTAAAAGGAAATGTTCTGGCTTTAATTAAATATTAACCTTTAAACTCCTCTGTATCAAACTATGTACTTGAATCCATTTTTTTACACCCAAGCATGATTAAAATGTCCATGTTGTTTGTTTTTCCAACAAACATTTGAAGTCTCTTTATACATAACACATAATTACTTCTGACAAGCAAAATCAATGGGTGAAGCCAGGTTCACTTAATCACGATTCATTTAATGACCACAGTTTTTCACTTAATGACCACAGCAAAAAAAGTCACAAAATTGGGTATGGCTCTCTTAACCACCTTGCTTAGTGATGAAGTTCCAATGCCAGTTCAGTTTCGGACTACCTGCATTGCAACCAAAAAGCCCACTTTATCATACGTTAGTTAACCTGTTTCTCTTCTCTTTAAAATCTCAACAAAAGTTTACACATTTTAGCAATTTAATGCTTGTCGTTAAGTTTAGATTCTTTTGAATTCTTGTTTTTTTTTATGTCTACTTAATAGTTTAATATATTTTTAAAATCTCAGCGTTTTTAAAAGACAATACGCAGGAAAGATATTTAATTGAATGGAAAAAATGGATTGATTATCTACAAAACAGATATCAGATTAAGAAATATCAGATTGCCTTTGAATAATTAGAAAGTTATTTTATGTAATGGGGAGGGGGTCGGGAGATGAAAAGCTTTGGATGTGGTTATTTGGATTGGATGGGAAAATTTTATTCTATGTTTGGTTTATGTATAACAATACCTTGTGATTGACCCGGGAAGCCGGGAGGAGGGGAAGGGTTTTTGGGAGGAGGGGAAAAGGGGAAAATTTTTTTGTTTTTTAAAACTCTTTCAATAAAAAAAAAATAGTTTAATATATTTTTGTGTCTTCTAGCTTTTCACAATTTTTATCTTTGGTCTCTTCTATGCCTTTGAATGGACTGTACCCCATCCTCCTGTCTCCGATGCTGCCTTGGTTACACACACACACACACACACACACACACACACACACACACACACACACCTGCTTCCCCTGCTGACCTGGCCCTCTTTCCCTCTAGTTCGAAGCGGATCGCAGAGCCTTCATCATCACCATCAATTCCTTTGGCACCGAGCTGTCCAAGGAGGACCGCGCCAAGCTCTTCCCCCACTGTGGCAAACTCCACCCCGAGGGCCTGGCTCAGCTCGCTCGGGCAGATGACTACGAGCAAGTCAAAACTGTGGCCAATTACTACCCGGTAAGGGCTCTGGGTCACCCGTGCGTTGTGGGGCTGGTCAGCGTGAGGGAGCCGCAGAGCCCAGTTCACAAGGGCAGTCTGGCTTGAACAGTGGCCAGTGCTGCCTGCGTTGGTATCCTTCTGAACTTTGAGTTTTGCATTAGAGTCGGTGTCTTTTTTGTGACTCCTTCTCAGTACAGGCATCGCCCAGCCTGGCCTCCTCTGGATCTTTGGGCTGGACTTCAGGATGGGTTGCTCTTCCCGGTACAGGTGATAGCATTTGCTGAGAGAAGTTAGGATGTTTCTTCTTGCTTTCATCTTGCACTGGTCCAACGAAGACGAGACTGTGTTGATGTTTACCCTTCCTTTGTTTTTGATTAACCAAGGCAGCTCAGGTGTTCTCCTCCTGTGAGCTGGGCAGGGGGAGGACTGGCCCAGGTCACCCAGCCGCTTTTCAGCCTCGAAGCAGAATCAGGGCTCAGGGTCAGCAGCCCCTTAGCCACCCCCACCCCCCCCCCCACCAATTTGGCTCTCCCCTGTCTTGGAGAGA
This sequence comes from Ahaetulla prasina, assembly GCF_028640845.1. Classification (NCBI taxonomy): domain Eukaryota; kingdom Metazoa; phylum Chordata; class Lepidosauria; order Squamata; family Colubridae; genus Ahaetulla; species Ahaetulla prasina. The sequence continues at coordinate 26,336,118 of NC_080550.1, read as the reverse complement.
ATGCTCTGGCACATGTCCGTAAAGGCAGCCTGAGTGATGCCTTTTTTTGCCCTTCTGAGTCTTTTACGACCTCTCAACCAAAGTGTATTTCATTTACTGCTTGAGGAAAGGTGCCTTACGGGTGTGTGGGATGCCAGCTTCTCCCCTCATTTCTCTCTCTCCTGCAGGAATATAAATTGCTCTTTGAAGGAGCAGGTAGCAACCCTGGTGACAAAACTCTCGAAGACCGATTCTTTGAGCACGAGGTGAGCAGATGGGAGCTCCCCATACACATGTAGCTCTTTAACTCTATGACAAAGAGGGAAGCCCCCACCCTCCAGGAAGGGAGAATAAGGGGGGCAGCAGCCAGGGGGCCCTTTCTTCCTGTGCTGCGTCTCTTCTGGGGACCCTTTTCTAAGGCTGCCCTCTGTGGGTTGTGAGGATGATCAGCATCAGAAGATGACAGCCGAGAAATACAAAGCCGTCCTTTGCTGTCTTCTGCAGTTTTTCACTCCATGCAATCAGGCTTGCTGAAGGCCTTTGGACCAAGAACTTGTGGTGTGGCCTTGTTGCCCTCCGTAACTTTATGCCATTGCCAAAGTTGCAGTAGAAGAGAGGAGAATCCTCAATTCCTAGCTATAAATCCAGGCACAGCCTAGAGGCCGTTCTGCTGCTTCTGCCCAGAGGGCTCCCTTGGTCCAGAGCAGGGCAATGGTGAGCTGCGCCCTCAAGAGCAGCTGCCTGTCTTCAGCAGGGGAATAGCTGTGCTTCAAAGGACAGTGTTTAGCCTGGCAGGCTCACCAAATCTGCAGCACCTTCGGGTGGGGCTGGGGGGTGGCCGGCCATCACAGCAGAGGTCACGTGGGAGCTCCCTCTATGCGGTGCTGCCGGCAAAAATCTCCCCTGCCAAGCCCATTGAAGAAGGGGGTTCTTCCTCAGGACGGAGGGGGTTTCCCAGGATAGCAGGATGCCTGCTTAGGTGTGTCTCTTCCTGGCAGGTGAAGTTGAACAAGCTGGCCTTCCTGAACCAGTTCCATTTTGGTGTGTTTTACGCTTTTGTGAAACTGAAGGAGCAAGAATGTCGCAACATTGTTTGGATCGCGGAGTGCATTGCGCAGCGCCACCGAGCAAAGATTGACAACTACATCCCCATCTTCTGAGTGTTTCCCTTTGTCTGGCAAAGCCCGTAGATGTCCTGGATGGCTTCTTCAGCCCCGCCTGGGGAAACAGGCAGGAGGGTTTCCACACCTATCCCCCTTTCCTGTTGGACTCCTTGTGCCTGCCAGAATCGGACAGGCTAAATCGTGCTGTATCTGTATTGACTCGTCGTGCTGTTGAGAAGGCATCTTGCTGGGCGCATCAGAAGGTTTCACATCCGCAGCCATCCTGGGGGCCCCATTTGGGACCCACCGAGTGACCAGTTTGTTTCATGACCACCATCATCGGGGCTTTTCAGCCTAGGTCAGGGCGGCCCTTCTGAGGCACCCTGGAAGTGGCTGCTTAGCAAGTGATCCTGTGCTTGGAGTGCTGCTAGAACGACATTCCCCCGCCCTTAATTCCCCCCTCCTATGGGCCTACCCCTGCTTCTCCCTTCCTGGGTGGCCTCTGGGTCCCCAAACAGGCCCAGCCTTGGCTTGGCTGGGCTCCATCCTGTCTTCTCCAGATGGTGGCTCTGACCTTAAGCAGCAGCTCCAGCCCTCCCTGTCCTCCTGCCAATATGGTCAGCGGTAGGTCTTTCCAAGGGCCCCGAAGGTCTTGACCCCGAGCTTAGGCAAGGATCTCCCTGCCTGGGACGGTTCTGAGCTCTTCCCACTCCTTGTTTTGGGCACTCATAAGGCCTGGCTGGGCACCTGCATTAGCCCATTTACCTGAGTCAGGTGAGGCTGGTGCTTTTGACCTCAAAGGCAGCTTTTCTCCCACCAGCCGTAATCCAAAAAGCTTCCCTCTGAACGGGCCCAAAGCTCTTGTTGAAAATCCTATGTTTTCATTGAGAGTATGCAGTTTGGCCCCTAAGGAATTGTGGGGGGGGGTCATTTCTTTGTTGCCAGGCTTCCTACACTTGAGTAGCAAAAAATGATAGACGTCCGTTCCTTTGCACCCCTCTTCAGAAAATGGGCTTGGTCTGCCCCATCCGGCTTCCTGAGACCCGGGTCTCCTCCCCTGTGGGGGCAGTCAAATGCTGCCTTTTCCTGGCTTTTGTGGGTGAGCGAAGTCAGTCCAGTCAGCCTCCGTGTGTGTTCAGTGATTGTATTGTTCCCAGTGTTTGTGTTTCTTCCTCTTAAACCGTGTAATGAACCACTGAATTCTGGCCTCTTGTACTTGACCGCAGAGACGGATCGCAAACCGCTTTTCCCTAAACAATGAACGGGAGGCTCCGAGGATCATCCCATGGCTTCCACTCGGTTCTTGCAAGTGGGCGGTTCCAATGCTTACTCTACTTACTAAATTGGTTGTAGGCTTAATTTCTGTGGCCACCCATTTCAATCAATGACTGAGCGGCTTACAGTTCATAAAATATACCGTGTTTCCCTGAAAATAAGACAGGGTCTTATTTTCTTTTGAACCCCAAAATAAGGGCCTTATTATTGGGGGGGGTCTTATTATTTTGGGGGTGCAGGAGGCCCCAGGCGGCCTGCGCTCTCTCTCTGCTGGACTCCCGCCATCAAGTCACTCCCCTCCCGTGGGTGGGTGTGTCTAGAACACGAGCAGCCCGAAGCCACCAAGCCCGAAGCCACGGCCTGGGTAGCTCTCCCTGCAGGGTCCAGCTCGAGCCGTCACCATAGAGTGGGAAGCACACTCCCAGAGTGGCCGCTGCCCTGGCTGGGGTTTGGAAGCCACAGAGGCAGAGTTTGGGGGAGAGAAAGAAAGACTTCTGTTGCTTCTTCTGCTTTCCTTGCATGCAGCCAAAAGCAGAAGCAGCAGAAGTCTGTCTTTCTCTACCCCAAACTCTGCCTCTGCGGCTTCCAAACCCCAGCCAGGGTAGCGGCCACTCTGGGAGTGTGCTTCCCACTCTATGGTGACAGTCGCCGGGGGGGGCCCCCTTGCCCCCCTGCTCCTGTCCACTCCAATCGCAGGTCCAGTTTACGGTTTCCAGGTGCCTGGCATCGAGATGCCAGGCAGCCATGCCGAGGGCATCCCCAACAGACACAGCTCGGCCGGCCCAGCCACAGCCACAGCCAATGCTCCTCGCCCGTGGCTGAGCCAGGCCTCTGCAGGTGGCGGCGGGAGCAGCACCTCGGCCATCCGGGATGCGCCAAACTCTGTGATTGCCTGCTGTGCACGGAAGCCTCCTTGCCGCTGGTGGCCACCCTGCCAAGGAAGCCCCGGGGCAGCGATACTTGCGCTGGGGCTGCTGTGGAAGGCACTCAGTAGCGCGGGCTACGTGGATACAGCGCCTGGGCATGGGGGCGAGAGTGGGCGGGCTGCCACCATGGTACAGGAGCCGGTGCTTGAGGTCTACGGTCAGCAAAAGGGGTGGGGGGGGGCGCAGGAGTTTGCAGGGATGTGGCTGCCTTGGGAGGGTTGGGGGGGGTGAGGGACCTGTGTCTGTGTGCATGTGGGTGGGGGCTTATTTTTGGGGGAGAGAGTATATTTAGGCCCACCCCAAAAATAAGGCTTGGCCTTATTTTCGGGACCTGTCCTATTTTCAGGGAAACACAGTATTACAATTAAATTTGAAAAAAAGCTTTTAAACAATAAAACCAATAAAAAAGCATTAAAACATCCAACTCAAGATACAGAAGAGCAAGAGACTTGGCCTGTTAACAGTACAGCCAGGAAACGCGTAGCATCCCAGGCTCGGGAGCAAAGCCAGCCCTTTAGAGCCTAAGAGAGCGGGGGCCATTCTGCTCTTGAAGGGAGGATGTTCCTCAGAGCAGGAGCCACTGCAGAAAAAGCTGCCTTCTGGTCCTGTCGGCTGACCCCCTTTGGCAGATGGGATCTGCAGCAGGTCCCGGATGGGTAGAGACTCTGGGGAAAAGCCAATCCCTCAGTCCCAAGCCAGGTCGGGCTTTATAGGGAGCCACTAGCACTTTGAAACACACTGGTGGCCGATGCAGCTCACACAGGAAATGGTGTTATGTGTGCTTCATAGGTGGTACCAGCTACTTCCCATGCGGCTGCATTATATACCTGTTGAAGTTTCCCAATGGTCTTCAAGGGCAGCCCCAAGTAGAGTGTATAACAGTAGTCTAACCTGGAGGTTACAAGGGCATGAGTTACTGTGAGTAGGGCCTCCCAGTACAAGTATGGATGAAACTGATGCACCACCCAGAGGTGGGCAAAGGCTTTCCTAATCATGGGTGCCACCTGCTCTGAGCAGGAGTCCAGGGGGACCCCCCCCCAGATTGCACACTGGGTCTGTTTGGAGCAGCGCAAACCCCTTCAGAACCAAACCTGAAAGAGTCTTGTCTCCAGCGGTCCCACAGCCTCTCTGTCTTGCTAGGGTTGAGTCGGAGCCTGTTTTGCAACCTTCAGTCCCCAACAGTCCCTAGGCCCTGGGATAGGATATCCACGGCATCACTCAAGGGAGCTGGACATGGAGACATAAATCTGGGTGTCTGCATACTGACGATGTCTCACCCCAAACGATGGATCCCCTCACCCAACAGCCTCCTGTAAATGCTAAAGAGCAGGGGGGAGAGAGAACAGAGGCACCCCACAGAGCAGGGGCCACAGCCTGGCACTCTCCCACCTATCAATACTGACTGGAACTGGCCCTGGAGGAAGGAGCACCAGCACAATGCAGTTCTGCCATCCCCAACTTGCCAACCCAGCCAAGAAGGGTTCCATGATAGGTGGCATCGAGTGACGCTCCTGCCACAGGTCCTCCATGGTGCAGTCAATGCCATCTCTCCCCAACCCTGGTCTGAACCCCCAACTGTACGGGGACTCGATCATCTTGACCCAGAGTTCTCTGAAGCTGCCACGCAACCACTCCGCACCTGGACCTTCCCTGGAAAGGGGAGCTTGGAGACCAGATGGAAACTGCCCAAGCTAAGTGATCCTTTGAGGACCATTGATCTTGCTTTCTGGGGCTGGACTGGGGTCACTTTGACCTACCAGATGGTTTTGGGCTCCAGGTTCCAGCTAGGCAACAGGGCCAGCTCTAGTTCAGCCTCTGGGTCTTCCTGTTCTGGAGAAACAGCTAATACACCCGATTTCTTTACAGCCCTTCAGATACTTGAATGTGGCTATTCCTCCGTCTTGCAATTGTCTTGCTTCTCCGGCCAAGTAGGTCCTGCTCGGTTTCTTTTCATCAAAATAGCCCTTGTTCCTCTGCATGCGTCTCTCTATCCCCCAAGCTCTCCAACCAGAGGTTCTGTTCCAGGAGGAGAGCCGCCTGACCTGGCAGGGGCTGCGCAGACGGAACTTGCTGATGGGATTTGAGAAACCCCAGGAGGTTTGCTTGCTATGGGTGGGCCAGATGGCTTGACTTTCCATGAACAAAGAGATTTATACTGGACTTAATGCTTGCTAACTCTGCTTGCTACCTTACTACATCACTGGAGGCTTTCAAGAAGAGGCTGGGCAACCGTTTGTCCGGAATGGTATGGGGTCTCCTGTTTGGGCGGGGGTTGGACTAGAAGGCCTCCATGTTCCATTCCAACTCTGTTATCTCCCAGTTAATCTGCAATTGATTGGCCCATGGAAAAGATGAAACCGTGCTCTACCGGGTCATGGAATAGAACTTGAAGCAACAGTGTAGCGAATAAGAAAAGCTGTGGCAAGGGATAGTCCCAGAACAAGCAAAGGAGCTTTCCTTTGAGAAGCCTCTAGAACAGGGGTCTCCAACCTTGGCAACCTTAAGCCTGGAGGACTTCAATTCCCAGAGACACGGGGCGGCTTTGCCCGCTGGGAATTCTGGGAGTTGAAGTCCGCCAGGTTTAAAGTTGCCAAGGTTGGAGATCCCTGCCCTAGAAAGCTCTTGGGTTCTTTCCATGGTTGTCCTGCCCTCCTTTTAGCCTGGAAGGGGGCTGCCTTGTTCTGAGGAGTTAGCTAATGAGGGTGGTGGTGGGGGCACCGCTTTTCTGGCTGCAGAGCCTTTTTAAGGGTGGTCACAGCCATGAGCTCCTGGCCTGAACTCAACAGCATCTGGATGGTTCCCAGTAAAACAAAAATCTCCAATCCGATGATTTTTTTTATTTATTTAACTAAGTAACAATACAGTTGTGCTCCTTTTGAAAAACCATGGCAGGCCATTGGCTCACCAGCGAGGTCCCCTTGATGCTGTCCCTGCATAATGATGATGAGGGCTGCAGCGGAGGAGGAGAACTGGCCCAAGCCACAGAGGAGGTGAGGTCATCAAGAAGCTAAAGGCCACGACCAGCAAGTGGCAAGAGAAGGTAGCTCAGTTTGCTTGAGGCAACTTTCAAGGAGGTATATGATAGACGAGGTGGCCAGAAGCTCTTGGTTTCGGCTAGCAGCAGCTTCTGACCTCTCCTTTGGCACATTTTGGGAGATGGGGAGAGAAAGTCCAGATAGGCTTTGTTTAGAAAAGAGGCTGCCTCCATGCCCACCCAGGTGTCTCGGGCCTTGTGTAGAGGACCAGGGCATTTGTGCTTCCCATCTCCCCCCACCCACCCACCCCGAAAGTCATTGTAGGAGGCAACGCAGGACTGACAGAATTGCCCTGGCTTGTTTCTTTAGGAACAAATTCCTCTTCTAGCTAGCTGGATACGGGTGGAATAAAAAGGAAACATTCTCCAGAGATTCTCTGGCAATGGTGCAAAAGAACTCGAGCAGCTCTCACAACGGCTTTTGCGTGTGGCAGGCCTTGGGACACAATCCCTGGGGCAGCTTTGGATTGATAAAAAAGGTTTTTAGGAAAAGGTCCCGGACTGTGTGAGGGAGGTAATGATGGATGAAGTACATGAGCCACAGGCCTCTACCTGGGTAATATTTTAGCAGAGGCTTGGTGGAAAGGAGCCCGTCAGTGATGCTGTCCACCACCGAGCTGAGGTCCTCCACAGCCATCTTCATGAAGTCCACAAACTGCCTGTTGATCTCCTCAAGATACTCCTCTCCGTAGGCTTCCAGAAGGTCATCAGGTAAAGTTGCAAGGAGCTGGTCCTTCCTCTCCTTCCAGTACTCGGGGTTACAGCTGCCACCTGGGAGAGAGGAGGAAAGCTTTACTCTTTCATTAGGCACCGGAGAAGGCCAACTCAGATGGTTGCTCATGTAAAGCCTACTATTCCCAGAATCTCGGTTTGTATTTTTAAATGAGAGCAGAGGAATGCTTGGCTGCTCTACGAAGCACATGACATTGCTGCAGGTCCCACCCCAATGAGGGTCACCTGTCTCCTGTTCCAGCTCTGTGGTAGGCCTTCTGCAACACCCACTCGTGACGGAAGGGCAGCAAGGACACACGGGAAGGCCCCTGGTGAGCTTCCCCGGGAGTAGCTAAGTCCTGCAACATGCAGAGAAACATCCACTGATGAGGACCTCTTGGCATGACCTGGGCTGGCTTAGACCAATTCCTGAGATGCAGGGAAATTGCTGAGCTCTGAAGAGCGCAATGAAAAATCTCGCTGGAAAGCAGCAGAGATTCTTAAAAGTATATGTCGAACTTCTGTATGTGGGAGAAATGCTCATATCCCTACATAGCGCAGCTATCATTAACAAGGTGTATATGACAAAGTAAATACATTGTCACCTATCTTTTTCTCGGTCTATCTTGAAGAAATATTTTGCAAACTGAACTGGGCAACAGGGGGAATAAAAATCAATGGCTTCTATTTAAATCACTTAAGATTTGCAGAGGATGTTGTTCTTTTCTCACAAGGCCCAAAAGAGCTACAGAAACACATACAAGAGCTGCATGAAGCAGGAGAACCATTTGGCTTCAAAATAAACCTGAAAAAACCCAAATTTGGGTTAGAAATGTTAAATTCACGCAGGCACAGAATCTGAGGGAAAATTTTTATAAAATGTTTTATAGATGGCATTTAGATCCTAAAAAATTATCGTGTATGTATCCAGATATGCAAGCAAAATGTTGGAGATGTAATTGTGATGACGCTACATATTTTCACATTTGGTGGACTTGTAAGGACATAAAGGCCTTTTGGATAAAAATTTGGTGGATTTTACAAAATGTTTTGAAAAAGAAGATAAAGTTCCTGCCGCAATTTTTTTTGTTGGGAATTATTACGGATTGTACAGTAATTGAGACTAAATTGATTTTAAACCTAATAACAGCAGCAAGATTACTAATAGGACAATACTGGAAGAAAAAAGAAGTACCTACAATAGAAGAATGGATATTGAAGGTTGCCAATTTGGCTGAGATGGCGAAGATATCAGCCTTTTTGAAAGATAATACGCAAGAAAGATACTTAAAGGAATGGGAAAAATGGATTGACTATATTCAACGTAGATATCAGACTAAGAGTTATCAGACTGTTTTTGAATGATTATGATGTATTATTCTTGATTGTTTTTGGGGGAAGTTAGGAATTGATGATTGTAGGGGTATAATTAAGTTGGGATGAAAATTTTTTAGCATATGTTTGTTTTATTTTTAACTATACCTTGTGCCCGTTCCGGGAAGTCGGGGGGGGGAGGGGGGTTGTGAAGGGAGGGGAGAGGAGGGGGGGAAAGGGGGAAAAATTTTTTGTAAAACTTTTTGAATTAAAAAAAAAATAAACCTGAAAAAGAGCCAGGTCATGTTTCATAAATTCACCAAAGAAAGCAAAAAAAAAAAAATTAAATCTGGAGAAGAACTAGATATAGTAGACCACTACATACTGTATACCTTGGCCAGCAGATCTTAATGGAAGGTGGTGCAATAAAGGAAATTGTTAAATGTGGTTGGGAGGCATTTGGCAAGCTAAGCCTAATTTTGAAGAACGATTTCCCCTTATGCTTGAAAAGTTTTCGATCAGTGTGTGCTACCTGCTCTAACGTATGTTACTGAAATGTGGACATGAACCTCACAATCGATACAGAAGCTACGGGTGGCGCAAAGAGCCATGGAAAGATACATGTTAGACATCACAAGACAAGACAAGACAAGGAATTATAACGGATTGTACAGGGATTGAGACTAAATTGATTCTGAATTTAATAACAGCAGCAAGACTGTTGATTGGACAATACTGGAAGAAAGAAGAGATACCTACAATAGAAGAATGGATACTGAAAGTTATTAATTTGGCTGAGATGGCTAAAATCTCAGCGTTTTTAAAAGACAATACGCAGGAAAGATATTTAATTGAATGGAAAAAATGGATTGATTATCTACAAAACAGATATCAGATTAAGAAATATCAGATTGCCTTCGAATAATTAGAAAGTTATTTTATGCAATGGGGAGGGGGTTGGGAGATGAAAAGCTTTGGATGTGGTTATTTGGATTGGAAGGGAAAATTTTATTCTATGTTTGGTTTATGTATAACAATACCTTGTGATTGACCCGGGAAGCCGGGGGGGGGGGGGGAAGGGGTTTTTTTTTGGGAGGGAGGGGGGAAAAAGGGGGAAAATGTTTTTGTTTTTTAAAACTCTTTCAATAAAAAAAAAAAAAAGACAAGACAGAAAGCCTGCACATCGATTAGAGAACAAACGAAAATATATAATGTCATCAAAAGAGTAAAAAAATTGAAATGAACATGGGCCGGTCACATAGCAAGAAGAACTGAGGGCAGGTGGACCAAGGCAGTCAAAGAATGAATCCCACTTGATAAAAAGTGTCCACAAAAGAGACCTTAAACAAGACAGATTGACAACATCAGCAAGTATTGCAGGCCGAACTGGCAAAGGAAAACTCGGGACTATATTTGCTGGAAACATGCGGAAGAAGCCTTCATCCTGCAGTGGATAGACCATGGCTAGAATGAGGAGTAGGAGGATACAGCACAGCATTATCCAAGTGTTTTCAGCCTTACCTGTTTTGAAGTACCCAGGAAAAATCACACTCACTCGGATCCCCCAGGGTGCAAGTTCACAGTGGAAGGTGTCCATCAGAAGGCTGAGAGCCGCTTTGGAGGTCCCATAGCTGGCCAAGCAGGGGTAGGGCATATTGCCTGAGGGAACACAAATCAGACTTGCTAGGCCTCTCATTGGCCATCCCGAAGGCTTCAAGGGCCCCAGCAGCAGGGCCTCCTCCCCAGAGATCTCCATGGGTCGCTGTTATTGGTGAGCGGGATAACGGCCAGCAACTGTAACTGCAGTTGCATAGAGCGCAATGCTTGGCACAAGGGCCTCGGTTCACACAAGACACCAAATCAGATCTTGTGCTAGGTAAAGCAAGGCTGGGTTGATCTGTTAAATGGGCCAAAGAAGGATCACATGTTACTAATGAGTCACTGGGCAAACAAGTTGCTGTAGCAACCTGTCGTAGTCCAGGGATGGGGAGGACACACCTATTTATAGCGAATAAAGTTGCAGAGGAAGCCCTCAGAAGGACCTGCTAAAGAAACAGAACCAGAAAACTGTTGTGTCTTGCCCGCTCTCACCGCAGCCGGGGTCTTCTTATCTGCTTCCGAACGCTGAAGAATGTCCTAGTATGCCTCCCGGCCCCAGCCCTGGCTCCATGCCCAGACAGGCTGAGGAGGCGGGGGCACCTCCCGGCCCCAGCCCTGGCTCCATACCCAGACAGGTTGCGGAGGAAGGAGCACCTCCCGGCCCCAGCCCTGGCTCCATGCCCAGGGAAAAGGAGCAACTAGACCCCTCCCCCTCCTCCACAGCATGTGAGCCTGAGGGAGGTTTATTACCAACAGCTGCCGACTGGAGTGACCCTCGCTTCAGAAGAATTGATAGGCGGCGGCGTCAGAAGGAAGGGAGGGGCAGGCCTGGATAAGTGCTGAGTCATGGAGCCACACCCCATGGCCTATATAAAGGATCTGCTTTCTGGCAGTCTCTGAGTCAGGCAAAGTCGAACATATCTTGCTGAAGTCACTTTCTGGTCTCCTGCCTGCCTTGAGGACTTTGCTAGGACTTTGGCAGAGCTGCAGAGGCACGCCTGATTCGGATTTCCCTGACCTGGCCATCAGCGGAGGAGTGGGACACGACAAAAACTACATTTGTTGTCCAGGTGGTTGAGTGGTCATTCTCGTCGTAGGCCTCCCTCTCTCCTGTGGGCTCAGCCTGAGCAAGCCCCATTTCCTGAAGGGGTTCCTTACCAGCCGGGCTGCTGACTGTGACGATCCTGCCACGGGATGAGCGGAGCAGGGGCAGCAGCCCTTTGGTCAGCTCCAAGGGCCCAAAGAAGTTCACCTCCATGCAGGTGCGGAAGTGGGGCAGCGGTGTCAGCTCTGCATTGGCAATGGTGTCGTTGAACCCAGCGTTATTCACGAGGCCCCAGAGACCTGCCCATTGAAACAAAGCAGGGAAGGATGGAAATGCTCACTGCAGCCTGAGAGAGGGCACGGAAGGAGGAGATGTGGGGGGTGGGGCACGAATTAAGCCAAACATGAAGTCTAGCCTATGAAAACCATTAATCCCTGGCAGTGGCTACTTTCTGATTGCTTCTTCCATGGACAGAAGAACTGTCCTCAGTACAAAAGTGCCTGCAGAACATCTCAGATCAACTCCTTCCACAGGAGGACACGCTGGCCAGGGCCGGGGTGGAGACAGCAAAAGGCGTGGCCAAGAGCAAAGATGGGCAGAGACCCTGGAAACCAGCACATTGGGGGAGGGAGGTCAGGTCACATTAGGTCAATGGAGACAGGAAATTCTGAGAGAACAGATGGGGGGGGCACTCTCCTTTGGCATTTATAGGCCAATGACTGGATACCATTTCAAGGCCAGTAGTTGTCTTCCCACTTGGAGAAGTCTCCACGATCCTCAGTCAGATGCTCCCTGGGGATCAGCATCTTAGGAAAGAGGGACCGAGAGCATCTTCTATGGGACCGAGAGCTGCTGAGGGCAGATTACCTGTCCTTCTGGTCTGTGCCTTGATGAACTGCAGGGCTCGCTGAATGTCCTCTGCTTTAGTCAGGTCCATTTCCAGGAGGGTCAGCCGTGGGGAGCACGTCTGCCGAAGCTCTTCTGCCCCAGAGCTCTTCAGGTCCAGCACACTGGCATAGACGGTAAGCCCCAGCCTGTCCAAATGCTGGGCAGCTGCCTTCCCAAAGCCTGAATCGCATCCTGGGGGGCAGAAGGAGAGAGGTGGGAGAGCTGAACAAGAGACCTCCTGCCCCGCCTTCCATGGTTGTTTTGAAGACAGAAACGATGAAAGCAGAAAGGCCGGCCATATTGGAATATGTGGGAGGGAGTGGGGCCAGGAATCAACTGATGATGGGACAATTATGCTTTACTCTTAAGGCTCCCAAGAATCTGTTGTTTTTCACAAAGAATAATCACAAGTCAACTGGAGACAACATTTAAATGCACTGAATAGGTTTTGTCACAATAAAAATCTTGTTAAGAATTAATTTCAACAGAATTAACTGTATGCTTAACTTTCCCACAGAGAATGATGGGGATTTAAAAACACGTTTTGGGCCTGGTACAGGGTCCTCCCATGGAATGTATTTACGTAGTATCACTAAATGCCAGAGGTCTTGCTCATTAGGTCCTGGCGAACACAAGGTGAGAGGAACATGCAGAACCCAGAAAGAACCCGAGTTTTCAAAATAGCCTGGAGTCTGTGGTTGACTTCTCCCCAGTAAGAGGTTTGCTGTACACAATGGCACAAAGTGGAAGGGAGGGAGGGAAGGGGGAGAAAAATTTAAATGAGCACCTCAATCTTGGAAGTGAAAGTATGACAAGGGACCTTACAGTATCAACCAGGTTCTCTATTTTGACAACTTTTTGATTTTTCGGTTTTAATTATTTTTTGCAACTATTTTGGATTTTTGGAGTCCCCAAAGTATCGCAAAGCTCTGAATTGACTGATGCCAGGAGGACATCAGTTTGTCAGCCTCAAGATTACATCCTTGATTGAGCCAAATAATTTAATAACAAAAAGTAAAAAAATAATCACACCATGAAAAAATTGTTAACATCAAGAAACAGGTACCAGGAATGTGGTGGGACCCACAGGGAGGTCAATCCGTTGCCAGTAAAGGCTGAGCCAAGTTGCTTCATCTTCAAAAACAGCACATCAAGGATAGGCTGATATCACAAGGGGGTTGGTGTTGTGTTGCGTTGTGTGTCCACAAATGAGCAATCACCAACTTTCATTCAGATGCTGAGTAGAGGGCATTGTGGGGGCCCTATCAAAGGTCTCCAGTTCATTATGGAAGAACCCCTGTAACTCAGCTGCGGGAGAGACCCTTCTTCCTGTCTGAACTTTCCAGGCCCACTTCAGAATTTGGCATGGGGGTGGGGGGGGAGATAGGAGAGGTGGACTTTGATCGCAGCCCCAAAGCCAGAGGACCTGGTGTTCCATGCGCCCAGAAGGCCCTATTCCAAATCGGGCTGAACTGGAATTATGGAAATGATGGGAAGGCTAACCAAGCCTCACTTGACCAGTCAGCTCAACTGAAAGCAGGTCTAGTTGTAGCATAAAACACACACACACACACACAGAGTTCAAGAACTTTTGGAGCAGCTTAGGAATATACATTTAATGTTAAAAACAAAAGGTTAAGGACAAAAATATAAAATAAGCAACGCAAACATTAAAATGACAGGAAATGAAATCGGCATTAAAATCACAAGTTTCCAAGGGATCTTCAAGAGGAAGTGCCCAGCCACGGCTGGTGAAAGGCATTAAAGCCCTCACGCCTGTTGGTTGGGCCTCGTGGTCCCTGCACCCGCCTCTCACCTATGCCGGGAGCCTGAGTGGCTTGCAGTTCCCACTGACTGCAGGGGACTTTGGGCCTTGGCCTGCCTTTCCCCTCGTTCAAAACTTGGCAGCTTTTATGGACCATGGCAGCAGATCAAACATGGAACTGAGGTTTCTCACCAACCACTGAGTGTAAGAACAACTTGTGTACCATCCAAAGCTGGGGGTGGGTGGTGGGTGGGGAAGTTCTCTCAATTCGTTATCCCCTGTCTAATCAATGTGCTAATATCATATCACTATTACAGTTTGCTTGAAAGGTGCAAGCATGAAATTAGTTGTATGATACAGAGTATGATTAAGCATGCCCAGAAAATCCGTCACTTCATGAAACCAGAGTGTGGCATACAGCAACCAGTGTCTTAATAATGCCATGCAGAGGCCCGTCCAGTGGCCCAGGGTTGCCTCTTTCTGGATTCAGCCATCAAGGGGGCGGGGGAGGCAGAGCACCCATCACACTTTCTGGCTTAAATTACAACCAGCCTCATTTCAGAAAGGGGGGGGGAGAGAAAAGCAGATGGGGCTGGCCAGGAAACCCTGAGTGGTGCGTCCTGCAAACTGTAATGTATCAGTGGAGGAGGGAGCCCCAGGATGCTTTCCTTGCGAGGGGTGGGGAGGGGGGGGCTCCATTCCTGTGACCTCCTTGAGAGCAGCCTGTCGTTTCGCCTGAGCTGCAAGCAGCTGCTCTTGGCCTCCAACCCCGCAGTGCAGGAGAGACGAGGCTGCCTCACACAAATGGAGAAAATGGTGGAGGGAAGCGGGGGGGACTCCTCCCTCAGGAGGGCGAGGAGGGGAGGACTTGACTTTCTCACGCCAAGCGGGAGAGAAAGGGGGAGGAATGAAAACAATCTGGGGCAGGCAAGGAACAGGATGTTCTTTCCCCCTCTGATAGGTATGGTGATAGAACTTCCCTCTCCAGCAGATTTATGGCAACATTAACCATTAACAGCTGCAGGCCAGCTGCCAGCACGTCAAGCGGAGGCTGCTGTGGGCTTGTGTGCACACCCGCTGCCACTCCCTTGGCCCGACATTTCCACCCAAAGGGCACAAAACCAGCCCGGCCAGCCCAGGGGACCTTTTCTCTCCTTGGCCAAACAGGGGCCACCCTTCAGCTCAAGACTAAAGGAAGAGCCGTGCTTTGACCTTTGCAAGAATCTGCCCCCAAAGCAGCCAGTGACGGGGGGGGGGGAACAAACCAATATTATCAATCAACCCGCATGTCCCAACAGATGTCTGTTTTCTAGCAGGATCCCACTCTGGCTGGATTTCTGCCCAGATGATGCGTTCTACCTCCAGACTTTCTTCATCCAATCTTCCATTTGTAGTAGCGTCAGAGCTTACTGGCTCCCATGATCCTGTTACCAAACCTGGAGCAAGAGGCCATCTCATCCCTTAAGCCACCTGAACTCATCTCTGCATCTTAACTGGTTTTTCTCTGGAAAGTCAGTCTGGTGGCCTTGGAGAACGGGCACCCAGCTGATGGTGGACGTTAGCCAGGCCCCAAGGCTGCTCCTTCACCTGCCCCAGATGCTTCTGAGGAGGTGGGTAACCCCAGGGCAGCCTTTGGACGCCGAAGGATTTCTCTGCTGCTGCTGCAGCGTTTCTAAAGAGGCTGTTAGACAGGCAGATGCTTTAGATTTCTGCATATCTGTCAACACCTGACCTGAGTCATTCTTTCTCAGACAAAAAAAAGAGATGATCTTAAAGTAACTTGGTCATTGTTCTTTCTGGAGCTACTTCACTTGGGATAGATGTTTCTAGGCCCTTTTTCTATTAAATTTTAACATTGCATCACATTTCTAGTATATGCATGTATTAATTGTTCTCTTGTTTTGAATAAAAGAGGTTATGAAATAATGCTTCTATTTAAGTTTCAGGCTTCACATCAGAAACCATCTCGTCCCACCTGCTGCTTGGTGCCGATCTTGGTACAAAAAGAGCCTTTTGGATGCTCAGCCTTTGTTTTAAGACTTCCAGTGACAGGAATGGGCCTTTTGCCTTTTCCTGAGGCCACATCAACCTTGAGACATCCGAAGCCTTCACCTTCCGTTTTCTCCTCCTCCCACCAAACACTTCCAGTCGTTTCATTGTTCCATGTGAGACTTGGCCTCCAGGCCCCTCACGGTCTTGTTCCCCTTCTCTGCCCCGACACCCCCGTTGGTCGTTGTTGTTTTACACCGCAGTGCCCATAATTGAACTGTCACCCTGAGGGGGCCCTGTTCAAAGCAGCCGAGGGAGGGGGGCCGGGCCTTCCCCCGAACCGCACCCGATGCTCCCGTTTATGCATCCCAAAGGAGTTTTGCCTTTGTAGTAGCTGCATCTCACTATTGATCCATGTCCTACTTGTGATTGCCTAGAACACCCAGATCTTTTTCCCAGGGACTCCTGCCAGGCCAGTGTCGTCCCCACTTCTTCTTTTATGCCTTTAATGGATTTCCCAGATGCCATTTAAGTTTCTTCTTGCTCATTTTGGCTCCTTGTCCAAGCGTGTCCAGATTTGAATCTTCTCATTCTCTCCTAGATACTTAACCACTTCTCGACAGTGTATGTGTCACTGACAAATCTGAGTACCATCCCTTCCTCCAGCTCATGGGAAATTCGGAATTACGGAAGAGCCAGGGCCCTCCAGCACCCCACTCGGCTTCTCTTCGGGTGGCTGGGAGGACCCCCTGTGGGCCCTCTGCCCATCGAGGACTCCATCCAACAGTCGTGTGCTTGACCCAACTGAAATGTGCCTGGCAATTTTTGACTCAGCATGTTGTGGAAACACAGCCTTTGTCTTGGCCAATACCGTGTGTCAGTGCATGGCTGCCTTGTTTGGGAATGGCCCGGAATGTGAAGTCAGCAATTGTATTTCGTTCACCTGGGTATAATTTACCATATTCTGTGAATCCAGTCGATGTATCCAGAAGAAAAAGTGTGCCGTAGGATTTTCTAGGGAGGCACAAATCGCACAATACTTTTGCATGGAAGATAATGCTGTTTTCTAACAACAACTTCCCATATTTCCCTCACAGCTTTGTCCATCTTTTTTCCTATCTGTCATGGAGGAAAAGCATGTGAAACCGCTGCATGACACCTTTGGCACAGCCACACTGAGTTTCTCGGTGCCTCCTCATCTCCTGAGCCCATCCAGAAGGATGCCAGGACTGTTGGATCAAAAGCTGCTGAGATCCTGTAGCGCATCCTGAGCCTGCTGGAAACCTTCTCCAAGGGTGTTCAATGCCCTAAACTCCTGATTGAAAGGTCTTCATATCTGGGGCTGCAGGCTGACCAGTCCCTCCACAACCTTCCCTAAAAAGACAAGTTGGGGACTGGACAAGAAGTGTGCAATTTCATGGGTCCAGCACGGATTGTTCAGTATCCAGTTGGAGGTGGGGGAGAGAACAGGAGAAATTGGTTTAAGCCCCGTCTCTCGTGAGGTCCAGGTCTCTCCCCTCCCCTCTTTTGTGTTTCCATGAAGCCACTAGGAGGACTCACCCAAAGGTCTGGACTTCAATATCAGTACCAGTTCCCTTCATCAGTCCAGGTCAGACTGGTTTTGAAGCCAGTATCAGTGCCTGGAGGCCATGAGGGAGAGAAAAAGGCCAGCTGGCTGCTGTTGACCCACTGGATTCTCTGCCTACTCAGGGTGTCTCTTGACAAGCGGCATCGCCCTGGAAGGACAGGTTCGTATCTCAGAGGGCCACTTGCAGCCCACTCAGAGCAGGGAGCTCTTGCCACAGTAACTGTTGCCCTCATCCCCACCCAGGGGGATGCCTTTGAAGATCGCTTCGAGTTTAGCATCCGCCAGTGAGAACAGCACATGGGTCCCGAGGGCTCTTTAAGCCATCTCAAACGCCAGTGTTCAACTGTAGAGCCTGGAGGGTTTGCAGGAAGCTCTCCCCAATGGAACCAGCCAGAGCAGTTCAACCTCACCGAGATAAACAGTTGAGGCCCTCAATCCGAGCAGTGGGGGCAGATGGGGGAGGCCTGCTCAGCATTTCAAGATTTGTTAAACTCTCTTGTGTTTACTTAAGGATTTTTCGTTTGTGGCACTTTTATTGTATGCTGTTTCTAGTGTATTTTGTTTTGTGTCCTGCCAAGAGTCCTTATGAATTTTGCCATAATAAAAACCAAAGCAATCTTCATCACTGTCAGCTTCTAAGTGCTATGAGACCATGTATTTTGGCAATTTTGGGCCAATCTGTATATTACTTCTAAATTGGAAAAGTAAGGTGGGGATAATGCACAACCACACATGTGCCCAGGGCTTGGGGCACCAGAGAGTCCAAGCCAAACATGGGCCAATGCTGTGATGCAGTTCCAAAAAAGGCAAATGTGATCCTTAACAGAGCCTCGGGTTCAAGAGAATCACCTTTCCTCTCTGGTCACCAGTCAGGTGGGCCTTTGGTATCCACTTCTGGGCTCACATTTTAAGAAGGGGAAACCCCACAGAAACAAGGAAGGGAGAACAAGGAAATGGGTGTCAACCACTTTATGGGCAGCAATCTTGCTCATTTTCTTCTCTGGAACCAAGTATATCGTGCATCTCTGGGGATGTTTATGTGCTTGTAGTATTTGGCAATCTAAGCAAACACCAGCTGCATAGATGGACCGGGATGAGGGCAGAGGGGCTTTGTGCCAGACCCTTTTTCAGCCATATTACTGTGTTTCTGCGAAAACAAGACCTATCCCAGAAATAAGACCTACCATGCTTTTGCACCTGCACCCAATGTAAGCCCTACCCCCAAAATAAGCCCTACTTAAGCGCCTATGCAGCCGCCCAACCACCCATTCCGTCTGGTTGCTTGTAGTGCCACGTTTGTGAAATGAGGTGGGATGGAGTTGCCCCATGTGCCCTGCACTGGCTTACCTCAAGGCCCCCGCAGCCAGGCTATCCTCGCCCCAACACCTGCCTCGCCTCAAGGTGGCGGCTCCAGCAGCCCTGTCCAGCAGGGCTGCCAGCCCATTTCTGCAACAGAGCAGGAGGCTGAGTGATGTGATGGTGCCATGGCTGCAAGGCAAGTATCGGTGCATGGATGGCCTGGCTGTAGGGGCTCTGAGGTAAGCAGGGGCAGGGCATGGGGTGGCGGCACTGCCGTGTCCCACGGCCTCCTGACCCGCCACAAGCAAGTCGAAGAAGTGGGCCTCTCATGTACTCTTAAAGTACATGGGTTGGGGAATAAGACATCCCCCGAAAATAAGCCCTTGCGGCTTATTTTGGAGCCAAAAGAAAACAAGACCGGTCTTATTTTTGGGAAAACATGGTAGGAGGGGACCTGAGATGTTCTCCCATTCTCTGAGATTCCTCTCCCAGGAACTATGTTTTTACATCCTAATCTGTGGTCCCGACTCAAAATGTGTTTTATATTGTTTTGACATTTGACGATTCTGTTTTGCCTGGAAATTGCAGAACAAATTCTACAAGGATTCATTCAGAAATCTGACTCTTTTGTGGGAGAAGACATCTAATTATGTCTTTTGTTTTATCTGATAAAACGTACACGCTATTTCAGTTAATGAAGCCACCAGGATCCATCTTCCCTCTTACTTCAGCTTTCACTGATTTAGGGAAGATGTGGTTAGGGACCGAGTAGGGAAGCCTCACATAAAGGATTTCCACCAAGCAAATCTCTGCTGCATCCGAGCTGTTGCCTGAGAAAAGTCTCAGGGACTTGGACTCCTGGCCATAGATGGAGGAGTGGGGGTCGCCCCAAATACGGCGAGGAACCTGTGGAAACCACGTCTAATGAAGTGAACTTCTCAGCTCAGCTGTCCTGCTCCATGACCTGCGGCTCAACAGCCACACACGCACACACCCAGCAAGAATGAACCTTGATCCTAGGTGGGGACTGTGGTGCCCAGAAGGGATCCCCAAAGGCTCTGCCTCGGCCCCCTCCCTCGGCTGGAACAGGCTCTCCCCCTGCAGCTCTCCTTGGTGCTGAAAGGAAGAGCTGCTCCTCCAGGCCCTCCTTGCCGAGGGGGGCGGGGCGGAGAATTCCCTTCCTGCCCAGCAGAAAGGCGGCAGGGCTTCCCGAGGGAAGACTGAATTCATGGCAGGGCCATTCCTGCTTTCCTTGCATTTGCATCTGGAACAAGGGAAGGCAGGGCAACTAGCACACAAAGTGACTCAGCAGTCAGACCACTATCAGACCTTCAGTTACGTGTTTTAACAAGCCACTTTGGAGAAAGCTCTAGGGGTGCCTGGTGATGCTGCTCTCCGCTAAAATTTCCCGTATGGCACAGGAGGGAAGAGCTCCTGCCGCAGACCCTGATAACTCCAACATCCTCACTTAAAACTGAGAGTGTGAATCCTCACATTAGAAGGAACATTAAAGATAAAATGAAAGAAGAACAATCTCAGTAGCTAATATAATTTCATCTAAGGATGACTGAAGTCATTCCTGATCGCCCCATACAGGGACCTAGAAAGTGCTGTAGAAATTAAGGGATCGCCATCTGTCGTGAGGTTGTCAATCTCTTGCAACTCTTTGTGACTGGATGGACAACGTTTTGCCAGGATTGTCTGTCTACAACCATTTATCTAAGTTCTTGTAAAATCCTGCTTGTATCATCAGTGGCAGAAGGTATCTAGCCAGCCTGGGGGTTGATTTGCTTCAGAGGTTTCTCCAAGACTCTGACTTTGCATTATGCGTTCAGAATAGTTAACTTTAGCTGCATTACAAAGTGCTTCCAGTGAGCAATCTAGTTTCATTTATAGAATTGAACTGCTTTTTTCTTCCAATCCAAAGTATTCTGGAATAATTTTATCCAATCTCAACTGCCCAAAAGGCTAATGCAGTCTTGGGCTGCATCAACAAAGGGACAATATCAAGATCACGGGAAGCGATAGCCCTGCTCTACATTACACTAGTAAGGCCACACTTGGATTACTGATCCGGTTTTGGTCATCAGGATACAAAAAAGAAGGCAGAGAAGAGCAACAAAGATGATTAGGGGGCTGGAGGCTTAAAACATATGAAGAATGGTTAAGGGAACTGGGCATATCTAGTCTAACAAAGAGAAGGATGAGGGTGACATGATAGCTGTCTTTCAATACTTGAGGCTGTCACAAAGAACCCTATTGTCCAAAGCATCTGAGAGCAAGACAAGAAGTAAGCTTAAAACTTACTTATTTATCTGCGCTGGACTGGGTTAGTTTTTTAAGTTATGGGTTTTTTAATGGGTTTTATCTCCAAATTTTAATTGTGGCCAATTTAAATAAGTTTTTTAATTGTATTTTAATTGTATTTATAGTGTATTGTGTATTTTTACTTGGCTGTGAACCGCCCTGAGTCCTTCGGGAGAAGGGCGGTATACAAATTTAAATAATAAATAAATAAATAATAGGTGGAAACTTATCAAGGAGGAAACCAACCCAGAACTAAGGAGAAACTTCGTAACACTGAGAACAATGAACCAATCGAACAGCTTGCCTTTGGGAGTTGTAGGTGTGCCCGCTTTGGAGGTCTTCAAGAAAAGATTGGGCAACCATTTGTCAGGAATGGAATAAGGACTCTGGCCTTGGGTTGGGGGTCCAAAATCCCTTCCAGGCCTGTGATTTTATGATTTTAAGCTTGATTCTGTTCTCCACAAGGACGTGGGCAATCCTTCAGTCTTGATCATGTCCCTTAAACTGTGAAAGCTCAATCTGACAATTCCAAATTCTGGACAATTCCAAAGCTGGCTGGGGAATTCTGGGAGTTGAAGTCCTCCAGGCTTAAAGTGGTCAAGGTTGCCCTAGAGGGAAGATGGGCGGCATAAAAACGTAATAAAATAAATTCTTTAAAAGTTCACCAAAACCGGCAGTCGAGGAGTCATCTGCAGCTTTGATGACAGTGTGATTCAGAGGCCTTTGATAACTGTCTTGCCAGCTAAGCAGATGCAATTGCAGGGCAGCCTTTCAACTGGAAGTAACCAATGTTTACTGAAGGGAGGCTGGGTTTCTCTACTAGGCAGATCATAATATTTGTGAATGTCATCTTGGAATTGTAGTTAATTGCTGAAAATGAGCCAGTCTAGGGATGTGTTGTTGTTGTTTTTAAAATACAATTTAGGCTATATAAGCAAAAGTGTAATTTCTAAATCACAGGAACTAATTGCAGTTAAGTAGTCCTCAACGTAAGACTATCATAGAGCCCAGAATTTTCATGGCAGTTATAAGTCAAGGTACCCAGGCAACTGAGTACCGATTTGATGACATCTTTTGCAATGGCTGTTAAGCAAATCCTGCAGTTGTAAAGCAAACATCGCAGTCATTAAGCAAACCCACTGGTCACAATAGTTGTTTCTTCCTGGAAGCCAGAAGCAAAAGCCAGTTTCCAACAAAAAGTATTGTAAATCATGATCACATGACCATGGGATGCCACAAACCACCATAAATGTGAGCTGGATGCCAAGCACTAAACTGCCATCATGCAGCCATGGGGAGGGGGCCCCCGGCCTTTGAATCCAAGTTGTAAGTACTTTTAAGGGACCTGTCGCAACTTTGAACCGTCCCTAAGTGACCAGTCATAATCTGAGGACTACCTGCATCCTGCTTTGGTCACATCCCATCTTGAGCTCTGTCTCCAGCCATGTAGTGTAGCGTGCAGAAGGATACTGAGAAATTAGGACTCGGAGGAAGGCAATGGAAGCTGCCCTAGGGCCTGGAAAGCCCTATGAAAAGAAGCTGGGGCTATAGATTCCTGAGAAATATGACTGACGGGGGACGGGGGGGGACATAATAATATAACATTGTTGAAGTATCGGAAAGGTCAGTTGAAGGCCAGGACCTGTTCACTCTCACTCCAGAAGCATCTAACTTACAGGAAGGCTAATTCTGCAGGAATTCTAGGAAAACTTCCTTTGGCAGGGAACTAATGACCCAGAGAAGAGCTTCTCTTGGCTCAAGCAAGGCGTTTATCTGGAAGGCTTCAATCAGGGCTGTTGAACTTCAATCCAGGATTCACTTATTTGAATGATTCTTTTTCAAGCAGGACCCCAATTTCTGTGACTGAATTTCTGGAACCATCACAACCCTGTATCCTATTGCACTAACCAACGAAACAGCCCAGAGAATGATAATAGTGAAAGAATTGGGAGATCAACGCACGCATAACAGATTACACTAGCCCAATCATTCCCTTTCCAAAGGGATCCACTCTGTTCCACCCCCACCCACCCCCAACAATCACATTAGAATCTAAGTAGAAACTAGCTAATGGTTGCAAACCTGAGGCATACAGATTTCTATTCTTAATTAAAACCAAATGCATTCCAGTCATTGGCCAGTGTTAAGACTTAAGAGCAGCACAGCTGAAGCAGCAGCCCCAAGCAAATGGGCTTCACCCAGTTGGCCAGAAGCTATTTGAAACTTCTCTTCTCAGAGAGGAAGAAGTTGCCAGAATCACTAAGAGTCTGCAGTTGCACTTTGGCATTTTTGGAGTCTTTGTGTCGTTTGACCTGGGAACAGGCTGTGCAACCAGAAGCAGCTAATGCACCACATGGCCAGATGTATCTAATTAGAGTTCAATTCACTTTTTTCCATGGGAAAACCAGAACTGGGTGGCTGTAAAAAGTGGAGAGCAGCAAATGGCCCCCTCCAAGCATCTCTCCTAGTTGAGAAATGATCTGGCTTGAGCACAGCCTCTCCTGAACCCAGCCGCAAACAGCACCAAATTAGTGTCCTCTGGATGCTCCCTGTGGACCAAGCAAGCTTATAAGCTTCCAGACTAATACACTGCTCTGAGTTACAGTTCAAAAACCCCCAAATGACCCCATCAGAAAACACAGGAAGTATACGTATTGTTGGCTGGTAGGGCATGGTCTTGAAGAGCATTCCATACATTCCTTTTGAGGGTCTTTGCACCAGAAACTTCCCACTCTAAATGCAGCAGAAGAATAGGAACAGGAACAGGAACAAGAACAGAATAGATTAGAAGGGACCTTGGAGGTCCTCTTAGTCAGGTACCACCTGTGTGTTTGGTTTTTCTTGCCTAATGTAGAACTTTACTTTTTTACTCATTTAATTTCAATGTTCACGTCTGTGAAGATCCTTCTGGATTTTAAGCCTATCTTCTGGAGTGTTGGCCAATTTGTCTGGCAAATTGCAATTTTCCTGTCATCTGCAAATTCTGTGAGTTTCCCATCCAAATCATTGATGAATATATTGAAGAGTACTGGTCCTAAGACGGAGCCTTGGGCCTCCACGTAGATGCAGTTCCATTGAGGACTGCACATTGAGTACCATTGGGCAGCCAGTTGCAAATCTATCCGATGGTGACGCTGTCTAACTCACATTTTTGGCAGAGTTAGTAGTCATAATTTTTCGCCAGAGTTAGTAACTGTAATTCTCCCACCAACCAAACTTTTCCTCAGTTTGGTCACCACTCCAGACTTGTTCTCATTCAGAAAGGCTGCACCTGAGCCTCCACCAGCTGATGTCGCCATCAAAACCACCGGCAGCCCAGGGAGAATAGATTGACAGAAATAGCTAGTCTGCAAATCCTTCGGGAGAAAGCCGGAGTCCTTACTCAAGAGGGGCCTTTTCTCTTTCAGACCGGGTCTCCTGGAGGAGAGGCTCATTTGAGGGCCTGTCACCGGGCAGGGAGAGGAAGGCTGGACCAAGCCTGGCCCCTCAGCGCCCACCGGTCCCTCCCATCCAAGGTGTGGGGGTGCAGCCCTCAGGAGCGACCCTTCCCCGCGGGAGGTTCTTAAGACCGCCTCTCGCTCCGCCGCTTCAACAGCCAGAGATCGCTGCACCTCCGGGCCGCCCTCCTGAAAGGACGCCTTGACGCCCACGGCTCCCGCCAGCCCCAGACCCTCACGCGCATCCGCCACCGGGGCTGGCCGGGCGCTGCGCCTCCTCCAGTCGGCTTGCGGGCCGTCGGGGCGCCGGCATCAGGGCTTTCCGCTCCCGCGTTCTTCCAGCCTGGCCCCGGCCGCGCCTGAGCTTTCCCCGAAGGAGCCGCGCAGGATCCGGTTTCCACTGGCCACGTCCGAGCTGCTGCCGCCGCGGCGCCTGAGCCGATCTAACGGGGCGAGCCTCCAGCCAGACCCTCAGCGCGCGGCCGGGGCCTTCGGCGGCACCTCTGGCCCTGATGTCTCCGCCGTCCGCCCAGGACGAAGCTCGCAAGCGCCGTCTCTCCGCGGGCAGGACGGCGGCGTCTGGGCAGGCGTCGAGGGTGGGGGGGGCGCAGTCCCGCGGCTTGTGCCAGAGCGAGGCGCGAGCCAGCGGGGGGTTTGGGCGGGGCGGGCGGTCTCTCCTTCGGAAGAGGCGCTGGGTCCGCTTTGCTTGCAGCCCCCGGTTGCTCTCGCGGCCCCGCTCGGTCTCCCGCGGCGGAGGGGCCCCTTCTGGGCCGGCGGGAGATAAGCGCGCATTTCTGGGCAGCGAGCGCACCTTGCCGGCGCCAAGCATCTTCCTTCCCGTTCCGGAGATCGCGGAGACCAGGCTCGGTCCTGATGCGGCCAGCCCCGAGCGGGAAGGATGGCGAGGGCCCAGGGCCCCTTGCTCGCCAGCACCCCGCCCGGGACGGCCCGAGCAGCCATAGTGCGCACCCGAGCGGCCTCTGCCACGGCTCCGGGCCACCGGCTCGGCGGGAGCATCTGCGGCACCAGCGAGCGCCGGGCGGCTCTCCCCCCGAAGGCTCCGCCGCGGGGCCCGCCGGACTCACCTGTCACCAGCACCGCTTTGCCCCCGGTGGGGATCCGTTTCCGCCGGGCGCTGCTGGCCGAGACGAGCCAGCAGGCAGCCCCCGTGAGGGCGGCGCTGAGCGGCAGCGGCAGGACGGCCTGGCCCAGCGCCTGCAGGACGGCCAGCAGCCCGACCCGCAGCAGCAGCAGCCGGCTCAGCAACAGGTCCGCGCGCAGGAGCCGCAGCGCCAGGCTGCCCAGGAAGAGCAGCCACACCGAGAGGCTGCACGCCCAGCCCAGCTCCATGCGGGCCAGGGCGGGAAGCCGGCCGGGAGGAGGGACCGGGAGGCCGGGGCTGCGCGAGAGCCAGGCGGCCCGCTCGGGCGGCGGCGAACAAAAGACAGGCGGCGGCAGCGCCGGGCTGTCCCGAGCGCGCCTCGGCCGACAGAGTGAGGAGGGAAGCGGCACATGAGTTGTAAAAAAGAGGCGGAGGGCGGAGCTGCCCTGCCCTGCTGCCAATGGGAGAAGTTGAAGGCCTCTCCGGGTGGGGGGACGCAGAAGGGCCCGGGCCCCAGCCGAGGGCGCGGGGGTTCGGCGGCTGCCCTCCGGGGCTCCCCGCCGCCCGGGAAACGCTGCGCCTCAGGAGCCGCAAGAAGGCCGGGCGCAGCGGGAGGGGCCTCCTCTGCGACGGGCGGAGAGGGCAGGGCGGCCCCGCCGGCTTCGCCTGTGTGGTTCTTGAATGCGCGGGTGGTATTGCACCCCCCGAGCGGCCCTCAAGTGAGTCGCTGGGGGGGGGGGAACGGCCCCTTTCGCTCCTCCCTGGTGAAGGAGGCTCTCTGGGGCGGCACAAGGCCGAGCCCACAGGCAGCAGCCGCCCCCTGCGCCCCCCCCTCTTCCCTGCATTAATGTGGGGAGGGGGGAAGCTGTAGTCAAGGTGCTGATGGGTTAGTTGTACCAGACACAACACCCCCCCCACCCGCCACCCCCACCCCCGCCTGCAGCCCACTGGAGGATGCCTTCCCTCCTGGTGTCTTGAGGCCCTTCTTTCCTGGACGGGTGGCAAGGCCCCAGCCTTTCATGGGGAAGGGCAGCCGGGTGGTCACTGGGTGGGCTGTGCTGCCAAAAGGAAGACCAAGTCTTTTCCCCCTCCAGCATTTTCAAGCCCTGCTCTCCTCCTCCCCCTCTGCCTGTGGGTGGCCGG
Organism: Ahaetulla prasina; assembly: GCF_028640845.1. Lineage (NCBI taxonomy): Eukaryota > Metazoa > Chordata > Lepidosauria > Squamata > Colubridae > Ahaetulla > Ahaetulla prasina. The sequence goes on along the minus strand of NC_080550.1, from coordinate 26,309,614 downwards.
AGGGGCCCCTAACAGCAGCTGGCCTAAGGAGGCCTTTGTCCAGCAGCTGCACTCTTTGCTCCTCCTGCACACGGAGTGGCAACTGCTGCCTTCTCACAACCAGGGCTCCGGCCTCCCAAGACACAGGCAGCTCAGCCCCCAGGGAAGCGATCCTTGCTGGCCTCCGTGCTGTGACTGAAGCTGCCAGAAGATGCACGAGGGTGAAACTGCAGCCGTTCTCTGCTCTCTGTTTAGATCTGTCTGTCCGAAGAAGAATATCCCGGGACAGTAATTAACAGGTAAATATTAAAATATTGCAGAAGGATCCAGTGACAATTGCAGAACGCCACGTCTGAGGTCACCATTGGCTCCTGTGCTGTCCTCCCCAACTGGATCTTGGATCCAGAGGTCCAGCCTTCATGGATCTGGTTCCTCTTGATAGCAAAGAGGGGAAAGAACCACTTGCGCCTTGTCAGGCTGATCAACTTCTATGCTTTCTCTAGGTTTCTCCTTACACAGCCGCTTGATAGTATCCTTGCGCTTCCTGCCTGGTAGTATCTGGCATTGATAAACCCTGGGCAGCTGCCCAGCCCAACCTGAGTATTGCAGCAAAGTGGAAGCCAAAGTCACCCCTCTGGCCCAAAATGCCACTTGACTGTGTTGGAGGTTTCAGAAAGAGGGTGCTGCTTATGAGATGTTCTATCTCCCGCTACCAACATCGGGCACAAGTGCTACAAACAATTTTCTGCCAGGAAATGTTCCCTAATGTTGCCCATGGTTTGAGGCAGAGTCGGAGTCTAATTACTGCGGGAGCGAGCTCTCCAACTGCCTTCGTGCAGAATGTTCCAAAGGGGAGATCTTATCATCATGTCATCACTGATGTCTATTCTTTCCTTTCAGGTAATGCTTAAAATCAACATTCAATAAATCAAAGTGTTGGCTTGTTATCAGTTGTAAGGACCAAACAACTTGCATGGGGAGGCTCCTACCTGAAGCCAGGGTGGGCAACGAGACAGGCTTCTCTGAATCTCACCAATTGTACATCACATCACAGAGAAGGGTTTCTCCAGAAAATCTGGCACTTGCAGGAAATGGGGGCCCTTCTGCTAATGGATTCCCCAAACTGTTTTCTACTTTGTAGGTCCAAACCAACACTTTACAAGTTTACCTTGAAGCCAGTCAGTAATGGTGATAATGGGGGTTTGCAGCTTCTTCTGTTTGGCCCCTCTGAAGGCTGAGCAGCAACTTTCTGAGATATCCAGACCTCTCCAGTGGTTTCTTGTAACAAACAATGTGGGAGATGAAACAACGCTCTGAACTGTCAGAGGACAACAACCGAGATGTCGAGTCTTCCTGCTGGAATGGCCACAAAACCGGGCCATCCGCGCACCTCACAGCCAGACGGCCCAGAACAGTGCCATGCTAAACAGTGCCATGCACTAAAAAGGGGTTCAGAGGCCCGGCAGAAACAAGCAGAATACAAACAACCCTTTGGGCCAGTTGCCAACCAGAACAATTCTCCTGGGCAAATGGCGCCATTTCTACCTCAGAACTAAGCATTAAAACAGACTGAAATTTAGGCAGATGACTCTGTGTTATCTTAGTGGGAAAGTGGATTGATGTACCTGTACTTAAGAACAGAACGTGGATGGTGGGGGGGATTGGCTCAGTGCAATCTGCATGTTATCCATTCAGTCATGTCCGACTCTTGGCAATTCTATGGGCCCGGTCTCTGCACATCATCCGATCTTGCACTGCTTCTTTGTTGTTCTGTGCTCTGGCTGGTGTCAGCTTTGATCATGTCCAGCCACCGTGTTCTTTGGTGGCCTGATTTCCTTTTTACCACTAACTATTGCAAATCTGCATAATACAGGTCTTTAAGGTCAACTTCACCATTCTCATTGAAGCCTATTCTAGGAAGAGCCATGGAAACCCTCAGGAGCCTTCCTGGCTCTGACCACATAGAGAGCTTTGGGAGCAGAAGGCTCCACCACCCAAATCTCACCTCCAAAGATTATCAGGTGCCACTGACCACAGAAATCAATTTCGAGCCTTTTTCAAAAGGCTGAAACATGAGGTCCAAGGCACCACATCCAAGGTGCCTCAGTCTAGAATTCAAATCAGAATGAACAAAGGGTTCACCCAAACTGCCTCCAGATAAAGCAGAAGAAAGTCCACCACTAATGGTGAAGGCTAAAACCCACAATCAGAACTGTGGAGACTCATCAAAAATGTAGGCTGCAACTTCTTACTAATTTACTATGTAAGAACCGGGGAATACGCATGGGTGGAAGCCCTGGAGCTGACACATAGATGGGATGATTATTGTATTCTGCAGTAGCTGATCTTTATCATCAGCTGATTTACATCTGCAATAAAAGCAGCTTATCGGAGCCTCCCCCTTGAGTCACACGATGTGTGTTTTGTGTTCCTAGAATGATTTATTGCTATACCCAGGGACGCTCTGACCTGCCTGCTGAGATGTTAAAGGGTGGAGAGAGAAATGGCTCCTCCGCCAGCCTTGCTGCCATGAAATTAGGAGCACAGTATGCCACCACATTGCTTTAGCTGTTTTCCCAGCCACATGTCTAGTCTTACAAAGAGAAGGACCAGGGCTGACTTGGTAGCAGTGCTCCAATATTTGAGGGGCTGTCACAGAGAAGAGGAGGTCGACCTATTCTCCAAAGCACCTGAGTGCAGGACAAGACATAACAGATGGAAACTGATCAGTGAGCGATGCAACCTAGAACTAAGGAGAATTTTCTGACAGGGAGAACAATTAATCAGTGGAGCAACTTGCTTCCAGAAGGTGTGGCTGTCCATCACTGGAGGTTTGCAAGAAGAGATTTGCCTGAAATGGTAGAGGGTTTCCTACTTGAGCAGGAGGTCAGACTAAAAGACCCCCAACTCTGTTTTTCTATGTTATTTTATGTAATTTTAGAATTCAACATATTGCAAGCAGTGAGACCCTAAGGTAGACCTTAAGGTAGTCAGGTTAGTATTCCAATATTCAAGAGAGATAATTTCAGTAAGTAAATGAAAAACAGTAGGAAGGATTCCAAGGATGGAAATTTTGAAGTGATAAATAGTTCGGCAGGGTTGGAAATTTTAAAAAATAAGGTAATTAATATCCAAATAATATCAAAGAGGAAAAAATGGGAAACAGCTAATGAAACTGGCATTACTGTATACATTCATGAAGAAACTGAGAAACAAAAGGGATAAGTTTAAAAAATGGAGAGCAGAGAGCAGATTAGCAAAAGCAGATAATCGGAAGATATCTTGAATCTGAAAAGGTGGCATCATCATGAACTGGGGGAGTGAGTTGCAAAAGAGAAATGCAAATCAACATTGTTGAGGAAATGGTGAGAGAACACTTAGCTGACCTGAATCTAGTCCTCAGGACCAGGCGGAGCCCACCCCAGAGTTAAACGAACTGGCAGATGTCATTACGGTATTAGAATCCTTAAAAATACTGTATATATTATTGCTTTCTCTAATAATGTGACTGGGCATTGGATAAAGTAGATCACACCCTTCATCTTGATAAAGTGGGATAATATGGGATGAACAGTCTCACTACCAGATGAATTTAGAGTTGGGCTGAACAACCATAGTCAACATGTGGTCCTTTATAGGTCTATGTCCACATGGAGGAAAGTATGCCCTGGCATTCTGTGGATTTCTGTACTGGGCCCTGTGTGGGGCAGAAGCATCTGGATGCCCAGATAACAAAAACAGTTGGGACCTGCCTTGGCAGTAATACTTGTGAGAGAGCCCTGGGTGTCCTAACAGAGCAGAGGTGTGCTGTAGTGGCCAAAAGAACCGATGCAGTTTTGGACGCAGCAACAGATATAGTGTCAAGTTCACAGAAGGTGGTAACTGTTGGCTATTGTGTCCAGTTTTGCTTGTACAGTGTAAGAAGGATGCTGAGGAACTGGAACGAGTGCTGAGAATAGCAACAAAGATGGGTGACCAGCTTGGAGTCGAAATCCCAAGAAGAGGAATTGGATGCAAGCTGAGCGGAAGCACCAAGGCATCCTGAAAGGCTGGAAGGGCTGTTGCAGGGAAGAGAAAATGGACTTTTATCCAGGGCAGATAAGGACAGCAGGTCTCTTTGCCGTGTGCTGGGCAGTGGCATGGCTCGGCCACTGCAGCCAACCAAGGCTTCAGAGATGGGTTGGCCATGAGTTCTGTCGAGAACCAGCCTGCTTGTCTATGGAGGTTCTCAATCCCCCAGGCCAGGGTTGTCCCAAAGGAGCTTTTTCCAAAAGGCAACTGGACTTCTTGGTTTTTTTTTCTTTGAAAACATTTAGCTTCTCATCCAAGAAGTTTCTTCAGTTCTGAAGTGAAACATTTTCAAAGAAAAAACCAAGAAAGTCCAGTTGCCTTTTGGAAAAGCATTTTTGGGACAACACATCTGCTGCTTTTTTCCAGCCTCTTCCTCCCACTTGAGCTGGGCCAATTGGCTGGCTAGGACTTTCCTGCAGCAGCAGGAGGCCTATTGGGGTGGAGTTATTTGTCTCCTGTAGATGGGGGGGGGCTTCTTGGGGTAAACCTCTCCCATCTGGTGTTCCCACAGAACAGTCCCCTGCTCTTTGACCCAGATCAGTGTGTTGTGTGTGAAGAGGGGCACTGCCATTCATCACTCCACAATGCACACAGCCTTGCCCACAATTATCACTTGGGAGTTACCTTTGGCCTCCCCGCCATCCCCAGCCAGATTGCAATCTTTCAGTATTTAATGGCAACAGGAAACAAAACTATTTACTTTTTTATTAGCAATAAAAGAAAACTGTAAAATGTAATTTTGTACGCAAATGCCAATTGCATAGACAAGGAAATAAACTTCATAGGTTGCAAAAAGCTCTTTTAAGGTGGAACAGCCCAAGGCCCCCCAAAGGATGTCAAAGCTGCCAGGCAGGGAGGGGAAGGGAACCACAAGTCATCTTGGAGGGAAACGAGGGAAGGGGAGAGCCAGACCTTGCCTGGGATGCATGCAGGGAAATTTGGGCAGGAGGTCATGGCTAGAAATCTGAAGGGAAGAAGCCTAAAACTTGTTTTCAGTGGGGGCCACATCAGGGTTGAGTTTGATGGGGGTTGGTGGCTGGGGGGACATGGCCAGCTCAACATCTCTTCTGTTGGGGTACCTGTGGTGGCCCTGATGGGGCTGGGGATCCATTGTCTCCAGTGGAGGAAGGCGAGACCAGGGAGAGTGCCAAACCCTTGTCCTCCAGAGGAGCCTTCGGTCTGTTAGTGGCCAAGTGCTAAGGCAGAATTTTCTTTCTTTCCTGCCTGCCTGCCTGCCTGCCTTCCCAGCTTTCCGTCTTTTTCTTTCCTCTTTCCTGTCCCTTCTTGGATACTCAAATGCAAAAGGGGAAACATTTCTCCTTTTGTTTTGTCTTACTTTTGCATTGGTCTGCTAGCCTTCTGCCAGCAAAAATAGAACCTCAATAACCCCCTGGCAGAGGCACTGCTGGCTGGTCCTTTGCTGTTTCCGGGGCAGCCCCGTGGGCCGGATGCCCTGACACCCCTGCCCTATATCATTTCAAACAAATGGCTGTCCAGTCTCTTCTTAAAAGCCTCCAGTGATGGAGCACCCACAACTTCTGGAGGCAAACTCTTCCATTAATTAATTGTTCACACTGTCATGAAATTTCTCCTTAGTTCTGGGTTGCTTCTCTCCTTGATCTGTTTCCATCCATTGCTTCTTGTCCTGCTTTCAGGATTTTTGGAGGAGAGGTCAAACTCACCCCCCTTGTTTATGGCAGCCCCTCAAATATTGAAACACTGTTATCATGTCACCCCTAGTCCTCCTTTTCACTAGACTAGACATACCCAATTCCTACAAGGGTTCTTCATATCTTATGTTTTACTTCCAGCCCCCTAATCATCTTTGTTGCTCTTCTCTGTACTCTTTCCAGAGTCTTACCAGCTTTTTTATATTGTGGCAATCAAAACTGTATGTAATATTCTAACTGTGGTCTTAACCAAGGCATTATAAGGTAGTACTATCACTTCACATGATCTTCATTCTGCCCCTCTATTAATGCAGCCTAGGATTGCATTAGTTTTTGTGGTGGTGTTTTTTTGGCAGCTGCTGCATACTGCCGGCTCATATAAGCAGTTGTCCACTAGGACTCCAAGATCCCTCTCACAGATGGTACCTGTTCGTCCAGGTACCACCAATTCTATACCTGTGCATTTGATTTTTCTTGCCTAAATGTAAAACCTTATTTTTCTCTACACTGAATTTCATTTTGTTAGATAAGGTCCAGTGTCAAGTCCGTCAAGATCTTTCTGTATCTTGAACCTATCTTCTGGAGTCTTGGCTATTCCTGCCAGCTTGATGTTGTCTGCAGATTTGATGAGTTCCTCTTATATTCTGTCATCTAAATTGTTCATTTAAATTTCCCATCACCAATCTAATTTAATTTAATTTAAATTTAAATTTAAATTTCCCATTACCAATCTCTTTCCACTTATGACTGTGACTGTAACTTTGTTGCTGGTAATCCTTGATTTATATTGATATTTATTGTTCCTGATTGCTTATTTGTACCCTATGATTATCATTAAGTGTTGTATCATTAAGTGTTAAATTTGTACCCTATGACCATCATTTGTGTTGTAAATGTTGTACCTTGATAAAGGTATCTTTTCTTTTATGTACACTGAGAGCCTATGCACCAAGACAAATTCCTTGTGTGTCCAATCACACTTGGCCAATAAAAATTCTATTCTATTCTATTCTATCCTATTCATGAAATTGAAGAGTACTGGGCCTAAGACAAAGTCTTGAGGTACCCCATTGCATACTTTCCTCCATAGAATAGAATATAATTTTTTATTGGCCAAGTGTGACTGGATACACAAGGAATTTATCTTGATGCATATGCTCTCATTGTATATAAAAAAAAAGGTACGTTCATCAGGAATCCATGTAGATGCAGTTCCATTGAGGACTTACATGTTGGGTATAATTGGTCAGCCAGTTACAAATAGAATAGAATAGAATAGAATAGAATAGAATTTTATTGGCCAAGTGTGATTGGACACACAAGGAATTTGTCTTGGTGCATATGCTCTCAGCGTACATAAAAGAAAAGATACCTTCATCAAGGTACAACATTTACAACACAATTGATGGTCAATATATCAATATAAATCATAAGGATTGCCAGCAACAAGTTATAGTCATACAGTCATAAGTGGAAAGAGATTGGTGATGGGAACTATGAGACGATTAATAGTAGTGCAGATTCAGTACATAGTTTGACAGTGTTGATGGAATTATTTGTTTAGCAGAGTGATGGAGAAATCCATCTGGTGGTGATGCTGTCTAAACCACATTTTTCTATCTTATCAAGTAAATAGGCTGTGGTCAATTTTATCAAATGCCTTACCGAAGTCCAAATAAATTCTATCCACAGCATTTCTCTGGTCCACTAGTTCTGGTCCACTAATTCTCTGGTCACTTTGTCAATGAATGCAATAAGTTTTATCTGGCGAGATCTGTTTTTGACAAATCCACATGGGCTTCTGGTTATGACTTTGTTTCCTTCTAGGTGTTCAAGATTCCTTGCTTGTTTATCTTTTCCAGGATCTTCCCAGGTATTGATGTCAGGCTGATTGGTCTGTAGTTTCCTGAATCCACTTTTTCCCTTTTTTGAAGATATGAACTACATCAGTTCTTTTCCAGTCCTCTGGCAGTTCCCAGTGCTCCAGGATCTTTGAAAGACATGGTTCAGTGGTTCTGAGATCACATCTGCCACTTCCTTCAGAACCTTAGGGTGTGATCCACCTGGTCCTGGTGATCTGAACTCTTAAACCTTCCAGCAGCTCTTAAAATGATCCAGGTATTTATAAAACAGCGATGGGCCTTGAGGCAGAGCAGCTGTTCCCGAAAGAGTTATTAGCCAGACAATAAACAGTTAACAAGTTGCAGTGGAACTGGAACTGAAAGGAATGCATTGCAAAGCTGTATCAAGATGCAAGATTATTTTGAGGTAAGATATGAAGGGTAGGAGAATTTTTGAGAACATTTCTCTGATAAGATTCCTGTAAGCTCTACAGTAATGGAAGGGTCATAGAAATGAACTTTTTGATCAGATGGATGGCTACCCTGATCTATGACCCTGAAGTGATCCAACAGTCAACCTGAGGGAATGCAGTCTTGTCTATAAAAGGGCTGGGGGGCGGGGGGAAGTAAGTTGAAGCCTCATCATTTTCATCTCCACATTCCCCAAGATAATAATTTCACTGCCTGAGCAAGTGAAGGTAGGGTGCTTATTTTACAAAAGTAAATCTTTTAAAATCAACCAGTAGTGTTCTAGTAGACCCAGTATCAGCCCCCACCCCTCACCCAGAACCATCCCTTCTCCCCCCATCCCGGTCTACAAAGCCAGAAAAAAGGTTGAGAAACACTCTTCTAGTTCACTCACATGGCTCTGACCTCTCCGTGAAGAGATTGCCAATCCTGTGGCTGAGAGCTAACCTCTGTCCTGCCCCATCACCCTGAGTTCCTCCAGTCGACTGCCGTACAAGCAGAATTGGGCTGGTGTTCAATTAAGGCTTGCATTTGACAAAGGTCCTCCTCGGCTTTTACAAACATCTCTTCCTAAAAGAGCCCATATTCTTGGTTAGTCAATGCTTGGGCTTCTTAATCTACCTGTCGTGTCCCACTCCTCCGCTGACGGCCGGGTCAGGGAAATCCAAATCAGGCTTGCCTCTGCAGCTCTGCCCAAAGTCCTAGCAAAGTCCTCAGAGCAGGCAGGAGACCAGAAAGTGACTTCAGCAAGATATGTTCGACTTTGCCTGACTCAGAGACTGCCAGAAAGCAGATCCTTTATATAGGCCATGGGGTGTGGCTCCATGACTCAACACTCATTAAGGCCTGCCCCTCCCTTCCTTCTGTTGCCTCCGCCTATCCAGTCTTCTGATGCGAGGGTCACTCCAATCAGCAGCTGTTGGAAATAAACCTTCCTCAGGCTCACATGCTGTGGAGGAGGGGGAGGGGTCTAGCTGCTCCGTTTGCCTGGGCATGGAGCCAGGGCTGGGGCCGGGGGGTGCTCCCTCCTCTGCAGCCTGCTTGGGCATGGAGCCAGGGCTGGTATCGGGAGGTGCCCCCTCCTCTTCAGCTTGTCCGGGCATGGAGCCAGGAGGCATACATTCCTCCATGTTCGGGAGCAGATAAGAAGGCCCCGGCTGCTGTGAGAGCGGGCAAGACACAACACTACCAGAATGGCTGGAAATCTGACTTACATGAATGGTTGGCTAAGTACGGGTTCTTGAGACCAATCATTTCTTTAGAACTTGTCGTAGCAAGAATTGATTTATAATTCAAAAGGATAAGAGCATAGAATCCTGGGGCTGGAAGGGACCTCGGACGTCTTTTAGTCTAAACTCCCATTCAGTGCAGGAGACTTTATACTATCCTGGTCAAATTGTCATCCAGTCTATTTTTGAAAACCTCCAGTGATGGGGGATCCACAACTCTGGCCACCAAACCAAACTGTTCCATTGGTTAATTGTTCTCACTGTCAGGAAATTTCTCCTTAGTTCTGGGTTGGTTCTTTCCTTGAATAGTTTGCATCCGTTGCTTCTGGTCCTGCCTTCTGGGACTTTGGAGAATTAGTTGCCCCCCTCTTCTCTGTGACATCCCCTCAAGATAATTAAGATAATTATCATGTCACGCCAGTCTTTCTCTTCATTAGACTAAATATACCTAGTTCCCTCAACCATTCATCATATGGGTTAGCCTCCGTCTTTGTTGCTTTTCTCTGCACTTTGTAGGGTCTCAGCATCTTTTTTATAGCATGGTGACCATATTTGGATGCATTATTCAAGTGTTGTTTCACCAGTGTGGTAAAAGCAGTACTATCACTTCTTGTCTTGACACTATCCCTCTGTTGGAGCAGCCCAGGGGGAGTCAACCTTTTTATACCTACCACCCTCTTTTGTATCTCTGTTAGTAGTAAAATCTTCTAACCGCCCACCGGTTCCACAGTAATGCGTCGTGTATCGTTGTCTGCACATGCCTCTCGCGTATCGTGGATTGGGTTTGGGGGGGCCACCGGCTACCAGCTCTGCTTGTCTGTTACAGCTGGGTGGTGTGGAGGGAGATGTGCGAGCTATTCTGGGATGAAGCGCTTTTGTTTGCGGTCGCACTATAGCGCCATTTAGTTTCACTTACATAATGTGAACTAAACTTAGGCGCGGGCAATACAAATAGTATATTTTCAGAAATTTAAATTGTCACGGGGAATTTTATGAAAACCTAATGAAAATGTTTTTAAATAATGCTATGATTTTTTTTTTAAAAGTCAGTTAAATTTAAAAAAAGGAAAGTGCTTCAGTATTGGACAAAACCCCTACCACCCACCGTGAAAGCTGGAACGCCCACTAGTGGGCAGTAGGGACCAGGCTGACTACCACTGGAGCAGCCCAAGATTACATTTGCTTATTCGGCAACTGCAGCACATTTCTGGCTCATACTTCAGTGGTGCTCCAGGCTTCCTCTCACTGTCACTACTGTTGAGCCAGCTACCTCCTGCACCCGTGCATTGGATTTTTCCTGCCTAAGAGCAGGACTTGACTTTTCTCACCACTGAACTGCATCTTCTTGAATAGGACCCTATGCTCCAATCTGTCAAGATCTTTCTTCCAAAGTGTTAGGTACTCCCCCAAGCTTGGTGACATCTGTAAATTTGCTGAGTTCCCCTTCCCTCCTCTACGTCATTTCTGTAGATGTTGAAGAGTCCTGGGTCCAAGACCAAACCTTGTGCCATCCCAGGGCATGCTTCCCTCCATGTAGATGGAGTTCCATATAAGAACCTTAGAATGATGAAAAGGTACTTGCATTGGTATGGCACGTTGAAATTGGATCCCCAGAGAGCTAAGCTTTAGCTGTTCATGCCATCTATAAATCTTGCTAAACATTTACAATAAAATTGCAGACTATGCCCACAGAAGTGACTGAGGGTAGATATCAGTGAATCCTTGTTGAATATACAATTTGTCCTTCTAGTTATTCTCAGATTGAGGATCTTCCATGTTGTCTTTATTCTGCTCTTTCTAGTTATCAGTTCATGAGAAACACATTGAAAAAAGATGGAAAACCGTCAGCTCTTCTTCTACGCATGCGCAAGAATGACAGCGTTTTGAAATTCATGCAGACGGTGGGTCGGGTTTTCCTGGGCCGCGATGCCATGGAGGTCGAGCACCGAGCTACCTGAGCCCTCCGCCCCATATGTCATCTTTCCGGCAACCGAAGGGAGACCTTTGGGCCTCGTTAGACCCTCGGTTGCCCGGAACGGGGCTGGAGTTGCGGACGGGTAGCAGACGGCGGATGGCGGCGGCCACTTTGGAGGGGCGTGGAGGGGCGCAGAGCGGCGCTCGCTGGAAATGGCTGGGCTGGATCGCGGTTTGCTGCTTGTCGGCCATGCATGACATCGGCGGCTGGGTGTTTGCCGCTTCGTTCATCAGCGGCATTGTCTCAGCGGCATTGATACCAGCGATACCATCAGCATTATCTGTGACCGTCTGACCGCGTTATGGCCACACTCGTCATCAGCGGCTTTGATACCAGCGGCTTTGATACCAGCGGCTTTGATACCAGCGGCCTACTAGCCGCGTTGATATTGGCGGCTGGTTTGTTCGCCGCATTTGTCATCAGCGGCTTTGATACCAGCGGCTTTGATACCAGTGGCCTACCACTACTAGAGGCTTGGATACCAGCGGCCCACTAGCCGTGCTTGATATCGGCGGCTGCTGTTTGCCGCATTTGTTATCAGCGGCATTGATACCAGCGGCGTTGGACACAGGTGGCTCTGGCAGGCGGAATTAGATTTCAGCTGGCTTCTGGCCGCGTATGACATCGTGTGACATCGGTGGCTAGAAACCCTTTTTCTGCTTTCAGCACTGGCGGCATCAATTATGGACGGCTTCGGACTTAGTCATGGTAAGCATTGGCGGGTGAAACTTTTGCTGCATTTATCCTTGGTGGCACCAACGGGCGGTATCCATCAGCCGAATTTCCATCTTTATTATGCCCCTTACCGGCCGTTTTTGGCCTTGGTTCGTGACTGTCCTGGCTCTGTCCGTAGGTCGCAATATCATCTACTGACCAGGGAAGCCCTTTTTTTCCTGCTGATATTTATAATCTTTGCATGAAATATTTGCCTGCTGAACTTCTTCGATTGCGAGGTTCCCCCGCCTCGCAGGAATGGCCCTCCGGGTTATCGAGGGCCTGCCTTAACGAGGGGTCTTGGGACCCGGAGAGGTGGCATGCGATGAAGAAGAACCTCTGGGGATTTGTAAATAGGTTTTTTAAAAAGGGTTTTTTAAAGTGGGGGAGGGAAGAGACGGGTGGGGGGAAAAACCCGTTGGGGAGGGAATGTCCAGTCCCGGGGTTGGTTCACGGCGTTTTTTCATCTGGTCCGAGGGCGGGGGGGAGGGGTGTGTTCCAGGTGTTGAGGGCCGTTCCATCTGTACGGTAAGTGGGAGGGGCAGATATGGCGGAAGCAAGGGGCCGTATCATTTTTTGGGAGCACATGCTCGCTGTTTAAAAGCGATCACGTGCTCCGGCCCCTTAGTCCTTACCTGTTCCCCGGAAGGTCAAGATCCTCAGAGCTTGGGCCTCCAGTTGATGTTGTGCAATGCCCGGTCCGTGGTTAATAAGGCCCCCCTGATTTGCGATCTTATTCAGGGGGAGTCCGCGGACCTTATGGGCATTACGGAGACCTGGTTGGGCACAGAAGGGGGTGTACCCCTGGTCGAACTGTGCCCTCTGGGATTCCGAGCGTTCCATCAACCGAGGGCCCAGGGTAGGGGTGGAGGGGTGGCGGTTGTGATGAGGGAAGGTCTGGAGCCGAGAGAGTCCACTGTGCCTCAGATAGCCGGTTGTGAATCCCTCCTTGTGAAGTGGAGCCATAGGAATCAGATGGGTCTGTTGATCGCGTACCTGGCTCCTTGCTGCGTGACTACAGCCCTGCCTGAGCTACTGGAGGTGCTTGCCGGAGTGGCGGTTGAGATTCCCAGACTTTTGGTCATGGGGGATTTCAACTTGCCATCGGCCGGCTTGTCATCAACGGTGGTCCAAGAGTTCCAGGCTTCCATGACGGCCTTGGACCTGATTCAAGTAACTGATGGCCCTACACACATTGGGGGGTCCACACTGGACTTGATTTATATCTCTGGACAGTGGTTTAATGATCTGGTATTAGGAGATTTAGTGACGGTACCTGTGTCATGGTCAGATCATTTTCTCCTCCGCCTAGACTTTCAGACTGCCGCTCACCACCGCAGGGAGACAGAACCAATGCGTTGGTTCCATCCCAGGTGCCTGATGGACCCCGAGAGGTTCCTGATGGAGCTTGAGCCGTTCCCTGAGGATCTTGCCCACGGCACGACCAAAGAACTAGTTGCAGCTTGGGAACAGCTGGGGCTTTGGACCGTGTCGTGCCTTTGCGGCCTCTGACCTGGCGCAGATCTCAATTGGCTCCTCGGTTCTCTGAGGAGCTGAGAGAGATGAAACGCCGGAGAAGACGCCTAGAGAGTACTTGGAGGTCCAGCCGTTCCGAGGCTGATCGGACACTAGTTAGGTCTTTCATGAAGACCTACCTAGTGGCACTGAGGGAGGCAAAACGTTCCTACGTTTCCACCCTCATTGCGTCGGCAGATAACTGCCCGGCCGCTCTGTTTCGGGTGACCCGCTCTCTCCTACATCAGGAGGGGCGGGATGACCCCTTGCAGGGATGTGCCAAGGAGTTTAGTGGTTATCTATATGATAAAATCGCTCAGCTCCGGGATAGTTTGGACCAAAATTGCGATGATCCAGGTGAGATGACGGAGACACGTCTTGTCGATGTTGTTTGGGATGAGTTTGATTCTGTGGCTCTCGAAGACGTGGACAGGTTACTGAGGAGCTTACATGCCACTACATGTTTATTGGACCCGTGTCCCTCCTGGCTGGTGTTGGCCACTCAGGAGGTGACACGAGACTGGCTCCGGGAAATTATAAATGCTTCATTGTTGGAAGGGGTTTTCCCCGCCGCCTTGAAAGAGGCGGTGGTGAGACCCCTCCTCAAGAAGCCTTCCCTGGACCCAGCTATTTTGGGTAATTATCGTCCAGTCTCCAACCTTCGCTTTGTGGCGAAGGTTGTAGAGAGTGTGGTGGCATGGCAGCTTCCCCGGTACTTGGATGAAACCATCTATCTAGACCCGTTCCAGTCCGGCTTCCGGTTTGGATATAGCACGGAGACAGCTTTGGTCGCATTGGTGGATGACCTCTGGAGGGCCAGGGATAGGGGTTTTTCCTCTGCCCTGGTCCTGTTAGATCTCTCAGCGGCTTTTGGTATCCTGCTGCACCGGTTGGAGAGTTTGGAAGTGGGAGGCACCGTTTATCAGTGGTTCACCTCCTATCTCTCTGACCGGTCGCAGACGGTGTTGACAGGGGGGCAGAGATCGACCGCGAGGTGCCTTACTTGTGGGGTGCCTCAGGGGTCGATTCTCTCGCCTCTCCTGTTCAACATCTATATGAAGCCGTTGGGTGAGGTCATCAGTGGCTTTGGGGTGAGTTACCAGCTGTACGCTGATGATACTCAGCTGTACTTTTCCACCCCGGGCCACCCCAACGCTGTCGAAGTGCTGTCCCGGTACCTGGAAGCCATACAGGTCTGGATGGGGAGAAACAGACTCAAGCTCAATCCATCCAAGACGGAGTGGCTGTGGATGCCGGCACCCTGGTACTGCGGTTGCAGCTGACTGTTGGGGGCGAGTCATTGGCCCCTGTCGTGTCCCACTCCTCCGCTGACGGCCGGGTCAGGGAAATCCGAATCAGGCGTGCCTCTGCAGCTCTCCCAAAGTCCTAGCAAAGTCCTCAGGGCAGGCAGGAGACCAGAAAGTGACTTCAGCAAGATATGTTTAGACTTTGCCTGACTCAGAGAATGCCAGAAAGCAGATCCTTTATATAGGCCATGGGGTGTGGCTCCATGACTCAGCACTTATCCAGGCCTGCCCCTCCCTTCCTTCTGTTGCCTCCGCCTATCAAGTCTTCTGACGCGAGGGTCACTCCAGTCGGCAGCTGTTGGCAATAGACCTCCCTCAGGCTCACATGCTGTGGAGGAGGGGGAGGGGTCTAGTTGCTCCGTTTGCCTGGGCATGGAGCCAGAGCTGGGGCCGGGAGGCATACTAGAACATTCCTCCGTGTTCGGAAGCAGATAAGAAGGCCCCGGCTGTGGTGAGATTGGGCGAGACACAACAGCCCCAACAGAAAGGGTGCGCAACTTGGGCGTTCTCCTGGATGGACAGCTGTCGTTTGAAGACCATTTAGCGGCCGTCTCCAGGAGAGCTTTTTACCAGGTCCCCCTGGTTCGCCAGTTGCGCCCCTTTCTTGACCGGGATGCCTTATGCACGGTCACTCATGCTCTTGTCACTTCCCATCTGGATTATTGCAATGCTCTCTACATGGTGCTACCCCTGAAGTGCACTCGGAGGCTTCAGTTAGTCCAGAATGCAGCTGCGCGGGTGATTGAGGGAGCCACACGTTGCTCCCGTGTAACACCGCTCCTGCGCAGTCTGCACTGGCTACCTGTGGTCTTTCGGGTGCGCTTCAAGGTGTTGGTTACCACCTTTAAAGCGCTCCATGGCTTAGGGCCCGGGTACTTATGGGACCGCCTGCTGTTACCTTATGCCTCCCACCGACCCGTACGCTCACACAGAGAGGGTCTTCTCAGGGTGCCGTCCGCCAAGCAATGTCGGCTGGCGGCCCCCAGGGGAAGGGCCTTCTCTGTTGGAGCACCTACCCTCTGGAACGAACTTTCCCCTGGTTTGCGTCAATTACCTGACCTTCGGACCTTTCGCCGTGAATTGAAAACGCACTTGTTTATCCAAGCGGGACTGGCTTAATTTTTTAAATTTTTTGAATTTTAATAATTTTAATTGGGGTATTTTATTTATGGGTCAAATTTGACGGTTTTAAATTTTCGGCCACTAATAGAATATGTTATTTTAACTGTTGTTTTAATTTGTATATTGTATTGTTTTAAATCTGGCTGTACACCACCCTGAGTCCTTCCGGAGAAGGGCGGTATAAAAATCTAAATAATAAATAAATCATAAATAAATAAAGCTCAATTTAAATGAAAAAAGAATTAAATGATTTTCATGAGGTCATGTCCCAGAGCAGGGAGGCTGGTTAGCATTCCTCGGACAAAAGATCTGTTTGACCCATGTACAAATGGCAGAAGGTGGGCTGATGATGAATTGTGGTCTTTTGTGTTAACTGTATTTTGCTTTATTTTTAAATTGTTATATTTGTTAATGTTAATGTCACCGTAGCCCATTGCAAAATAGGTGTCTGGATATTGTCCCCTGTTGGGCTCTGGATGAGCCGGGAGAGACCTATGACTGTCATGGAGGACAGAACCTCTTGAGCCATCTCAGACCCAACCCCGGGTGAAAGCGGATTGAAATCCCTCAAGACCATAAGCCTGGGCAACTCTGCCACCAACCAGAAATAGAGCTGAGCAACTCAGGTAATAGGGAGGTTGCCCTGCAGCAGGGAGGCTGGTACAATATCCATAGTCTCAACTGATTGCCAAAGCCCGACTGAAGGGACAGCAACTGGAAGGCTCCTGGAAGCCATAAGAGCAGGGGTGAAATCTAAAAATTTTCCCTATGGGTTCTGTGGGTGTGGCTTAATTGGTGGGCGTGGCTTGGTGGTCAGATGACTGGGTGGGTGTGGCCAATAACAAATAATAAAAATAATAAACAAACTATAAAAAACAATGAGGTACAAAAAACCATCTTTCACACTTTACACACACACACAACACAACACAACACAACTGACTCACTGCTTTTTACAATGTAAAAGCAGCTGCACTTCACCCAAAATGGCCCCTGCAAAAGCAGGAACTTCACACAGTCACAACAAGCTCAAGATTGTTGTGACTGTGATTCTGACCCAGATTGTCGGGGGCAATAAGTTGACATAATATACAAATGGATGAAGACTATTGCTTGCCATAGTGTAAGCCGCCCTGAGTCTTCGGAGAAGGGCGGGATATAAATGCAAATAAAAAAACAACCACCCAACTTTCATACTTTACACACACACAACACAACACAACTGACACACACACACAATGCCACATACAGATTTGTGAGATTTTGTGTGTTTGTGTAGTTAGAGTGAAACACTACAGAAACACACCAAATCTCAGAAAGCTGCACAAATATTTTATTTTATTACTTTATTTTATTTTATTTTATTTATATTTTTTTAGATCAGGGGTCTCCAACCTTAGTAACTTTAAGGTTTATGGACTTCAATTCCCAGAGTTCCTCAGCCAGCAAAATAGGCAGTTTCAGTTGCTAGCAGATTAAGGCAGATGGATTTTACACAGGCATATTCATCTGCCTGAATCTGCTAGCAACTGAAACTGCCTATTTTGCTGATGCTTTGCCAGCCCGAAGGAGCAGGAATAAGGTAAGTGGGGAAGGGGCGATTGGGTGGGCATGGGCTGTTGTAAGAGGTTTTACAAATGTTTTTTAGAAGCCTGTGAGGATCAGGAAACTCCTCTGGGATCGCTAGAGGAAAAAAAGTTTTTAAAAGGCTCCTCTGACGATCCCATGAGGCTTGGCCTCAAACGCTTTTTTTTTACTTTTAAAGGCATGTTTTCGGCTGAAGAAAAACTGCTTTTAAAAGTTAAAAAAAAAATCTCTGCTGATGGTGCGGCTCAGCAGAGGCGGGGGTGGGGCCAGGGATTTTTGCCACCGGTTCTCCGAACCAGCACCCGCCATCGCTACCGGATCGGGGGAGTCGGTCCGAACCGGGAGCATTTCACCCCTGCATAAGAGACTCCCAGATGACATCTGCCACACCCTCAGCCCTGCCTTGGAGACTCAGCTGCTGCCACACACCTGAAACCCAGTTGGATACCTTTCCAAAAGGGGAACCGGTCCTTGCAGCCAGCCCAGCTTGGCAACCCGGGCCAGATGACCCATTATTGCGGACTGGCAAGGAGTTTAACAGCAGCAGCTGAAAGCCATATTAAAGCAATATATCAGAAGCAAACAGCACAAATAATAGTAAATGGTGGGTTAACAGAAACTTTTAAAACCGGGCCTTCTTTTCTGAAAGCAGCCCACCCTCGGTCTCCTTTCGTATCTTCCCATAACCCATCTTCCACCACCAAGATGTCTCTGCTCCCCCTCCCCTGAGACCCTCCAGCCCCATGCTTGCTGCTGCCAAACCAGCCCAGGTCTTGCATCATCTGCAAGGGGGCTCTTATTTATTTATTTATTTATTTATTTGATCATATTTATATACCGCCCTATCTCCCGAAGGACTCAGGGCGGTTTACAGGCACTTAAAAACACATAAATACAATATAAAAGCAATTAAAAAACTTATTCTAAAAGCCCAATAATTAAAAATATAGAAATAAAACCCAATTTAAAACCCATAAATTTAAAATCTAACTCAGTCCTGCGCAATTAAATAAGTATGTTTTAAGCCCGCGGCGGAAGGTCCGAAGGTCCAGAAGCTGACGAAGTCCGGGGGGTAGTTCGTTCCAGACACATTCTTACACATTCAGACTGGGCCATCGTAAGACTTTCCTGCACATTAGAAACATAACAGCTAGATTTCATCAGAGGCACAAAGAGAGAACCATTATCCAACTAACATACAAAGGGCGTGTATAAAGAGAAACAAAATGCAGGAGTTGAGCCGGAGAGAAATCCTTCACAAGCAGTGCCCATTCACCCAAGAGTTACTGGCTGGAACAAGCATTCTTGCCATTATGAGTCAATGAAGACAGGTAAGGAAGTGAAACTCTTGTCTTTGATCAACCGGAAACAGTGTTAAATGCACTGGTGAATTCTAGTTTTACAGCGAAAATTACTTGGCAATTTTGTTTCTAAAGAACGGCTCCCTTGAAGTCTTTCAACACAGTTATTTCTAATACCAGACTGATTTCATTTTTCATACTGCATTGTCCAGTGTGGAGGGCAGACCATCCTTTAGGCTGCAGTTGCTTTGGGGGTGCCCCACCTAGGCAGCAGGGGAGCTGGAATGGAACCCTTGCCTGGCACAGGAACCACGGGTCCTACAAATTCCTCCAGCCTGGGTCATTGCTGAGCAGGGTTGGTTTTTTCCTGAGCTCTGAGTGAAATCGAAACTCATTGTTTTGTGTCCCGTCTTCCCAAACCAGTGTAAACAATTCTGCCCTGCCTGGCACAGGATTGCCCTTCAGAGGCCTGGGAACAACAAACACCTCTCTCTGGGTAAACAGGTCCAGCACTTTCCACCTTTCCTCTTAAGTTTTTCCTTTCCAGACTCTTTCTCATCTCCGTTGCTCTCCTTTAGGCGCATTCCAGCTGATCAATGTCTTTCCTAAAAGGTGGTGCCCAAAACAAGGCATGACAACCTAGGGGTGGCCTGATCAAAGTAGAGTTTTGATTTGAACACTTACTTGTGTTGATGCAGCCCAAAATTGCATTTGCTTTTTTCTTTTTCTTTTTCTTTTTTTGCAGCTGCATCAGACTTTTGGCCCAAGTTTCTCTTACAATCCATTAATTGCCCCAGATACCTTCCCAGGTAGAGCTGCTTTGCGCTTGTTCCCCCACATCCTGTCCAGATTCCACTTGAATTTATCCTCAATGAAGTTTGTCTTGCTGGTTTCTAATATCAATTCAACTTGTCAAGTTGAACATTGAAACTCTTATCTAAGCAGTACACTATCACCACCCATATATTTTTGTCACCTGAAAGGTTGATAATTGTATTTCCCAATTCCTCCTTCAAGTCATTTATAACAACATGAAACAGCTGGAGGCCTATAGTGGACATCTGCACTAACACTTCCCTCTAACTTCAAGTGGGATTAACAACTATTCAAGCTGCTTCATATCAATCTAATGCTAGTCCAATCTATTTCATCTATTGCCATTTTTGCCTTGAATTTCAAGGGTGACTCTGCTGAATGAAGAATCAACTTGATCTTTTTCATTTAACAGAAATTCAAGATAAATACATGAACTAGATTAGACTACCATCTAATTCGGTATCTTGAGCCCCTGCTGGATCCTTGGTTTTTGCCTAGCAATTCATTCTTTTTTAACTGATCCCTCAAACTGACCTAGCCCCCCTCTTTTTTGGGGGGTGGCTCTTCTCCAGTGTTATGGCATGCTGCCTAATTTCTGAAACTACCATGAAAGGGGCCCCAGTATAACATTTGCAGCCTCCTTGAAAACCCTTAGATGTGGGTTGGGTTCCTCCTGACAACATCATCAACTTCTCCTCCTCCTCCTCCTCCTGTTCCAACTAGGGTTCAGTCTTCAACCCAAGGGAGAAAGCATCATGAATCTCGAAGGGGCCGGGCTGAAGCATGTATGAGAGAAAGGTAGGCAGGGAATAGCTCTTTACTATGAATGTGCTCAAATCTCCAGACCAAAAATCACATGCAAACTGAGGAAAAAAAGAAGTTGACAGTCCTGGTTAAAGCATTTCATTGAAAAATCCTGGGAAATGGGAGAAGAGGCAGTTGACTGAAGCAGAGATTTAATGTCTGAAGATTTGAAAAGTGAGAAAGGAGGATGCTAAACTGAGCTCTATCAAGCAACCTAAGAAGAATAGTCTAGAGCAGATTGTCAAGAGGTCAGCCTGTGAGCACAAGAAGTCAGCGAGGGTTTATCAAGAAGTCTTGCCAGATTAATTGTTGTTGTTTTTTATTGAAAGAGTTTTAAAAAAACAAAAACATTTCCCCCCCTTTTTCCCCCCTCCCTCCCAAAAAAAAACCAAAAACAAAACACCCCCCTCCCTCCCCCACCCCCCGGCTTCCCGGGTCAATCACAAGGTAAAGTTATACATAAACCAAACATAGAATAAAATTTTCCCTTCCAATCCAAATAACCACATCCAAAGCTTTTCGTCTCCCAACCCCCTCCCCATTACATAAAATAACTTTCTAATTATTCAAAGGCAATCTGATATTTCTTAATCTGATATCTGTTTTGTAGATAATCAATCCATTTTTCCATTCAATTAAATATCTTTCCTGCGTATTGTCTTTTAAAACGCTGAGATTTTAGCCATCTCAGCCAAATTAATAACTTTCAATATCCATTCTTCTATTGTAGGTATCTCTTCTTCTTCCAGTATTGTCCAATCAACAGTCTTGCTGCTGTTATTAAGTTCAAAATCAATTTAGTCTCAATCCCTGTACAATCCATTATAATTCCCAAAAGGAAAAATTGTGGCAGGAACTTTATCTTCTTCTTCAGTACATTTTGAATAATCCACCAAATTCTTATCCAAAAGACCTTAATTTTCTTGCAAGTCCACCAAATATGAAAATATGTAGCATCATCACAATCACACCTCCAACATTTCGCTTGGATATTAGGATACATACATGATAATTTTTTGGGATCTAAATGCCATCTATAAAACATCTTATAAAAATTTTCCTTAAATTCTGTGCTTGTGTAAACTTATCATTTCTAACCCAGATTTTCTCCCATGTTTCCAACATTATTGGTTCCTGAATATTCTGTGCCCATTTTATCATACAATCCTTTACCAAATCCTTTTCCGAATCTATTTCAAGCAACACATTATACAATCTCTTTATATGCTCCTGGGTCTGATTTCTAATTTGCTTTATTAAATTTTCCTCCTTTGCATTATACCAATTTTTGATCTTCTTTCCATCTAGCACTTATTTGCCCATATTGAAACCAAGTATAATTCCTCCTTCTTCATTTAATACCTGTAATGATTTTAATTGCAATCTACCTCCTTCAGCATACAAAAGTTCTTTATATGTAATCATTTCCTGTTTCTGTTCTATATTTATATTCTCTATTGCATGTCTAGGGCTCGCCCATATAGGAATCTTGTAATCTAATTTATAGGAATATTTATTCCAGACCAAAAGAGCACTTCTCAACACATGATTCTTAAAAGCCCTATCCACTTTTTTCCATAAAATAAGTACGCATGCCATCCATATAACAAGTCATAACCTTCTATATTCAAAATTCTTTCCTCTGTTAAGTTAAACCAGTCACTTATTACTGAAAGGGTTACTGCTTCATAATATAGTTTAAAGTTAGGCATTCTTAAACCACCTCTTTCCCGTGAATCCTGTATTATTTTCATTTTAACCTCGCCTTTTACCCTGCCATATAAATTTATTAATCCCACTCTGCCAATCTTCCAAATTTTTATCCTTTTTAATTATAGGTATCATCTGGAACAGAAACAAAAATCTAGGTAACACATTCATTTTAATAGCCGCAATCCTTCCCAATAGGGATAACTGCAATTTCTTCCAGCCACTCATATCATTCTGAACTTTTTGCCATAGCAAGTCATAATTATTCTTATAAAGTTTCTTGTTCGATGAGCTAATATAGACCCCTAAATATTTAACCTTTTTTACTACCTCAAATCCTGTCATTTCCTCTAGTTTTTGTTTCTGTTGTATAGACATATTTTTAATTATCACTTTTGTTTTATTCTGATTTATTTTAAATCCTGATACCTTTCCATATTTATCAATTACTTCCAACAAAAATCTACTTGAATTTATAGGATTCGTTAACGTAACCACTACATCATCTGCAAAAGCTCTAACTTTGTACTCATATTGTCTAATCTTAATTCCTCTATTTTCATTAATTCTCGTATTTTATCTAATAATGGTTCCAGAGTCAAAACAAACAATAATGGTGATAAGGGACATCCCTGTCTTGTTCCTTTCGCAATCTTAATAACTTCTGTCAAACTACCATTTACTATAATCTGTGCTGTTTGCTCTCCATAAATCGCTTTAATTATTCTAATAAAACAGTCTCCAAATTGCATTTTCTCTATTAATTTAAATAAAAAATCCCAATGCAATCGATCAAAGGCTTTCTCTGCATCCAAAAAAATAAGTGCCGCTGAAGTATTCTTCTTTTCCAAATATTCCAATATATTAATAATCTGTCTAACATTATTCCTCATCTGCCTCCCTTTTATAAAACCAGATTGATCAGTATGAATTGTTTGACTGGATTACTTCATAGATGGGTTCTGGAGAAGCTGTAGTCATAAGATCTCCTGATTTAGGTGATTTAGCAGAGCACTTGACAAATGTTCCTCATAATTTGCTGATTAGCTAGCAGGATGAGTGAGAATTAAGTGGATATTTTGTTGGCTTGAAAGATGCCCTCATAGCAACTTATCAAAAATTGCAAATTGAGGAGGTAGCACCAGTTCAATCCTTAGTCTAAGGGCATTGCTAAAGTAATGAAGGGAACACTTCACTCTAGAGAAAAGGGTGGCCGCTGGCTCCGGAAGAGGAGGCTGCAGGTGTGCCCAGAGGAGGGTGCCAGCTTGCGGCCTGGAGCAGAGGAAGCCATGATACTGCCTATCTCCAGGAAAGGCCCCAGCAAGGTCAGCCAGATGTCTATCAAGGGCTGGTGGGGGGGGGGAGGAAATCAGACTTCAGATATCTGAAAACTATCTCACAGGGCTGGGGTTGCAGTAGAGACAACCACTTCCTAGGTCCCACAACATTCATTCATTCGTTCGTTCGTTTGTCAAATACGTACAAGATAGCAGGTATAAATATGAACATGGATATGAACGAAGGAAATGAATACAGATAAATGGGGACAGTAGGACAGAGATGGTAGGCACACTGGTGTGCTTATGCACACCCTGTTTATGGACCTCTTAGGAATGGGACGAGGTCCACGGTAGACAGCTTAAGGTTGTAGCTGTGAGGGTTTGAGGATGTAACAACGGAGTTGGGTAGAGCATTCCAGGCGTAGACCACTCTGTTGCTGAAGTTGTATTTTCTGCAATCGAGTTTGGAGTGGTTTACCTTGAATTTGTTTCGATCATTTGCCCGTGTATTATTGTGGTTGAAGCTGAAGAAGTCGTTGACAGGTAAGATGTTGTAGAAGACAATTTTGTGTACTATGCTTAGATCAGACCGCAGGCTGTGCAGTTCCAGATCGTCCAAGTCCAAAATTTGAAGTCTGGTGTTATAAGGGATTCTATTTTGAGTAGAGGAGTGGATTACTCTTCGCATGAAATACCTCTGGACCCGCAAAATGATATTAATGTCCAATATACAGTGTGGATTCCAGGCAGGCGAGCTTTATTCGAGAACTGGTCCAGTAAAGGTTTTGTATGCCCTAGTTAGCAGTACAATGATGCTGAAGAAGAAGCTTCACAAGATTAGGTTAACAATTCTTAGTGCCTTTTTGGCAATGCTGTTACAGTGAGCTCTGGAGCTTAGATTGTTTGAGGTGAGTGCTCCTAGTCCTTGACGGAGTGAAGGTCATCTAGGAGGTCATTTCCACCCAACTTGTATTTGGTGCTCTGATTTTTATTGCCAATGGGTAGGACAGAGCATTTATTAGTTGAGATTGGAGTTGCCAAAAGCACGACTATTCTGACACATCGCTTTGTCAAGGTTGCTTTGTAGGGCAGCAGCATTGTCAGTAGTGTTAAATAATTGTATGTCATCAGCAAAGAGGACACAGCTGCTTTTAATGTAATCGCATAGGTGGTTGATGTAAAGCAGAAAGAGTGTGGGTCCTAGAACGCTGCCTTGGGGGACACCACTGTTAACTGTTGCCAGATTTGATAGATCTATTTTGACTACTTGTTGTCTGTTTGACAGGAATGTGGCTATCCATTTGTGCAGGGATCCAGAAATGCCATAAGAACTTAGTTTTAACAGTAGTTTATTGTGCATCACTGAATCAAAGGCTTTGCAGAAGTCTATGTAAATTACGTCTATTGCTTTACCATGGTCAAGATGTGTGGTCCAAATGTTTCTGCAGTGTAGGAGTTGCAGATTATAGGACAAATTTTTCCTGAAACCAAACTGCCTGTTAGAATGACATGCAGGTGGGCAGAAACCAAAGGAAAGAGATGGGCCCTCAGATATTTATTTATTTAAGAACATTTATAGAGCTGCCCAACTCATTCTCAGTGACTCTGGGATAAAGGATAAAATCCCATTACAAAAAACAATGACCCTCCATCCCTCTGGTGACAACAATCAAACAAGTAACTCATTCTGGGGTCCCCAGGCCTGTTGGCAGAACCAGGTCTTCAGGGCCTTGCAAAAGAGAGTCAAAGTGTGGGTCCCCTCCATGGGGATGATATTCCTGAGGGAGGGGCCACCACAGAGAAGGTTCTTCTTCTTGGTCCTGACTTGGACCTCCTTAGGAGAGGAAACCCATAACATTCCCTGCTTCCCCTCTCTGGTGGGCCAGGTAGGTCTGATTGGGAAGAGGGTCCCTCGAATAGCCTGGTCCCTAGCCATGTAGGGCCTTGAACCTTGAATTGGACCCCAAAGCCCATGCAGATTGCATAGCAGTGATAACTCCAGGCCACAACAAAGAGCACCCATTACCCAGTGCTGCAGTGATAGTGTGAGCATTAATAGGCCGATACAAATACCAGGCAAAGTTATGAGAAAGATGATTAAACAGTTGGTTTGTGGCCCTTGATGGGACCCAGGAGGGGATTATCAAGAGTGAGTCATGTCAAACCAACCTATTTTCTTGCTATAGAGACCAGTTTGGTTGACCACAAAAATGCCTTGGACATAAAGTACTTTTACTTCAGCATTTAATAAAGCCTCCCCTGAGATCCTAGACCAGAACTGGACTCTGGACCATTAGGTAAACACAGGGCTGGCTGAACCCCTGTACCCACCACCAAGTGTACATTAATGGCTCTGCTGTTGAATGAAGTCCAAGTCTTCTCAGTTTGAGTTTCTGGGCAGTTCCAGTGTGATCATTCCTCTCTTTTGTGCATTGGGCGAACCACGCATAAGATATTGCATTCAATTCCAGGCACCACATTTCAAGAAGGACAATTGGCGAAATGGAGCTTGTCCAGAGGAGAGCAACCGAATTGACAAGGGACTTAGAGGGAAATTCATACGAAGAACAGCTGGAGATATTGCATGTGCTTTGCTATAGTTTGGATGATTTTTTTGTTTTGTTTACATTTATATCCCGCCCTTCTCCGAAGACTCAGGGCAGCTTACAGTGTATAAGGCAATAGTCTCATTCTATTTGTATATATATGTATATATGATGGTGGGAAAATTGTGTCTTTCTGGGCGTGAAGGGCTGTCAGGAGATAGGGAAGGAATGTTTAAAGTTGGTTCAACAATCGGGGTAAGGAATGGTAGCCCCAGATGACAAGGGATTCATTTCTGTCTGACACCAGGAAGTATTCCCTAACAATCAGGCCTCTTCAGCAATAGAACCACCTGCCTCAAGGCGGCCACCTGCTGAAGAAGCTACACAGGACAGAGAGTTGACTTCAGTTGCCTTTAAGATTTCCTTTCAGCTTTAGCATTTTATGATTCTGGATCACACAGAAGTTCATTATTTCAGAGGGCACAACACAGCAACAGCTTTAAATCACAGAGAGGCAAATTTTGACTGAATGTAATGGAAACAGCCAACAGTGGCAAAATGATGGTGGACTCTTCCTCATTGGATAAGGTCAAGCAGAGCCTTGATAGCTACTCATTAGAAGGGGAGTATGTAGAATGTAGAGGGGAGAGCCTTCATGGCCTCAGTGACTCTTCTAGGATTCTAAGGGTTGGTGTACGCACCTCTTTCAGAAAACCATCTGGGGCCAATGAGAGAATCCTTGATCTAACAGCAGGTGAGAAGCAGGTATGTTGGCAGAACTCGAGTCCCTTGCCCACTTAAGCTGAATGCCTCTCATGCTCCAAGCAAAGCTGTCACATCCGAGGCCTCAAGGGCTGCGAGGAGCTCCTGGGATATCAGCCAGGCTGGTCACCTTCAGATGCCCTTCTGTTCCAGGTGGTTGGCTTGTTCCAGCCGCCTCCCCCCACCCCCCCACCCCGGTGCTCCCTTAAGAAGCTGTTGACAAAACATGGGGGTGGGGTGGGGTGGAGGGAGAGAACAACTCAAAACCAGTTAGTCTTAGTAAAACGCTTAAGGGGAAAATGCCAGTTCAGGCCATTCCTCTTTCAAGGTCAGCGTCTTCCATGTCTTCAGGTGCTGCACATACAACACTGTAAACAGCCTGTATTTTCACTTTAGACAACCCCCCCCCCCCATTACTGCATTTTAATCCAAATTCATATAACTTGAGAACAAGGAGGCCCGCTGGACACAGGTCTCTCCCTTTGGCCGCCCATGCACCTCAGCCTCAGGAGCTTCCCAGGACTCGTCAGCCTCCTTGTCAGCAGGCATAGCTGAGCGGCTGTCCACAGCTTGCCAGTTTGGCAATGCGCAAACAAAAGTGGATGCCCTATAGGAGACCTTGCCACATGGCAGGGACCTTTTGAAACCTCACATGGGGAGAGAGGGTCTTGGCTAGGCAGTAGCAAGAGCCTTTAGACTTATATACCACTTCACAAGGGCTTTCCAGCCCTCTCTAAGAGTCAGCCTTTTGCCGCCAACAATCTGGCTCCTCACTTTACCAACCTCGGGAGGATGGAAGGCTGAGTCAACCTTGAGCTGGTCAGGATCAAACTGCCAGCAGGCAGCAGAAATAACTTGCAGTACTACATTCTAAGGACTATTCACCCCATTTGCAAGTTTCTAGTACACTAGAAGCTGCATCCATTTCAAAATTTGGGGTGGGGGAAGCTACTTCTGCTGCTACCACCGGTCCTCCCTCCACACCACTGGTTGGGTAAGGAGAAGACTAGAGAAGTCTCTAATGACGATCATAAAAGCAGGCCAAAGACACCCAGCCCTTCTCGCAGGCGGCTTCCCATCCAGAAGTGGGGGCCCTCAATACCACAAAGACAACCCTGGCTGAGATGCTGCCAGGGACAGAGAGCCCTGCCAGGCTAAGGAAGGGAAGTTGCCAGGTTCTCTTTACACTCAAGTCAGGAAGAGGCTTCAGCCAAAGTGGGAGGGAAGACAGAGCTGAACTGATGGCTCTCAGGTTCCTCCTTGGCCTTTTCTGATTCCTTCCTGATCCAAGAGCTCCTTGGGAAAGGGCTGAGCCTGGGGGCCAGATTTCTCCTTGGGTGGTTCTGGCACTGTAGTTGCACCCTGCTTTTCCCCTTTTGCTCCCCCACTATATATTCTCGCGAGGTCAGCCATGCCTGCAGACAGCAAGCCAAGCAAGGCAGGGCCAACAGACTTTTGCAATCACGTGACAAGATGAAGTTCACTTCCCATTTACCTGCATTTTTCTTTTTTAATGCTTTAGTTCCCCTGGCATACAGTCTGGGAGCTTTGGTCCTCCGGCCCTGTCGAGCCAAGCCAGTGGCACCCCTGGGAAGAAATGGTGGGAACCGAACAGTTGTGAAAGATATGGAGAGCTTCTTGCATGGAAAGAACCACATCAACTATGCCTTGCAATCAGGCAGCAGGAAGACCTCAAGCACCTGGGATGGAAGGCCTCGGCCATCCTTCAGCTGGGTGCTTCACAGGCAGCCTTAGATTCCTCCAGGGCAAGTTTCAAGCCAGTGGCCTGAGGGCGAGAGGTGCAGTGGCCAGTCCTGGGCTCTTTCGGCTTCTCCATCTCTTGGGGAAGCCCCTCCCATGCCATTGGTGGGCCATTTGCATTCAGCAGGTTCTGACCAGTTCTGGAGAACCAGTAGTGGAAATTTTGAGTAGTTCGGAGAACCGATAAATACCACCTCTGATTGGCCCCGCCCTCATCTATTCTCTGTCCCAGCTGATTGGGAGGAAATGGGGATTTTGCAGTAACCTTCCCCTGGAGTGGGAAGGGAATGGAGATTTTACAGTATCCTTCCCCTGCCACGCCCACCAAGCCACCACCCACAGAACTGGTAGTACAAAAAATTGAATCCCACCACTGGCTTGCAGCCCACCCTGAAGACATGGGACCGAGGGGCCCTCCTCCCCTGCTGGCCTTGTGCAAAAGGCGCCTGTAACCCATCTGGGAACCAGAGGGGAACTTAAAGGCCCTGGGGGAAGATGCCCAGCACCAAAGCAATAGTGGGAATGAAGGCGAAAGCTTGGCAGGAGCATGGAGAACTGGCTACGGAATACTTTGCCAGTCCTGAAGCCAACAGTGCCACAAACGGTTATTCATTAACAGATCACCTCCACACCCACATAAGCCACAGGGTGAGACCAGCCATCCCTGTAAAGCTGAAGCCGAGCAGAACCGCATGCAGAAACTCAGGTGCATCAAATCTTGGGACTTTCTGACAAAAGAGGTGGCCCCCTAATATTAAGTTGCATCAGTTCCATCAGATTCCCAGAGCTTCTTCAACTGTCCCACCTCATACAAGGAAGATCATGTTGAATTCTGGACTCTTTCTCAGGAAAAGATTTGAAGGCTGGTTGCTGAATATTGCAATAGTGGTTCGTGGTGTAAGGAAAGCATGTATATGACTCCAATGAATGCTTAATGAAGAGTTCGGATTTCAGCTGGAATGCGCGGTGCCTTTTTGGTGGTTTCTTGCATTTGTAGTTGGCTATATCAGCAATACCTGTGACATTTCAAGTGTGTTGCACTGAGGATATAGATAGATGGATGGATGTGTACTTTTGCATGCGGACAAACTCTGTTGTCAACTAAATGATATCAGACAAATTATATAGTGCAGCAAGGAATGTGGATTTAAAAAACTAATTATTAACAACCAAGGTAGCTTTATTTAATAGACAGAAAGGAATGAACAATTTCTACATAAATGGTGAAAAACAAGATGAATGTGTATATCCCTGAAGGATGTTTACTGAAGACAGGAAGACAGATGGAGGAGTTGAGACCCGAGATCTTGGCAAAGACGGTGAACAGCAGGAGGAACACTGGCCAGAAAGTGCAAAAATGGCTCCGTACCCATCTGTCCTTCTGCTCACTTTATTATATACTACAGGGAGGTGGAAGTTAAGAAATAAATAATGAATTTATAATGAAATGTCTTCTCTTGCTAACAAAGGATGTTGTTGAATGGGGATGGAATGAGTCCTTAAAAGTGTGTGTGTGTGCAGAAGAGATTGCAGACTGAAGGCAGGGCGAATGCAGACCGAATACGAAGGAAGCCCCAGCACAATAGGGGCACTCTGGTCACCCAGAGAGAACCTGAGAATCCAGTTGCAAACCCGACATGTGAAGAGAGAACAAGTCAGGAGAAAGAGGCAGAAAGTGGCATTTCATGGAGAGTTTCCAGAAACAGAACATGAGACGTTTAAAGGACAAAAGCCAGCCAGACCAGACCAAGAACAAGAGGAGTAAAAAGGGGGGGGGAACCCTTCCAGCTACCTTTCCCATCTTATTGCAAGTTTTTCTCCACTCTTCCTCTTTCCACCCAAGGAGGCGTGTGTGTAGAAGCTCTCTTCCTGAACCTCTCCAAGATGCCACGGGTGCCAATGGCTCTGGAGACTTGGGCCAGGCAGAACCTGTGGCAGAGCAGATTCTGTGCTGCATTGGCTCCTCTGCCTGGCCTAAAGACCACCGGAGAAAGGGACCCCCAGCAGCAGGCAAAGCCCCCTTCAGCTCTTGCTGCCTCTTCTTCTCTGGAGTCTGCTCAGGGGCTGCTGGGCCCCAAAGCTCAGATGTGGAGGGAGGGGGAGAGAAATGCTGTTGGGGAAGAAGTGGGGAGCTGGGGGCTAGCCAACAGTCCTTTTCTGTTGGGGGTGGGGTGGGAATTCCAGACAGCTCAGTTTTCAAACCACTTAATGAACAGCAACTGAAAAGGTAACAGACGGGATAGGAAACGAGAAAGACGGCCGCCTGGCCAGATTCGCAAGAACAGCTTTTACTTCTCGTTTCTAACACTGAATTCCAGGAAGGACCAAGCAGGCCTCGGAGGCTCATCCTTGGACGGAGGCAGCGACGGCGGCAGCAGCAGCAGCAGAGGGGCTGGGCAGGGAGAGCTGTTCCTTTGGCCTGTTCTCCATTAAGCCTGCCCTTCCCCATTGCAGGACTTGGATGGGTGGGTGGGTGGGGTGAACAGCAGCCACCCTCCACCCTCTGAAACCGAGGCCTCAGCTCCCCAGCCCTGAGTGGGAGCAGCCACACAAGCACACAGGCCAAACACAAAGCTTTGGCCAAGCAAAGCTTGCTCTCCTCAAGGCAGAAGGGGCCAAGCGAGACCCCCCCCCCCAGCCCCTCTCGGTGAAGGGAGGCAACCTCCCAAAGGGAAAAGCTTCTCCAGTTTCCCCTCCTGCTTCTTCCAGCTCAGGCACGGCCTCGTGGGGTTCCTCAGACCGCCACGCCGGCTGACTGTGCCAGGCCCAGAGCCTGCACCAGCTCCTCGCTCAGGCCGCTCTTCAGGGTCCGCCTCACTGCAAGGAAGGAAAGGGGTGTGTGTGTTAGGGAGATGCAGAGGTTCTTGGCGGCTGCGGGGTCTGCCTTGAGAGGGGACCCGGAGCCAGCGGGGGGGAGGGGGGGGGAGACCTCTCCTCCCACTCCTGTCTTCCACATCAGTTGCCCACTCCAAGAAAGAAGCCACGTCTGGGCTCCACCAAAGTGACAGCGCAGGCAACACTTACAGGACTTCCTGTTCCCGCGTGACCGCCGGCGCTCTTTGGCCGGGCCTGAGCGTGCAGGAGACCTCTGGGTCACAGACTTGACCAGGCGGTTCATGATCTCCTCAGAAGCATCCTCGAGAGAGCCAGCAGCTTCCTCCTGCGGGGTGGACCCTCCGGCGGGACTCTGCTTCCCAGCACCTAAATGGAAAAACTCCTGAGGGGTGGAGGGAGTTGCTGACCTGCTTCTGCGAGGGGGTGTGTGTGTGTGGGGGGGTGTTGAGCTAGCTCACATGTCTCTCCACGTAACTTCAGTGCACTTTTCAGCCACCCCCCCCCCCAATTAACTTCAAACTTTCCCAGAACCCTAGGTGGGTCTCTTTGGCCCCATCCTTCAGCAGATGAGGCTTCGTCTGCCCTGGGGATGCCTCCTTCCTCTGCCTTGCTGACCCCCATCTCCAGGATGTGCTATCATCTAAAGATAACCCGGGTGAAACTTGTGGCAACCAATTGGGTGAAGGGTTCGAGCAATCCGCCCTGGGCCTGATTCTGTTGTGAGAAAGAGGCTCCCCTTAAATAAGAGCCCAACATCTGGAAACAGAGGAAGCACACTTGTATGGGCACGCCCAGGGGTCAGGGGGTTCCTCTCAACAGATCTGCAGAAGGTCCCTGGCTAAAGAAAAGCCACAGAAGGCTACAAGCGCACACTTGGATTGTTGCTCTGCAGAAAGCCAGATAGAGAGTGGGAATGAGCTCCTTGTGTGGCCCTTTGCACCAGGATGCTTCTCTGCCCTCTGATAAGGGCAGCACAGGCCGCCTTGTGCATCATCATTCAATTCGCAGGAAGGCCTGGCCCCACTGCCTGTCGCCACTCCAGGGTCACAGCACTGAGCTCTTACTAATTCAGCTAACAGGACTTAAGATCTGTCTGGATCAGACGCCACAGGAGGAGAGGGAGGGCAGCAGGGGAATACAGGAGGACCTTTAGTAATGCTGGCAGTTACGGAGGGGGAGAGAGAGGAGAAAACCGGAGGCGTCCAGAAGGACCTGAAAGGGGGACAGGGATTGCTAGCAGCTGCCAGAGAGCCCAGAAAAGGGAGCCCTGCTCAGGAGGCGGCCCAGGCCAAATCCTGCCCCAGCTGCCCCAGGGCTTCTCTGTTTCTCCCAAATAAGACATCTCCTGATAATAAGCCCAATCGGGTTTTTGAGCGCATGGCAATAAGGCCAAGCGCTTATTTCAGGGTTCAAAAAAGTATAAGTCAGGGTCTTATTTTCGGGGAAACACAGTAGTTCCTACCTCTGCTGGTGCGAGAGCGATGGCCAGGGCCTTCTGCTGGGGAGACGAGCAAACTGGTCATGTCTTTATGGCTGGCTTCGTCCTTTTGCTCTGGGCTGGCTGATAGCACAGCATGAGGGGCACAGCTGTCTTCGGTCTTGCTAGCTGCAGCAAACTTCTCCATCTGCAAAGAGAGAAGATACCCAAGGACGCAATCCCCATGGTGGCTCTTCCTCCTTCCTCTGTTCTTGGCAACCGTAAGGCCTCCCAGAGGAGGGGAGAGGACGCAGGTGGATCGCCTCTTTTTGTGTGGCTTGCTGGACTCAGACAGAACGTTTTGAGCAACCTTGGATGGCTCACCTCAGTAATCATCCTGCCCCGTGTCTTGTTCCTCTCCCGATAGGCCGCCCGCTTCTTCTGCTGCTGCAGGACACGCTCTCGGCACGTGTGGTACTCCAGGGCAAACTCCCGCAGGAGCCGGCAGAAGCTGGTAACCCTCATGTTCTGCGCCGAGTGTGCGTCGTAACCCAGGAACAGGAGAAACAAGCGGAACCTTGAGAGAGAGAGAGAGAGAGAAAGCCTGAGCCTCGGTGGCACAGTGGTTAGAGTGCAGTACTGCAGGCTACTTCTGCTGATTGCCGCAGTTCGGCAGTTCGACTCTCACTGTCAGGGTTCCAAGGAACACCCCCAACGAAATAAAACTCTGAGGCCCGAGCTTCCTCAAAGTTCCAATTTATTAGAGATGTCATATTGGCACATCTGGGAAAACCCAAATCTGAAAGCTTCCAGGTTTTCTCCACCCAGCTAACAGTTCACAGCCCTGCCCCACATCCACAAGTTCATCACATATCCCAATCAACTCTTCACCTTCAACTGGATACAATCTCCAGGCAGTCTCCAGCCAATGCAGGCAAAAGTGTCCTTGAATACGGAATGCCGTTATGACTAACTTTCTAACGTTCCAACAAAAAACCCCTCCCAATTTCCCAGGCTAAATTCCTAACTCCCATGTGGCAGTTAGGAAGAAGAAGAAAAAAAACTGTCTTCCAAAACTGACACTCAAAGACTGACTCAGCTTTCCATCCTTATGAGGTGGGTAAAATGAGGACCCAGATTGTTGGGGGCAAGAGGCTGACTCTGAAAACCGCTTGGAGAGGGCTGGAAAGCACTATGAAGCTACAAATTGTAGTTGGCACTGCAGGAATCTGCTCGTGTGTGTCCACTCACCCTCGTCCCTAGGAAGGACCTCCGGGGACCCCGAACAGATTGAATGATGCCAAACCCAGACTGGGCCTGAACCCCTCCAGAGGGGGCTGAACTGAAGGATGCATGGATCAGCAGAAAAGCAAAAACGCTGCCCTCCCCCTTGGAAAGGAAGACTGCAGCCCTTGGGCAGAAATTCCCTCCCGGGACAGCCTGGTTGGTCTCTCATCATTCCAGACTAGATTCCCATCTCATCTTTCAGCTTCCAAGCATGATAAAGGTCTTTTTAAAATTAGATACTCAGCAACTTAACATTAAATGAGCAATTACTACAAAATAAGCAAATCACCAAATTGAACAAACGCACCAAGAAAAGGAGGAGGGAGGGGGGGTGACAGCAGTTTGTTCCAATGGGGCACCTGAGCAGGGAGAGCAAGCAGCGTGGTTGTCTTCGTAAGGCTACGGCTTCTGCTGGCCCCACACTCTCTCGAGGCCATGTCCTTGGCTTCCCCTGGCCTTCCTCTGGGGGCATCCCAGCTTCCATCCAGAGACAGCCCTGATCCGAACCTGTCCAGTGTCTGCAAGTCCCACCAAGGGTGGCGAGGTCCGTGCAGTGGCCAGCAGGTGAGGCAGGCAATTCAAGACTCCCCTTTGTACCCAGACACTGAACCACCTGGTCAAATTCTAGCTATGCCATTGGGGGTGGGGCTGTTTTCTGGATCAGGGGGTCTTTAAGGGTGGGATAGTTTCACCTCAGGGATGTGCAAAACTGTACTGCCCGTTCCTGAAATATTTGGGCATTCGTTTTCCCCAGGATGCTCCAGTCTGGAAGTCCCATGGGAGACCCGACCCTTTCCAGAATGAACCTCCCAGAACAGGCAACGGTCTGCCACACAGTCCAGCCGCACACTGGGGAAACAGTGGACTCTGAGGAGCTTTGCCTTCAGCTCCTTCATTCCCTCCAGCCTGGCCGACCCGGCCCTTTATGTTGGATGCCTCGGGGTCGCAACCCAGTGCCGTCATCTTGCTGTAATGTGGCCAATCCAGGGATCAGTTCCACTTAAAGGAAGCTCAGCTGTCTCCTGGTTGCCCGTGACCCCTTCTCTTGTGGGAAACTGGATCTGACACTGAGCGGAACACTGCTTTGTTTATGGCCATACACACAACAGAGGCCCTTCTTGATGAGCGAGAGGGGACCGGCCATTACTCATCCGGCAGGACTCGGACCATCTAGAGACTCTGACCTGTTCAACACCCGCCGGTGGACGATCTTAAGGAGTCCCATTTTCTCTGTACTGGCCTGCAGAAAATCCAGCAGCTTGCTCTTGAGTGCTGGCTTGCACTCGTGTTTTGCAATGGCCTTCAGGTGCTCCCAGGAGGCTTTGCACCGGCGCTCCAGCTGCAGGAGACTTGCTGCCAGCTCCTCAAAATCCACCTGAGGAGATAAGACGAGAGCTGTAGATGTGCCGCCCCTGTGGGATTTGGGCTGAACCTCAGCACCCAAACTCAGCCTCCCGGGTGCAAAACGAGGGAAGGAAATCCCTTCACCTTGGCACAGCGGGTGAGGGCAGCGATCTCCGAGTAGAGGTCTGTGGTGGCTGGGAACTCTGCCACCACGAAGTGGCACAGGTGGTGCAGGAGGCTCTGTCGGTGGACGGTGTCTTTTACCTCCGACACTTTGGCCAGATAGCTGAGCTCAAACCCTCGACTCTGAAATGCAGAACCTTGTAAGTGCCAGGAAGAGAAGAGGTTCTTTCCTCCTGTGATGGACGGGAAGCCTGTCCAGAGACAGTCCACAAAGAGCAGAAGTTCTGTCCTGGGTGGCCCTCAGGCGGTCCTATTTTGAGCCTGGATGTGTTAAAAGGACTTTAAAAAGGACTCAAAGGAGCAGGCTATAGGAGGGACACCTGGGCAGGCTTTGGCCTAGCGTCCCGTCTTAGAAACCAGCCCCCAATCCCAGAGACCTTCCTAGAGCAGATAGGGAAAAAGGCGGGAAAAGGTGTGCTTTGGTCATCTCCAGGTACATTCTGATCCAATGCCTTGGCCTTGGGCAGGGCTAGGTGTCAGCTTGGTGCCTTGCTGGCGTTCTGCCATCAATCGGAGAAGGGAGGGGGGAACAAGTGGGCAATAAACCCTTATTGTTTATTACCGTATGCCTCCCACCGATCCGTACGCTCTCACAGAGAGGGACTCCTCAGGGTGCCGTCCGCCAAGCAATGTCGGCTGGCGGCCCCCAGGGGAAGGGCCTTCTCTGTCGGGGCTCCCACACTTTGGAACGAACTTCCCCCGGGCTTACGCCAAATACCTGACCTTCGGACCTTCCGCCGCGAACTGAAGACACATCTTTTCATTCGCGTGGGGCTGGCTTAAATTTTAAATTACATA
Organism: Ahaetulla prasina; assembly: GCF_028640845.1. NCBI lineage: Eukaryota > Metazoa > Chordata > Lepidosauria > Squamata > Colubridae > Ahaetulla > Ahaetulla prasina. The sequence continues at coordinate 26,273,292 of NC_080550.1, read as the reverse complement.
AATTTTATCGATTTTAAATTTTTTACTAATTTTAAATGGGGTTTTGGTTTTTATAAATTTTTAAAGTTCTAGGCTAATTATAATAAGTTTTTTAACTTGCATTTTAAATTGTATACTGTAGTGTCTGTATTTTATTGTTGCCTGTACACCGCCCTGAGTCCTTCGGGAGAAGGGCGGTATAAAAATCAAATAAATAATAATAATAAAATAATAATAAAGCTGTGTATCTTTATGATGGGAAATTGGGAGGGGGAATTGACATGTGAGGAAGAACAGAGAGGTTTGGAATCCAGTTCATGCTAGTGCTGACGTCTTCAAGACTGTATATCCTGAGAGTGGAATTTCATCAGCACAAACACCTCAGTGTTTCCCAAAACAGCTTGGTGGTGCTGGATTGGCTACACATGGGCGGATAATGTTGGGGGGGGGAGAGGGCTAGGGGAAGACAGGGGTTTAGATTTTAGATTCCGCTTGACTATTGCAATCAGTGTCTCTTAGTAAAAGTGCCTTTTCACTTCAGCCAAATGGAGTCGAGAGTTTTACTTTCCTAGGTGATCAGACTGGGGCAGGTCTGACACCTGGCACGAGACTTTCCTAGAAGACAGCCATGTCATTCTTCACCTGGGAGCCGTTCAGGAGGTTGCCCATGGCTAGAAGGGTGGCCAGAATACACCTGAAGGTCTGGTTTTTGGCTAGTTGCTCCATGCCCAGCTTCAGATCGAACAGAGGCTCTACAATTTCCTGAAGAGAAGAAAATAAAGAGGGTTCCACCTCAGAATTTCCTGAATCTCAGGATGGGCGGCAAATACATTTGATCAATAAAATAAATAAAACCCTCCCGGAAAGGGAAACCCTGAAGGGAAGGAGAGGGAAGGTTCAGAAGAGAACCATCTGGTCAGACACTCAATGCGTGGAGTGACATCCCCATCTCCAAACCTACCGATTACAGCAGACCGCAATGCCACACGAATGCCTCGTATTAATAGGGATGCTCGGTTGCCAGATTGATACCTGGACTTGCCCTTCCTTACTAACCAGGAGATTCTTCACGCAAGCTAGCAGAGAGGGTCGCCCTGAAGTCCAGCTGTGCGCCCCTTTCCTCCTGGACAATCCGGGATCTGCACAAGTACCTTCTCCAGGGCTTCGTAGTCCAGCTTGAAAGCCCACAGCTGGAGGCGAGCAGGGAGCTCTGTGATGGAGGAGAGTGTGAGCAGGAATTGCTCAGCTGACCCCAGAGGGAGATTCGGGTTTGCCAGTTGGGCCTCCTGGATCTTCTGCTTCTCCTCGTCTGTGGGAACCATTGTCAATATTTTCTGGTTAAACAAAAAAGCCAGAGGGACTAAGGTTAGTCAAAACCTCCTTCAGATCCATCCGAGGCTCCTGATGTTCTCCTGCATAGAAGGTTTCTGAAGCACCGAGGACAACCATCCAAAGGCACCCCAGGAAATCCCTTCTCACCTCAATCCCTTCCTTATTGATTGCAAACTCATCGAAGTTGAGAATGGCCGTCTTGATGACGTGGATGGGAGGCAACACCGTCAAGCCAATATTGATGGCATTGCTCCTCTTGGGATCCAGGATCACAATCACCTTCCTTCCGTCTACAGCTTTCTAAAAGGGGAACAGCAGAATTGGAACAGATGAAACACAGGATCCGGGAGCACCTTTATCCATATTTGTTTTGATAAGTCCCTTGTAAGAAAGAAACCCAGGTACGTTTTTGCAAACTCCACCATTGTAAGTCAAGAAACTCAGAGGCTCCTGAGGATGCAGAGCTGAGGCCAGGACAAGCAAGGCCCTGAAGTCTAAAAGGGAAGGCATCTGCCAGGCTGAGGCAAAAGTCACCCTGTGCCACAACTGCTCTACTTCTTTATCAACACCAGCATTTATGCCCAAATGCCCGGAGCAAGAGAAAGAAACCTTTCCATGGCCCGACCCAAACAAGGACCAGCTAGATCAGAAGAGGTCTGCTCTATCTGCAGCTCAAAAGCACAGCAGCCCAAAGATCTGCAAAGCTCTCTACGCAGAACCCCTGTGGGCAGTGAGCCCAAGGACTGGTGGGAAGCTGCTGTGGAAAAGACAGGGAAATGGGGGGAGGGGAAACAGCAGTTTCTTTTACCCTTGCATTTTGAGCCCATGCAATGGCCACAGGAGAAGGTTGAAGATGAGGAGCAGCTCACATTTCCAAGATGGGAAGTGATGTCAGGACAGCTGCTGTTCTCAAGATTCTGTCTTAGCCCCAGTACTCTTCAGCGTTTTCATAAATGATCTAGGTTAGGGGAGGGGAGGAGAACCTACCCAATTTGCAGATGAAACCAAGCTAGGGGGAATAGCCAACGCTTTAAAAGATAGGATCAAGATCCAGAAGGATCTTGATACACTTGAGCACTGGCCTCTATCCAACAAGGTAGGTCTAGTCTAACAAAGAGAAAGATGGTGACAACATGGTATAGTCTTCTAATATTTGAGGGACTGTCACAGAGGTCAACCTATTTTCTAAAGCACCAGAAGGCAAGACAAGCAATGAATGGAAAATTATCAAGGTGAGATCCAACCTAGAACTAAGGAGAGATTTCCTGACGATAAGAACAATTAACCAGTGGAGAGACTTGCCTTCAGAGGTTGTAGGTGCTCCATCACTGGAGGTTTTCAAGATGAGGTTGGACAACCATTTGTCCAGACTGGTCTGGGGTCTCCTGCTTGAGCAAGGGCTTGGACTGGAAGACCTCCAAGATCCTTTCCAACTCTGTTATTTTATGTTTTCTTAGCCAGAGGAAAGCTTTGATATGCCAAGTTTGAACCTCATGCAGCAACTTACCTTGGAACTCGGAGCCTCCTTTGCCCTGGACTCAAAGAGATGTTCCAGCTTAGCGGAGTCAATCTCGACCTTCTCCAGGGATGCCCACAGAGTAACCTGCCCAAACCGACTTTTCCAGGCAGGGCCATCTATGTCTTTCAGCTCCTTCCAGAAGAGCTTGACGGTCTTCTTTTTCTTTGCAGGGGAGCTGGCTTCTCCCCCAAGGGGGCTGCCGAATGGAGGCGGAGGGGGTGGACCAGGTATGCCAGCTGGGGGAGGCGGAGCCGGAGGAGGTGGAGCACAACCGGGAATGGGAGGAGGAGCCAGGTCCTCACTTGCTCCCAAAGCCATGTGGGGCAAGGCTGTCTTGGCCACCACCTTTGCTTCTTGTACATCAAAATCTTCCTCCTCACACAGGTCTGAGAAGTCCAGATCCTGGATCTTCAGAGGTTGAGAAGCAAGCACCAGTGGACCTCCCATTACTTGAGCCCTGTCCAGGCTCTTCAGACTGATTTCAGCTTCAACACTGAACTGGCTTTGCAAGGGGAGGGCCCAAGATTCGGTCTGTTGCCCCATCCTCTCCTGGCTCTCCTCTTCCCGGTGCCCCATCCTCCCCGTCTCTTCCATGCCTTGATCTGAGAGCAGCGTCCTCTCCGTGCCTGGCGGGCTCTTATTAGCGAACAGCATGTCGAGCATCAGTTTTCTCTTCACAGAAGCATTGCTGCTCTCGAGAGCCCCACTGATGCCACCCGGGGCACATTCTGGGTCTGGGCCCAAGATGCAGGAGGTGTCAAAGAGGTGGCTTAGAGGGGCATCCTTGGGGGACACATTCTCCCTGCCCTCCTCGCGATCCAAACCAGGCTCTGAGCTGGGCTCTTTCCCGTTGGCGTTTCCGTTTTGTCCTTCACTCTGCCTCCCTGTGGCAGAAAGGGGCACTAAAAGAGGAAAAGGCCAAGCAGAAGAGAACTGAACCAAGGAAGGGACAAGCTGTGCCACAAACGAGGCTCCCCCTGCACCCCGCCACGCTACCTGGGGCCACTTGCTCAGTGCTTGAAACCGCTTCAGCAAGAACTTCTGCTCGTCCCCGGGTGATGGCACTGATCTTCTCTTTCTGAGAGGCAGCCAGGTTTTCTAAAAAACGGGCTCTGCAAGAGAAGAGGACACTCCACACCACTGCATTGCGGACACCGTCACCATTGCGTCCAGCGGACAGTGCCACAATCATGAGCTCTCTTGCCAGTCATACATGCAGTTGCTGAGCAAGAGAGGGCCGGCCAACCCTGCCAGCCCCTCTTGACTTTCTATGAACATTTACACAGGAACACCCTCCAAAGGCAGATGCTACAAACAGGCCTATTTTGAGGATCAAGACTCCCCTGTTTTTCCAAGGGATGACCATTGCTGGTGGTTTTTGGAACTCCAAGGCCAAGCCAAGGCCAACCTCCCCAAGGCAAGGAATTTCCCTCCTGTAGCCACTGATACTAACACAGGTTTAAAGGAAGTCTGTGACCCCTGGAGTTGCGCCACAGCATCAAAAGAGCCTCTGTTGGGGAGGACTCATTGCCCAGCACATCAGAGGGCTCTGGCTATCAAGGACTTGGACGAGAGAGTCAAGGAGGCCTCAAAGTCTGCCCAGGGTACAAAGCAGGGCGGGTGGGTAACTCTGTCGACAGAGGGATGCTTAAAGGTTCAAAAAGATCCGAAGAGGCTTGAGTAGGGGTGAAATTGATAGGATGGAATTTAATGGGAAAAATATAAAAATCCCCATCTGGGGAGGCACAAGACCAGGAGAGACCTGCCTCAAGAGAAGTCCAGGTAAAAGGGGTCTGGGTGTCTCCGCTGACCCCAAGTTAAACTGAGCCCAGCAGCGCCTCGTAGCCGCGAGAGGCAAATGCCACCTAGGGATCATGATCAGGAGGGCTAGGTCCAGATTTCAGGAAGTCCAATGTCCAGTTGTGGGCGTAAGGACGACGACGAGTGAAGGCCACCATGATGCTTCCAAATCCCAGGAAGACAGTAGGAAAGAACTTGCTACCTTCAGCCGACAGAGAAGACAGCAGGAGCCCTTTGTGGCACCAAAGGGAGAGGGGGTGTATTTCCTCTTGGCCCAGAGAAGAGGACTAGAGCCAGAGGGTGAAAGCTGTGAGGAAGGAGCTCCATCCTGGACATCAGGAGAACTTCCTGAGTTCACAAGTTGTCTGGCAGTGGAACAGACGGCCACATGAGATGGTGGGCTCTTCTGGGACATTTGCTTTCAAACAAAGGCCAGATGCTCATCTGTCAGAGTTGCTGCAGTATACCTTGCATTCAGCTGGGAACTGGACTGGATAACCTTTGTGGTCCCTTATAACTTTATGATAATATGAAAACACATAGAAGAACTCAGCTGGCCTCAAAACAATAAACGTTGCCCATAAAGGTTAGCAGTAACAGTTAAGCTGTAAGCTAAGATACAGAAAAGAATATCAAGGATCTGAGATTCTCTGTTTCAGGTGTAATTCCTGTCTTAGGGAATCCAGTTGTCCTGCTCGCCCTCATGCAAGGACAACTGAGTGTCCTCCCACAGGTGAGGCAGCCGAAGGATGACACAAGGTGCTGCACTCCAAAGCTGGGCTGCTCCACTGCCCCACTTGAAGACAGGCAGGTGGGCCACGGAAGATGCCTCGATGTGCAGCTTCCATTGGGGCTGTCTTGGCCATTGGGTGGCTCCAGCTGATTTTCGGGTTTGCTGTGGGGCTGCCCTGTCCTGCCCAGATCTCTTCACCTGCCCTCCGTCCTCTCCCGGCTGCAGTGGGGACTGGCAGCCTGCCTTCCTTTGTAAAGAGGACCAATCCAACCGACTGCCCCCGAGTGTTGAACCCAGGGCTTCAGGCCTCAAAGAGGCTCGGTGACCTCTCAGAGACAGCCAGAAGGTCCGGCACTGCCGAGAGGCTCAGTGTGACGGAGGCCAAAAGAGCTTCTGGGTCTAAGGCCATGAGTGGGGAATGCCAGGGAAAGAGAGAGGGGAGCCCTCCTGGCCCTTCTGCCTCCGGGCACAAAAAACGGAGACCCACAGACCTGCTGGATGCCACTTGGCGAGGCTGCTCATTTCCTCCCAGCCAGAGGTGGGTGGGGGTCCCTTGAAGAGGAGGTCTTCCTCAAAGGCCTTGAGGCACAGGGGCTGCCACCTGCCCCGCCCTGAATGCCACAGGACCGATGGGGAGACCGAGAGTAGCAAGGGAGAGACCCACAATCTTGTTCCCGTAAGCTTTTCGCGCTCTTTCCTCGGTGGCTTTACGAGGTCCTCCTGCCAAGCGCAGCCCTTCTCTTCTCCCATTCTGCCTGAAGCACAGAAAGGGAGCTCGGACGCCTCCTAATGTCCAGCGACCCTCCCGTTTGGGCAGGAGCTGCTTCTCTCTCTCCTCAGGCCATTTGCCTTCTGACCCTCTTGGTCACTTCAGACTGGACTCCAGGCCGGACAAACCTGGCCTGGCCCTTTGCATGGCAGCCCTACCCAAAGCCCACCTGCTCATCGCTCAGCCCCGCCCATCATGCGCCATCCGTGGTCTGGTTTCCTGAAGGGAAGAGGGACTGGGAGGGAGCCTAAGGCTGTGTGTGTGCAAGGCCATCTAAATTTTCTTTCTTACTGGTTCTGTGGGCATGGTTTGGTGGCCGTGGCTTGGTGGGATGTGTGTGTCATGTGACTGGGTGGGCGTGGCTACATGATTGGGGGATCACAAAGACAGAAACTCACTAACAATGTCCTGCTGGAGCAGGGTTGGACTAGATGACCTCCAGGTCCCTTCCAGCCCTGGATTATCCTCTGATCTAGTGCCAGGTTTATAGTCCTTCCTTCCTTTCCTTTTCTTTCCCTCCCTCCCTTCCTTCCTCTCTCCTTTTCTTTCTTTCTTTCTTTCTTTCTTTCTTTCTTTCTTTCTTTCTTTCTTTCTTTCTTTCTTTCTTTCTTTTTCTTTCTTTCTCTCTCTCTCTCAAACAAACCCCCCATCCCCCCATTTTTTGCCTAGCAGGCTTCATCTTTTTTACCTTTTAAAAAATGCTTTTAAAAGTAAAAAAAAAAAAGCCTCTGACAATTGCGTGGCTCAGCTGGCCATGGGGGCCCCCCGGGGATTTTTGCTACCGGTTCTCCGAACCACCCGCCGCCATTGCTACCAGATTGGCTGATCCGGTCCGAACCGGGAGCATTTCACCCCTGGTGTTGCCCCAGACGTGCTCCCCACAGCCCTTCCACAGCCCTGACTCCCTTCTCTACTGCCTGGGGGCTGTCACTGGGGCCTTTCTGTTTCATGCTCCGGTTCTGAAACATACCTGCTGTGCCAGCCAAATCTCTCTATCCCCCTCAGAGCTTTGCACCAGAATAACGATCACTAAGCCATCCAGATGGGAGTCGGGATTCAAATCTAGGAGCCTCAGATCCCCAAGAGGAGATCCAGGCTGCTTCCCTTCCCCTGAGATAGGCTAGACCTAGCAGCTGACTTCTTTCTCCAGAAATCCCTCATTTACTTGATTATCAACTGTATGTGGCCTTGCACAATGCATGTAACTGCCATGCTGGGCCTCGCCCACCCTATTCCCTCCTCTGGTGACATTGCCTGGGGTAGCACAAGCCGTACATTAAACGGTCACCTCTCATTCCAGAGACTGATCTTCACGTCCCCAGCTTGCTCTATGATAAATCAATGTGTGCACAACACACAAAGCCCGGCGTTTTAGTATCGGCACCACTGTATGAACTTGAAAAAACAACTGTTTATACCCCATGGCTCAGGGGCAGGGAATCTATTTTAGCCATGGGTTCCCAACTTCCCTGAAATCCAGAAAAAGGATCCTTTGAGATTGAGCCCATCTTCTGGCTCAGGTCTTAGAGGAGGCTAAACCCACCGGGAGTTACCACCTGTGACCCTGGGCACTAAGGGGGGCTAAGTGCACCAAAGCAAAATGCTCCCACTTTTCTTTAACTGAGAAAAGGCTGCAAGAAAATCTGCCTCCGGGCTGCTTGCTTTCACTTTTGAAATGAGTTTCAATCCTGGTTTGTCAAGGCACTATTTTTCAGGTGTTTTTTTGTTTTTTTTTATTAAGGGTCTCCCTGTGAACAGGCAAGGGGCATTTACCAGATAGTTGAAGAATTTGCAGGTGGGCAGGAGGGAAGATGCTGGGCAAATGGCCCATGCGGAGGTCATGTGCGGGAGGAAAGAAGAGGAGGAGCGTTATGCACCAGCCTGGCCCCAATGGCTCTCTAACAGCACTCCAGATCCCAAATAAAATGCAACGGTGGGTCTCAGGATCAGACCAAAGTTTTCCATTTTATACACATCTGTGTCTTATCAGGTCATCCTGCCTAAGTAAGCAATGGCTGACCAGCGACCTTTCACACGGCTGGCCAGTGGCCTGTTTGCACAGCCCTCCGCGCAAGGCCGTGGGCAAGGAATGGCCACCTGGCCCAAATAGTTTTGGCTTCAAGCTCTTGCTGCCAGCTGGAAGGAAGTCGGTTTTCTAGGCTTGCCTCAAGGCGGATCCAAAACAAGTGGCAGAAACTGCCCAGGTCTCCCAGGGGGGCTATTTCTGCCTACAGAGAGAGGGGACCCGGAGGGAAGGAGGGGGGGGGGGCTCAGACTGGCAAGTGGAGGAGTTAAATAATGTGAGCTGGAAATGGATCCCAGCTAAACCACTGGACCCAGGACCAGGAAGGGAACAGGAGCCTCTGGCTTGGCAGGCCAGCTCCAGCTCTATCCAGACCCTCAGCCTGGCCAGGGGTGCACACGCCACTCCGTACTTACTCAAACAGCCTCAGAATGGGCTTGTCCCCACATACCGGGGGGGCTTCCTCTTGCCTGGGAGAAAAAGGGAGTTAATGCTAGTGGGGTCTCTGCACCAAGCCACAAGCTCGGCCAAGCCAGCCCCAAAGGCAAGAGAGACATGCAGCGGGGGAGGGGGGGAGGGGCACTTTCTGGAAGGAATCGCAATCAGAATGGCCATCATGCCAAGATACCCCCTGCTTGGATTCTGCAACGAACCGTCACCCAAAGCAGGAACGGAGGTCTCCCCGGATAAAAGTAGAGGCGCCCCCTTGTGGAACGGATGGGACACGGGGACCCCCTTCCCATCTAATTCTGAGGGGTGGAAGCTGATGGCCCCAAGACCCCAGCCCAGCCAAGCAGCTGCCTCGGGCTCCTGGCAGCCAGAGCGGGCAACTGAGCCACAAGCATCCCCAAAGGCCAACCGGGGAATTTCTTGCCAAGAAACCGGCACTGCTGGCAGGGAGGGTGGCTCAACGCCGCCCACCCACCCACCCACCACACACAGGCCGTCTTTTATCGAGCAGAGGCAGCCACGACACGCAAGCCCTCACTGACTTACACCACTGCACACCACACGCAGGCTGTCACTTACCAAGCAGAGGCTGTTTCGTGAAGTCTGGAAGAGGAAATAGCATTTAAGCCGGGCAGGTGCTGCAGAGAGCAAGAGAGCTGAGAGAAGCTCAGAGCAGCTAGAAAGAGAACAGACCCGCCGCCACCTGCTTCTCAACCCACCCTGAAGGTCCTCTGCACACAGCCCTCTGGCGCGCGCCAACCCAGTGACGAGGGAAGCAGCCCAAAAGACAGAGAGCGGTGCTTGGGAAGGAGGGGGCTGACTCTGGGGCCACCTCTGTGCATCACATGCCATCCTCCCTGACCCTGGGAGCCGTGTCCCCAAGAGGCAGAAAGGGCCAGATTAGCCACCGGTGGCCATGCGCTGCCAGCTGCAAGAGCCGAGCCTCTTCCTCTCCCACAACCTGCAGCTGAGGGCCAAGGCTGCCCCAGCACCATCTGCTTGAGAACAGCGAGCTCTGTGTGTCCCCCACACAGAGAGGCACCCGGAACCTCCCGTCTGTTGACAAGGACTAATTGCAGAGATGGGTCCCTGCCCAGGAAAGACCCAGGAAGACCTCTGGGCAAACCTCCCACACCTGCAAGTCCCCCCCCACCGCCCCCCCCCATCTCAACAGAGGCTCCTCCAGTCCTCTTGGCCGCCTAGCCGGGACCTACTTGAAAATGCTCCTCTCGCCCAGGCCAGCCAGCTGCTCTCCTTCCACGGGGGCCAGTGGCGCAGAGAGTTGCATGCAGGAGGTGCTGCTGTAGGAGCCCTTCGAGCTGGGCCTGGAAGGGAGGGAGGGGAAGAGCTGCAGCAGACTGGCCACTTGCCAGGGAGGCCCGGCTTTGTGGGCCCCAACAAGAGCCAGATTAGTGGTTCAGCATGGCAGCCTTAGGAGGACATGCGGGACGGGAGTCCAGTGGCCAAGACAGATGGAGTGGGCCCCCCATCCATGCCCCACGCCCAACTCACGGCTGCTCACAGCTCTCTCCCTCCAGGCCCGGAAAGGCATCTGCAGCAACAGTGGCACCTCTGTCCTCCTCCTGGCCCACAGCACTGAGGAAGGAGCGCCGGGCCCCCTGCCGGCCCTCGTCCCCTCTCCGCCGCTCCTTGGCACGGGTGCCCAGCAGAGGCTCTTCTGCCCCATCCTCCTCCTTCAGGGCATTCTGCGGATCAGAGAGCCGGTCAGCAAGCAAGCGGGCACAGGCAGGCAGCAAGGTGGCCAGAGGCGACTCCTGCCAAGGGCCTCCCTCTGTGGGCCCTCACCTCATAGAGGGCAAGTTGCTGCCTCAGATCCGGGTCCGTGCCCCTGCTGGCCAGGTGTGCCTGGACGAGCCGCTCCATGCCCTGCTGCTCCAGACAATCTGTCACGTCGTAGAAGGAGTCTTGGTCAGGGAGGGCAGCCAACGTCTGCAAGCCCCAACAGGACACAACCATTAGCCGGGCACAGCCGCCCATCCCAGGAGGTGCCACCTGCACGTCCTGCCTCCCCTCACCTTGTTGATGAGGGTCATTGCAAACACCTGTAGCTCAGTGTCAGCCCCGCTCTTCTGCTCCAGGATGGCCACAAGGCGAGACCACGGAAAGGCACCTGAAAGGCAGCAAGTAAGGAACAGAGGACGATCTCCCAGCTGCTTTCATCACCACTTAAGGCAGAACGTCTTCGGTTCCGAGAGACGTGCCAGGCCCCTCTTCTTTCTCCCACAGAGAGACAGCCTGCATCTCGCGGTCCTTGGGGGCCACCAAAAATGGTTTGCCTGATGAGACTAGAGGTTGGCCCTTTCCAAGGAGAAACCAGGAAGCACCAGGCTTGACTCGACTCAGCCACCTGCCAAGTCAGCAGCTCGGCCCTGCGCTCACCTCTGACCTGCTCTACAGTCCCCACAGCCTGGATCAGCAGCTGGGCATTGGACTCGGTGAACTCCACAAAGACCAGGAGCAGCTTCAGGGCCGTCTTCACCACCAGGCGGTACTAGGGGAAGGAGAGGGAAACCACGTATGCCAAACGAGCCAGCCTTCCCTGGCAAAGAGTACGAGGGCTGTAGAGATGGGCACCTTGAAGCGTGCCAACCATGCCCATTGCTGGGGTGAGCAGGAGAGATACACGCCCAGCGCTTCAAGCAGGTGAAGAGACCTTTCCCTGATGTCTTCTCTGAGCTCCCTCCTCTGACCCTCCTCTCCTGACTGCCCCGGGAGCTGGGATTCTGCCTGAAGGTCTGAATGATCCCGAGGGCCACCCGGTTCAGGGATGCTCTTGGTGGAGGTGACATGTGGAGAGGTCCTTGCTCCCTGGACAATGTCCTTTCAGGTGCCAGCTGAAGGGCCCGGCCACGGAAGTGCAGGTGCTCTGGGCTCTCCAGCCACTCAGGCAGCAGACAGGATGAGCTGAGCCACCCTTCTTTCCTTGCCCAGTTCACCTTCCAGAGCTGCTGGGGAGGGCATTCATGAGACAGCTAAGGACAACCCGAGCGTCCTCAGCCGGCATCTTCACTCACCAGGCTGCCCGTCAAGGTGTAGAGCCACTGCACTGTCTCTGGATGCTGGATCACCCCCATCATTCCGTCCACAAACAGCATGATCTGGCTGAGAGCTGCAAGGGGGGGAGAAGAGCGGTCCCATGGGAGCCCCAGCGGCACTTGGGGGAGGAAGGGGTGGACCAGGCTGCTCAATTGCTGGGCATTGCCTGCCGGTGGGGTGGACTTCTGCAGAACATGCAGCCCGAAGCCCTCCTTTGCAAAGCCCACCCCCATCCGCTTCCTGCTGCCTCACAGGAGGACCCAGGTGAAAAAAGGGCTAAATTCCAAAACAAAGGTGAAAACCTCAGGGCCTTTGGCTCTGTGAGGTAGAGGTTCCCCATGGGCCTTGGCCCCTCACTGGCCATGGAGTGCAGCCCATGACCAGTGAGTCTTTTGCAAATGCATAGCTTGGAGGGGGGGGGCGACCAAGGAAGCCACTGCGGATGCTTGCAGAGAAGCGCAGTAGAGTCCCTGGGCGAAGGTGGCGCTTCCCACACTTGGGGACCATGGGAGGGGGATGGATCGGACAGCCCCCTCTGTGCTCAATCAGACACCTAAAGTCTACCTTGCCTCTTCCTGCTTTGTTACTGCACCCAAAGAGGATGTGTTGGGGAGCAGGAGGGGGGCACATGCCCTGGAAACATAGGAAGCTGCAGAGCGCCAGCAGCCTTTCTCAGAAAGGGAGGCAGAAATAGCAGGGGGTCCTCCCCACTGGATCGAGGCTCTTCCCCCGCCCCTCCCCCTGCCCACAAGTGGCTGGTTGTTCATTCAGTTCTCCACCAGGGGGCAGCCGAAAGACATTGCTGGAAGAGAACCATAGGGACAACCCCTCCTCTCTCCCAGGGGCTTCTGACTCCCCCCAATTTAGCCAGGATCCTGCCTCCCCAAGAGCATCTGCTCCTCCCTCTACGGGAGGCAGTGAGGTAGAAAGAGGGGCAAGGGATGCCCGGGACATGCAGGGAAGCGCTCCCTTTGCTCCCGGGCCTGGCCGCCCCCTGGGCCAGTTCAGCCGCTCAGTCAGACTCACCCCGCAAGATGTAGTTCTGGTAGTTCTGGTCAGCTTCAGCTCCCACTGAGACGAGACACGTCAGCCCTTCGGAGTTCACAAACTCGGGCACCAGATCCTTGTCATCCTGCAGCCGAGATGCAAAACCTGAAAGACTCCCCTGAAGCACTGCTTCCATTGGGCTGGGCTGCCCCATCCCTTGGCATCTCCCGCCAAGGCCTCAGGCAGGCAGGGATGTTGGCAGGGCCGGCCGGCCGGCTGAGCCTCACCTGGAAAAGCTGCTTGAGGGAGAAGAGGGAACGCCTCAGCTCCGGACCCTTGGAACGGTACAGCTTCTCTGGGGAAGACAAAGGGGTCAGCCTCTGGAATGGGGCTCAATTCCCTCAACACTGTCAAACTATTCACTAAATCTGCACTACTATTAATCTTCTCATCGTTCCCATCACCAATCTCTTTCCACTTATGACTGTATGACTGTAACTTTGTTGCTGGCAATCCTTATGATTTATATTGATATATTGACCATCAATTGTGTTGTAAATGTTGTACCTTGATGAATGTATCTTTTCTTTTATGTACACTGAGAACATATGCACCAAGACAAATTCCTTGTGTGTCCAATCACACTTGGCCAATAAAAATTCTATTCTATTCTATTCAGAAGACCCAGCTTGTCTCCAGCTGGTTTCTGCAGGGCTCCCCCTCGAAAATACAAGGAGACCTGGGGGTCAAAACTAGAGCTGACTTTAAGTTAACAGAGACACAACCAGCACAATTCCCTTTGAGGCACTCGGCCATTCCGGAGAATTGGGGCCCTTGGTTTCTACCCCAAGACAAGCCAACCAAAATCCAAGCTAAATTGTTTGCGTGTGGATGATTTGGAAGCTCCTTCCTTCGGGGCTGGTGGACAGATGGGCCCCATTCTTGTTCCTTGGGGGTAACGTCAGTCAAGGAGGCCATGAAGGAGGGATTTGGTAACTAACCTGAGCAGAGCACCTTGTAATGATCTGCCCAAAGATAAGCCACAATTTTCTCCTTAAAAGGCAAAGGTGCACAGGGAGTCTTCGACTTGCGACCACAATTGGGCCAGAATATCTGTCACTAAGCAGACACTCACTGACTCTGCTTGCCGGAAGCCTCCTGGGGAGATTGTAAACGAGCTGCCTCAGGGATAAGTCAACTCCTGACCTCCGGACCTTCCGACGAGCTGAAGACATTTTTGTTCCATCGCGCAGGGCTGGCCTAATAGTTTTAATGGGGTTTTATTAGAGTTTTAATTCTTCTTAGCCAAATTGAATTAGTTTTTAAAAATGTTTTGTTTTTATAAAACTCTTTCAATTAAAAAAAAAAATGCTTTTAAAAGTAAAAAAAAAAATGCTTTTAAAAGTAAAAAAAAAAATGCTTTTAAAAGTAAAAAAAAGTTCTGACGACCGTGCACCACAACTGTGATCACGGAACCTTTTTACCTTTTAAAGCACTTTTACTACCGGTTCCGGAGTAAAATGTACTGTCCGTGCACACATGGTGCGCCCTTGTCGCGTAATGTGAATGCGCAGCCAGGGAACTGGTGGCAAACCGGTTCAGATTTCACCACTGGTGGGAAGAGTCAGGTCTTTGCAGCCCTCTGGAACGAGCTGCCTCAGGGATAAGTCAACTCCTGACCTCCGGACCTTCCGACGAGCTGAAGACATTTTTGTTCCATCGCGCAGGGCTGGCCTAATAGTTTTAATGGGGTTTTATTAGAGTTTTAATTCTTCTTAGCCAAATTGAATTAGTTTTTAAAAATGTTTTGTTTTGTTTTTTATAAAACTCTTTCAATTAAAAAAAAAAATGCTTTTAAAAGTAAAAAAAAAAATGCTTTTAAAAGTAAAAAAAAAAATGCTTTTAAAAGTAAAAAAAAAAATGCTTTTAAAAGTAAAAAAAAAAATGCTTTTAAAAGTAAAAAAAAGTTCTGACGACCGTGCACCACAACTGTGATCACCGGAACCTTTTTTTTACCTTTTAAAGCACTTTTTACTACCGGTTCCGGAGTAAAATGTACTGTCCGTGCACACATGGTGCGCCCTTGTCGCGTAATGTGAATGCGCAGCCAGGGAACTGGTGGCAAACCGGTTCAGATTTCACCACTGGTGGGAAGAGTCAGGTCTTTGCAGCCCTCTGGAACGAGCTGCCTCAGGGATAAGTCAACTCCTGACCTCCGGACCTTCCGACGAGCTGAAGACATTTTTGTTCCATCGCGCAGGGCTGGCCTAATAGTTTTAATGGGGTTTTATTAGAGTTTTAATTCTTCTTAGCCAAATTGAATTAGTTTTTAAAAATGTTTTGTTTTTATAAAACTCTTTCAATTAAAAAAAAAAATGCTTTTAAAAGTAAAAAAAAAAATGCTTTTAAAAGTAAAAAAAAGTTCTGACGACCGTGCACCACAACTGTGATCACGGAACCTTTTTACCTTTTAAAGCACTTTTACTACCGGTTCCGGAGTAAAATGTACTGTCCGTGCACACATGGTGCGCCCTTGTCGCGTAATGTGAATGCGCAGCCAGGGAACTGGTGGCAAACCGGTTCAGATTTCACCACTGGTGGGAAGAGTCAGGTCTTTGCAGCCCTCTGGAACGAGCTGCCTCAGGGATAAGTCAACTCCTGACCTCCGGACCTTCCGACGAGCTGAAGACATTTTTGTTCCATCGCGCAGGGCTGGCCTAATAGTTTTAATGGGGTTTTATTAGAGTTTTAATTCTTCTTAGCCAAATTGAATTAGTTTTTAAAAATGTTTTGTTTTGTTTTTTATAAAACTCTTTCAATTAAAAAAAAAAATGCTTTTAAAAGTAAAAAAAAGTTCTGACGACCGTGCACCACAACTGTGATCACGGAACCTTTTTTTTACCTTTTAAAGCACTTTTTACTACCGGTTCCGGAGTAAAATGTACTGTCCGTGCACACATGGTGCGCCCTTGTCGCGTAATGTGAATGCGCAGCCAGGGAACTGGTGGCAAACCGGTTCAGATTTCACCACTGGTGGGAAGAGTCAGGTCTTTGCAGCCCTCTGGAACGAGCTGCCTCAGGGATAAGTCAACTCCTGACCTCCGGACCTTCCGACGAGCTGAAGACATTTTTGTTCCATCGCGCAGGGCTGGCCTAATAGTTTTAATGGGGTTTTATTAGAGTTTTAATTCTTCTTAGCCAAATTGAATTAGTTTTTAAAAATGTTTTGTTTTTATAAAACTCTTTCAATTAAAAAAAAAAATGCTTTTAAAAGTAAAAAAAAGTTCTGACGACCGTGCACCACAACTGTGATCACCGGAACCTTTTTTTTACCTTTTAAAGCACTTTTTACTACCGGTTCCGGAGTAAAATGTACTGTCCGTGCACACATGGTGCGCCCTTGTCGCGTAATGTGAATGCGCAGCCAGGGAACTGGTGGCAAACCGGTTCAGATTTCACCACTGGTGGGAAGAGTCAGGTCTTTGCAGCCCTCTGGAAGGCTGCAGCTGGGCAGGGCAGCATAAACTCTCTTGAAGGAATTGCACACACCAACAACAGCCAAGCCTCCTACAACTGACCCCATTTCATTGGGTTCACAACCCTAGTGATCACAGAAAAGGAAGTGCAGGACCTATTTCACAGACAAAAGCCAGGAAAAGCTCCAGGCCCAGACAAGATAACTCCTTCTTGCTTCAAACGCTCTACCATCATCCCAGTGCCAAGAAGCCCACCATCAAGGAACTGAATGACTACAGACCAGTTGCTTTAACATCTGTAGTCATGAAAACCTTTGAAAGGCTAGTGCTTTCCTACCTGAAAACCATCACGGATCCGCTGTTAGACCCCTTGCAATTTGCATACCGAGCAAATAGATCAACAGATGATGCTGTTAATATGGCTCTGCACTACATCCTACAACATCTTGAGTCTCCAAAGACCTATGCAAGGGTCCTTTTGTAGACTTTAGTTCAGCATTCAATACCATCATTCCAGACATTCTTCTAACTAAGCTAACCCAGCTACAGGTACCGGAACAGACTTGTAAGTGGATCACAAGCTTCCTAACAAACAGGAAGCAGCAGGTGAAGCTAAGCAAGATCACATCAAATACCTGTACAATTAGCACAGGCCCCAAGGATCGCCTCCCCCAAAAGCTGGTGGGGCAGCTCTGCAGGACTCCGGGGATCCCTCGGCAAACAGCTTGGCTCTGTTCACTCGAGGAAGATCCCAAGGACAGGCTGAATGGATACAGCACAGCTGAGCCCGGAGGACCATCCTCAGCTGAAGGATCACTGAAAGAGATCACCGAGTGGATTTCCACTCCCTGGTGCAGTGCCAGCACTCCATGTGTGAACTGATTGTTACCAGTGGCCTCCCATCGACCAGTGCGCTCCCATAGGGATGGTCTCCTCAGGGTGCCGTCGGTCAGACAATGTCGGCTGGCGACCCCCAGGGGGAGGGCCTTCTCCGTGGGGGCCCCTGCCCTCTGGAACGAGCTGCCTCCAGGGATACGTCAACTCCCTGACCTCCGGACCTTCCGACGCGAGCTGAAGACATTTTTGTTCCATCGCGCAGGGCTGGCCTAATAGTTTTAATTGGGGGTTTTTTATTAGAGTTTTAATCTTTCTTAGCCAAATTGAATTAGTTTTTTTAAAAATGTTTTGTTTTGTTTTGTTTTGTTTTGTTTTTTATAAAACTCTTTCAATTAAAAAAAAAAATGCTTTTAAAAAGTAAAAAAAAAAAAGTTCTGACGACCGTGCACCACAACTGTGATCACCGGAACCTTTTTTTTACCTTTTAAAGCACTTTTTACTACCGGTTCCGGAGTAAAATGTACTGTCCGTGCACACATGGTGCGCCCTTGTCGCGTAATGTGAATGCGCAGCCAGGGAACTGGTGGCAAACCGGTTCAGATTTCACCACTGGTGGGAAGAGTCAGGTCTTTGCAGCCCTCTGGAAGGCTGCAGCTGGGCAGGGGCAACATAAACTCTCTTGAAGGAATTGCACACACCAACACACACACACATACACAGAATTTCAGAAGCTTTTATGAGCTATGATTCCTTCTAACAAGGTGTGAAGACAAAGAACCCAGCATTTTGCTGCCACTGGGCCAGTTGCAGCTTCAGGATGGTCTCCAAGGGCAACTCCACCTCAGGCATGTTGCAGTAACCGAAACAGGAGATGATGCAGCACAAACAACCGGATGCTCCTTCTGGGCGGAGTGGAGGGAGACGCTGGAACTCCCTTTTTCCTGCTCACACAACCCTCCTGGCTTGGCCTCTCCAGAAGGAGCCCCAGGCCAGGCCGGTGCAGGCAGGAGAAGCCAGAAGGCCTGTGGGGCTCCTGCTCACCACAGGCCCCAAGGATCGCCTCCCCCAAAAGCTGGTGGGGCAGCTCTGCAGGACTCCGGGGATCCCTCGGCAAACAGCTTGGCTCTGTTCACTCGAGGAAGATCCCAAGGACAGGCTGAATGGATACAGCACAGCTGAGCCCGGAGGACCATCCTCAGCTGAAGGATCACTGAAAGAGATCACCGAGTGGATTTCCACTCCCTGGTGCAGTGCCAGCACTCCATGTGTGAACTGATTGTTACCAGTGGCCTCCCATCGACCAGTGCGCTCCCATAGGGATGGTCTCCTCAGGGTGCCGTCGGTCAGACAATGTCGGCTGGCGACCCCCAGGGGGAGGGCCTTCTCCGTGGGGGCCCCTGCCCTCTGGAACGAGCTGCCTCCAGGGATAAGTCAACTCCCTGACCTCCGGACCTTCCGACGCGAGCTGAAGACATTTTTGTTCCATCGCGCAGGGCTGGCCTAATAGTTTTAATGGGGGTTTTTATTAGAGTTTTAATTCTTCTTAGCCAAATTGAATTAGTTTTTTAAAAATGTTTTGTTTTGTTTTTTATAAAACTCTTTCAATTAAAAAAAAAAATGCTTTTAAAAGTAAAAAAAAAAATGCTTTTAAAAGTAAAAAAAAGTTCTGACGACCGTGCACCACAACTGTGATCACGGAACCTTTTTACCTTTTAAAGCACTTTTACTACCGGTTCTCCGGAACCTGAGGTTAAAAATGCTTTTAGCTTTGGATGTGGTTGTTTGGATTGGAAGGGAAAATTTTATTCTATGTTTGGTTTATGTATAACTTTACCTTGTGATTGACCCGGGAAGCCGGGGGGTGGGGGAGGGAGGGGGGTGTTTTGTTTTTGTTTTTTGTTTTTTTGGGAGGGAGGGGGAAAAAAGGGAGAAAAATGTTTTTGTTTTTTTATAAAACTCTTTCAATTAAAAAAAAAAAAATGCTTTTAAAAAGTAAAAAAAAAAAGTTCTGACGACCGTGCACCACAACTGTGATCACCGGAACCTTTTTTTTACCTTTTAAAGCACTTTTTACTACCGGTTCCGGAGTAAAATGTACTGTCCATGCACACATGGTGCGCCCTTGTCGCGTAATGCGAATGCGCAGCCAGGGAACTGGTGGCAAACCGGTTCAGATTTCACCACTGGTGGGAAGAGTCAGGTCTTTGCAGCCCTCTGGAACGAGCTGCCTCCAGGGATACGTCAACTCCCTGACGTCCGGACCTTCCGACGCGAGCTGAAGACATTTTTGTTCCATCGCGCAGAGCTGGCCTAATAGTTTTAATGGGGTTTTTTTATTAGAGTTTTAATTCTTCTTAGCCAAATTGAATTAGTTTTTTTAAAATGTTTTTAATTTTTGTGTTTGTTGTTTTATTTGGCTGTAAACCGCCCTGAGTCCTTTGGGAGAAGGGCGGTATATAAATTAAAATAATAAATAAATAAATAAATAATGGCCCTCAAGGAGCTGCTTTTGAGGGACTCCTGCCCAAAGAAGAGTGGCCCAGCCTGTTCTGGTTCCTTTTCCTGCTCACACAACCCCCTCCTGGCTTGGCCTCTCCAGAAGGAGCCCCAGGCCAGGCCGGTGCAGGCAGGAGAAGCCAGAAGGCCTGTGGGGCTCCCTGCTCAGCACAGGCCCCAAAGGCACACAACTGCTGCCACCCTTCGACCCTCGGCGCACCCCCCTTTTCCTGATCCCAATAGCCACGGACCCCCCATCCCCACCCCGAAGTTGAGGAATTAAAAGGCTAGCAAGGAGGAGATAAGGGCCCAGGTCCAAAGAGCAGCAAGGGAGCCCAGCTCTCCCTTCACCCCCCCCCCCTCAATGTGTGCACAACAGGCAAACACCCACCTTCGAGTGGCTCTCCAGGTAGATGCCCTGGCTGGCTCAAGGGGGTGAGGGGTCTGGAAGGCTGCAGCTGGGCAGGGGCAGCATAAACTCTCTTGAAGGAATTGCACACACCAACACACACACACATACACAGAATTTCAGAAGCTTTTATGAGCTATGATTCCTTCTAACAAGGTGTGAAGACAAAGAACCCAGCATTTTGCTGCCACTGGGCCAGTTGCAGCTTCAGGATGGTCTCCAAGGGCAACTCCACCTCAGGCATGTTGCAGTAACCGAAACAGGAGATGATGCAGCACAAACAACCGGATGCTCCTTCTGGGCGGAGTGGAGGGAGACACTGGAACTCCCTTTTTCCTGCCGGGCAAGGAGAGGTCCATCATGGGACCATTTCTCTCCCGGAAACTCAGCAGCAAAAGAGGAGCACGAGTGTTTCTACTGTTGGCAGTAAATAGCTAAAATCCCGGGCTTGCTTTGATCCTCACAGTTATGTGTTGCCACCCACTCACTGGCGTCTGAGGCCAGGAAGATTTGCTGTCCCCTTTGAGCAGGAAAAGCATCTGCCTGCCCCTGGCCTTGCACAAGCAGAGCGGCCCAGGTGAAGCCATACCCTTCCCAGGTGCAGGAGAGGCCCAGATGTGGGATGGAGGAAGGTCAGCAGGCCCCCAAGGATCGCCTCTCCCCCCAAAAGCTGGTGGGGCAGCTCTGCAGGACTCCGGGGATCCCTCGGCAAACAGCTTGGCTCTGTTCACTCGAGGAAGATCCCAAGGACAGGCTGAATGGATACAGCACAGCTTAGCCCGGAGGACCATCCTCAGCTGAAGGATCACTGAAAGAGATCACCGAGTGGATTTCCACTCCCTGGTGCAGTGCCAGCACTCCATGTGTGAACTGATTGTTACCAGTGGCCTCCCATCGACCAGTGCGCTCCCATAGGGAGGGTCTCCTCAGGGTGCCGTCGGTCAGACAATGTCGGCTGGCGACCCCCAGGGGGAGGGCCTTCTCCGTGGGGGCCCCTGCCCTCTGGAACGAGCTGCCTCCAGGGATAAGTCAACTCCCTGACCTCCGGACCTTCCGACACGAGCTGAAGACATTTTTGTTCCATCGCGCAGGGCTGGCCTAATAGTTTTAATGGGGGTTTTTATTAGAGTTTTAATTCTTCTTAGCCAAATTGAATTAGTTTTTTAAAAATGTTTTTAATTTTTGTGTTTGTTGTTTTATTTGGCTGTAAACCGCCCTGAGTCCTTTGGGAGAAGGGCGGTATATAAATTAAAATAATAAATAAATAAATAAATAATGGCCCTCAAGGAGCTGCTTTTGAGGGACTCCTGTCCGAAGAAGAGTGGCCCAGCCTGTTCTGGTTCCTTTTCCTGCTCACACAACCCCCTCCTGGCTTGGCCTCTCCAGAAGGAGCCCCAGGCCAGGCCGGTGCAGGCAGGAGAAGCCAGAAGGCTTGTGGGGCTCCCTGCTCACCACAGGCCCCAAAGGCATACAACTGCTGCCACCCTTCGACCCTCGGTGCACCCCCCCTTTCCTGATCCCAATAGCCACGGACCCCCCATCCCCACCCCGAAGTTGAGGAATTAAAAGGCTAGCAAGGAGGAGATAAGGGCCCAGCTGCCGAGCGCTGAAAGAGTTCCCAGCCAACGGGCCCCAAGCCCTCCGGGGCATGGGGGTGGGGTGCTTTGCAGACCTCAAAGCAGTGGTGGAATTCAATTTTCTTACTACTGGTTCTGCGGGTGTGGCTTGGTGGGCGTGGCATAGCTTGGTGGGCGTGGCTTGGTGGGCGTGGCTTGGTGGGCGTGGCTTGGTGGGCGTGGCAGGGGAAGGATACTGCAAAATCCCCATTCCCACCCAACTCTGGGGCCAGCCAGAAGTGGTATTTGCCAGTTCTCTGAACTACTCAAAATTTCCGCAACCGGTTCTCCAGAATCTGTCAGAACCTGCTGGATTTCACCCCTGCCTCAAAGCCTCCCCCAGCTGGTTCAGCCAGTCCTCCCAACTGTGGGGTCAGCTCAGGAAGTCCCCTTCTGTGGCTTCCGTCCCTCCCTGCTCTCCTGCTGGGACCAGCAAGGCTGGCGTGGCCCTGAGGATGCGGGGCTGTCCCTCACCATTTCCTGCTGGTCTGCGCCTGACCCTCAGCAGCCCCGCTCTTAGGAAATTTACTTAGAAAGTTGCCATGTGGGTCCATGCCCCCAAACAGGATGCGGCAGACGGCCAGGCCTGCACAGGCTGACTCATGGGGAAGCAGCCAAGAAAGAAACCCTCAGCCTGGCTAGCGGGAGGGACGGAAGAGCTGCCCCGTAGGAGCCCTACGATCAAGGGATCAAGCAGGGATGTGGCTCTGCTGACAGCTGCACCCCCACCCCCAGCCCTTTTCAGGGACAGAAACCGCAGGGCAAAGCCAGAGCAAGAGCTCTTGAAGGAATTGCACACACCAACACACACACACATACACAGAATTTCAGAAGCTTTTATGAGCTATGATTCCTTCTAACAAGGTGTGAAGACAAAGAACCCAGCATTTTGCTGCCACTGAACTCAAAATTTCCGCTACCGGTTCTCCAGAACCTGTCAGAACCTGCTAGATTTCACCCCTGCCTCAAAGCCTCCCCCAGCTGGTTCAGCCAGTCCTCCCAACTGTGGGGTCAGCTCAGGAAGTCCCCTTCTGTGGCTTCCGTCCCTCCCTGCTCTCCTGCTGGGACCAGCAAGGCTGGCGTGGCCCTGAGGATGCGGGGCTGTCCCTCACCATTTCCTGCTGGTCTGCGCCTGACCCTCAGCAGCCCCGCTCTTAGGAAATTTACTTAGAAAGTTGCCATGTGGGTCCATGCCCCCAAACAGGATGCGGCAGACGGCCAGGCCTGCACAGGCTGACTCATGGGGAAGCAGCCCCTTATGCCTCGCGTGTCTCCTCCAGCAACCCCTTCCCTGGAGGTTATTCGTTTTCCCTATTTAAATTCTCTATTCAGTTACACGCCTGCTTCCTTTTTCAAATGTGGCTCCAGATAGCGCATTCCGCAGAGAATAAGCTAAAAATAGCCCCAGCTGCCGAGCGCTGAAAGAGTTCCCAGCCAACGGGCCCCAAGCCCTCCGGGGCATGGGGGGTGGGGGTGCTTTGCAGACCTCAAAGCAGTGGTGGAATTCAATTTTTCTTACTACTGGTTCTGTGGGCGTGGCTTGGTGGGCGTGGCAAGGGAAGGATACTGCAAAATCTCCATTCCCACCCCACTCTGGGGCCAGACAGAGGTGGTATTTGCCGGTTTTCTGAACTACTCAAAATTTCTGCTACCGGTTCTCCAGAACCTGTCAGAACCTGCTAGATTTCACCCCTGCCTCAAAGCCTCCCCCAGCTGGTTCAGCCAGTCCTCCCAACTGTGGGGTCAGCTCAGGAAGTCCCCTTCTGTGGCTTCCTTCCCTCCCTGCTCTCCTGCTGGGACCAGCAAGGCTGGCGTGGCCCTGAGGATGCGGGGCTGTCCCTCACCATTTCCTGCTGGTCTGCGCCTGACCCTCAGCAGCCCCGCTCTTAGGAAATTTACTTAGAAAGTTGCCATGTGGGTCCATGCCCCCAAACAGGATGCGGCAGACGGCCAGGCCTGCACAGGCTGACTCATGGGGAAGCAGCCAAGAAAGAAACCCTCAGCCTGGCTAGCGGGAGGGACTGAAGAGCTGCCCCGTAGGAGCCCTACGATCAAGGGATCAAGCAGGGATGTGGCTCTGCTGACAGCTGCACCCCCACCCCCAGCCCTTTTCAGGGACAGAAACCGCAGGGCAAAGCCAGAGCAAGAGCAAGAGCTCTTGGAAGGGATCCGAAGCAGCAGGAAGACGGCTTCCCTTTCATCGAGCATTTATTGACAAAACCATAGAACAACAATACACACTTAAAAACAAAAAAACAAAACAAAAACCCACCTGAATAATCAATCTGCCCATAACAGGCGCTCCGTCACAGAATCCAGCACCTAACCCAGATAACAGAGCGGGACCTCAAGGCCCAACAATGCTGGGGCTGCTCTAATCCCAGGGATCTTTCAGAGCCCCAGGACCGAAAGAGCTCTCTTCCTGGGTCCTGTGGAGGGTCCAGAGGGGACCCTAGCATGCCTCTCCTGGCAGATCTGATGGACGGACAAGCACAATCCAGGAAAGACATCCTCCCAATGCAGCTGCATGTTGCAAAGGCTCTATGGCCATTATCAGGCCTGGAACTAACCCAGAAGCCCACTGGCCAGCAATGCGGCTGGCAGAGCATAGCGGGAGGATGGCTCTGAGCTGCACGAGACAAGCTACACAAAAACCTCCCTGGCCTCGCCTGCCACCCCTTCCTCAAACAAGAGCCACAATCCCGGAAGGACTCCCAGGCCGCGCTCTGCACCTGTTCAGAGGTAACGATGGCAAATCCCTGAGCCGAAAACCCAGAGCCCCTCTGCCCCCCCTTCAGTGACACCGATTCCTCCCGATCCAGACCCTACAACCTGCAGAGTGGGCTTCCACCGCATCTCCAGGGCAGGGATGGGTCTCATCTCCACACTGACTGGTAGATCCTCTAAGCATTTATGCTACCATTAATTATCAGCTGTTGCTGTCTCTTTTAAAATTTTGCTTGGTTCAGCCGGGAAGAAAGGTGGGCTAAGAAATTATTCTGCCTCATACTACAGTGGGCAGAAGGAATTTCCCCAAGGAAAGGCCACCCCCGGCACTGGCCAGACAAACGCGGCTTCAGCTGGTCCAAGCAACCAGTTTGAGAAGACAACTGAGGCCCCTCACTCAGTCACATAAAGATAAAGTGGGGCGGGGGAGAACATTCAGACTTGCAAAAAGCTGCTCTTATAGCTTCACAATGAGCTCTGCAGCAGGGGTGAAATCCAGCAGGTTCTGGAGAAGGGTAACGGAAATTTTGAGTAGTTCGGAGAACTGGCAAATGCCACCTCTGGCTGGCCCCAGGAGTGGGGTGGTAATGGGGATTTTGCAATATCCTTCCTCCAGGAGTGGGGAGGGATTTTGCAGTATCCTTCCCCTGCCACGCCCACAGAGCCGGTAGTACAAAAAATTGGATTTCACCACTGCTCTGCAGCCTGACTTTCTAAGCCTGGTCTGCCTCATGGACTGACACCCACAAATTACCCACCAGAGATGCCGAGGAGGCTCCTAAAGCAGAAATATCTTCCTCCTGCAGCGGATGCTGTAGAAGGAAACAAGCAGCCCACCAGCAAGAAGCTCCAGAAGCCCAAATTCCCTGAGGTTGCCTGGTCTCCTCAACACCTTCCCTGGTGGCCTCATCACACACACACCACCCCCCAGGGCAGACTGCTCCTGGATTGTCCATGAAGGAATCTGAATCCAAACCCAACTGAGGGAGGGAGGGGAGCTCCATTTCGCTGCCTCTCTCACTGCTTTCCACTCTGCCTCTACTTTTCCCTCACCCCCCACATCTCCCCACCCCCGTAGTATAGTCCTGTTGCTCACTCGCCCCGCCACCCCAGGTTGTTTCCTCCTCCCATTCTGCCATGCCACCATTTCTTACCCCAGATTCATACCAGCTCCACCTCCACCACTTTTTGCCAATTCCTTCCCTGTTAATTCCAAGCCGGAGATCGGTCTTTCATACAGCAACCATCACTGGGTGCACATTTCCACCAAGATCACCAACATGACTGAAAGGTGGCGCAACCGCCGGCCTTACCAGGGCCTGGGGAGCCCTCCAGAGCAGCCCTTCCACAGCCCAGACCCAGGCAGGACTCACCGATGATGGCATGCACTCGGACCGAGAGCTGCGTGCGCAGGAGCAGGATTGGCCGCCTCCCTTTGCTGCAACAAGAGGAGACCAAGTGAGGAAGCCAGTCAGGACCAAAAACCGCTGGCTGCTTCAAGATCCCCCACCCGCCCACCCACGCAGGGCCTGCCATCTGCTGACACAAAAGACAGCATCCAGAAAACACTACATGTAACTCCTCTGCTGCGTGGGTGCCGGTCTGCATCCGGGTCCAATTCAAGGTGTTGGTTGTGACCTATATAGCCCCAGATGGTATAGGTCCAGGCTACCTATAGAACTGGCTTCATCTCATCACATCAGTACATCTCACCTGGTGAGGTAAGGAAGGCATTTTGCAGATCCCGTCAGCCAAAGGATTTGGACTGAGGGTCCAGGAAGAGGGCCGTCTCAGCCAAATGCCCCCATCTGGTGGGATATCCTGCCCCCCCCCAAAGACGTGAGGCAGCCCCCCCCCTCCTGAAAGGAGGGAAAACGTGGCTCTGAGGCCTGGACCCCAGGGGAGCACACAGCTGTGAGGCTGGTTAGCCCATTGAAAAGCCCTTCTCTCCTTTTCATTAATTTTTAACAAGATTTTATTTCATTCTTGCCTCTTCTTAATTTTTTAAACACAGTTTTTATATTTTAATATTTTATTTGTGCATTACCCAGAGTCTCTCGGTGAGGAAGATAGGCAGTTTAAAAATTTGATCAACAAACCAGCAAAGTAAAAATAGAAGGGTGCCGGCAAGGTGCCAGCAACTGGGGCCAGGGGGGAGAAAGGAGCTGCAGGTGTGGCCACCACGCACGATGAACCGAGCCTCCTCATGAATAGGTAAGCACATCACCTTTGAGTCTGCCTGGTTGCCTCACACACATCGAGTGCAACATCTGACACCCCCAAATTGAGATGTGCTTCTCCTTCCAGATTAAAAGCGCCAGATGTGCTGGCAAGAGGCGCACAGGAGGGAAGTTTGCAAGTGGAAAAGGAGGTAAAATCCCCCAGCAGGGATTCACCTGATGTCTTCGTAGAATGCTTCCAGATCGTCCTTCTGTTCCAGCAGCGAAAGTTCCAGGTCCAAATAGTATCCGGAAGTTAGCACTTGCAAGGCGCAGTCCTCCAGCTGCAAAAGAGGTACATCTGGATATTAGCCCAGCAAGGAGCATCTGCTCTGGGATTCCTCCTGGCCCCTTGCCCAGCACGGGCAAAGGCAGTGCCTGCATTGGCACCTAACCCTGGCTTCTTTGGAGGCAGGGCCAGATCCTGCCCTCAGCTCCACCTCTTCAGGTGCTGGACCAAGCCAGGGCCATCAGATGCGCTCTAAGGTGGGTGAGAGCCCCCTGCCCTTCCCAGCTGTAGCTGCTCAGAAGGGAGGAGCCAGCAGACCCACACCTCAGCCCCACCCCACCCACCCACCCACCCACCCCGATCCCCAGAAAAGCAGCCCAGGATTTGAAGGAGAATTTCTTCCCAGCACTGAATAAAAAAGAATCAAGGCCTACAAGCAGGGAGGCGGGAGTTTGCAGACACCCTTCCGGGGGAAGAAGGGAAATAGAGATCAAATGGAAATTTACAACCAAAGGAAGAATTCTCAAGGGTGAACACAGAAGAGCCAAAAAAGGCAAAGTTAAAGTTGGAAATCTTTTCCCTCTGTAGAAAGAGAACACGACAGTGGTGGAAAGGGAGGAAAAGAGGTAACAGACCACCTGCTAAATAGAAAAGCATTAACTTCTGCAGGCAAGTTGTTCCAATAATTAATCAGTGGAATAACTTGCCTGCAGAAGTTGTAAATGCTCCAACACTGGAAATTTTTAAGAAAATGTTGGATGGCTATTTGTCTGAAATGGTGTAGGGTTTCCTGCTTTTTTTTAAAATTTATTTATTTGATTTTTATACCGCCCTTCTCCCGAAGGACTCAGGGCGGTGTACAGGCAAGATAAAACAATACAATATACAGATTAAAATACCATTTAAAAAACTTATTTAAATTAGCCTAACATTAAAAAATTTCCATACTAAAAACCCCGTTTAAAAATTGATAAAAGATAAAATTCAAGACAGCCCCGCGCAAATAAAAAGATGCGTCTTCAGTTCGTGACGGAATGTCCGAAGGTCAGGTATTTGGCGTAAACCCGGGGGAAGTTCGTTCCAGAGTGTGGGAGCCCCCACAGAGAAGGACCTTCCCCTGGGGGCCGCCAGCCGACATTGCTTGGCGGACGGCACCCTGAGAAGTCCCTCTCTGTGAGAGCGTACGGGTCGGTGGGAGGCATGTGGTAACAGCAGGCGGTCCCGTAAGTACCCAGGCCCTAAGCCATGGAGCGCTTTAAAGGTCATAACCAACACCTTAAAGCGCACTCGAAAGGCCACAGGCAGCCAGTGCAGTCTGCGCAGGAGCGGTGTTACGTGGGAGCTACGCGGAGCTCCCTCTATCACCCGCGCAGCTGCATTCTGGACTAACTGAAGCCTCCGAGTGCACTTCAAGGGGAGCCCCATGTAGAGAGCATTACAATAATCCTTGGGCAGGGGGTTGGACTAGAAGACCTCCAAGGTCCCTTCCAACTCTGATATTATTATTATTATATTATTTTTTTTTATTCAAAAAGTTTTACAGAATTTTTTTCCCTTCCCCCCCTCCCCTCCCCTCTCCCTTCACAACCCCCCCCCCGACTTCCCGGAACGAGCACAAGGTATAGTTAAAAATAAAACAAACATATGTTAAAAAAATTTCATCCCAACTTAATTATACTCCTACAATCATCAATTCCTAACTTCCCCAAAACAATCAAAAATAATACATCATAATCATTCAAAAACAGTCTGATAACTCTTAGTCTGATATCTACTTTGAATATAGTCAATCCATTTTTTCCATTCCTTTAAGTATCTTTCTTGCGTATTGTCTTTCAAAAAGGCTGATATTTTCGCCATCTCAGCCAAATTGGCAACTTTCAATATCCATTCTTCTATTGTAGGTACTTCTTTTTTCTTCCAGTACTGTCCTATTAATAATCTTGCTGCTGTTATTAGATTTAAAATCAATTTAGTCTCAATTACTGTACAGTCCGTAATAATTCCCAACAGAAAAAATTGTGGTAGGAACTTTATCTTCTTTTTCAAAACATTTTGTAAAATCCACCAAATTTTTATCCAAAAGGCCTTTATATCCTTACAAGTCCACCAAATATGAAAATATGTAGTGTCATCACAATTACATCTCCAACATTTTGCTTGCATATCTGGATACATACACGATAATTTCTTAGGATCTAAATGCCATCTATAAAACATTTTATAAAAATTTTCCCTCAAATTCTGTGAATTTAACATTTCTAACCCAAATTTTTTCCCAAGTTTCCAATAATATTGGCTCCTGAAAATTTTGTGCCCACTTTATCATACAGTCCTTTACCAAGTCCCTTTCAGAATCTGTTTCAAGTAACACATTATACAATCTCTTTATATGCTCCTGAGACTGATTTCTAATTTGCTTTACCAAATTTCCCTCATTCTGCTCTATACCAGTTTTCTGATCTTCCTTCCATCTAGCACGTAGTTGCTCATATTGAAACCAAGTATAATTTTTCCCTTCTTCTTTTAGTACGTGCAAAGATTTTAATTGCAAATTACCTCTTTCAGTATACAAAAGGTCTTTATATGTAATCATTTCCTGATTCTGTTCTATATTTATATTCTCTATTGTATGTCTAGGACTTGCCCACACAGGAACCTTATAATTTAGTTTATAAGAGTATTTTTTCCAAACACGCAGACGAGCAGTTCTTAACACATGGTTTTTAAAGGCCATATCCACTTTTTTGTCATAAATTAAATAAGCATGCCATCCATATAGCAAGTCATAACCTTCTATATTCAGAATTCTTTCCTCCGTTAAATTATATTATTATTATTATAATTAGCACCACTGCTACCCCACTTAGCAGGTGGACTGTTACCTCTTTTCCTCCTGCTGAGAGCCAGCAGTAGCATCCCAGAATCCTGGTTCTGCACTGCAAACATTGATTAGCTGAGCAGTTTAGTAATCTAGCTTTTAAGTACTTTAGAGGCTCTGTAGCATTTTAATATTCCCATTTATTCCATATTTTTGTTTAACTAGTTCTAGTTCCCGGGGGTAAGATGGGCACCCAATAACTTTGATAAATATGGGATTCATTTAGAAATATTTTTTTCCGTTTTTCCTGAGGTCTTTATTTCTGATATGAATATATAAATCTTTGATATAATAAGTGATACAATAAAGCAGTGATGTCGGTGCAGATAAAGTATACACTGAACGGAATGGTGAGGATGAGGCAGTTGAAGTTCTAACAGACCTATGTCAACAAGTCTGGAGAAGGAAATTTTTACTGAGAAGTGCAAGCTGAGGTAGAGCTGACAATTCATCTTTGTCTCAACGACAGCACACAAGACTTTTGGTGTGCAAACCATGGCAGAATGTGAAATACATTGGAATGAGCTGGCATAACCAGACCAGTTCGCAAGAACCGGTAGTAAAATCGGTGGGAGGCTCTGCCCACTGACCCAGGCGTCATCAGGAAGTCTCTGCATGCGCAGAAGCTTCTGCGCATGAGCGAAATGAGCGCACGCAGTCCCACTGCAAACTGGTAGTAAAGGTAAGTAGAACCCACCCCTGAACCAGACCCCACGATTGCTCTTCTGGTTTGCAGAGAGCAAACAAATTTAGAGACAAGGTCAGCCAGAAGAGAAGGACAGCAGAACATAAATGGGTGCTTCCTCCATGTCTCATATACCATAAATATATTACTATGTAATAACTCAGAACTGGAGATGATGATGTCAGGAAGCTAAAAACTGAAGACTTGGAGATATGCAGCCACTTCCACTTGGTTGACAGAAAGGAAATAAGACTTGTGAAAGTAAAAAATGGGAAGTAGAACAAGTCAAGTTAACGTAAAGTATTAAAAAATAGAGGTAAATATGAACAGGCGTATTTAGTTATCTTAAAGTTTATGGAAGAGATGCAAATGGCACACAACTTGAACAAAAAGGAATGGAGGCTGCGGTAAAAAAATAAAAAGGAGATTAATTTTAGGGGAAAACCTATGCAGAATCATGGATGTTTTATTCATGCATTCAGTTTTGTTTATATAACATATTTTGTCCCGGTTTCAATAAAGACTGAAGTATCTGAATGCAACCGAGATCAGACTAAAGGAATAATCTTTCCTGCGCCCCTGAAAACCCAACTATGAAAATGGGGCACTAAGAATGACCAAAAGGAAGGCAAGATTATTCATTTGGTGGCAGCTACTAAGAACCTGGGATCTGCAAACAGTCCCTTAGTCCTCC
This sequence comes from Ahaetulla prasina, assembly GCF_028640845.1. Lineage (NCBI taxonomy): Eukaryota > Metazoa > Chordata > Lepidosauria > Squamata > Colubridae > Ahaetulla > Ahaetulla prasina. Next base: position 26,242,374 of record NC_080550.1, on the reverse strand, counting down.
ATCAAATATCCTGGCTGCTCTCCGAGAGGACCAAGCATGCAGAATCTCACGCATGTCGAGGAGTGGACGAAGGACTAGGACAAAAACAATTATACTTGGCAAGACTGAGGAAAGTTGGAAGGGATGTCAGTGAATACGTCCAGATGGACAGCATGGAAGATCAAGTTTGACTGAAGAGGTAGAACAGTTGTGGCCACAAGGAGCTCAGCCCAACTCCGGAATAGCTGACTGGGTAAACCAGCCTGCCCACTGTGGTCTCCTTATGGGTAGGCTAACCTTTTGCAGGTAGGTTAAACCTGAACCAAGTCAATGCAACCAACAGGTGTGGATCACAGCCCTGTGAGGTAATTTTGTGCCTGCATTATTAACCATTACCCATGGCTTAGGGCCTGGGTACTTACGGGACCGCCTGCTGTTACCACATGCCTCCCACCGACCCGTACGCTCTCACAGAGAGGGACTTCTCAGGGTGCCGTCTGCCAAACAATGCCGGCTGGCGGCCCCCAGGGGAAGGGCCTTCTCTGTGGGGGCTCCCACCCTCTGGAACGAACTTCCCCCGGGTTTACGCCAAATACCTGACCTTCGGACCTTCCGTCGCGAACTGAAGACACATCTTTTCATTCGCGCGGGGCTGGCTTGAACTGAATTTTATCAATTTTAAATTTTTATTAACTAATTTTAAATGGGGTTTTTTTAGTCTAGTATATTTTAACCCATCAAGCTAATTTTAAAATACGTTTTTTAATCTGCATTTTAGATGGTATATTGCATTGTCTGTTTTATTTTTGCCTGTACACCGCCCTGAGTCCTTCGGGAGAAGGGCGGTATAAAAATCAAATAAATAAAACAAACAAATAAATACGCATTTGGTGAGGCCAGAGAAACAACCAGTTGCTCAGCAGGCATTTGGCGGGGGTCTTCTGCTCTCCAGCCCCCCCGCCCCACAAACCTCTCCCCGTTTCACAGACGCTCCGGGAAGGCAGCTGGGGCTCCGTCCCGCGTCTCAGTGGCCCAGCGTTTCTTCCGCCGGCAGGCGGCCCCAAAGCCAGCTGGCAGCGATAAGAGCCGCCTCGTGGGCCCCGCGGCGGAAAGGTCTTTCCTGTTTGTTCCCGGCTGTTTTTAGCAACAGGAGCAAAAGAGCCTGCCCGGAGCTCGTCACCCGCGCCGCTCAGAATAGAAGCCGCCCGGCCGCCCCAGCCAGCCCGGGGCCGCTGCCTTGGCTGCCAGGCTCAGCTGGCGCGGCTCCTTTGGGGCGAGGGATCCGAGCGGCCGGCACAGACCGGCCTCCCTTCGACCTGCTCCACTTGGGGTCGCGCGGCGGAGGGACCCCGGGAAGCAACTCGGAGGCGCCGGGCGGCGTCTGCCAGAGGGAGCCCCGGGCTGCCTTCCCACGCGCGGCTGCTTCTCCAGCCCACCCACCCCCCCGAGGCGCTCACCCGCAGCGGCGCGCCCAGCAGGCGGAGGAAGGCGGGCACTTGGGCGGCCAGCGGCAGCGCCTCGGCCACGGGTGAGGTGGGCGGGCGGCGGGGCTCGGGGAAGGCGGCGCAGCAGAAGGGGTCCGCGTCCTCCAAGTACTGCAGGCGGCACTGCACGGTGCCCGGCGCCTCCGGGGGCGCGGCCGGCTCGGCCATGGTGCGGCTGCGGCGGCGGCGGCGGATCTGCGGCGCTCTCCCCGGGCGGGCAGAGCTGCGCCGGAGGGGCGAAGGGCGGGCGGGCCGCGCCGGTCGGGGATTGGCGAGGCGGAGCTTCCAGGGCGGGGACCCGCGGAGACCCCCCAGCGGCCGCCGCTCCACCCCTCCGCCGTCCCCGCCTGCCTCTGCCGGTGTCCCTGGGCGCGCGTCCGGCGCGGAGCGGAGCCGAGCGGCTGTCCTGCGCCGAGGCTCCAGCGCCGGGCGAAAAGCGGCCGCCGGTCAGGGAACGCAGCCCCGCCGTTCCCTCTGCGGAGCCCGGCGAGAAAGGAGCGCTTTCCCTGCGCCTCTCAGCCCTCGGCCGAAGCTGCTTTGGAACCGGGGCTTCCGGGCAGGGCTCAGGCAAAGGGCAGCTCTTCGTCCGGATCTCGCTCCGGCTTAAGCCGGCCGTTACTCGGAAGCGCCGGCCGAGCCGGGCACCCGAGCGACGCTCCAGACCAGCCGCACTTCCTCTGCCGGCGGCCCCGAAGAAGGGAGAGCCCAGAGCCGTCGAGGGCTGCGCAGGCCTGGGGTCGCCCGGCGCGTCTCCCTCGGCGGACGGGGCAGTTGGAGGGGGGCTCACCGGTGGCCTCCCCACATCTCTCCCTGCGCCGATCCGGCCGGGTTGAGCGGGCGGAAGAAACGCGCTTCCCCCGCCGCTGCCCTGCGCGCTTCCTTCCTTCCTTTTAAAGGCCCTGCCGGGGCTCGGGCTGCGCTTCGGTTCGCCCCCTCCGGCCCTGCAGAAGAAGCCGCCCTCCGAAACCGGGCCCGGGAAGGCCAAGGTGGCCCCGCTGCTCTGGCGGATCTGGGGACGGGGCGGCCCTGGCCCAGAATCCGGAGTAAGGGGGGTGGGTGGATGGGGGAGTTCCGGACTCGGCCCCAGTGAGAAAGGCTCAGCTTCTTGGTCCAAGGACCCTTTTTTGCCCAGCGGCCATCGATCCCTTTTCCAGCTTCCGGTTCCTCAGATGGGCTGTTTCAGCTGGTGGGTTGTTGTTTTTTTTTGGTAAGCACATCAAGAAAGCGTCGATTTTAGCAGAAGCAAAAAAAAGTTAAAAAAAGGAAAAAAAATGATCGGTTGGCATTTGATACTCCCTTTGGGCCTTGTTTTATACCTTTTTGTTCCTATCTACATTACCCCAATAAATTAAGGGTGGCTATTTTTTTATTTTTTAAAAAATATTTTGAAATTAAAAGTTCTTCAAGACAGTACAAGAATAAAGCCAGCTTCAGAGGAAGCAGCCTGGTCTAGTGGTTAAGACACTGTGTTCCCAATTCGGCTCTGAGCCTGATGCCAAAACTGATGAAGAACCTCAGAGACGATGTTCTCTGTTTTATTGAAGCGCCCCAAGAAAAGGGTCCTGGCCAAAAATGCCAAGGAACCTCGAACAGTAGAACTAAGAAAGCTTTATACATTTTCACTAAAGTGGAAGACGGGATATATAAAACAAATCATCTATTAAACATTTTAGTAATCATCTAACAATTGACCAATAGGATGGTCTCTAGTTGTCCCTATTCCTAAGCCTTGGCTAATGAATATGCCAGGAGTTGTACAAATACATATTCTATTTGCTCCAGGCCACCCCTATTTCTAACTTCTAGCTGGGCTATGCAGGATGTCTAACTCTTTTTTACTGTTATATAGTTACCTAGTTCTCTAACCACCTGCAATTGGTACAATTGGTACACCGTGCATATTCTCTGTGAATAAACATTCTTTGTTCTTGCCAGACAGACTCCACAATTACAGGCGTCCCAGTTTTCTTTCAAGGGCAGATGCGCATCCTTGCTTCGCTTTAGCAGCCCATCAGACTAAGTTAGAAACCAGGAGACTGAGTTCGAGTCCAGCCCTGGGCATGAAACTTGGCTGAGTGTCTTTGGGCCAATCGCTCTCTCAGGACAGCCCAAATAGAAGGAGGAAGGAATGTTAGGTACATTCAGTGCTTTGAGTTATTTATAAAAATAATAAAGGATAGGATAAAAATAAAATAATAAAAATAAAAAGTACCAAGTATTTAAAACATGAATTTGTTGCTCACTCAACAATGGATGTGAAGTCTACCAGAAAGATGCAGGGCAGGCTGGACTCAGTTGCATGAAAGGAAACCAGGCGCTCCTCTGGGGACTAGAGATGGGGGGGAGGGGCGCATAGAAGTTGTGCTCTTCAGAGACACACACCCTCCAGTCGCTACCAAGCAGAAAAGCCACTTTCCTCCTCAGTGACGCTTGTCTTGCAGACTCATACGTTCTCGTACCACTCCAAGGAGTTTCTGGCTTCAAGGCTCCACATCAGTTGAAATTGGATCTGGGGGTTCACAAGAACCGAACCCTCTGCAGCTTCCCTTTGGTGCCCACAGGATCCATCAGTCATGGGGCAAGTCTAGCTGCCCGGCCGGAAGTGGAGGGACTTCTGAGAGGGGCTGTGTGAGGGACCCCAGGACCTTGGCCCCGTCCCTGCCGATGTAGTCTGAGGAAGGCTTTCGGGAAGCGGATGATCCCCCTCGTAGTACGGCAGAATCTTAGCTCCAGGGGGCTTAGGGGCTACCATTTCCACTTGGACAGCCAGAGAGATGACAGCCAGAGAGCTTCTGTGGACACTTCCATGCCGAATAGTGTACAATGATTGCACCAACTTGACCAGACGTGCTTGTAGCCCCAGGTCTTGTAGGCCTCTCCGTAGCATCTCATGATCAACACAATCGAAGGCTTTCATGTAATCGATGAAGCTCATGTAAATGATCATTTTCCATGACCAGCGCAGATTTGCAATATGTTGACAGGTGACCCCCCATGACCCCTTCAGAAGCCAGCTTGACATCCGGTAATTTCCTTTCAATAGTTGGTGCTAGATGTTCTATACTTTTAAGCAGAAACTTAATGCTGATCGAAGCTGTTCCGAAGCTGATCGGACACTAGTTAGGTCCTATTCTAGGACCTACCTAGTGGCAATGAGGGAGGCGAGGCGTTCCTACGCCTCCACCCTCATTGCGTCGGCAGATAACCGCCCGGCCGCCCTGTTTCGGGTGACCCGCTCCCTCCTTCATCAGGAGGTGCGGGATGACCCTTTGCAGGGACGTGCCGAGGAGTTTAGTGGTTATCTACACGATAAAATCGCTCAGCTCCGGGACGGTCTGGACTGAAATTGGGATGATCCAAGCGAGGGAGAGGAGGCACGTCTTGTCGAGTCTGTTTGGGATGAGTTTGACCCTGTGGCTCCCGAGGACGTGGACAGGTTGTTGGGGAGGCTTCACGCCACTACATGTTTACTGGACCCGTGTCCTTCCTGGCTGGTACTGGCCACTCAGGAGGTGACACGAGGCTGGCTCCAGAGGATTATCAACGCTTCTTTGTTGGAAGGGGTTTTCCCTGCCGCCTTGAAAGAGGCCGTGGTGAGACCCCTCCTCAAGAAGCCCTCCCTGGACCCAGCTATTTTGGGTAATTATCGTTCAATTATCGCTTCGTTGCGAAGGTTGTAGAGAGTGCTGTGGCGCGACAGCTACCCCAATACCTGGATGAAGCCGTCTATCTAGACCCGTTCCAGTCCGGCTTCCGACCCGGATACAGCACGGAGACAGCTTTGGTCGCATTGGTGGATGATCTCTGGAGGGCCAGGGACAGGGGTTATTCCTCTGCCCTGGTCCTATTAGACCTCTCAGCGGCTTTTGATACCATCGACCATGGTATCTTGCTGCGCCGATTGGGGGGATTGGGAGTGGGAGGCACCGTGTATCGGTGGTTCTCCTCCTATCTCTCCGACCGGTCGCAGACGGTGTTGACGGGGGCAGAGGTCGACCGCGAGGTGCCTCACTTGTGGGGTGCCGCAGGGGTCGATCTTCTCGCCCCTTCTGTTCAACATCTATATGAAGCCGTTGGGTAAGATCATCAGTGGCTTCGGGGTGAGATACCAGCTGTACGCTGATGACACCCAGCTGTACTTTTCCACCCCGGGCCACCCCAATGAAGTTGTTGAAGTGCTGTCCCAGTGTTTGGAAGCCGTACGGGTCTGGATGGGGAGAAACAGGCTCAAGCTTAATCCCTCCAAGACGGAGTGGCTGTGGATGCCGGCACCCCGGTTGGAGGCGAGTTATTGGCCCCAAAGGATAGGGTGCGCAACTTAGGTGTCCTCCTGGATGAACGGCTGTCGTTTGAAGATCATTTGACGGCCGTCTCCAGGAGGGCCTTCCACCAGGTTCACCTGGTTCGGCAGTTGCGCCCCTTCCTTGATCGGGATGCCTTGTGCACAGTCACTCATGCATTCGTTACCTCTCGCTTGGATTATTGTAATGCTCTCTACATGGGGCTCCCCTTGAGGTGCACTCGGAGGCTTCAGTTAGTCCAGAATGCAGCTGCGTGGGTGATAGAGGCAGCTTCGCGTAGCTCCCGTGTAACACCGCTCCTGCGCAGACTGCACTGGCTACCTGTGGCCTTTCGAGTGCACTTTAAGGTTTTGGTTACGACCTTTAAAGCGCTCCATGGCTTAGGGCCTGGGTACTTACGGGACCGCCTGCTGTTACCACATGCCTCCCACTGACCCGTACGCTCTCACAGAGAGGGACTTCTCAGGGTGCCGTCCGCCAAGCAATGTCGGCTGGCGGCCCCCAGGGGAAGGTCCTTCTCTGTGGGGGCTCCCACACTCTGGAACGAGCTTCCCCCGGGTTTACGCCAAATACCTGACCTTCGGACCTTTCGCCGCGAACTGAAGACATATCTTTTCATTCGCGCGGGGCTGGCTTAAATTTTACTGATTTTAAATTTTCTACTACTAATTTTTAAATGGGGTTTTAGTTTTTTATACATTTTAAAGTTTTAGGCCAATTATAATAAGTTTTTAAACTTGCATTTTAAACTGTATATTGTATTGTCTGTTTTTACTTTTGCCTGTACACCGCCCTGAGTCCTTTGGGAGAAGGGCAGTATAAAAATCAAATAAATAATAATAATAATAATGCTGATGTGTGAGGGATGAGAGCAACTGTATGATATCTGGAGCAATCTTTACCCCTTTTTGGCAGTGGAAGGAACATTGGGCATTTCCAATCCTGTGGCTGAGTGTTGGTTTCCCATATTTTCTGGCATAGATCTCTAATGACTGTGAGTGATACAGGTCTCAGTAATTCTGCAGCAGTCATGTCAGCACCTGGAGTCTTGCCGTATGGCAGTCGGTTCATCACCCATATGATCTCTTCCTGAAGGATGGCCAATTTATAGGTCTCTTATTTCTACAGGGAGGCAGCAGAATGTGGGGTGGGTGGGGAATGGGTCCCAGCCTCAGAGGGCAGAGCAGGGACGGGCATTTCTGTCTCTGCTGGGAAGAACCTTCTGCCTGCTGGAACTGGGTGTGTTTGTTGTTGCCTGTGGAAACACTGCCCTGTAGACTCCAGACTCACAAAAATGGAAAAGGGCCATGAATGGGGGGTGGAGGGGGGAGGATGACCCACTATCTTGAGCCTGCCATGAGTCATCCAGAAGTGTGATCATGGTATAAAGGCCACATTATAATGAGCTTATATAAATCAATTGTGCAACTATACATGTGGATTATTGTGTGCAATTTGAGATCAAATTTCAAAAAGGATGGAGAATTGCTAGGGAAGATTCAGAGGAAGGCAAATAAAATGGTCAAGGGCCTGGAAAGTTTTAGGGCAGGGGTGTCAAACTCGCATCATCACGGCATCATCATGTGATGTATCGTGGCTTTTTCCCCCTTTGCTAAACCGGGTGTGGGCGTGGCCACTGAGTGACGCACTTGGCCCGCAGGCCGTGAGTTTGACACCCCTGGTTTAGGGAATGAGGTGACATTGAGGGCTTTTTAGTGTGGAAAGGATGTGGCTAAGGGATATGATTGAGCTATACAAAACTATGCACAGAATGGATGAAGCAGACAAGGAGAAATTATTTTCCCTTCCCAAAATACTAGAAACACAAATTAACCAAAAGAAACTGAAACAGGAAGGAATCTGAACAAAGGGGTGGTTTTTAACACAATGTCAATTCTATTTTGGAATTCACTGCTGTGTGAAACGTGGTGCTGGCTACCAGCTTGGCTGGCTGTGAAAAGGGACTGGAACAACCATGGAAGTTCTGGGGAAGAAGAGCTGTTGGCTGGCTGGGAGACTGGAGGGTTTCCTGGGGCGGCTGGCAAGGCCATTGGCAGAAGAGCACAACTTCGGTTCCTTTTGGTGCCCCAGAGAGGGAGGAAAGTATATGAATAATTACAATAATGTCAACAAAAGTTGCAGCCTAGAATTTGGCCTTCAAATGACTTTCCCCAAAACATGGGATGAAACAACCTACCTTTGCATCTGGAGGGGTTTTGGCACGTCTCAGTCCTTCTTGCCTATTTTCAGGGGCTTGGAAGCTGATGAAACCCGGCTGCATCTCCCCCGTCAGAAGGGCCCTCATGCTGCACCAGAGCTTTTCCTGGCGTTCCTCTTTGGGACAATTCGGCATGAGACTTTGGGCATCTATTTGCAGCTGGATGATGCGCAGCAAGCACTGTCAGATGCCACAGGTCTTCAGACTGGTTAATGAGTACCTTTGCTGCCACAGCTGGAAGCTCTCCTGGGACCTGTGAGTCATCCCCTGAATTGCCAGCTGCACTCTGAGTTGGTTTTCCTTGAAAAAAAATGACTCCAACCTTATGAGGAAAACCCCAGTTCAGATTTGTGTGGTTTCCATGGTTCCTTAGTAGTCATAGGAAGCCAAACTATAATCACAGAATTCCTAGTCAACATTTCCAGCACAACTGAAGGAGGAAATGACACGGTCCAGCCTTTTGAACAATCTGGGGTAGGGGCAGGGTTATTGGATCATGGCTGATTTCCCAAGCCTGGCAGAGGCTCTTCTAGAATCGCCCTGAGCTTTGCAACCAGGGCCTGCCGTGGGATTTGCATCCTGGAGCCCCGAGGCTCTTTCTGTTGTGTTTTGCCCGCTCTCACCGCAGCCGGGGTCTGCTTATCTGCTTCCGAACGCTGAAGAATGTCCTAGCATGCCTCCCAGCCCCAGCCCTGGCTCCATGCCCAGACAGGCTGAGGAGGGGGCATCTCCCGGCCCCAGCCCTGGCTCCATGCCCAGACAGGCTGAGGAAGGGGCATCTCCCGGTCCCAGCCCTGGCTCCATGCCCAGGCAGGCTGAGGAGGGGGCATCTCCCGGCCCCAGCCCTGGCTCCATGCCCAGACAGGCTGAAGAAGAGCAAGTATCTCCAGCCCCCAGCTCTGGCTCCATGCCCAGGCAAACGGAGCAACTAGACCCCTCCCCCTCCTCCACAGCATGTGAGCCTGAGGAAGGTCAATTACCAACAGCTGCCAATTGGAGTGACCCTCGCGTCAGAAGACTGGATAGGCGGAGGCAACAGAAGGAAGGGAGGGGCAGGCCTGGATAAGTGCTGAGTCATGGAGCCACACCCCATGGCCTATATAAAGGATCTGCTTTCTGGCATTCTCTGAGTCAGGCAAAGTCTAAACATATCTTGCTGAAGTCACTTTCTGGTCTCCTGCCTGCCCTGAGGACTTTGCTAGGACTTTGGCAGAGCTGCAGAGGCATGCCTGATTCAGATTTCCCTGACCCGGCCGTCAGCGGAGGAGTGGGACACAACACTTTCATCCGCAGAACTTCCAACCAAACCCATTCATCATTGGGCAACGTGGGTGGGGTTCTGTTACAGGTTACCCATCTGGGGCCCATCCTAGCCTTGGTGAGCCCCGATTTGTTTCTGCATGAAACAGAAACTGTTTCAAAAGGTTGACTCAGCCTTCCATTCTTTATAAGGTAGGTAAAATGAGGACCCAGATTGTTGGGGGGGCAATACAAGTTGACTTTGTATATATTATACAAATGGATGAGACTATCGCCTTACACAATGTAAGCCGCCCTGAGTCTTCGGAGAAGGGCGGTATATAAATTCAAATTTAAAAAAAAAATTGGGAGGAATCATCCCCACTTCCTTTGTATTTAATCCTATGTTGCATTATTTCCAGTTTCTACTACTCCTTCAAGTCCTATAGCAATCTTCCTCCTTCCCTCCCCCCGCCCCCCTTCCCTCCCCACCCCCTCTGCCTACCTGCCTGCCTTAAAAGTGCAGGATCCAGTTAAAGGATTCTGTCCCTTTTGCTCTTTAGCCCTTGCTAAATGCACCCACCACATCTCTGGTTGAGTCCCTGGTTGAACTGCTACTTCACAGATGGGTGAAGTTTATCCTGAACTTCCACTGGAATCGGCTCTCGGCCCTTCTTGGCTTTTCTGCACAGCCTAGCAGCTTCTGCAACTGCTCTTGCTGTCTGCAGCTTCTTCCATCTTTTTTTCTCTTACCACAAAATATCAACCAAGCAGGAGGTAGCAAGTGCTAGAAGGCCCCTTGGGGAGGCTCCTCCTGCTCTGTCCCAGGGGAGCCCTTTTCGGGATGCTGGTGGGGCTGGTCATTTGGGAGGCTCTCTTCCTCCTTTCCCTATTGCTGTCGGGCCCTCCCTCAAAGGGCTTGCTTACCTCTGCAGGGACTCCTCTGGGCTGCTTGGTCACTGGGACTGGAAATGGTTGATGGGTTCTATTTACAGACCCCTCGCATCCTGGACATAAACTGTTTGAACTCCTACCCTCAAAACGACGCTATAGAGCACTGCACACCAGAACAACTAGACAGAAGAACAGTTTTTTCCCAAAGGCCATCACTCTGCTAAACAAATAATTCCCTCAACACTGTCAGACTATTTACTAAATCTGCACTACTATTAATCGTCTCATAGTTACCATCACCAATCTCTTTCCACTTATGACTGTATGACTATAACTTGTTGCTGGCAATCCTTATGATTTATATTGATATATTGACCATCAATTATGTTATAAATGTTGTACCTTGATGAACGTATCTTTTCTTTTATGTACACTGAGAGCATATGCACCAAGACAAATTCCTTTTGTGTCCAGTCACACTTGGCCAATAAAAATTCTATTCTATTCTATTCTAGAAAACAGAATAACAGAGTTGGAAGTAACCTTGAAAGTCTTCTAGTTCAACTCCCAGCTCAAGCAGGAAACCCTCTTACCATTTAGGACAATCTCTTCTCCAGTGATGGAACTCCCATAACTTCTAGAGACAAGCCATTCCACTGATTGTTCTCACAGACAGGAAATTTCTCTTTAATTTTATGTTGGAACACCCCCTTGATAAGTTTTCATCTGTTAGTTCTTATCTTGCCCTCAGATGCTATGCAGGATAGGTGGATCTCCTGTTCTCTGTAACAGACCCTCAAGTATTGGAAGACTGCTATCATGTCACTGTTCTCACCTTGGCTTCCTTAGACAGTATACAGCACAAACTTACTCTTTAATTCAGACGGCTGTGAATTAGTGTCATTCCCAGTCCAAAAGGCTTATCAAACAGTCTTGCAGGGGAGTGTTTACAAACACCCACCTTATCTCCCTTGGAATGCTGCCAGAGAACTAATTGCCACATGCAGGGCAAGGCCAAACTTAGCAGAGTCAAACAACTTTTCTACAGCTTTTACCGACCAGATAAGCTAATTGCTTCCTGCAAAAGCTTCTCTTCTATGTCTTATGGGAGGGGCCAATCATCTTCAAGCTTTACTCCCAAGTTGACCCTGTTTTCTTAATTGTTCCTGTCTACTGGCAGTTCACACAGCCACAAAAAGCTCAAAAAACAACTTTCACACTTTACACACATACAACACAACACAAGTGACTCACACACAATGTAAAAGCAGCTGTACTTCACCCAAAGTGGCCCCTGCAACAAGCAGGAACCTCACACTTTCACACTTTACACACACATAACACAACTGACACACACACACACACACACAAAATGCCACATACAGCTTTGTGAGATTTTGTTTGTTTGTGCAGTTAGAGTGAAACACTACAGAAACACCAAATCTCAGAAAGCTGCACAAATATTTTATTTTATTATTTTATTTATTTATTTATTTAGATCAGGGGTCTCCAACCTTAGTAACTTTAAGGTTTGTGGACTTCAACTCCCAGACTTCCTCAGCCAGCAAAGCAGGCAGACTGAGTTGTTCACAAGGAGATGGATTTTAGGCAGGCAGAGTCAGCTGCTACCTGATGCAACTGATTACAGTAGCTGAAGTAAAGCATGGCTTTGCCAGCCCGAAAGGAGCAGTAATTATAGGTAAGTGAGGAGGGGGCTTGGGTGGGGGCTCTTGTAAGTGGGGGCTGTTAAAAAATGATTTTAAAAGCCTGTGATGCTGAGGCAACTCATCTGGGATCACCAGAGGAAAAAAAGATTTTAAAAGCTCCTCTGACGATCCCAGCTGAAGTTTCCTCATTGCAGCCCAGAATCTCTTAAAATAATTGTTTTAACAAGCTCTTCGGCTGAAGAGCTTGTAGAAAACATGTTTTTTAAGGTTCTGGTGATGAGGAACTCAGCTGGGATCGCCAGAGGAGCCTTTTAAAACCTTTTTTTTACAACCTCTTCTGCCAAAGAGCTTGTTAAAAAAAAGTTTAAAGGCTCTGACAATCTCAGCTGAGATCTTCAAAGGCTTTTTTTTTTTTTACTTTCAAAGGCATGTTTTCGGCTAGAGAAAAACTGCTTTTAAAAGTAAAAAACAAACAAACAACCCTCTGATGATGGTGTGGCTCAGCTGGGCATGGAGGGGGGCCAGGGATTTTTGCTACCAGTTCTCCGAACCACCAGCCGCCATCGCTACCGGATCAAGTGAGCTGGTCCGAACTGGGAGCATTTCACCCCTGGTCTCTTGGCATCAGAAGGCAGACGAAGCACCGACATCCCAGATGAAGAAGCCAGGATGCACTGCCTGACCAGAGCCCTAGAGAGGAAGCAGCCAACTGGAGAGCTTTGGATCGGGAGGAGCTGGCGGACTGGAAGTGTCTGACTGACTGCTGTAGTCCTTCGGTGGAACAACTGAGAGAGAGTTTGTTGGGATGGAGGTGCATGGTACAGCATCGATGTACCAAGCAACCCTGGGACCAGGAGTGCGAACCAGCCAAGCCCAAGCCTCTGCAGGCCCCTTGCCTTCCCGGTCCCAACCCATGATGATGGGACTGCAACTCGAGAAACCACAAGAATTCAAGGGACAACTGTCCCTCCCCAGGTAGCCCTCAGACAACCCCAAGTGCTTGAGGATGCTGCGGTACTCCAAGCACAAGTGATCCCACAGGCAGTGGGGGTGCCACCGGGTTACGTGCTGGTCCGGGACAACTGAGAATCCCCTCCCTTGAGAGCCATATTCAACAGGAGGCTGGAGAAGTTAGCCTACTTCCAGAACAAAGTGTGGAGCCACATGGACCACTCCGGGGTCGGCTATCCAGATGATGTTGCATGTGTGAATGCTATCAATGCGAGCCTGGAGGCTGAGGATTGGGTGAGGTATCTCCATGACGAAGGAGCTCTGAAATTGGGAGATGCTGATGCCTTCATGGAGGAGCTTCAGACCAGATTTGGGGACCCCTCACAGACCCGCCAAGCAGAAGCAGAGATCTGGACCATAAGGCAGGGTGTCAGCTTTGAAACAATTTTGGCCGAAGCCATATTTGACTGAAGCCATCACTTTGTTTCCTAGTTGCCACTATTGATGGGAGGTGGAGAGTTAGAAGGAACTGGAACGTGGTGCCTGAGGACTAGACAAAATATCAACCAGACGCAGCACGTGAACCAAGGTCATGGCAATGAACATCTGCTGAGACCGAAGGGGAGCTACTGCTGGACTAATTGGTTAAAGTGACCCAAGACACCTGAGGGGGGTGGAAAGTGTCTATTCTTTTAACTACCCTAAAGTGCGGGAATTACTTCACCTTTCTAAGTGCCAATATGATGTTCTCAATAAAAGGTCTTTCAAGCCTGAACGGAGCTTCTGAGTCCTGATTCAATTGGGTTTATTGCTCGGAACTTTGACACAGGGAGCCAGGCCCATGGCCAAATACATCCAAGAATTCCAAGGCCTGGCAGGGAAGCTGAGAGGATAGCCAGAGTGATTGCTGGTCTACCAATTCCAAGATGGGCTGAATCAGAAGCTGTTCCAAAATTTCCTGCCCCAAGGAATTCAGGATTAGCTCCATGCCTGATAGCAACTGGCGACTACAGTAGAGTTAGACCTGGTGGAGTACAAGTAGCATGCTGAGCTCAAGAACAGACCCCAGAGGACCCAAGAGAGACTCTCGCTGGAAGAGAAGACCTCGGGAGCCTCCTCCTTGACACCGAGGGAGAACCCATGGCTCCTGGGGGGGGGTGCTGTTTCCAGTGCAGGAAGGAGGGCCATAAGGGCACAACTTGCCCAGCACCAAAAATGGTAGTTAGCCCAGAGAACTCCGAGCCAACCAAAGATCAAGAAAGCATCGAAGAAGGCAAAAGAGAAGATACGGGTGGCGCATCAGGTCGTGGAAGTCTCTCCCCAATCCAGTGAATGGGAGAGAATTCCAACCCCCATCAAGCCCAGCCTGGTCTTTATGGAAGTGACAGTGATGGGGAGGACAATGCAATGGTAAGTGGAGCCATCATCCATTTCACTGTCCAAGTGGAGATCATGGTGCCCCACCAGAAGCCCAGGGGGTTTTCACTGCCCTGATAGACTCGGGCTGCACCCGCTGTTCTGTTAGTTTGCAGTCAATAGAATAGTTGGGACTAAGAGTAAGGAAGCTGAGACAGCCTATGAAGTTCGAGCAAATTGATGGCTCAATCGTGGGTGTGTGTGCCCACCACGTACCTGACAGAACCAATGAGCAAGAGAGCAGGGAGCCACAAAGAGACTATCTGATTTTGTAGTGGCCCCAAAAATGGCAGAGGAAGTAATACTGGGACTATTGTGGTTGAAACAATGGAACCCTGCAGTGAATTGGGGAAGTGACTGGTGGTGCTTAAAGGCGGGATCGAGAAAACTAGAGCTAGAAGGAAAGAAGGGCCAGGTGCTGCTGAGAGGGGAAGAGAGGACTAAGCCAGTGAATGCCATAGCAGAACCCGAGCTGGGGAAGCCATCCATCCCAAAAGAGTACAGGGACCTGGTGGAAGTGTTCCGTGAGAAGGAGTCCAACGTGCTCCCTCTCCGCCATCCCACGAACTGTGCTATTGAGCTATTACTGGGGGCAAAACTGCCGAAGCCCAAGATGTACGTGATGATCCCCAGGGGAGATGGAGGAGCTGTGGAATTTCGTGGACAAGAACCTGGCTAGAGAAAACTGCAAAGTTCTGGCGGGTCAAGCAATATTTACGCTGCTATGTGAACTATCAGCAAACGAACTGGGCGGAACTTTTGCCATTCGCAGAGGTAGCCTATAATGACTCAGTTCATAGCAGCGCTGGTTTCAGTCCTCATTCAAAGTGGCTGCAGGGGTGGAATTTGTGCTCATGCCAGAATTCCCAAGGGAGCCTCCCCTCTCAGTGACACTAACCGAGTGGGTGGACACCCTAAGAAACGCCTGGGGAAACGTGCGGAAAGCTCTCGTGAACGCGATGCAGTCACAAAAGAAACAAGCAGATTGGAAGAGGGCCCCCCAGAGTGAGTTTAAGATCAGGTTTAAAGTATATTTGTCCACAAAGTACTTGAAATTAAGGCAATCCTGTAAAAAACTGGGCCAAAGTACAGGTGTACACATCATAAACCCAGTCACGGTGAAGTTAAAATTGCCAAAAATACCAGAGAAAGTCCACCCAAAGTTCCACTGCAGTTTGTTGAAGTCTGTTCAAGGCTCCAACTTGAGACCAGTTGAAAGGAAACTGCCATCTTCTATCTGGGAGCGAGAGGAGGAACACTTCGAAATTAATAGAATTTTAGATTTGAGGTACTATAAAGGGAAATTGCAATACCTGGTACAATAGAAAGAGTACCTAGAATGGGTGAAAGAACAGAACATTAATGCTGATAGTTAGTGAGAAGATTCTATGCTAAGCACCCATCAATACCAGTGAAGACTCCAGAAACATGAATAATGATATTGACCTATGCTTGATATCCAGGTCTCCCTTTTTTTCCAGGGGGTCGGCATGTCAAGGTTGAACTGCTTTTGAAAAGTTTGGGTCTTATCATTATTCAACCTGCCAAAGAACTGAGGGAAGGGAAGGGTGAGAAAGAATCCAGACGCTCCAGAGACAGACCGTGAGAGCCAAGACCCCACTAAGGCCATTGATGCAGGTATCCAACAAAAAAGTGAAATATTCTCAAAACAAAAGGATGATTCATAATTAGACAATGTGACCAACCAGTCAGAATATTCTCAGAACAAAATGAATACAACTGATTGTTGGACAATGAACCATGGGGAGGTTGAAGGGATAAAGGGGATTTTACCTATGCTGGTTTTCACATGAAAAGTTTAGAACTGGCTTTGCTATTTCTGTGCCTATGTGGAATTATCAGTAAATTTATACTCGTGGTAAAATAATATCTCAGGAGTTTCTTTTGCTACATTTACCAATGGGATGGTTGACACCAGGAAAATCAAATGTACAGGTACAGATTAGATAAAACGTGACTCAACAGCAGTAACAGTGAGAGGGATCTTGGAGTCCTAGTGGACAATCACTTAAATATTGTATTAGCCAGCAGTGTGCGGCAGCAGTCAAAAAAGACAACACAACCCTAGGTTGCATTAACAAAGGGATAGAATCAAGATCATGTGAAGTATTAGTACCGCGCTATAAAGCCTTAATAAGAAATTTCTTCTCAGTGAAAACAATCCGTGAAATGGGTTGCCTTCAGAAGTTGTGGGAGCTGCATCACTGGAGGTTTTTAAGAAGAGACTGGACAGTTTTATTGTCTGAAATGGTGCAGGGTCTCCTGCTCAAGCAGGGGGTTGGACGAGAAAAAATTCCGAGGTCCCTTCCAACTCTGTTATTCTGTTATTTATTTATTCTGCTAATTTAATCTGAACCCGATAAATCTGACTCTCAAAAATGGGTCACAAAGACTTTTGAAAACTAAATAGTAAACTCATATCTTGGATCCATTCTTTAAAATCAAGATGTCCATGACCACTTGCACCAAAGTAGCTCTCTTATAGTAACGATAGTCCTTGCTTAATTCAGTGCTCGTTCAGTGGCCATTTGAAGTAACAGCGGTGCTGAAACATTGGCACATGTGAAAAGTTCTGGAGGTTGCAGCTGTTGTAACATTGCTGCAGTCATGTGACCATGATTCAAAGACTGGGCGATTGACTTGCAATCACAAGGTTCACAACCTCCCACAATCCTGTGATCGTCATTTGGGACTTTCACTCCTGGCTTCCAGCAAACTAAGTCAATGGGGAAATTTGGCAAATGGCGATCACATGACTGCAATGGAATTCGCCTAATGATGGCAACTGGGGCTGTGCTGTAACTGCTATTGTAAGTCAACGTGATCGTGTGACTTTGCAACTCCTGAGTACGTTGCTTAGTGACACAGTTTCTGGGATTTTCAGAACTGAGAGGGAGAAAACAGGGAGGTGGTGTAAGGATCGAGGCTGATGAGTTCTTAGGCTAAACCCAGGTTTGATTTTATGTCCTGTGGGCCACATCCAGCCCTTTGTCTGTCCCTGGCCAGCAAGCTATGGCGACACGGGGGAGGCCCTCCAAAACAGTCCCAGCTTTTTATGTGGTCCCTTGGGAAAATCAGTGGTCCAACCCTGGGCTAAAGAGGGCTGTTTTGTATATACTGATGAGACGGCTCCCAATCTGAGGGACAGGACAGCCAGGTTTTCATTAATTGGAAAAGACAGGAAGGAGAGGTGTAGAATTTGAAGGGAGGGAGGGAAGGAGGGGAAACTATTCTAAATAGTCAGTATTTATTGCCATGCCTAGTTTGAAACCTGGACAATGCAGGATCTTTGCTATGAAAACTGGTAAACTTGATAAAACAAAAGAAGATCATAGTTGAAGAGCAAGCAGGATGGAGATCCACTTTGGATTGCTGCTTCATTGTCCATCATTTTTAGAGAAAGACACAAACCCTGAGAACGGAAGTGCTCTGTGTAAACACTGCAGGCCTTTGACACAGTCCCACAGCACAGAATGTGGACAAGACTAGATGACCAAGTTATTTTTAAGCCAAAAGCAGGGAACATTAAGCAGCCAAGAGGCTTGACTCGGGGCCTGTGACTAGGCGTCTCTTCTGCAGGAACGGGAAGGGATGAAACCCACAAACCTCACAGCTCCAGCCACAAGGCTGGACTAGATGGGAGGCTTTGCCTGGAGGGAAGGTTTTTCAGACTTCTGGAACAGCCTGACCACTTGTCATGGATCTTTTCTTTTATTATTCTTTTTTTCCGGCTACTTTTCTGATTCAGAAATCAATAGGCCTCTTAGGGTAACTTGGTGGAATGGAGGAAAGAGGACAGCAGAAACACTTGGTTAATATAGAAACCAATTTAATTTTATTAAATAACCAAAAAAAGAAAGACCTCCCTTGTTTCTACAAATTAACTTGATCCCTCCCACACTGCTCCTCTCCCTCAGGTGATTTCTAAACCTGCCTCTTTATGTGGAGAGTGCATTCCAGTCTGGAAAGCTGGCTCTCCCTCTGACCTCACAATGTTTCCAATCTGAAGTGGATGCAGGTCCCCTATAGCCATTCTGAATTTGTGCAGGTGTGCAGCGGTTAGAATGCAGCATTGCAGGCTAGTTTCAATTCTCATGAAAAAGTTCAAAACTTCTATCACATGCCTCAAGCTGAGTCTAAAGTGTGAACAACTACAAGCTTGGCAGAACAGGATTGTCTCAATCTGGAAAAAAGAACCCTAACATCAAGTACAAACTTAATGGACATTATCTAATGTCCCCCACCCTGTCAAAGATCTTGGAGTTCTCATATCAAATGACCTTAATGCCAAAGCCCACTGCAACTACATAGCAAAAAAAGCCCTAAGAGTTGTAAACCTAATTCTACGCAGCTTCTTTTCTAAAAACTCTACACTACTAACCAGAGCATACAAAACATTTGCCAGACCTATTCTTGAATACAGCTCATCCGTCTGGAACCCATACCTCATCTCTGACATAAATACAATAGAACGAGTCCAGAAATATTTCACTAGAAGAGTTCTTCACTCCTCCGAAAACAACAAAATACCTTATACCAACAGACTTGAAATCCTGGGATTAGAAAACTTACAACTCTGTCGACTCCGACATGACCTGTGTTTAACACACAAAATCATCTATAGCAATATCCTTCCTATAAAAGACTACTTCAGCTTCAATCGCAATATTACAAGAGCAAAAAATAGATTCAAGCTAAATGTCAACCGCTTCAAACTTGATTGCAGAAAATATGACTTCTGTAACAGAGTTGTTAATGCTTGGAACTCACTACCTGACTCCATAGTCTCTACTCAAAATCCCAAAATCTTCAACCAAAAACTGTCTACTATTGACCTCACCCCATTCCTAAAAGGACTATAAGGGGCGTGCATAAGAGCACAATAGTGTCTACCGTTCCTGTCCTATTGTTCCCTTCATTATATCAAATTAATATAGTTGATGCATATTTTTTTACTTATATATTTTCTTCAATACATGTTGTTTTATCTATGACAATTGTTTATGTATACTGTTGTGACAAAATAAAATAAATAAATAAATAAATCTCATTCCCAGATGGCAGTGGAGACAAACTATGCAGAAAGACCACAGAGGGCAGACCACTGCAGAGCCTGTCATGGGGCTTAGAAAGGTGGTTCCAACACAAGTGTGCAACAGGACCCCACAGATGTGGTCATCAGGGCCCAGGTAATTGTGGCCAGGCCACCTTCTTCCAAAATGGCTAGAATTGGTGTAACAGCCTTTGGGGTAAAGGCTTTCCCAGCCATGGCATCCACTTTTGCCCAAGCAGGAGCTCTAAGTCCAGCAGAACCCCCAATGGTCATCCTGAAGCAGAATCCCCAGTCGTGATTTCTGAAGGAAAGAACATCCAGAGCTAATCCAGGGTTGACCCAGAAGGGCTTTGAGCAAAGCGAACTCTCTGAGAGTCAGTTGAGCCTCTTCTGTTCCACGTAGCCCAGGACAGAACCTCTGCTGCCTCTCCTACTGGTGATAATTCCTCCTGAGGAAGAGAGGGCCTCTTCCAGCGTTCTCATATAAGCTGGGGCAGAGAGCTGACCCTGTGATGGACACAGTCAGGATTTCTCTTCTCCTCTTCCACCCACTGCCAAGGAAGTTCCTGCACAGGAAGCGCTGGAACTGCTTCAACAGGTCCCTGACATCCAGTTCTTGCAGGGGTCTTGCAGGAGGATATCATGATTGGTGGCCCCAAATGCCACCAAAAGATCCAGCAAAGACCTGTGGTTGCTCTTTCTTTTTCCAGACCCAAGATTCTCATAAGGGTAAATCCTGAAATCCACATGGTTCTCGCTCCAGTGATCTGTGCAAGCTGCTGGGACATCTATGAAATCAGAAGTCTGGGATGAGTTAGTGCCCCAGCCGTCTCACTGGATTCTGCTCAGATGGCATTTAACTCGGAGCAATGATGAGTTTGTCAGTGAAACACTTGGCAAATAGAAATCTCCCTCTCTTTGACTCCCCAGCAGGGTTTTGCTCATGCTAAACAGTGCTGCTGGATGGCATTCTGCTCATACAAAGCGGGCAGAGAACGTCTCGTCTGGATTACTGCAATGCTCTCTACATGGGGCTCCCCGTGAGGGGCATCCGGAGGCTTCAGTTAGTCCAGAATGCGGCTGCGCGGGTGATAGAGGGAGCCCCTCGTGGCTCCCGTGTGACACCTATCCTGCGCAGACTGCATTGGCTACCTGTGGCCTTCCGGGTGCGCTTCAAGGTTTTGGTGACCATCTTCAAAGCGCTCCATGGCATAGGGCCGGGCTACTTACGGGACCGCCTACTGCTACCGAATACCTCTCACCGACCCGTGTGCTCTCCCAGAGAGGGACTCCTCAGGGTGCTGTCAGCGAGACAGTGTCGTCTGGCGACACCCAGGGGAAGGGCCTTCTCTGTGGGGGCTCCCGCCCTCTGGAACGAACTCCCCCCAGGACTTCGTCAACTTCCGGACCTCCGAACCTTCCGTCGCGAGCTTAAAACACATTTATTCATCTGCGCAGGACTGGATTAGTTTTTAAATTTGTTGGTTTTAATGGGTTTTTATCATTTATTCTAAATTTTTAATCTAGGCCAATTGAATAAGTCTTTTAATTGTATTTTAATAGTATTTATATTGTAATATTATTGTTTATTTTATCTGGCTGTGAACCGCCCTGAGTCCTTCGGGAGAAGGGCGGTATAAAAATTTAAATAATAAATAAATAAATAAAAATAAAATAATACTGCCACGTTGCCAGTCCAAATCTTTGTTCAGCCTCATTCATTGTTTTTCAGCCAGGGTGCTGTAGGTGCCTCTTCAGCTGCCCAGGATTCCCAGTAAAGCAGAGCTGAAATCTAAAAATTTTCCCTACCTGTTCTGTGGGCGTGGCTTAATTGGTGGGCGTGGCTTGGTGTTCAGGTGACTGGGTGGGCATGTCCAATAACAATAAATAATAAAAATAATAAACAAAGTACACAAAACAATAAGACGTACCAAAAACCAACTTTCACACTTTACACACACACAACACAACACAACGGACTCACACACAATGTAAAAGCAGCTGCACCTCATCCAAAATGGCCCCTGCAACAAGCAGGAACCTCACACAGCCACAAAAAAACTCAAAAACCGACTTTCACACTTTACACATACACAACACAACACAACACAGCTGACTTACACACAAGGTAAAAGCCGCTGCACTTCACCCAAAATGGCCCCTGCAACAAGCAGGAACCTCACACAGCCACAAAAACCTCAAAAACCAACTTTCACACTTTACACACACACAAAATACCACATACAGCTTTGTGAGATTTTGTATGTTTGTGTAGTTAGAGTGAAACACTACAGAAACACACCAAATCTCAGAAAGCTGCACAAATATTTTATTTTATTATTTTATTTTATTTATATTTTTAGATAAAAGCAGCTAAATTTAAAACTTCCTTAACTTTAAATTGCTGTCTAAAAAAAAAACTCCTTAAAAAAACCCAATTAGCTATTTTTTAAAGCTCCCCCCAGTTACTTACTCAATTGGAGGCAGGCAGATTGAGTTGCTCACCGATGAGATGGATTGCAGGCAGGCAGATTCAGTTGCTAGCTGATGCAATTGATTGCAGCAGCCGAAGCAAGGCTTAGCGAGCCCAAAAGAAGCAGCAATTAGGCGAGTGGGTGGGCATGGGCGGGGGCTGTTGTAAGAGCTTGTAGAAAACATGTTTTTTAAAGGTTCTGGTGATCAGGCAACTCAGCTGGGATCGCCAGAGGAGCCTTTTAAAAGCTTTTTTTTTACAACCTCTTCAGCTGAAGAGGTTGTTAAAAAAAAGAGTTTAAAAGGTTCTGATGATCCCAGCTGAGCCGCGCGATCATCAGAGGCTTTTTTTTTTTTACTTTTAAAAGCATTTTTTCGGCTGAAGAAAAAATGCTTTAAAAGTAAAAAAAACCCAAACCTCTGATGATGGCGCGGCTCAGCAGGGGCAGGGCCATGGATTTTTGCTACCGGTTCTCCGAACCACCCGCCACCATCACTACCGGATCACGTGATCCGGTCCAAACCAGGAGCATTTCACCCCTGCAGTAAAGCAACAACCAGCCTTGGTGACCCAATGCTGGGAGCCAACTGGGAGCTGCAGCAGCTCAGAGTTGGCTGGAGAGAGGAAGCGTGGCATCTCAAACTGCCTCCCCCAGTAGGTCTTTGGTCCCCTCCCTGGCCCTGCTTGCTCTTGCTAGATCTGAGAACCTGGACAAAATCACTGGTTTTCAAGGGCTTCTGGGATCCTGACATTTGAAAGGGGTGTGTGTGTATTTTGTGATCAAAGGAACTGTCTGTTTTCTCCAGTTTGTGGGGAGTGGACTAATGAACGAAGGTTTCAATTTTGCTGACTTTTGTTATCTCTGGCAGAACCCACAGTCACGGATTCAGAGAGAACGATGGTGTTCGTTTACGCGCTTGTGACCACAGACTGTTTCTTGTTTTGAGGATGTTCAGCTTGCAGGGCAGGGTACCAACCAATCCAGTACGCTCCACCTAGAAACAAACAACCTACTCTCTAATAAACAATTTGGTTTCAGAAAAAAATTATCATGTAACTTACAACTTCTTCACTGCAAAAACATATGGACTACAAATCTTGATCAAGGCAAAGCAATTGATGCAATCTACATAGACTTCTGTAAAGCTTTTGACTCAGTAGTACATGATAAACTTCTCCAAAAACTAAAATCCTACGGCATCTCAGGACCCCTCCACAATTGGATAACAACTTTCCTGACAAACAGACAACAAGTGGTCAAAATTGGCAATGCTCTATCAAATCCTGTTCCTGTCAAAAGTGGCATTCCCCAAGGCAGCGTTCTTGGACCAACACTCTTCATATTATACATTAATGATCTCTGTGACCAAATAACAAGTAATTGTGTTCTCTTTGCTGACGATGTCAAACTATTTAACACCACCAACAATACAGCTACCCTTCAAAAAGACCTTGACTTTGTATCTGAATGGTCTAAAACTTGGCAACTCCAAATCTCAACCAGCAAATGCTCAGTCTTGCTTATTGGAAAAAAGAACCTAAACACTAAGTACAAACTTGATGGACATTACCTTACAGATGACCCCCACCTTGTCAAAGACCTTGGAGTTTTCATTTCAAATGATCTAAGTGCCTAAGCCCACTGCAACTACATTGCAAAAAAGGTTTTAAGAGTTGTAAACCTAATCTTGCGTAGCTTCTACTCCAAAAACACTACTAACCAGAGCATATAAAACATTTGCTATACCAATTCTAGAATACAGCTTGACTGTCTGGAACCATACCACATTTCTGACAATTGAACGTGTCCAGAAATATTTTACAAGAAGAGTTCTCCACTCCTCTGAATACAACAAAATACCTTATGCCACCAGACTTGAAATCCTGGGTTTAGAAAATTTAGAAGTACGCCGCCTTCGATATGACCTGAGTTTAACTCATAGAATCATCTATTACAATGTTCTTCCTGTTGAACACTACTTCAGCTTCAATTGCAACAATACACGAGCACACAATAGATTTAAGCTTAATGTGGACATGAGTTTGGGCTAGAAATTAGAGGGGAAATGGGCAACAGGATCCCACGTTTGGCTTCTTGGTTTTTAATGCCTTCTAGTGTCCTATGTCCAGCTCAGAAACAGACTCTGCAAGATGTTGCTATGCTCAGAAGTGTACATCTGCTTTCTGTGTAAGATTTAAATCTGCACGGCTGATGAGTTTCAAGCAAAGGTTGCCCCAAGGAAGCCTGCTAGTCGCTTGGGTCAAGATCAGGGGTGAAATGCTACTAGTTTGCTCCGGTTTGGGCAAACCGGTAGCGATAAAAACTACCGATTCGGGTGAACTGGAAGCAAAAAAAAGTTACCGGTTCACGTGAACGAGTAGTTAGCTACCATTTTGGTGGAACATGAGTTTGGGCTAGAAATCAGAGGGGAAATGGGCAACAGGATCCCACGTTTGGCTTCTTGGTTTTTAATGCCTTCTAGTGTCCTATGTCCAGCTCAGAAACAGACTCTGCAAGATGTTGCTATGCTCAGAAGTGTACATCTGCTTTCTGTGTAAGATTTAAATCTGCATGGCTGATGAGTTTCAAGCAAAGGTTGCCCCAAGGAAGCCTGCTAGTCGCTTGGGTCAAGATCAGGGGTGAAATGCTACTAGTTTGCTCCGGTTTGGGCAAACCGGTAGCGATAAAAACTACCGATTCGGGTGAACTGGAAGCAAAAAAAAAGTTACCGGATCACGTGAACGAGTAGTTAGCTACCATTTTGGTGGAACCAGTAAGTAAAAAAAGCTACGATCCAACGATCACCTGTGCCGCGCAATTTAGCTTTGCTAGAAAGCAGGATTTCCTGTTTTCCAGCGAAGCTAAACTGTGCGGCACAGGGGATCGTCAGATTGTAGCTTTTTTTAACTACCACTTCACCCGAACTGGTAGCTTTTTAAACACACAGCATACATTTGGTGCGCACTGCACATGTGTATGCAACATGTGTTTGGTGCACATGTGCGCATGCAGCACGTGGTTGGCATGCAGCGTGCATGCATGGCCAGCAAACCAGTAGCAAACCGGTTCAGATTTCACCCCTGGTCAAGATCCACGCAGAGAATCCTAAATTGGGTTGGCCAAGATTGGGGTGTGCAAGAGCTCGGGGGTGGGGGGGGAGAGGAGGAGAAATAAAAAGCGAGGCCCTTCTAGTGAGGGGGTCAGTTCTGAAGAGGTGGATTTGTTGAAGAGCCTTCCTGCATCCTTCGGCTTGAATTGTATATTTGGGTTCCCTCCCTCAGCAGGCTTGAAGGCCTTGGGTGGTCTTGAACTCCTGCAGGGATCTCCAGTGTCCTGGAGGGAGGCTACCAGTTCAGATGCCAGACTTTAGCCCCCTAGAAGAAGCCAGCCAGTGCAGAAAATGAAGGCGGACTTCAGGCTGGCCGGGGGCTGCCCTTGAACTTTGGGCAGCTGCTCTAGGTCAGTGGGTTGTCGGGGGGGGGGGAGGGGGGCTACCTTTTAGCTCCAGCTCCTAAGGCACCTCCTGATCCTAGCCTTGGCTTCACCTTCCCTTAAGGCTTAAGGGATCCCCTGCCCACAGCTCGGCCTCTCATCATCTCTGAGATGGTGAAGGATCAGAGAGGGAGGTACAGCAACCGAGCCAAGTGCTTGCCTAACTCCTGGGCACTCTTGACACATAGAGAATGTTTATTCATAAGCTGTGCCAAATTGCATGGGCAGCCCTCGCCCCCCCGCCCCCCCGTTGCTGACCAAACCTACAAAGGCATGGGTGAAATGCTCCTGGTTCAGACCGGATATGCTGATCCGGTAGCAATGGCAGCGGGTGGTTTGGACAACTGGTAGCAAAAATCCTTGGGCCCCCTGCCCATGCCCACCTGAGCCATGTGATTGTCAGAGCCTTGCTTTATTTACTTCTAAAAGCATTTTTTTTACAACCTCTTTGGCTGAATAGGTTGTAAAAGAATGCTTTTAAAAGTTAAAAAAAAAGACAGCGCACCACAGCTGATCGCCCCCCCCGTGCGCGCTGTTTTACTTATCACATGCCTCCTTTTGGCGTGCACTGTGTGCGTGCACCTTGCATTTGGTGTGTGGTGTGCATTGTGCATGTGCGTGCAGCACATTGTCCAAACAGTTGCACTGAAATCTGCTCGCACTTCAGTTATGCAATTAAGTGCGTCAAAGGCTGGTGGTTATTTAGGATACCTGGAGAAGTGCTAGAAAAAGTGATCAGACAGTGAGTTTGCAAGCGCTTGGAAATGAGTGAGGCGATTACCAGTTTTGTTTGGTTTAATGGATCCAGGGAATGCTAAGGATGCACTGTTGCTGGGCTCCAATAAGGCATCCGATGAACCAGTTTCTTCCTTGATAAAGTGGAACAGAGCAGGGACACGCAGGGGAGTTTTGGTCAACTGAAGACAAATCTGCGAAATGGAGC
This sequence comes from Ahaetulla prasina, assembly GCF_028640845.1. Lineage (NCBI taxonomy): Eukaryota > Metazoa > Chordata > Lepidosauria > Squamata > Colubridae > Ahaetulla > Ahaetulla prasina. The sequence continues at coordinate 26,216,242 of NC_080550.1, read as the reverse complement.
CGCTGTTTGCAGCAAAGACCAAGGAACTGGGAGTAGACCGATTCCTTGGATCCTCTTCAGATAAGGAGAGGCTGGGAGATTGCCCAAGAAAGCTGCTCCCTGCCAGGAGACCGCAGGACAGCAGAGAATCCATCAGATTACGGAATTTGCCATCTTGCTTGCAACTGGGGCAGAGAGTTTTAAAAGACAATTGCCTCTCTTTTCAAACACTCCTGGAAACTGCTTGTTAATTATCTTAAAGCTATCACAAGTGGTCAATTTATGACCATGGCTGGAATACTCAGTCATTCAAATGGTTGCTAAGTGAGGCATCAACTTTGCTGAGCAACTGCAATGCCAGCACTTCTGGCTGTGGTTGGGCAGTTTCCTAAGTCCCGAAGCAGGTGGAGTCGCAGGAAAGGAGGGCAGGGGAGGCCCTGGACAGGCCACGCAGGCCTTGGAATAGAATAGAATAGAATAGAATAGAATAGAATAGAAGAATAGAATTTTTATTGGCCAAGTGTGATTGGACACACAAGGAATTTGTCTTGGTGCATATGCTCTCAGTGTACATAAAAGAAAAGATACGTTCATCAAGGTACAACATTTACAACACAATTGATGATCAATATATCAATATAATATTGGGGGGCAAACTTGCAGCTGCCCAAGGAAGGAAGCCCCCCAAACCCCCAACTCTCCCCCACTTCGGCCTTGGCTGTTTTTCTCTGGCTGCTGAGAGGCAAATATCGCCAGACGGAAATCCAAGCAGGATTTCCAGGAGAAAAAGGCTCCTCTGACTTTCCCACCAGCCCAGAGGGAGCAACGGCCAAAGCCCCCAGATCCCAATCTGGGGACGGACTGCAGCCTTTGGCGACCGCTCGCAAGTCCTTTCATTCAGTGCCGTCGTAACTTCAAAGGCCCCTGAAGAAAATGGGCGTTGAGGCGAGGACCGGCCGAGAGACCTTCAGAGGAAGCCCGAGAAGGGCCCCTTACGGCCGTTTCCACAACCGAGACTCCCGAAGAGGTCCCGGCCTCGGCCGCAAGAGGGCGCCCGCCGCCAGTAGCTCCTCTCAGCTGCGCCCCCTTCAGGCGGGGCCGGGTCTTGGCGGCTGGGCGGCGCGTGCCCGGGGAGGGCCGGGAGCGCGCCCGGAGGCTGAGGCCCGTTGAGCTCGGCCGTTCCCGCCCTTCTCGCCGAAGCGAGACTCCCACCCGAGGGGCTCTCGGGCCAGGAAAGGCGTCCGTGGGGGGCTCCGTCCTCTGCCGGGCCTCGCTTGCGGGCGGTCGGTCGGTCGGTCGGTCTCCCGAGGTCGTGGGGGCCCTTCGGGCAGCTGCTGCTGCAGGTCGAGGTGCGCCGGGCTCTTCGGCTCCGCCACGGATCCGGGGCCGCCACGGAGGCCGAGGGGAGAAGGGCCGCCCAGGCCCCCCCCCCCTTGAAGGGCCTTCCACTGGAGGCGCAGCGCGGCCAACCCTCAGCGGGCCTGAGGCAGAGCAAGCAGCCCGCCCTTCGGCTCCCTTTGGCCAGGAGCGCCTCCCTCTCGCTGTGTGTGGCAGAAGTGCTGATGGTGCACAATCCTGGTTCTCTTGCAGCCTTGCAGGCAGAAGCTTCTTCTACCAGCCCAGGAGGGAAGGTGGCTGCCCTTCCTTCCCAGCTGGCAGAGGAGGCAGCGGCGGCCTTTCTGGGCTCAAGGGCCAGCAGGCCAGTTGGAGTCCCCCCCTGGCTGGCTGGCTGGCTGGCTGTCAGTGTGCGAGCTGAGCACCGCCAAGTGCTCCCCTCAGACTGATGGGGGGGGTGTCTGGGCGAGAGAGGCCGTGAACGTGAACCTTCTCTCTGTCCCCACAAAATGCTCCCTCGGGTTGGCCTCGGCCTCTCACCTGAGCATGTATTCCAATGCACCTGAGCATGTATTCCAATGCTCTTGGGACGTGACGTTACTGTAAAGGCAAATAAATGCAGCGTTGCATATATATTTTGTTGCATTATCTGCGTAATACAGGAAATCCTAAATAAAGGGGATTTTTTTGGGGGGGGTTTTATTTATTTATATTTATATCCCGCCCTTCTCCGAAGACTCAGGGCGGCTTACAGTGTGTAAGGCAATAGTCTCATTCTATTTGTATATTTTTTTACAAAGTCAACTTATTGCCCCCCCAACAATCTGGGTCCTCATTTTACCTACCTTATAAAGGATGGAAGGCTGAGTCAACCTTGGGCCAGACTTGAACCTGCAGTAATTGCAGGCTGCTGTGTTCTAATAACAGGCTTAACAGCCTGAGCTATTCCGGCCCTTATGGATTGGTACAGCCATAAAGAACTCTTGAACCTAAACTTGAGTTTATTATCATGTACGAGAGAGTGATTGAGAATGTGGTTTCGTGAGCCTTATGAGAACAAGACAGACACATTCTGCTGCATGCTGTTCTGCTCCTTTCTCTCACGTTCACAAGAACATGCCATGTGTTCTCCCCCATGCTACAATCATAATAGTTTAACGGGAGCCACACCCTGCTCAGTCAGGGAAGTTTTTGCAATGTAAGCTGTCTGCCGCCACTCCGTTGGGACTAGCACTCTGCTCTGGCGCTGCAGGAACTGTCTTTGGGAGAGTTGGGGGTCTGGAGGAATGAGGCGGTCCCCCAGTTGCCCTTCGTGATTGCAGCCCGAGAGACCCAGTTGCCAGCTTTGCTGACTCTCCTTCTCTTGGTAGGATTCCCAGCCGCTGGATGGTTGCATCCAGAACATCCTCTCTGGGCTTTGCCCTCCCTCTGAAACCACATCATGTGGCGGAGAAGCTCTGCAGCGGGGATGGCCTCTGCTACCTCATCAGCTTCCTGATTCCTGCCAAGCGCATCTTGCGGTGGGCCCACTGGGAAGCCTGTGAGTATCTTGCTGCCTCCAGGCTCAGAAGGAATGCTTGAAAGCTTCCCCCCCCCACCCGCCCCATCATCTCTAGGAGGGAGGGAACCTAATAGCCAGGCTGGGTCTGCAGCCAGGAAACCCTTAAGTGTGCCCAAGGCATTGCGATTCTCTGCCCCACTCGTTCCTAAGCGAACAGAACAATACTGTGGAAGCTTTCAAGGGCCTGAATTGTCAGATTTTATCATATTAAATGTATACATAGGTAAATGATGTTTGTGCAGATGACTCTTCAAAAAACTGCAAATGTTAGCAGGTTTGTGTTATCTGCTGCCATGCAACAAATGTCAGGCCTGACTTTAATAGCAAAAATAAATACTCTGTTGCTCACTTCTGTTGTTCATGCAAAAAAGGAGAGCCTGGAATAGATGTGCCTGGATTCTTGAGCGCATTTCTGTCAGAGAAATTTTCTATGCTGGCACTGCAAATAGTTACTTATCAATGCTTTTATTTATTATTTTTATTTACTTCTATCTTAAATTTATTTTTGAAATTTAAGATAGGTACTCATCTCACAGAAGTGACAATTTTTTATTGAGAGAATGCCAAGGGATTCAGATCTCTTAAACTCCCTGTGCTTTGATGTCACAATGCCAGCAAAGTTGAGGGTCTCCCCTGGGACAGTGAGGGGCTTGTTTCCCCTGCTTAAGTGGGACCATAGAACTTGACCAAGATTGCAGCTTGAATCAGGGGCTCACTTCTTTCAGCCTCCCCGTAACTTTTTCCTTTCCGTAGGGCTCAGAGTTTAAGAGATCTGAATCCCTTGGCCTTTTCGCAATAAGCCTGGGTTAGCCTTTCTGCCTCCCTCTGCTGTCCTCAGGGACCAGAGCCATGTGCAAAGGTAACCTGGAAAAAACATCATTTAAAGTGTAAAAATGGACTGTTTTACTTGATTAGACTCTTTTTTTTTTTGATGCACTCCTTCTGTATTGTGTGATGCCCAAAGTCTGTCTGAATTGGGATGGGTTTCATTTTTTGTTACCCATCAGGATAACAACAGGATACCAGTACCAGAATGTCCCATCTCCACATTTTGTTGAGGAAATATTTTTAATTAAAGCATCACCTTGATTTTTGTTGGAGGCAGTCATCCTTCCTAATAGTATTCACCATAAACGCATATTTCGGGAAAGTTATTTTTAAAAGAGTGTTATCAAACTGCCAAATTCTGCTTGCCCTAGGTAACAGTCCAGCTGTTGTACTCTCTTGATGTTTCCAGCTGGATTTCAACATCTTAGTGTGTGCTATTTAAACATGGAAGGGAACTTTCAGAATGAAGAATAATACTATTATGCTCAAAATGATGACTATACATGCTTCAAACTGATTTGGAAGAATTGCTTTAGCTTTGAATAAGAGTGAGCACAGCATCCCTTTTGCTACTAATTGAAGCGGGCCCATCTTTTGTCAGAGTTTTGCACGAGAGAGAAAAAAATGCACCTGCTTTAATGAGATAGCTCTTTGTGTGACTTTTCAAACAGTCACATCTTTTGTTAGCCTCACTTGGAAGTCTGAGCAAAGAAAGGACAGCTTTATGTCATAAAACACTGGTATGATAGTAGCACAAAGTCTCCATCTTCTGAATAATTTTCTGCACAGCCCTTTTGAAAGTAGCAAGTTCAGGGAAACACATGTGGTAGTTCTACCTTACTACACAGGTAAGGACAGCTTACTTCTTAGAATAAGTAATGCATCATTGTGTGCCTTAATAATTGTGGGCTTAATAATATCTTTAAGCAACTATGAACCTGAAATAGCTTTTCCTCAATTAGGGGATGCTTATAATTATGGCATGGGGGGAATGGGTGAGGTGGCATTAGATTCTTCCTTATTGAGAAATGGCTTGTAAATGATTCCCCTGGCTTTTCTTATTCCGTCAGGTTGCTCTTCCACCATGCAGGTTGGCCCCTTTGCGTGCACGAGAAGATCGTCATCCAGTTGGCTTCTCTCGACTGGTGGATCTTGAGACCGGAGGACTTTTACCTGCAAGCGGTTCTGTACTTGAGGAAGTCTCCATGGATCGTAGTGAAATGCTTGGCCAAGGACAAACATAACATGGAGGAGTTTGTGGCATCTGCTGCCTTGTATGTCTCTCTCTTCGCTGTGGAATGGCTGAGCTCCCTCAGCAGGAAATGGTTGGAATCACATTGGGAACCAGCTTGTTAGCCACAGATGGTGAGATATTCTGAGTGCCTTGGGATGAAATAGTCAATCCAGGATTTACCAGTAACTCCCAGACTACTGGAAAAAATAAAAAGAATGTGCATTTTGTCCCAATGACTGAGAAGTCTTCTGCTCTGGACTTTCCAGTGGAGGAATCCCTCAGTACCTGTCTTTCGGGGGCACCCCACATCTTCCACGAGGCCAACTCATTTGCCACCACCTTAATGGAGGAACCTGCTGATCAGGCATGTGAGAGCCCAGAGCTCGGGAAGGCCTGTGAAAGGGTCGGGGAAGGAGAAGAGGCGGACTTGACAGGTGCCTCCCTGCCCACCTCTGGCTGCCCCAAAGGATCTTCAGCTCAGCCCAGTGCTTTCTGTTGGCTGGAAGCCAAGGACAGCCAGCAGCACAATCAGAACAATAGCCGTCGCTGGGGAAATTGTGCTGGTTCAGCTCTTGCAGCGGTGCCATCTGGGCAGCTGAGGACTTCTGACATGCAAGCTACTAATGTTGCATGTTCTGTAAATAATGAAACAGAGTGTGATAAATTGTTCCCGAAACATCCTGGCAATCCAGAGAATCATCCAGCTTCTTTGAGTCCCACAGCTTCCTCTATTGTTCAGGAGCCACATTTTGCCAAGACGTTATTGACGCATCGAGAACAGGAGCTCGATTGGAGGTATGCCACGTGCAGTTACAAGGATGGAGAGGAGGCTGAAGGTCAGGCTCTGGGGACGGGCTCTTCCACCATAGCTGGAGGCCGCTTGGAGTTCCCCAAGCCTTCTGCATCCTATCCTGATGTTTTGGGTGTAGAGAGAATGGGAGATGTTGTCCTGACAGAGTGGGAGATCAGTAGCTGCGAGTGGGATTCTGACAGCTCCAAAGAAAGGCTGGAGGGAAAGGCAACTTCTCCGACCACAATCAAATCATCACAGGTGGGAACCTTTTCAAGGAGGAGAATAGCTGATAACCAGTTCTCAGAGAAGCAGTTGGTGGAAGTTAAAGGTCAATCTTTTGAACGGCTGGAACAATTGCATCTTCTAGAGCACACGGAAGGGACACTAGTGGACCCATTAATGGAGTTGGGCAATAGAATAAGCATGGAAGGAAATCATCCATGGCAGACTAAGCAAAGCCCCTCTAAGAATGGGTGGCAACTTAATTCTGGAGATCCTTTCGTCCCGAAAAGCTCCCTTTCCCAGAAGGCAGGGCAAGAAAATGTGAATAGTTGTCATCAGCGAGCGGGAGACAATCTTCTGGTTCCCAGTTCTGAGGCTGAGTCAAAGAGCACAAGAACAAAGCTGAAGGAAAATGGCCCCAGGCGTCTAGCAGGAGTCGCTGGACAGGCAGAGGCCCCCTGCAGCAACCTTCCCCAAGGCAGTGCTGCAGCACATTCTGTGGATCAGCCCGATCGCTCAAGCACGCTACAAGCTTTGCAGATAGGTGTTTCCAAGAAGGTGGGAAGAGGACAGGGCAGCCGAGCCCCTTCCCCAGATAAGGAGTCGGGCACTGGGGCCTTCCTGGAAGGTAGACACAACTCAATCCATGAAGCTCCCCGCCAGTTTCAGCCTAGTGATCCAGAGACGAACTCCTTGGCACCCCCCCTCCCAGCACTGTTTCCAGCTGTGACATTGCCAGAGCGCACCAAGCCCATCCCGGAGAGGGATCAGGCCACAGGTATGATGCATCCGGCCACTTTCTGCCCTTCGCTGGGGAAATGTTCTCATGACAGGTTGAATGTGCAAGGATAGGGCCTCTTTCAAGAACATGAGAACTGCAGGGAAGGGAGTTCAAGTTTAGAACGTTACAGTGATTAATTGCAGAGGCTAGCAGCTCTTTTGGCTCGTGGACATAGTAAGGATTTTGAAAATATGCCATGGGCTTTACCGCAAAGAATTGCCTCGGGAGGGTTGGCCCATTTGTGACACAGTTGTCGTATTGGACATGGAAGATCATTTAATTACCACAGCAAACTGCCTATAGCCCATGGATACTTCCTATCATTTCTAGCTTGTTTTTTTTTTTTTTAATTTTTGCTGGACAAATTGGGCGTGTTTAAAGAATAGCGGTGCCCATCCTAGGCTGTAGTTAGCTGATCTTTAAGTATTTTCTAAGTAAAATGCTGGTGGGTCATCTGGCATTATTGGAAAGGAAGATGGTGCTTGATGGTTGTCTCTTTCCTTTGCATAATGCCAGCTTCCAATTGGAATATTCTTCCCTGAAGTCTCGGTCTCCTCAAACTCAGAGGGGCACAAGGCCTGGGTGGGGCCAAGGGAGCGGTTCACACACACGGGCGGGCGTGGCGCAGTGCTGGAGGCTTCCGTGTTATTGCACAGGAATGAGCTTGCAAATTGTGTGTAGAATGTACATCTTGACAATTATGGTGCTAGACCAGAACTCCCAGATTATACTGCTGAAGTTTAGAAACGCAACAAAAGTTGCGATGACATGATTGTTTATAAAAACTTCTCACTCGTTCAAAAAAAGCTGTACAGGTAGTCCTTGACTTAGGACCGCAATTGAGCCCAAAATTTCTGCTGTTAAGTGAGACATTTGTTAAATGTTTGTCCCATTTTACAACCTTTCTTGCCACAGTTGCTAAGTGAATCCCTGCAGTTGATAAATTAGTAACCCATTTGTTTTTTTTGTTTTTATTGAAAGAGTTTTAAAAAAACAAAAACATTTTCCCCCCTTTTTTCCCTCCTCCCTCCCAAAAAAAAAACAAAACACCCCCCTCCCTCCCCCCCCCCCCGGCTTCCCGGGTCAATCACAAGGTATTGTTATACATAAACCAAACATAGAATAAAATTTTCCCTTCCAATCCAAATAACCACATCCACAGCTTTTCATCTCCCAACCCCCTCCCCATTACATAAAATAACTTTCTAATTATTCAAAGGCAATCTGATATTTCTTAATCTGATATCTGTTTTGTAGATAATCAATCCATTTTTCCCATTCAATTAAATATCTTTCCTGCGTATTGTCTTCTAAAACGCTGAGATTTTAGCCATCTCAGCCAAATTAATAACTTTCAATATCCATTCTTCTATTGTAGGTATCTCTTCTTCTTCCAGTATTGTCCAATCAACAGTCTTGCTGCTGTTATTAAATTCAGAATCAATTTAGTCTCAATCCCTGTACAATCCGTTATAATTCCCAAAAGGAAAAATTGTGGCAGGAACTTTATCTTCTTCTTCAGTACATTTTGAATAATCCACCAAATTCTTATCCAAAAGACCTTAATTTTCTTGCAAGTCCACCAAATATGAAAATATGTAGCATCATCACAATCACACCTCCAACATTTCGCTTGGATATTAGGATACATACATGATAATTTTTTGGGATCTAAATGCCATCTATAAAACATCTTATAAAAATTTTCCCTTAAATTCTGTGCTTGTGTAAACTTAACATTTCTAACCCAGATTTTCTCCCATGTTTCCAACATTATTGGTTCCTGAATATTAGTAACCCACTTGTTAAGTGAATCTGGCTTCCCCATTGACTTTGCTTGTCAGAAGGTCACAAAAGGGGATCACACGACCCCAGGATGCTGCAACCGTCATAAATATGAATCAGTTGCTATGCATCTGAATTTGGTCATGGGGATGCTGCAAAGGTTGTAACTGTGAAAATTGCAATAGCACTTAAACTTACATACAGTGTAAGTTGTTTTTTTTTATTACCGGTTCTGTGGGCGTGGCTTGGTGGGCTTGCCTTGGTGGCATGGCAGGGGAAGGATTTTTAAAAATCTCCATTCCCACCCCACTCTGGGGTCAAACCGGTATTTGCCGGTTCTCCAAACTACTCAAAATTTCCCCCTATCGGTTCTCCAGAATCTGCTGGATTTCACCCCCGCTTACATGCCCTGAGATTTTACATTTCTCTGAGCGGTTTTCAGAGTCAGCAACTTTCCCCCAACAATCTGGGTCTTCATTTTACCGGCCTCGGAAGGATGGAAGGCTGAGTCAGCCTTGAGCCAGTGAGAATCAAAGTGCCGAACTGTTGGCAGCCAGCAGTCAGCAGAAGTAGCCTGCAGTACTGCATTCTAACCACTGCGCCCTAAATTGGCCATAAGTCACATTTTTCAGTGCTGTTGTAACTTTGAAAGGTCACTAAATGAACTGTTGTAAGCTGAGGACTACTTGTAGGTCTCATCCACCTGTAAACATCCTCCCTGCTGAGATGTCACTGTGTGGTTGGCTAGTGCCTCGAGTCCCAGGAAGGAGCTTTTAAAACGATGAAGCAACAGTTCTAACCATTTTGGCTCACCAATTAATTTTTTCCGCATCTGAAAAGTATTATTATTATTATTATTATTATTATTATTATTATTATTATTATTATTATTATTATTATTATTATTATTATTATTATTTATTCGATTTTTATACCGCCCTTCTCCCGAAGGACTCAGGGCGGTGTACAGCCAAGGTAAAACAGACAATACAATATACAATTAAAATACAAATTAAAAAACTTATTTTATGATTGGCCTAAAAAACTTTAAAATATATAAAACTAAAAACCCCTTAAAATTAATAGAAAATTTAAAACCAATAAAATTTAAGCCAGCCCCGTGTGAATGAAAAGATGTGTCTTTTCAGTTCGCGGTGGAAGGTCCGAAGGTCAGGTATTTGGCGTAAACCCGGGGGAAGTTCGTTCCAGAGTGTGGGAGCTCCCATAGAGAAGGACCTTCCCCTGGGGGCCGCCAGCCGACATTGCTTGGCGGACGGCACCCTGAGAAGTCCCTCTCTGTGAAAGCGTATGGGTCGGTGGGAGGCATGAGGTAACAGCAGGCGGTCCCGTAAGTACCCAGGCCCTAAGCCATGGAGCGCTTTAAAGGTAGTGACCAAAAGCTTAAAGTGCACCCGAAAGACCACAGGTAGCCAGTGCAGTCTGCGCAGGAGCGGTGTTATGCGGGAGCTACGCGAAGCTCCCTCTATCACCCGCGCAGCTGCATTCTGGACTAACTGAAGCCTCCGAGTGCACCTCAAGGGGAGCCCCATGTAGAGAGCATTACAATAATCCAAGCGAGAGGTAACAAGCGCATGAGTGACTGTGCACAAGGCATCCCAATCAAGGAAGGGGCGCAACCAGGCGAACCTGGTGGAAGGCCCTCCTGGAGACGGCTGTCAAATGATCTTCAAACGACAGCCGTTCATCCAGGAGGACACCTAAGTTGCGCACCCTATCCTTTGGGGCCAATAACTCGCCTCCAACCGGGGTGCCGGCATCCACAGCCACTCCGTCTTGGAGGGATTAAGCTTGAGCCTGTTTCTCCCCAAGTAGTTGTTAATCTGGATGGGAAATTATGTATTTCTGTCCCTTTGAGGGATAAAAGTATTTTTTTATCTCCCAAAGGGACAGAAATTCATAATTTTTTATCCGTCTCACATAGTTCATGGCCTGCAGTTGATTATTTATTATGTCTGGTATTACTAAGTGTTTTCTAAAAGTTACTCATCTAATGCAGTAACTCATTCATGTGAATTGCTGATGAGTGTCAACCTGAAATGGGGGCTGCCCAGAAGCGCCACTCCTCTGGGCTCACAGACAGACTCTGCTTTCTCAGGGCACCTGAATCCTGGTCTTGCTCTTCTTCGCCGCCAGAAGAAGCTGGTGCTGCCCAGCAAGCGCCCAGTGGCCTTCCCAGGGCTGGGGGAGGAGAACAGGCTGGCTGGCAAGAATCAGGGCTCCAGCCAGCCTCCCACTGCTGTTCCCTAGCTTTGCAGGCTTTTGCAGCTAGGAAGAAAGGAAGCTACCAACCCTGCAGCTCCAGAGAAAATGCTGCAATTCAGTTCTTTGGCCTGTCTGTGGAGTGGCAGCTGAGCCCCTCCTGGGTGAAAGGAACCTCAGAGAAGTGATAAAGTTTCTACCTTGACTTTGCCCAAAGACTAACATTTTTTCAAAGGACATTGATGCATGTTGTGTGCTGCAGATATAGAATAATTAGGATGTAAATCTCCTCTAACAAGACAGCAGGAGATGAGGGGGAGGCATTTTTATTATGGCATTCAAGATGAAATTAATATGCTTCTTATTCTTGATGTAAATGAGCACTCAAGACTGCTTTTTGCTAACGTTGTGAAGAGACTAATCTTTATCATCTCCATTAGTCATCTCTTGTTTTGAGAGGAAAAAACTTAAAATTAAATGCCAGTGCAAAGTAGATTTTTTTCTCTGTTGACAATGGGTTAAAGCAAAGAGTACATTCTCAAAGTCACATGAAAGTTGATTTTTAGCACATGATTGACTGATGGATTGATTATATGCCATGAAATTATTTATTTAGCATATGGCATATCATATATAGACTAGTAATATATGTTAACATTTCTTCTAGATTAGTAAAACAGAATAAAATATAAATGTTAAAAAGATCTATGTTCAAATACCAATGTCTAGGCCAGTGATGGCTAACCTTTTTGCCATCGCCTGCCAAAAGTGGGGGGAGTTGCGCATGTGCGTGCCCACATCCATAATTCTATGCGCCTCATGCGGCCCTCCACATTCCCCCCGCTTTTGGCATGCAATGGCACAGTGGGCCCAGTAGACCCGTTCTTCGCTCTCCCCAGGCTCCAGAGCCTTTATAGGGGAGGGTGAAAACAGCCTTCCCCACCCCCCTCCAGAAGCTGGAAACTGCCCGTTTGCTGATTTCCAGTAGGACTGGAAGGCCTGCTTTTGAGCTCACGTGCCCATCAATATGGCTTCGCATGCCACAGGTTCGCCATTACGGGTCTAGGCCATCTAACCACTGAAGCGCAGCATCGTTCATATGAAAGAAATCAGATATTGAACTGGTAGATCCCTAATCCTAACCCTCAACTTTTAGCCGATCATGATGTGATCTACAGTTTGATGTGGGACCCCACAGTCACACTGAGCGGAGGATACTGTGCCCCATTTATCCAGGGAGTCCCAGCAGATGCTTTGCGAGGCATGAATCCTATTCAGGACTGTCCATTGTTGACGTGGTTCAGTTCAAAGTCTGGCACTCCTTTGTGGGGTCATTTATATGTCTTTTTATGTCTGGCCATTTAGCCCATTTGGCTTTCCATTGGGAATCGATGTGAAAGTTGTTGGGCAGATGTTGTGCAAGGACCAGTGGGGGCTGCCTTGCCATCAAAAAAGTGTTGACTCCTAGCTGCTATGTAGGTAGACCTTGTGCAAGATGATCTATGCCCAACTGGGCCTTCAATTTTCCACCAGTGTCCCCATCAATGCTGTAATTGAGTCTGTCTCTCTTGCTGCTGGTCATCTTGTCCTTGTAAGGACCTGCCTCAGTTATCTCTCAGGAAAGCATAAAAAGCATGACTCTTGCAACAGATGATAAGGAACTTTTACTGAAAGAAGTGAAGATTCCTGCGCAACGTTTTAAGCTAATTTCCTCTGTTCAACCCCCACCCAGAGCCCCATGTCCACCAGTAGCTAATACGATGCTGCAAAGGTGTTATGAGAAGTTGGAGACGGGATGACGATAAGAGGTCATCCTTAGGATGTTGCAGCCTTGAGTAACAGACTGGAACTGGCTGGGAGGGAATCCATCCTGATGGCCTAGTCCCCCTCCCTAATTCCCATGCAGTTATAGCAAAAGTGAAAGCAATCAGCTCCAAGAAGCATGCCCTCTCCCCTTTGGAATGGCAACATTCAGGCAAGGACCTGACATGCTGCCTCCCTAAAAGAGGGAGTTCCACACCTGGAGGAAAGAAAATAGCAAACAGGGAAAAGAAAACAACGATTATGGTCATTTCAGTTTATCAGGGTATGGTTGTGGAGCCATTTAAGCAATCTAGGGGACTTAACGTGTTGATTTATCTTCCTATTCGTTCTGGGCCCCATGAAAATCTTTCCATGCTACTAAGTATTGGATGTTGCCCCTGTGTAGGATCTCTTTCATTCTTCCCCTTCCACCATAAACAGTTTGGGTACAGGTGGAGGGGTTGGACTTATTGGGGAAATCACCTCAGCTTTTAACAAGCTGCAGTGGAAAACAGGGTGAATTTTCCTCAGTGACTTTGGCAATTCTAATTCTACTGTAACCAGGTTAATAATGTGCTTGATGAGAAAAGATCCTACAAATTTAGGTCCCAACTTTTTTGAGGGTTGTAAAGATTGGCGAAACCGGGTGGATAAATACACTCAGTCCCCAACGTGGAATTTGTAAGCTCAACCCTCTTTAACCTTCTTCTTATCAGCCTGGATTTTATAAGCCACCCCGGACTCAGCCAGTGCTTTATGCACAACTGGCCATGTGTTTTACAGCTGACCCGTCCACTCTTTTAATGAAGGGATTACTGGATCTTTTACTTCTTTGGCCAACACGCACCAGTCTTGGAGACGGGCAGTGTACAGGTCATTGTTCAGTCCATCTTTGAAACAGCTGACCAGGATGTCTTCCAGCCAGTCGAGGTGGCACTTGTCAATTAGTGCTTTTTTGAAGGCTGGGTCATTTTTCTTTTCCTTGAGCCCTGGTGGTTACTTGGGCTGCTAGTTGACGTGTTGGGAGCAGTGGTTTGATTATTTCTGCTTTGGAGCAATTATATTGTGGCATTTGTGATAGGGCATCAGCAAGGAAGTTTCTGCTGTTCGGTCTCTGACAATTTCTTTGAAGTGTAGGTGCATGGCTGTAGCTGCCCTTTCTCGTTCTCTTGCAATAACTCTGGTCCCAAGGCAACATCACTCGCGTTGGGCAGAATGTTCCTCCTCCCTTATCTCTTAGGTGAGGGGGTGACCTTCACGACCTCCACTTCTTTCAGCGCTGTTTCCCTCTTGCAAGGCGGCAGCTTTGTGTCCTTCCCCACCTTAGTTCTGGTCTGCTCTCTTTGTGATTGACCACTAGGATTCCAAGGCCCAAGGTTGGCAGCAACTACAGGCTGCTCTGCCAGAGAGAGGGAGAGAGAGAGGGAGAGGGAGAGAGAAGGAACCTTACTTACGGGACCGCCTGCTGCTACCGAATACCTCTCACCGACCCGTGCGCTCTCACAGGGAGGGACTCCTCGGGGTGCCGTTGGCCAGGCAGTGCCGGCTGGCGACACCTAGGGGAAGGGCCTTCTCTGTGGGGGCCCCCACCCTCTGGAATGAGCTTCCCCCAGGACTCCGCCAACTTCCTGACCTTCGAACCTTTCGCCGCGAGCTTAAGACACATCTATTTATTTGCGCAGGACTGGACTAGGTTTTAAATTTGAATTGGTTTTAATGGGGATTTTTATTATTTATATTGTCATTTTTAAGTATTCGGCCATTTGTAATAAGTTTTTTAATGGATGTTTTATGTTGTATTTATATGTATATTTTTATTTGGCTGTGAACCGCCCTGAGTCCTTAGGGAGATAGGGCGGTATACAAATACGAAAAATAAATAAATAAATAAATAGATAAGGAAGAGATGTTTCATCATCTACAGTAAACCTCATTGGGTTGGTCCGGTTCAGATCCATTGCAAGATAAATCCGTGAGTATCTCCTTTGATTCTGAATGCAAATGGGAATAATTAAACTCTTAGCATTGAAAACTCTTTCCTATTACAGAAACATCATCGAATGGGACAGAAAATTCCAATGAAGAAGCTGATAACAGCAGCCTGTCACTGATCACTCCTGGCAGCGCTGGGGAAAAAGACCCCACAGCCGTGACTATGCAACCAGAACTCCCACCCTTTCCATTCAAGGGGATTCTGGAAACAGACCCCTTGCCAATAAAGAGCTTGAATTGGGAGATGCTTCGGAGTGGGGCTGCATGCCTGCCAGGTAAAGCCCCCCCAAAGCTTCCTGCTGCCTTTATGATTTCCGAAGAAGGCAATGGTCGGGGGAAGATTTGTGATTTGTGAACCTGAGAAATCTTTTAGTTTTTATTTATTTATTTCTTTATTTATTTTGTCATAACAGTATATATAAGCATAAGCATGAAAATAACTATATAATATATAAGCATATAAATGAGCATAAGTATGTAATAACTATACGAAATTGGATACAATCAAAGGGAACATTAGGACAGGAACGGTAGGCACGCTGGTGCTCTTATGCACGCCCCTTACAGACCTCTTAGGAATGGGGTGAGGTCAATAGTAGACAGTTTCTGGTTGAAGCTTTGGGGATTTTGGGAAGAGGCCACAGAGTCAGGTAGTGTGTTCCAAGTATTAATAACTCTGTTACAGAAGTCATATTTTCTGCAATCAAGATTGAAACGGTTAACATTGAGTTTAAATCTATTGTTAGCTCTTGTATTGTTATGATTGAAGCTGAAGTAGTCTTCAACAGGAAGGACATTGCAATAGATGATTCTATAAGTTAAGTACAGGTCCTGTCGAAGGCGGTGGAGTTCTAAGTTTTCTAAATTCAAGATTTCAAGTCTGGTGGCATAAGGTATTTTGTTGTATTCAGAGAATCTTTCATGTTCTCACTGGAGATTGGGCCTTAGTGCATAGGCCCCCCTCCCCAAAAAAACAGCCAGAGCCTCTGCACCGTTGACGGGTCTCTCTCCATAGGCTGGCCTTTCCGCATTGCAGAGGAACAGTGGGCAGCCAGGGGCTCTAAGCAAGAGCAGGAGGAGCTGAAGTTCGAAGCAATCCTTGTAGAGTGAAGGGGTGGCCCTGAGGCTCTTGAAGAGAACCAGCCTGAGTTTCCAGCTGGGATGGGGGACAAGTCCTCCCCCCCCCTACAGGGTTTATGGCTCCAGACTCCCAGCGAAGCTCAGGAAGATCTGCCACCGAAGAAAACAAATACGTGGGCCCCTCAAGGGTCCAATTCTGCTTTCAGAACTAGATCTGTGTAGATCTGAATTTGTGTTTCTCCTAATCGTTTTCAACTTCTACCATCCCGCTATTTCCCATACTTTGCCATGTTTGCATCTATCCATTCATGAGATAGGCTGAAAAAGCCATTTTTTTGTTTATTAGAGAGCAATGCATGGCCACTTCAAGGGGGCCTTGGTTCTTCTTTTTGCCTAATTAGTTAGACAAATTAAATGGAGCCTCTTTCTCAGGTACCAAAGACAGATCCGGACGTGCCGTGGTCATCATCACAATGAGGAATACAATTTGGTTGCACCCGAACTGCAATGCCAGTGAAATAACACGCCTTCTCCTGTATTTACGCAGCATTCTCAGGTTTGTGAGAAAAGGCAAGGAAGACCTGGTCAGTTCTTAGCTTTATAAGGGTAGATTTCCAGTCAGTGGAGAAACATGGATGTCGTGGCTCTTAGCTGGCTTGGATACTTTCATGTCGTCTGGGAATCCCAGATACAGCAGTTTAGATTTGCCGCTATAATTATTCACTGGTCTGTGTGAATATTCTTTGATCTCCTTGAGGAGTATTTTGAATAGCTGTAGACATTCATATCTGTCTCCTCTTTCCTTTCATGCTCAGGCCAGAGCGCAAAGCCTTGGGCTTAACCATCCTGGTAGATGCCCGGCGATCTTCTCCAGTCCCAGCTGTCTTCACTGCCTTAGACATTTTGCAGGTGAGTCTTCCTTCCTTCTTCTGAATGCTGCTCTAGCCTTGTTGGGTGCCCACTGGGCACACAGAGCCATTGTTTTCCTTTCCCAGTTCTTTGCCAGTGTTCCATCACACCAGATCTGGGTGCCCCGAAAGTGCCAGAAACATTTGGGTAAGAAACGACTCACGTGTGAAGGACTTGGCCTTAAGACAAGCCCTTCCGTTTGGCCCCGTCCTTCCTTGTTAATAGAGGAATGAACATTCCTGCCAATCCTTATTTAGCTGGATGTCAAAGAAAACTTTTGACTGGAGCAGGAGCCATAGAAAAACGCATTTTATCATTGCAGGAGATCATCCCCCACTGCATCCAGAGAGCCCTGCTGTTTGTGGAGAGAGAGCCTGCCTTCCAGATGGAAAAGCCAGCTGCTGTGCAGGTGCCTGGAAGTCCGGAGTTCAGGAATCCTCCACTACCATTTAAAAGGGCCTGGAGGGTGGTTTGATTCTTTGGGGCAGTTACAAGCGTGATTTTGAAAAGAATGAGGAAGGGCTAGAGCAGCCCCAGAGCCATCCTCCTGTCAGTCTGTAGGCCTTTGTGGTCCATGTAAGCCTGCTAAATATGCAGGCAGCCATTCCAAATTAATTAATTAATTTATTTATTTATTTATTTATTTATTTATTTATTTATTTTGTCCCAGAGTATATATGAGCATAAGCATGAAATAACCATACAGTATATAAGTATATATATAAGTATGAGTATGTAATAACTAAACTAATTGAATATAAAGAAAGGAAACAATAGGACAGGAACGGTAGGAACTCTTGTGCTCTTATGCACGCCCCTTATAGACCTCTTAGGAATGGGGTGAGGTCAATAGTAGACAGTTTTTGGTTGAAGATTTTGGGATTTTGGGAAGAGACCACAGAGTTAGGTAGTCTATTCCAGGCGTTAACAACTCTGTTACTGAAGTCATATTTTCTGCAATCAAGACTGCAGCGGTTAATATTTAGCTTAAATCTATTGTGTGCTTGTATGTTGTTGCAATTGAAGCTGAAGTAGTCTTTGACAGGAAGGACATTGTAATAGATGATTCTATGAGTTAAACTCAAGTCATGTCGAAGACGGCGTAGTTCTAAATTTTCTAAACCCAGGATTTCAAGTCTGGTGGCATAAGGTATTTTGTTGTAGTCAGAGTGGAGAACTCTTCTTGTAAAATATTTCTGGACACGTTCAATAGTATTGATGTCAGAAATGTGGTATGGGTTCCAGACAGTCGAGCTGTATTCAAGAATTGGTCTAGCAAATGTTTTATATGTTCTGGTTAGTAGAGTAGTGTTTTTGGAAAAGAAGCTACGTAAGATTAGGTTTACAACTCTTAGAGCTTTTTTTGTGATGTCGTTGCAGTGGGCTTTGGCACTTAGATCATTTGATATGAAAACTCCAAGATCTTTAACAGGGTGGGGGTTATCTGTAAGGTAATGTCCCTCAAGTTTGTACTTAGTGTTTGGGTTCTTTTTTCCAATAAGCAAGACTGAACATTTGCTGGTTGAGATTTGGAGTTGCCAAGTTTTAGACCATTCAGATACAAAGTCAAGGTCTTTTTGAAGGGTAGCTGTATTATTGGTGGTGTTAAATAGTTTGACATTGTCAGCAAAGAGAACACAATTACTTGTTATTTGGTCACAGAGATCATTAATGTATAATATGAAGAGTGTTGGTCCAAGAACGCTGCCTTGGGGAACGCCACTTTTGACAGGAACAGGATTTGATAGAGCATTGCCAATTTTGACCACTTGTTGTCTGTTTGTCAGGAAAGTTGTTATCCAATTGTGGAGGGGTCCTGAGATGCTGTAGGATTTTAGTTTTTGGAGAAGTTTATCATGTACTACTGAGTCAAAAGCTTTACAGAAGTCTATGTAGATTGCATCTATTGCTTTGCCCCGATCAAGATTTGTAGTCCATATGTTTTTGCAGTGAAGAAGTTGTAAATTACATGATAATTTTTTTCTGAAACCGAACTGTTTATTAGAGAGTAGGTTGTTAATTTCTAGGTGGAGGGTAATGGATTAGTTGATGATGGATTCCATTACTTTGCAGGTGACACAGCATAGAGAGATTGGTCTGTAATTTTCAACTAGGCTGGGGTCGCCTTTTTTGAAGACGGGGATGATTCCAGCCCAGAAGAGGTCTGTTCCTGGGTGGCCTTTCCCTTCTCCTGTCAGCGTGCACAAAGTCTCAATTTTTCTGGCCAAGGGGTTGTGTTGCTGGAATCGGAAAATGAGAGGCTAGACATCTGGAGCATGACCTGTGTGCTTGCACTGGGGCTCAATGCGTCTAGCCTACTGGTCAGCATCTAAGGGCGGAGCTTCATCTGCCATTCGGAATGAGGCTGCATTGTTTTTATTTATTTATTTATATACCGCCCTTCTCCCAAAGGACACAGGGTGGTTTACAGCCAAATAAAAAATAAGATTCCACAAAAATTAAAAAAAACATTTTAAAAAACCAATTAGGCTAAGAATAGGTTAAAACTATACTAAAACCCATATTAAAACTACAATTAAGCCAGCCCTGCGTGATAAAACAAAAAGGTCTTTAGCTTGCGTCAAAAGGTCCAGAGGTCAGGGAGTTGACGTATCCCCAGAGGCAGCTCATTCCAGAGGGCAGGAGCCCCCACAGAGAAGGCCCTCCCCCTGGGGGTCACCAGTCGACATTGTTTGACTGACAGCACCCTGAGGAGACCCTCCCTATGGGAGCGCACGGGTCAATGGGAGGCTATTGGTAGCAGCAGGCGGTCCCGTAAATAACCCAGTCCTATGCCATGGAGCGCTTTAAAGGTGGTAACCAACACCTTGAATTGCACCTGGAAGACCACCGGAAGCCAGTGCAGCTTGCGCAGGAGAGATGTCACATGGGAGCCTCGAGATACTCCCTCTATTACCCACGCAGCCGCATTCTGGACCAGTTGGAGCCTCCGGGTGCTCTTCAAGGGGAGTTCCATGTAGAGAGCGTTACAGTAGTCCAGGCGGGAAATGACGAGGGCGTGAGTGACCATGCATAGGGAAACCCGGTCTAGGAAGAGACGCAACTGGCGTATCAGGCGAACCTGATAAAAAGCTCCCCTGGCGACGGCCGTCATATGCTCTTCTAAAGACAGCCGTACATCCAGGAGGACGCCTAAATTGCGAGCCTTCTCCATGGGGGCCAATGACTCGTCCCCAACAGTCAGCGATGGAGTCAGCTGGCTGTACCGGGATGCCGGCATCCACAGCCACTCAGTCTTGGAAGGGTTGAGTCGAAGCCTGTTCTTCCCCATCCAGACCCGCACGGCCTCCAAACACTGGGACATCACTTCAACGGCCTCATTGGGGTGGTTAGGGGTGGAAATGTACAGCTGAGTATCATCAGCGTACAGATGACATCGCACCCCAAAGCCATGGATGATCTCACCTAGCGGGTTCATGTAGATGTTGAACAGAAGAAGCGAGAGAACCGACCTCTGTGGCACCCCACACATGAGGCACCTCGCGGCTGATCTCTGCCCTCCTGCCAACACCGTCTGCGACCGGTCAGAAAGATAGGAGGAGAACCACCGGAAAACGGTGCCCCCCATTGCTAAACCCTCCAGCCGTCGCAGCAAAATGGTTGATGGTATCAAAAGCCGCTAAGAGATCTAACAGGACCAGGGCAGAGGAACAACCCATGTCCGGAGCCCTCCAGAGATCATCTACCAACGCGACCAATGCCGTCTCCATGCTGTACCCAGGTTAGAAGCCGGACTGGGACGGGTCTAGATAGACAGTTTCATCCAGGTACTGGGGGAGCTGTTGCGCCACCACACTCTCAACAACCTTCGCCACAAAATGAAGGTTGGAGACGGGACGATAGTTCGCTAACACAGCTGGATCCAGGGAGGGCTTCTTGAGGAGGGGCCTCACCACCGCCTCTTTCAAACCCTCCATCAAAGAAGCGTTGACAATTCCCTGAAGCCAGCCTCGTGTAACCTCCTGTGTGGCCAGTACCATCCAGAAGGGACACGGGTCCAATAAACATGTGGTCGCATTCAGCCTCCCCAGCATCCTTTCCATGTCCTCGGGAGCCACAGCATTGAACTCTTCCCAAATAATATCCTCAAGACCTACCTCCGTCATCCCGCCCGAATCTACCCAGTCCAAGTCCAGACCATCCCGGATCTGAGCGATTTTATCGTGCAGATATTGTCCAAAATCCTCAGCACGCCCTTGCAACCAGTCAGCCCCTTCCCCACCATTCAGAGATCCCATATGCCTCTTCCCATCCCTTGGGGTCTCAAGCTGCATCACTGATAGCTAATTTACCTTTGGTGCCACATTTGAGAGCCCTGCGCTTCCCATGCTCACCTCCTGCACAGCCTTGGGTGCTGGAGCACCAGGCCTGCCTCTCCCCTTCCCCACTGAGCCCAGCCTCTCTCACAAGTGGGCACAGTTCGTCCCGCTGTTTGCTGGAGTGCCAAACCCACCCAGATTTCACAAATTGTGCCACTGCCTTGCTCCCCTCGCTTGCCAAAAGCATTGGCTGCTGCTGCTGAATGCTGGGGGAATGGGGGGGGGGTCAGTAATAGAGGAGCAAGCCGATCTGGCATGCATCACCGAGACCTGGCTTAGTCCAGAGAGGGGCGGAGATTCCCTTCTCGGAAATGTGTTCAGTTGGATTTAGGATTTGGCAGCAGCCAAGATCCCAGATCAGGAGAGGTGGGGTGGCAGTGGACATCCAAGAGTCTTATCCAATTATCTGGGAACAGTTTGATCCTATAGGACCTAAGGGAGTGGACAGGGTCTTTCATGTGCCACCACCGGTCACTTAGGTCCTTGTCCCTCTTGGTTGGTGAAAGTTGTAGAACTGTGACTGCCAGGCGGGTTTAGGCAGTGATCAATTCTTCACTGCAGGAGGAGGCATTCCTGGAGGCTTTTAAGGAGGCCCTAGCTTGCCATTTCCTAAAAAAAAAAATCTCTTGACACCCCCCCCCCCACACAACTGGACAATTTCTGCCCAGTTTCCAGCCTTCCCTTTTTAGGGAAGATGATAGAAAACATGGTTGCTTGGCAGCTTCAGAGGGTCTTGGATTTCCTGGTCAGGATCCAGGCTCGGGACAGAAATAGGTCACTGTTGTTGATGATCTTTTGCGAGAGTGGGATGGGGATGTCAACCGTCCGACTAGCGAACCCAAGAAATGTAGGCACTCTCAGGCATTTTAATATCCCAAAAATAAAATACACCATTTCAGCATTGAAGAATTAAAATCAGCTCTGAGGTTTTCCCGTGCAATGCTACATAGTTTCCCCTTCCCACCCATAGTGATGATGCTGGCCAATTATGAAGCAGTCTTTTGTTTTGAGAACAGTTCATTTCTCCGTGGGACACCTGCAGTAGTGACCTTGGTGGGTTCTTGGCTCACATAGTCTATTCTTGGATCGTCTGCATTCTTTCTCACCCTTCTTTCCCCTCAGTTCATTGGCAAGAAGCGTTTCAAATTTGATGGGTTGGTGCAACCATCCTTACTCTCCTTGGCCTCTCAGCAGCCTTCAATATCATCGATCATGCTATCCTTCTGGGCCAGCTGTGGGGTTTGGGACTGGGCAGTGGTAGTTTGGCTCCTTTCTACAAGGATGGTCCCCATTGGTGTTGAAAGGGAGCAAGAGACCAAGCGACGGCTGCTCCTTGTCCTCCACTCCTCTTTAACGCCCACATGAAGCCGCTGGGTGGGATCACCATGGGTGGAGGGATCACCAATATGTGGATGGTTCTCAATACTTCCGTATTTCCACCCTTGGTGGCCCACGTGATGCTGTGGCTGCCTCTCATGCCTGGAGGCTGTGGGGGCCTGGATGGGGGACAACCTCTTCGACAGAACCTTGGCAAGACCAGTTAGCTTTGAGCGCACGGGGCCCCAGGATCCAGGACTTTGTCATCTTCAATTCTGGATAGGGTTGCACCACCCCAGACGGATCCAATCCACCACTTGGGGGTTCTCCTGGATGCGTGACTCCTGTGTGAATCTTGAAGAGCAGGTGGCAGTTGAAGCTCGAAGAGCCTTTGCACAATGTTGTTTTGTGTGCCAGTTGCGGCCTTTCCTGGATCAGTCATTCAAACCCTCATCGTCTCACGCCTGGACTGTTGCAAGGTGCACTACATGGCCCTACCCTTGAAGAGTATTCAGTAGCTGCAATTAGAGCAGAATGTGGTGACAGAGGCAGTTATTGGGGCCCCTTGGGTGGCCCGTACTATACTGCTGTTCCATTAGCTGCATTGGCTACCAGTTTGCTTTTGAGTGCAATTCAAGTTGCTGGTTTAAGGCCCTTCATGCGAAGGGTCCAGGTTATCTGAAGAACTGTCACCCCAGTGGAATGGACCCTCCCCGTATTGGCAGAGGGGGCATGCTATGGAATGTCCATCCAGGATTTTCGGCTGACAGGGTCCAGCAGAAGAGCTTTTTCTGCTGTGGCTCCTGCCATTTGGAACATGGGGCCCCAGTTTATGATTCTGGTGGTTGCCATTGGATGAGGAAAGACCCCCACCTCTCCCTTCCCTCACCATCTTTTAACGGTGTTGTTATTTATCTTTCATTTTAATGTGTTTTCATGTTTGTAAGCTGCCCAGAGTCATCTCTAACAAGATGAGCGGGACATAAATTTAAATAAATGAATAAAGCCGGAGAGTTTGTATGGATTGGAGATTAGTGATTGCCAGTTTTCAGTCCTGTACAGTATTCGGGGACATGTACTGTAAACTCTCCTTTCTCTTTCACAGTATGTGACCTTGTTGCTGGTATTCTTACGATTTATATTGACTGTTTCCTAATATGATTTGATTGCTTATTTGTACCCTACGACTATCATTAAGTGTTGTACCTTAGGATTCTTGACGAATATATCTTTTCTTTTACGTACACTGAGAGCATATGCACCAAGACAAATTCCTTGTGTCTCCACTCACACTTGGCCAATAAAGAATTTTATTCTATTCTGTTCTATTCAGTGTGAACTTCTCAATTCCTTGAAGTCCCTCCACAAACATATTGAGAGCCAGCAGCTGCCTCAAGAATTCAGCGGGTCACTTCCCTATTGCCATCAGAATTGGCTGCACTTCCAAATGGTGAGGCAAGCACGAAAACATAACCTTTGAGTAATCCAGAATCCCAGGAAATCTCTAGTTCTGTAAAAAAGTATTCTCTCTCTTGTGGATTTTCTTCATGTTTGCCTATTTTGCCACTGAATATTATGAAAACCAGGGTTGAATGTATAAGATACTGATATGCAAAATGGGGAAGGTCGGGTGGTCTTTCAGGTTCAAAGAGGATAGGACACGAAGGTGGCTGTTCAGTCCCAGTCTGGAAGCAGAGTCTAATGGGGAGGGGGAGAGGCTGGGAGGCCGTGTTTTTCCTGGGATGCCACTTATGATTTGCTATCAGTTTTTGGTTGGTGCCTGTCTTCAAAGCCACTGGAGGGGGCTCCCACTGGGCAGATCCTAGGCAAGGGGCATGGGAGGCTGCCCGAAAAGGGAAGTTACAAAACCATTTCTAGAACTCCAGGACTCCACCAATCCAAAGTTAGAACCAAATTGTGTCCATAGTGAATCTTCTCAATTGGCTCCCTGTTAAAATCAATCTGACAGCCAGTCTGGAGGATCCTTAGAGCAACTGTTGCTGTTCTTAAGCCTCTCTTGCCATGGATGCAAATGGGATTCAGGAGAGAAGAGCCAGGCTGACAAAGCTCAACAAGAAGGGCAGCCTTCCTGTTTTCCTGAAAGCCCCTGGATGGCCCTCCATGCTTTGGGAGGAATACTCTGTGGCCAGGCGAGTAGGACATTACAGGCTGCCTAAACGTCTGACCGAAACCAAGCCCTGCATTCCGTAAGGCAAGCTTCCTCATATCGGGTACCACAGATATTACATCTGAATCAGAGAATTCTTCAGGAGAACAACAGATCAGATATATACTATATATCACGAAACCAGCAAAAACTAGAAAAGAAAAAATACCAAAATTTGGAATGAATAAGGCAAAATTCAGATTAAAGACCATAAAAATGTGCTGGCATAACCTGAAGCAAGCAGTTCCCTTCCTCTTCCTCTGGATCAGTTTTCCAGGGAAGAATGGGTGCAGCAGAACTCTTGGCTGCCAGGATTGCAGCTAAAAGGAGGGCCGGGTCTGTTACTGAATTTAAGGTGTTGCAGCAGGTGAGCTGTGTTAGCTTCAGGAGGTAAAAATGCAGCAGGAGTCTAGTAACACCTTTTCCAACGAACCCATTTTATTCAGAGCCTCATCGGATGAAGGAGCTACAGCTCACAAAACTTACATCTTTTCATACAATTGGTTAATTGGAAACGGTGCCAACAGATTTCTTCTGAATCTACTTTGTCATACCGTGCCATGACATGATGGATGACTAAATGGTATTGATAGTGGGCTGGCTACAAGTGTCCTCCCCTCCAACATTTCCCCCATGGCAGGAAGTCAGCAGGGTTCTGGGATTGGGGGAAAGGGGTCAGACGATTCCCTTTACACATTGGTAGGACTGACATGAAGTTCTGATAAGATTCATGCAAACATTCAGAAAATGTGGAACTGGGTATATCTGTTACGAGCATTGGTTTCCAGACGTTTCGGGAGGGAGGTTTCAGAAGAAAGATTGTTTTCTTTCATTTGGGGGAGTGGATTAAGCGAGGGGTTCCAGAGGGCCATGAGGAGTGGAACCCAGGGGCCCCTGGTGCTCTATGCCAAGAGAGGCGGGTCAGATTGTGCTGGAGAAGACTTCTGACCCTGGGCAGCTCCACATGAAAGGCAGGCTTTCCTGCCCAAGTAAAGTGGCAAAGCCTTTTCCTTGAAGAGAAAATCGGGCCTCCCCCTCCCCTCCCCCCCCAGGACCTTTGCTTGGATTTGGGAGCTGCACCCGGTGGATGGCTTGTTAATCCACGTGGTGCCCTTGTGCTGACCTTGCAGCGTCTGCAGCACTTGCTTTCTGGGTGCCAAGAGGCTCGCCTGTTCCTCAAAGAGGCGGTAGAAGCAGTGGAGTCCAGCAGATGGCCGGAGAACCCCCAGGTGAGTGTCTGGTGCCGTTCTGGTAAGAAGCAAAGGTTTCCTGGGCCAAGGGCCTACAGTAATGTGGCATAATGCTTTTTTAAAAACCTCCTCCAACCTTTGGGGTGGGTGCAAAGGCCCTGGAGGTGCCACCCACTCCTTTGCCCAGCAGCCATGAAGATTCCCGTAGCTTGGCTGGCTGGCTGGCTGGCTGGCCTCCCTTGGGTCAGAAGGCCAGGCATCTCCATCCCAGAGCCTTAAGCAGAGCACCAGGTCTTTCCGTGACTGTAGGACGCCGGTACCCTGTTGAAGAGCTCCAGACAAATGATGACAATGGTTCTGGATGACACAAGGCTGGCCAGGCTGCGGCTAGAGGGGGGCGCCCTCCTGGCCAGCCTCAAGAAGGGGGAATCCTGTGCGATGCTGTCCGAGGACTGCAGGTGAGCCTGCTGCTGTGGGAATATTGAGCGGGGGGGGGGGCAAGAAAGGGGGCAGGAGATGCGGAGAATCTGTTGGTGTCAAGGCTGCCTCCAATCAATTCCTAGGAAAGAAAACCCTCGATTCCATAGGTTCGGAGAAAAGATATTTTTATTAAGAACAAAGTGAATGCAGCAAAAGTCAGGCAAGGTCTGAGTCCAAGCCTCCTGTTGGTTTTCAGTAATTCCACTTTACCCTACCTGCATGCTTCCCCTCCCAAATGCCCATTGCTCCCGCCCAGCAGTGAAATGCTATCGGTTCGCACGGGTGTGGGCGAACCAGTAGTAATAAAAACTACTGGTTTGGGTGAACCGGTAGTGAAAAAAAAGCTATCGGTTCATCCAAACTGGTATTTCCGACAATCAGCTGTGCTGCGTGATTTAAAATCCTGCTTTCTAGTGAATCTAAATCGCGTGACACTGCTCTTCCCCCCACTCGCTGTTCTACTTACCTTCCCAAGCCTCCTTTTTCCATGCAAAGTGCGTGTTTAGTGCGCACTGCACATGCATGCATGCTGAGCATGCATTTGGTGCGCACTGTGCATGCTCTTGGCACGCAGTGCACATGCATGGGCAGCGAACGGGTGGCAAACCAGGGAGGATTTCACCACTGCTCCCGGCCTCCCTGTTTCCATGGCATCTGGCAGCAAGCTTGAAGGAAAGTGATGATGATCAAGCTGACAGTTGGCTTGGCATGAAAACAATGCAATTAACTTTCCCTTTTCCCCTGGCCATCCTCCCCCTGTTATCAGTCAATGTCCAATTAAAAGTTCTCAGGTTGTTTTGGAAACGGACCTCCTTCTTTGCTTTCCTTTTGCCGACCTTGTTCTTGATTGCTGCTCCTCCGTCAGGGCCAGCTGTGCTTCAATCCCCCATTCCAATCTTTCCCACTTCTGCCACTGGTAATATCAGGCTGGCAAGATGCAACATGAAGCAAGCAGCAGAATGGCAGCCACATTCTTCCTGTCTTAAACTGTTCCATATGGTCCTTGCCAGCTGAGAGCAGTTCCATCTTGCTCAGGAAGGGGTCGGTCTGGAATACTTCATATTGGACTTGCCAGGATTAATTTTGTGATGCATCTCACTAAGAGGCAGGGGTAAAGATATCTACTCTGTCATTTGATCATACTTCTCAAGGTTTGCATACTTCCCCAGAGTTATCTGATCTGCCAGGCTTGCCTGCCTTGGCAAGCTCACCAATGATAGTGGGCACCATCTGGAACTTGATTTCTCAGATCCTTCCATTGTTGGTCTTCTTCTCAGCTTTGTGATCCAGCATGATGTCAACAGCCAGGCCTGATGCTGACCACAAACCATAAGACAAGTAGATATTTTAATTTCTTGCCTGCAGAAGTTGTGAATGCTCCAACACTGGAAATTTGTAAGAAAATGTTGGATAGCCATTTGTCTGAAATGGTGTAGGGTTTCCTGCCTGAGCAGAGGGTTGGACTAGAAGACCTCCAAGGTCCCTTCCAACTCTGTTATTATGTTACGTTAAGTCACACAAAATTAACCTCAAGGACAAGAGTTGCTGCTTTAAGGAGGAATTGGGGGTGGGAAACTGCCTGCATTTCTTCCTGATTTGCTTCAGAGAAGCACGTGAGTAGAGTTGCTACTTTAAGGAGGAATTGGGGCTGGGAAACTGCCTGCATTTCTTCCTGATTTGCTTCAGAGAAGCACGTGAGTAGAGTTGCTGCTTTAAGGAGGAATTGGGGGTGGGAAACTGCCTGCATTTCTTTCTCATTTTCACAACCCGCGCGCCTAACGGCGTGTGAATCTAATCTAATCACTATAAATCAAAAATTGCAATAATATATTCAGGGTTGGTCCACTTGAGATTGTGATTTTATTCTATTGAAAATGACTGGCTTAGTTCAGTGCAATACTTGTTTTGCAGCTGTCTTTCGCAGTACTCTTTTCAAATTTGGGTACTGTTCTCTTTGTAAACAAATTAGCAGTCTACGTGGACAGATTACATATCTAGAATCTCTAATCTATGCTCTCCAAGCAGAAATTAGGTACCCAATTTAGCCATTCCAGCTGCTGTGCCATCAGCCCCCTCTACCACAAAGATCCTGCAGGAAAAGGGCAGTATGGACAACCGTGGGATCTGGCAGGGTGAGAGCTGTGAACGATAAACACAAAGCTTTTACAGTGTCCCAGTATAACAGATATAGTGCCCTTGCTGACCTAAATAGGAACACTAAAGTGACAGATCAAGGTAGTTGTGATACTGATAACTCAAACAATCAAGGGATTATGGTTCAAGATGAAGAACTTACTTTGGAAAAGTGTGAACCTACTTTGGAAAAGTGTGTATCAAGTATTACAGATCGGTCACACAAGAAGAGCACGGTATCCAAAAAGAGAAGCCACCTTCTGATTGGTGATTCAATTGTAAGGGATGTAAATTTAGGAAAGGATATGGAGGTTTTGAAAGATGTCAGGTGTCTACCTGGTGCTACTGCCAGCAGAGACAAGAGGCGTATTCTTAAGATAGTCAAGAATGCCAGTAAGGATTCTGATGTTGATGCTATTATACATCTTGGCACAAATGATCTGTCCCAAAAGGATGTGCTTTCTGTGCAGAATGATTTCCAGAGCTTGGGGTATGAACTTAATAGCATAGGTTGTAGGCTTAACTTTTCAGAGGTTTTACCAGTACATAAGGAACAAAAAGGTAAAGGCCAGCGTGTAGTGGAGTTTAATGTGTGGCTAAAGGAGTGGTGTAAAAGGGAAGGCTTTGGTTTTATTAGTCATGATATCTGCAACTGGTCCAATGAAAAATTGTATAAAAGAGATGGATTGCATCCATCAAAGAAAGGGACTGAGTTACTTAGCAATAAATTCACAGATTTTCTGGATAAACATTTAAACTGAACAGTGGGGACAGAGAATTAACTGATACAGAAAATTTCTGTCCCCAGCAATCGAAAATTAAAAGGGTTATCAGTGCATGTAACATAGATGTCTGTATGGGTAAGACTATCAGCCCTGCTATCAAGCAAAACCAAGCATTTTAACAGTGAGTGCTAAACCAACAGGTGGCAAGAAAGTAGAGGCAGTCAACACAGGTTATGTAGACAGTAAACACAAGGTCAATCCAAATGGACTCAAATGTCTTTACACCAATGCACAGAGTATGAGGAATAAACAGGGTGAATTAGAAATTCAAGTAAATGAGGGCAGATATGATATTGTTGCCATTACGGAAACTTGGTGGGATGAAACTGACAAATGGAACATACAGCTAGAGGGATATAAATTATTTAAAAGAAATAGACCAAATAAAAGAGGAGGTGGAGTTGCACTATATATAGAAATAACTACATCTCCACAGAAATAGAGCACAACAATGATGAAAATCATCTTGAATGTATTTGGGTCAATATAAAAGGGGTAAAAACGATATTGCCATAGGTCTATACTATAGGCCACCCAACCAAACAGAGGAAGTAGATGAACTTTTTGCTAGTCAGCTAACTAAGGTATGTAGGAAGCACATCACAGTAGTAATGGAGGATTTTAACTACCCTGACATCAACTGGGAAACAAACTCTGCACCAAGTGGAAGATCCAACAGGTTCCTAACAAACCTAGCAGACAACTTTGTTTCCCAAAAAATAGAGAAGGCGACAAGGGGATCAGCCATACTGGACTTAATTCTCACTAACAGAGATGAAATGATAGAAGGTGTTGAAGCTACAGGAACCTTGGGGGCAAGTGACCACGCAATATTGGAATTCGACATTAAGCAAATACAAGTAGTAGAACAAAGTCAAACTAGAGTCTTGGACTTTAAGAGAGCTAATTTCAATAAACTTAGAGAGAGCTTGAGAAGGATTCAATGGATGAGAATCCTCAGGGGGAAAACAACTCAAGAAGCTTGGGAAATTTTGAAAAGTGAGATTATAAAAGCACAGTCTAACACAATACCAATGAAGAAGAAAATAATAGATCTCAAAAGAAACCAGCATGGATGCATAAAGAACTATCTGACAAATTGAAAGACAAAAAGGACAAATATAAAAAGTGGAAAGAGGGGCAAATAACTAAGGCAGAATATCAGCAAATAGCCCGAGCCTGTAAAGATGAAGTGAGGAAAGCTAAGGCTCACAATGAACAAAGGCTAGCGACAAAAGTAAAAAATAACAAAAAAAGCTTCTTCCAACATGTTAAAAACAAGAAAAAAGTCAAGGAAACAATTGGCCCATTGCTGGGAGAAAGTGGCAAGAAGATGACAAGCAACAGGGAGAAAGCAGATCTACTTAACTCATATTTTGCATCTGTCTTTACACAAAAGGACAATCCAACCTATCAAAACGGCACTACAAAAAACAGATTAGAAACACAAGTTAAAATAGGGAAGAAAATGGTAAGTGAACACCTGTCTACCCTAGACGAGTTCAAATCACCAGGACCGGATGGATTACACCCCAAGGTTCTGAAGGAACTGGCAGACGTGATCTCAGAACCACTGAACTATATCTTTCAAAGATCCTGGAGCACAGGGGAGCTGCCAGAGGACTGGAAAAGAGCTGATGTAGTTCCCATCTTCAAAAAGGAAAAACAGATCCAGGAAACTACAGACCTATCAGCCTGACCTCAATACTGGGGAAGATTCTGGAAAAGATAATCAAGCAACGAATCACCGAACACCTAGAAGCAAACAAAGTAATAACCAAAAGCCAACATGGGTTTGTCAAAAACGGATTATGCCAGACTAATCTTATCGCATTCTTTGACAAAATGACAAAATTAGTAGACCAGAGGAATGCTGTCGATATAATTTACTTGGACTTCAGTAAAGCATTTGATAAAGTAGACCATAACCTACTACTAGATAAAGTAGAAAAATGTGGGTTAGACAGCACCACCACCAGATGGATTCGTAACTGGCTGACCAACCGCACTCAACGTGTAGTCCTCAACGGAACTACATCCACATGGAGGGAAGTATGCAGCGGAGTACCCCAAGGCTCTGTTTTAGGCCCAGTACTCTTCAACATCTTCATCAATGACTTGGACGAGGGGATAGATGGGGAACTCATCAAATTTGCAGATGACACCAAGCTGGCAGGAATAGCCAACACTCCAGGAGATAGGCTCAAGTTACAGAAAAATCTTGACAGACTTGAACATTGGGCGCTATCTAACAAAATGAAATTCAACAGTGAAAAAAGTAAGGTTCTACATTTAGGCCAAAAAAACAAAATGCACCGGGACCGTATATGTGGTACCTTGCTCAATAGTAGTACCTGTGAGAGGGATCTTGGAGTCCTAGTGGATAACCATTTAGATATGAGCCAGCAGTTTGTTTGTTTTTTGTTTACATTTATACCCCGCCCTTCTCCGAAGACTCAGGGCGGCTTACAATGTATAAGGCAATAGTCTCATTCTATTTGTATATTTTTTTACAAAGTCAACTTATTGCCCCCCCAACAATCTGGGTCCTCATTTTACCTACCTTATAAAGGGTGGAAGGCTGAGTCAACCTTGGGCCGGGCTCGAACCTGCAGTAATTGCAGGCTCTGTGTTCTAATAACAGGCTTCTCTACTGCCTGAGCTATCCCGGCAGTGTGCAGCAGCTGCTAAAAAAGCCAACACAGTTTTGAGTTGCATAAACAGAGGGATAGAATCAAGATCACGTGAAGTGTTAGTACCACTTTATAATGCCTTAGTAAGGCCACACTTGGAATATTGCATCCAGTTTTGGTCGTCACGATGTAAAAAAGCTGTTGAGACTCTAGAAAGAGTGCAGAGAAGAGCAACAAAGATGATTAGGGGACTGGAGGCTAAAACATATGAAGAACGATTGCAGGAACTGGGTATGTCTAGTTTAATAAAAAGAAGGACTGGGGAGACACGATAGCTGTGTTCCAATATCTCAGGGGTTGCCACAAAGAAGAGGGAGTCGGGCTATTCTCCAAAGCACCTGAGGGTAGAACAAGAAGCAATGAGTGGAAACTGATCAAAGAAAAAAGCAACTTAGAACTAAGGAGAAATTTCCTGACAGTTAGAACAATTAATAAGTGGAACGACTTGCCTACAGAAGTTGTGAATGCTCCAACACTGGAAATTTTTAAGAAAATGTTGGATACCATCTGGCTGAGATGATGTAGGGTTTCCTGCCTGGGCAGGGGGTTGGACTAGAAGGCCTCCAAGGTCCCTTCCAACTCTGTTGTTATGTTATGTTATGTTATGTTATGTTATGTTATGTTATGTTATGTTATGTTATGTTATGTTATGTTATGTTATGTTATGTTATGTTATGTTATGACTTTTGAGAATGTAGAAACTGCTTCCTTCTTCACCCAGTTCCCAGGCAGTTTCAGAGCAACTTCAAACAGGTACTGACCTGTTCAACCCTTCCATCTGGCCATTGGCCCCCTCATCTGTTCTTCCCTTCCTATGATTTATTTTACTTCCAGGCTATTTTAATAGGGATGTGACAAGAGAATTCTCCACAAGGATTTCTGGCATCCAAATAGCCCTGACGGGTGGGGTTGGAACTTCATTGATCAACCACCTTTGCTTTTCTCTCAGAGATGCCATGAAAGTGGCTGACACGCTTTACAGTGAAGTGGACGAAGGAATCCACCAGCTGGTGCTGGTTTCCAACAGGCGCATCCAAGCCCTGGAGCTGCTGATGGAATTTGAAACTGTGGAGCGATGCTTTCAAGAGGTCGGTGCCAGATGTTTTGCAGGGTTATCAGATGGGGGCGCTCTGAATTTGGGGGAATGAAGAATAAGCAGCTAGACCTCACATTTTCAGTGGACTTTCTTCTGACCTCCAAGGTCCCTTCCAACTCTGTTATCCTGATAATGTGGAGGTGTTATTGGGTAACTCCATGAAATTACTGCAAATTTGCAGTGACAAAAACAACATGAAAAGAAATATCCCCCCCCCCATCATTAATAATCATTGTGGCATACATGGACTGAGCTAGGGAACCCTAGCAGCCCCAGTTGGTTGCTGGGTGATTTTAGAGGAATGTCCAGAAAGTGGACCTGCTGCCTGGGTACTCGAAGGCCAGATTGGTGATAAGTTGATCATTATTGAAGTCCTTCTTGAACATTGCAAAGTCCCAGGCCTGAGGCTGGTGTGTTAGTGGAGCTACTGTTGTGTTTTTTGACTTGCAGCTGTTTTTCGCTTTTTTTATACTTTGTTGTTATGTTTTTAATTGTTTTAAATTTTACTGAATGTTGTAAACCACCCGCTTTTGCAGTGGGACATCTATAAATCATCATCCCCATGAACATTCTCATCCTTCAGACTGTGCGCCACTGAAATGGTCCTGACCTATCTTGCTGGACCCAGCAGTCCTGGGCAGTTTTAGCCAACTAAAAAGTTGTATTTCCTTTTTAGGGAAGGTTGTTGAGAAGGCAATTAGACTTCAAAAGAGGAAATGAATAATCTCAAGCGTTTTTAGGTTTCAGCCTGGATATAATACTGAGGGAGTGTTGACCTTGCTTGGGGATAGGCTCTTGTGAAGCCTTGATGGGGGGGTGGGGTAACGCAATGGTCCTAGTTCTTCTTGATCTTCATGTGAACTGCAGAGGGGGGAGGAGGGGAGCAACTGTCTGAGATGTTTACTCAAACTACCTTTTTGGAACAACAACCATAATAAAAAAAATAAGTCATTAGGTCACATCAGAATGCAAAATATAGAGCAATAATAAAACCAAAGGCAACACTAAAAGGGAATCAAATTCTATTTCTGTGATAGCTTTATCATAGATTTACCCCAATCAAATCCGCCCATGCGGTTCTCCATTGTATTGATATGTGCAATAGCCATGTCATATGGAATATTTGGGTTCTGAGCCTCTGTTGCTTTTATGTATGGATCTCTGCGTGATCCAAGATGTTCTCTGTCTTGTGCAGTTGACTCTCAAAGGATAGATATGCGCTCCGTGCTGATTTCTGGATGGATTCAGGCTCTGTTTGTCTGATCATGGCCTTGGGGTTGGCTCTTTCCCTGGGCTTCACAGCTATCGCCTAGCAATTAACAGCCCACAGCTTGAGCCAAAGGGGCCGTTCTTGTCATTGACCTACCTGAGCCGGCATTTTTTGCCTCCTTTTCTCAGATCTGCAGCTGGATCAAGAATGTTGGCGAAAAGCGCCTCTTGGAGCTGAACAGCCTGGACAATTCTCTGGATGGGCTGCTTCAGGCCAAGAGGCAGTTCCAGGACTTGGCACTGACGGCAGATGTGAGTTCTACAGTCTATGCATTCTCCCTCCCTCTTATATAGTGTTCCCTATATTAAATGTAACAATAAAGAATATAATACA
Source organism: Ahaetulla prasina (assembly GCF_028640845.1). Lineage (NCBI taxonomy): Eukaryota > Metazoa > Chordata > Lepidosauria > Squamata > Colubridae > Ahaetulla > Ahaetulla prasina. Next base: position 26,181,916 of record NC_080550.1, on the reverse strand, counting down.
ACAGGATTTTAAAATGGTATAAAACTGTTGGATAAAAATAATGCTCATAAAAAAGGCTGGGTGCAGAGATGAGGTTCAGCATAGAACCTCATCTCAAGAAGCACTTGAAGGCTAGGTGCCTCTCAACTTTCCAGGGAGAGTGTCGCAGAGCCCCCCACCAGCAGAGGCACCCTGTGACTTCCCTGGGGTCTGTAACAGGGCCTCGTTGTAGAGCTCAGGAACAGGGAACCCGGTCTTAGCTTGTTTAGGATCTTTGACTTCTTGAGCCTGGCTGCATAGCTGACTGGTGGCCTCAGCAGAGGTAAACCCTCTGTCCTGCCCCCTGCCTGCTGCATTCTGCAGTTTGGACCAAGCGCATTACAGTCATCTAAACACAAGATTTATCACATGTGAGCGTCCGCAGCTAGGCTGTTCCTGTCCAGTCACAGTTGGTGTCAGCGTTCCAGAAAGCCCCAACTCCCAATTAAAAACTCCAAGGCAGGCATTTCTCAAAGTTCCATTTATTAGAGTAGGTATACCGGCACATCTGGGAAAACCTAAATCTGAGAGTTCCAGGGTTTCCCTCAGTAAATCAAAACCCCAAATCCAGCCCCTGCACCCATCAGTCTGTCGCATAGTCCAATCATCACCCGTCCCAACTTGAGCCATCCCTGCAACCGCTCCTCCTCCAGATGCAGGAACACCATGACCTTGACTGAAGGGAAGAATGCTATTATGTCTAACTATAATTGCTCTCCTGAATTCCCCCACTCCTACTTTCCCAAGCGCAAGAACTTGGCAGCCTGGAAGCTTCTGGTGCTAATATGGCTTCCAAAGCCCACAGAGGTGACTTGGGGCTCTGAATGGCAATGACAACTGTGGAGCCGTTCTTTCCAGGTCCTGAAAATGGGACCTGCCTGACTGTGAAGTCTACGACTTGTCAGGATTCGGTCTGTTAACTGGCCCTTGTCCATTACAAGTAATGCAGGTGTTAGAGACACAGAGAGCTGAGTGTCATCTGCATGTTTATTTTTAATTTTATTTATTTAATTAGATTTTTATACCGCCCTTCTCCCGAAGGACTCAGAGTGGTGAACAGCCATATAAAAACAACTAATACATAAATAAGCTTAAAAACATATTAAAAACTAATAAACTGGCCAAATTTAAAATTAACAATAAAATAAACAATCTTAAAACCCCTCTTAAAATTCCCCTAAGCTAGCCCTGCATTGTGGAATAAAAAAGTCTTGAGCTCGCATTTAAAAGACCGGAGGTCGGGGAGTTGACGCAGCCCCGGAGGCAGCTCATTCCATAGGGCTGGAGCCCCCACAGAAAAGGCCCTCCCCCTGGGGGCCGCCAGTCGACATGGTTTGACTGACGGCACCCTGAGGAGGCCCTCCCTATGGGAGCACACAGGTCGATGGGAGGCTATAGGCGGCAGTAGGCAGTCCTGAAGGTAACCCGGTCCTGTGCCATGGATCGCTTTAAAGGTGATAACCAGTACCTTGAATTGCACCCGGAAGACCGCCGGCAACCAGTGCAGGCTGCGCAGGAGTGGTGTTATATATGGGAGCATCGCGGTGCCCCTTCTATTACCCGTGCAGCCGCATTCTGGACCAGTTGGAGCCTCCTGGTACTCTTCAAGGGGAGCCCCATGTAGAGAGCATTGCAGTAGTCCAGGCGGGAAGTGACAAGGGCATGAGTGACCGTGCGAAGGGAATCCCGGTCGATAAAGGGACGCAACTGGCAAATCAGGCGGACCTGATAAAAAGCTCCCCTGGTGACGGCCGTCAAATGTTCTTCTAAGGACAGCCGATCGTCCAGGAGAACGCCTAAGTTACGAACCCTCCCCTGGGGGGGCCAGTGATTCGCCCCCAACAGTCAGTGATGGTATAAGCTGCCTGTACTGGGATGCCGGCATCCACAGCCACTCAGTCTTGGATGGGTTGAGCTGAAGCTTGTTCTTCCCCATCCAGACCCGCACGGCTTCCAGACACTGGGACATCATGTCGACAGCTTCATTGGGGTGGTTAGGGGTGGAAATGTACAGCTGAGTGTCATCAGCGTACAGATGGTATTCCACCCCAAAACCACCCAGCGGCTTCATATAGATGTTGAACAGGAGAGGCGAGAGAACCGACCCCTGTGGCATCCCACAAATGAAGTGCCTAGAGGTCGATCTCTGCCCCCTGCCAACACCGTCTGCGAACGGTTGGAGAGATAGGAGGAGAACCACCAAAAAATGGTGCCCCCCACTCCCAAACCCCCCAACCGCCGCAGCAGGATACCATGGTCGATGGTATCAAAAGCCGCTGAGAGATCTAACAGGACCAGGACAGAGGAACAACCCCTGTCCGAGACCTCCAGAGATCATCCACAAACGCGACCAAAGTCGTCTCCGTGCTGTACCCAGGCCTGAAGCTGGACTGGAACGGGCCCAGATAGACGGTTTCATCCAGGTACCGAGGAAGCTGACATGCCACCACACTCTCAACAACATTCGCCACAAAGCGAAGGTTGGAGACAGGACGATAATTTGCCATAATAGCCGGGTCCAGGGAGGGCTTCTTAAGGAGGGGCCTCACCACCGCCTCTTTCAAGGCAGTAGGAAAGACGCCCTCCACTAAGGAGGCGTTGATAATTCCCAGGAGCCAGCCTCGCGTAACCTCCTGGGTGGCCAGTACCAACCAGGAGGGACACGGGTCCAATAAACATGTGGTCGCATTCGGCTTCCCCAGTATCCTGTCCATGTCGTCGGGAGTCACAGCATCAAACTCTCCCCAGATAACATTCTCAAGAACAGCCTCTGTCATCCCACCCGGATCCACCCAATCACCGTCCAGACTGTCCCGGATCCGAGCGATTTTATCGGACAGATACTGACCAAAGTCCTCAGCACGACCCTGCAAAGGGTCCTCCCGAGCTCCCTGTTCAAGTAGGGAGCGGGTCATCCTAAATAAGACGGCTGGGCGATTATCTGCCGATGCAATAAGAGCGGAAAAATAATTATGTTTTGCCGCTCTTATCGCCACTAAGTAGGTCTGAATAAAAGACCTTACCTGTGTTCGATCGGATTCGGAGCGGCTGGACCTCCAGATACTCTCTAGGCATCTTTTCCGGCGCTTCATCCCTCTCGGCTCCTCAGAAAACCATGGAGCTGATCGAGATCGGCACTGGGTCAGAGGCCGCAAAGCCCCTGTTGCTGCCCGTTCCCAGGCGGCGACTAGTTCTTCGGCCGAGCCGTGGGTTAGGTCCTCAGGGAACGGCCCAAGCTCCGTCAGAAACCTTTCTGGGTCCATCAGACGCCTGGGACGGAACCAGTGAACCGGTTCCGTCTCCCTATGGTGAGGGTTGGCGGTTCGAAAGTCAAGTCGGAGGAGTGAATGATCTGACCATGACAGGGGTTCAATAGTTAAATCCCCCATTTCCAGATCATTCAGCCGCTGTCCCGAGACAAAAATCAAGTCCAGCGTGTTTCCCCTGATGTGAGTGGGACCATTCACTATCTGGGTCAGGTCCAAGGCTGTCATGGAGGCCATGAACTCCTGAGCCGTCGTCGAGGTCTCGCCTGCAGATGGCAGGTTGAAATCCCCCATAACCATCAGTCGGGGGGTATCCACCGCCGTCCCGGCTATCACCTCAAGCAGCTCGGGCAGGGCTGCTGTCACGTAGCAAGGAGCCAGGTATGAAACCAGCAGACCCACCTGTAACCCAAGGCCCCACTTCACAAGGAGAGACTCACATCTGGCTATCGGCGGGACAGTGACCTCCCTCGGTTCAAGACCTTCGTTGATAATAACTGCCACCCCCCCACCCCTACCCTGAGCCCTCAGCTGATGAAATGCACGGAAGCCTGGCGGGCACATCTCAATAAGGGGAACCCCCCCCTCTGAGCCCAACCAGGTCTCCATAATGCCCATCAGGCCCGCACCCCCCTCCTGTATAAGATCACATATGAGGGGGGCTTTATTTAATACGGACCTGGCATTGCACAGCATCAGCCGAAGGTCCAGGTCCTGGGGACTCTGGCCATCCGGGGAACGGGTAAAGCCAGGGGGACCGGAGCGTGCGATTGCTCGTAAACAGCGAGCGCGCACTCCCTGAACATGATGTGGGCCCCCGCTTCCGCCATATCTGCCCCTCCCATACCCCGTGCCGATGGAAAAGCCCGTAAATGGTTGAGAGCTCGCCACCTCCTTCTCCTCCGGACTTATAGTCTCCGAGCCGCGAGCTCTAGGAGAGTCTAGCTTCGCCCGTGATGGGTTACCCCCCCAACATGTTAGCAATGTCCAGAACTTTGCAAGACAGCCCAGTGCTTTCCTGTAGCTGCTAATTGACCTTGGAGCCAGAAATGTGTCTTATCCCATCTGCAGCATGGCTGTAGGGTGTAGACAGTGGATGTACCTTTGATTTATTTTATTTATATCCTGGCTTTATTATTTTTATAAACACCTCAAGCAGCAAACATATCCAGCACACCTCTTCCATTTTCTTCATAACAACAACCCTGTGAGGTAGGTTGGGCTGAGAGAGAGAGAGACTGACCTAAACTCACCCAGCCGGTTTTCATGGCTAAGGTAGGACTTGAATTCGCCATTTCCTGCTTTCTAACCCGGTGCCTTTGCCACTAGACCAGACTGGCTCTCTTTTCCGTGCCCCCTCCGGATTTAGCCAATCTCTAGAAAATTACATATTGGCACCTGGAGGCCTTCTCAGGACTGGCGTCCGGAGCAGGGCAGGCTGAGGCATTTCACAATCATTGGCTGGCCTCTTGTCCGTGTGGAATTTCATGCTTGGCTAAGGAGCCTGCTCTGCTTTGGTTTCAGGAATATTGCCAGAGGGGATGGGAAGCGCTGAGGAGGTGGGACGGGGAGGAAGAGCCACTGGCCATGGGACACCAGGCAGGCTGCAGAGCCCAGCTGCAGGACTACAAGATCCAACTGCAGGGATTCTGTAAAGAGTTGGAGGCCAGCAGGAGCCGGATAGAGCAGGCGGTTGAGCTCTACAGATTCTTGGAAGAGGTAGGTTCTTCTGAAGAGATGCAGCCGGTACTTCCCTCTGCCTGCCCTTTTCTACCCTTTCCTGGGACTGGCAATAGGCCCTCCTGGCTCTGGCCAAGTTTCCAAACTCATGAGTCCCATGAGGAAAGTGTGGTGTGACCTGCAATCCAGCCCCGCCAGCAGCAGAGAAATTGAGGCGCGGCTGCAGAGGCCTTGAGGAGGCCCAGGGCTGCCTATTGAGCTGGGAAAAAGCCAAAAGTCCTGTCGTGTCCCACTCCTCCGCTGACGGCTGGGTCCGGGAAATCCGAATCAGGCTTGCCTCTGCAGCTCTGCCCAAAGTCCTAGCAAAGTCCTCAGAGCAGGCAGGAGACCAGTAAGTGACTTCAGCAAGATAAGTTTGACTTTTGCCTGACTCAGAGACTGCCAGAAAGTAGATCCTTTATATAGGCCATGGGGTGTGGCTCCATGACTCAGCACTCATTAAGGCCTGCCCCTCCCTTCCCTCTGCAGCCTCCGCCTCTCCAATCTTCTGATGCGAGGGTCACACCAATCAGCTGTTGGTAATAAACCCTCCTCAGGCTCACCTGCTGTGGAGGAGGGGGAGGGGTCTAGCTGCTCCGTTTGCCTGGGCATGGAGTCAGGGCTGGGGCAGGGAGATTCTCCTTCTGCAGTTTGTGTGGGCATGGAGCCAGGACTGGGACCGGGAGGCATACATTCCTCAGTGTGCGGGAGCAGGTAAGAAGGCCCCGGCTGCTCTGAGGGTGGGCAAGACACAACAAGTCCCTTTGCCCTGACACTGAGTGCTCCTTTGGCCACAAGATAGTGCTTGAGAGTCTCTTTGGTTTTGACCGTAGACTTGGAATTGCCTAGAGGAGCCCCACTTGGGTCTCGAGCAAACCTTCATCCAGGAAGCCAGAAGCCTCCCAGGACAACCAGGTCTAGCTTGACAGGCTTCTTTCAGCTCCAAGCACTTTTTCATTTCCTTTGAGCTTTTGTTTCTCTTCCTCCCTTGCAGGCACACAGGTGGGCAGAGGAGGGGATGCAGTTCCTTGCCAGCCTCAGTGGGGACAATGGTTCTGCTACTGTTGGGTGTCTGCAGAACTACCGGGAGCAGCACCCAGGCATGAGTGACACCCAGTTCCAAAGTATGAAGAAGCTGGCCTGTCTGCTGCCGAACACTGATCCTCTTAAGAAGTGGCAGCTCATCTGGTCCAAGTGTCAAAGGACCAAGCTTGGCTTGGAGATGAGGCTAGAAGCCGCCTTGAGGATCCAGCAGCCACTGGGTCCTCCCAACCTGAAGCCCTCAGAAGAGGGAGAGTCCCGCTTGGCCAGTCCAGACAACAGAACTCTGGCCAAAGTTCCCAATGTGGCACCTCTACCTGACAAGCCAAGTCAACTTTCCAGGTGGCCTGGGGGCAACACAGTGGACCCTTGCAGTGGAGCTGGAGAGGGCTTGTTCCAGGCTGCTTGCAGCCAATCTTGTCATCTGCCTGTTGACACTCCGAAGCCATCATGCCGTCTCCATGATGGGGGATCCCCTCTGGAAGCCCCTTCCTCTGCACAGCTCTTCTCCAGAAGAAGACTGAGGAAGGCCTGGAGTGTTGACCTCCCCAGCTCAGAGGGACCTCGGACTTGGGCTGACCCCAGCCATTGTGGCAGCAGCAGAATCTGGATTAAAGGCTTGGAAGTCAGCAGCATGGAGTCGGTGGGTGGGCCCTGGGAAGGCCAGCAGCCCCTCCACTCAGCTGCCTCAGCTGCCTGCCCTCCACAAGAGGATCAGAGACAGAGGGGCCCCGTGCCAGAGGCAAGGAGCTGGAGCAGGTGGGTTTGGACTGTGCCTCCCCAGTCATGGCAGCTGGTCTGTAGCTGTGGATGGACGTGCACAGCAGCAGGAAGCTGGTCTCTGAGTCATCTTGACTGCAGAGCATGCCGGCCCTGGTTTCTCAGCACAGCCGCTGCCTGAATGCAAGGGTGTGTGTGTGAGGGGCAGTTTGGAAGAGTTTAGGGGGAAAGAACAAAGGTCCAGCATAGATGGGTAGGGCATCTGGCAGCTTTAACATGGGAGAGAAGCCTCTGTGCCTTGTTCAAAAAGTTCCGTTCTTTATTTGTATTGTATCTATTGATGTCGGCATCTTTGCTTCTTGCCAAAGTCTCATCCAGTTCATGGTACCCAAGTAGGTGAACTTGTTCTTCCAGGGACAACTTCCAGGGCCTCTTCCTTGCATTACATTGTCCACATCTTGCCAAGCCCTGAGCGTTTCCTGAGAAATGCAAAAGGCCCCCAAGAATAGAGCTGCCTCCGGTCTATGGAAAGGATTACAGCAGATGCCAGTCCGGGAATGTGTCTTTCCCCTATTTCTCCCGTAACGAAGGCTGGCTGGCTCCAGCGTTTGACGTCAGCTTCCAGCTTGTGACTCCATGATGGCTCTTCAGCTTTAAGGCTCTTTTCTCTTGACCCTTGGAGGTGCAGATGACCCACACAAAGGTCGGATACAGCGCTTTGATAGGCCTCATGCCAAAATACACTCTTCTCCTTTTTCTGTATTGCAGCAAACCGCAGCATATCATGGAGGAGATGGTGACGACAGAGCAGGAGTATGTGCGATCTTTGTGCTACATCCTTGACAACTATTTTCCTGAAATGGAGCGGGTGGACCTGCCACAAGAGCTGAGGGGAAAGCGAGGCATCATTTTTGGGAATTTGGAGAAGATGTACAACTTCCACAGCCAGTATTTCCTGAGGGAATTGGAGCACTGTTGCAGCCATCCTCTGCGCGTCAGCCATTCCTTCCTGAGACACGTAAGAAGGGAGGTGGGGGTGTCCTGGGTGGAGCAGGTCTGGACCATCACAGTGGACAGGAGAAGGTGAGCTGGCAGCTGTTCCGGATGGTCCAATCTAGAGGAAATTTGCAGCCCAGGAATGTCCCTGAAGCATGCCAATAAAATTGGTTTTGAGCATAAAAGATGGACCCCTCATAATGTTATTCTTGCCACAAAACGAATGAATTTTACGCAGGGAAAAGCTGGTTTCCATTACTAGAATGTTAATAGGTATTCATCCCTCCCCACGGGAGTGTCTCTGTCAGGCCTATCCGAATAGTTACAGGGGTCTTGGAAGGATTTTTGTGGGGTTGGAGCAAGTGGAGTAATCCTGGCAGAATTAAACATGTATCTTTTTGTCTATCCTCCACCCACCTCTGTCCTTTCGCTGGGAGCACAGAGTGGTGGTGGTTGCCTTTTCCTCCTCCTGCCTGAAAAGGTGTCTTGGTACCTGGAGGTGGAGAGAAGAGTCTGTGTTTCTGTCCTTTCTTGCAGAAAGACCAGTTTGGGACGTATGCCTTGTATAGTAAAAACAAGCCCAAGTCTGACTCTTTGCTGGCCAGTCAGGGGAATGCCTTCTTCCGGGTAAGTTGGTCAAACGCCTCCCTGAGACAACCATGGCTGCCCTGCCCACTGTTCTGGGGGGGCCTGGGGGCCCCTTCCTGCTGAGACCGCTCTCCTTGGCCGGCAGTTCAAGCAGATGCAGCTGGGAGATAAAATGGACCTGGCCTCCTACCTCCTGAAGCCCATCCAGCGCATGAGCAAGTATGCGTTGCTCCTCAAAGATCTCATCGGGACGTGTGGGGAGGCCCAAGAGCAGGAGTTGGCCTACCTGCGAGCGGCAGAGCAGATGGTGCGCTTCCAGCTGCGGCATGGAAATGACCTCCTGGCCATGGATGCCATCCGCAACTGTGACGTATGTATTGACCAAGCGATGTGTGCGCAGGGCTGCCAGGCTTCTGCCTCCACAAGCCAGGGGCCAGGAATTCCCCTCTCAGGTGGGGAGCTGTTGCCAGCAGCAGTCCCATGAAGGCCGTCCCTCGCCGGCCTGTGGAATTGGGCCTGGTTAGGACCCCTGGGAAGGGGAAGAGGCCGGGCTTCCTCTTGCTCATCTTCAGTGGCACCTTTGGGGCCTGGCTGATTGGGCACCTGCCTTCTTCTGTAGCTCCCCAAGAATAACTGACCTCCTGGTTCCTCTGCCTAGGTGAACCTCAAGGAGCAGGGACAGCTGATGCGCCAGGACGAGTTTAGCATTTCTCTGGGCCGAAGGAAGTACCAGCGCCACGTCTTCCTCTTTGAAGATCTGATCCTCTTCAGCAAGCCTAAGCGAGTTGAGGGTGCCCTGGATATCTACATCTACAAGCGCTCCTTTAAGGCAAGGACTTCTCCAGGGCATCTGCCACAGTGGGTGTAGGGTGGGCTGAACAAGAGACAGGCAAGAGAAGGCGCTGTTGTCTCCAGTGTCTTGTGCTTGGGTCACCCTCTCTTGCCCCTGGAGGTGCGGGATGAATCTTCACACTTTGTAACCTTTTGAGGGAAAGATGTTCTACTTTGTGAAGTGGGCTGGAGCTGACTTCCTCAGAGCACTTTGCCTGGCTCACAGTTGCTCAGTGCACAGCCAGTCAGGCTTGCTGAGGGGATCGAGGCAGGGGTTGCCTCACAGACGTCATGGCTGCCTTGTCCTAGACCCCCAGCTCCATTCCCCATCGCCCATGGAAGTTGCCCCTGCCCCCTGCCCCCCGCCACCCGGCAGCCTCAGCTACATCATGCACGATGGATTCTCATCTTTATCCCCGCAGATGGCAGAAATTGGCCTAACGGAGAACTCGGGGGAGAGTGGCCTGTGCTTTGAGATCTGGTTTAGAAGGTGGAAATCCAGGGACACCTACATCCTGCAAGCCAGCAGCCCAGAGGCCAAGCAGGCCTGGACCAGTGACATCACCAGGATCCTCTGGGAACAAGCTGCCCGCAACAAAGGCTAGTTCCCACACAGCCTCTCCATCTGTGTTCCCATAAGGAGTGGGGCTCATGAGAGGGAGAGTCCTAGGGAGCGGATGGGGGTTCTTAGCCTGGCGGGAGGGGATGTGAGATAGCAGGGTGGGTGTCCTTGGCCGTGTGAAGGAGAGTTTCTCATATCAATAGATACCAAAAGGGGAGCCATGTTTAGGCATCCCCAGGACCGCTAGTGAAACTTTTACAGATGGTTTTCTGACTTGTGGAAGCACCTGGGACAGTTTTCACAGGGGGGGAGAGAGAAGAGGCTATTCTGGAGGACAAGGCTGTATGTCCTGGGACTAGGGCCAGCATGCAGGAGGGAGAGGCATCCAATACAATCCAGGGATTGTAGTTTCTTTGCAAGGATACGGGGAACGAACAGGAAACATTAGAAAGTCTTTAGGTAGAAATATGATTTAGTGGCATTGCAGGTGCTAAGATTCTGCCATACATTCAGCAACCATTCAAAGTTACAACAGCACTGAACACTCCTTGGAGTTCTGGTCGCTCTCGGTGCTGGGGTGCCTGGCTTACAGTTACAATGTCACAGTGAGAGATGCTCCATGGTGGTTGTGCCCAGGGTTCCCTACCAGCTTCCCCCACACAAAGTTAGTCAGGAGCTGGAAATTGCTCCTGCTGCTTTTGCGCTCACCTGTGCTCTGTAGGGCCCGTTTGTGGCATGCCTACCTTTCTTTATTCAAAAAGTTTTACAAATTTTCCCCCTTTCCCCCCCTCCCCTCCTTCGCAACCCTCCCCCGACTTCCCGGAACGAGCACAAGGTATAGTTAAAAATAAAACAAACATATGCTAAAAAATTTTCGTCCCAACTTAATTATACCCCTACAATCATCAATTCCTAACTTCCCCCAAAAGCAATCAAAAATAATACATCATAATCATTCAAAAACAGTCTGATAACTCTTAGTCTGATATCTACGTTGAATATAGTCAATCCATTTTTTCCATTCCTTTAAGTATCTTTCTTGCGTATTGTCTTTCAAAAAGGCTGATATCTTCGCCATCTCAGCCAAATTGGCAACTTTCAATATCCATATTCAATATGGATATTGGCATGCCTACCTTTCATGGGGAATGCGTTGCTATGAGCAAGGCTGGTGAGCTAGCCTACATCTAGACTGGACTAGACTACTAATGTTCCCTATAGATCCACCTGGGGATGGCCACAGCATAGTAGAGAAGGCCAGCTGGATGCAAGAGGGGTAAATCGTAAGGAATACAGAGGAATGTGAGATGAAACGTCCATAAGCGGAAGGCAAAAGAGGATGGGGTCATAGAGCGGAATGAAGACGATCTGATTATGTGGATGGCAGCTGATGAGATCCTACCTAGAAGCGAAGGTGTAATTATAAACAAAAGGGCCGTGTGACTCTCCTTATTCGTCCCCCAGTTCACCTGACTTTCCTTTTGGACCTCTTTGGAATTGCTTCTCCTCTGAAATCTTTGCCAAGCTTTTGTGGTTATCCAAAAGCTAATTGCTTGTTAAGGGCCCTGGGTTGCTTGGTTGGTTGCTTGGTTTTATTTGCAGTTTTTATTTAACAACCAATATTTTTTTTGCAGACAGTGTAATGACTGGGTTAACATATTTTTCACACAGTGCTCACAGTAATAATACAATTACATATACAGGATTTTTATCTTCCAACTTCTAACCTTAATGTGCACATTATAATTATAATATATTCTTTTATATATGTATTAACTCCTAGCATTTTAATATTATAGATATCACTCCAATGTGCATTCCACCACATTTTCAATATCTCAACTTTCTATAAACACAAATGAAACCAGTTGTCAATCAGATTTAATTAGTCCCAAGATTATATCTCTAAGTCACCTGAATTTATAGTCTTTTAAAACTATTTTCCAATATATTTTTTCATCCTGTTAATCATAATACCTTTAGAAATACCTAGTCTTAGTCTTCCACCTCCTAATCTTAATAATATTTATATTTATAATAAATTCTATTATATATCTACCATATATATTACTTTCCCAATTTAAACTTTCCACTTATTTCTATTGGTTTTCAATATTGTTACTATATTGCAAAATATTATATCTCTATCCATCAACGCTCAGCCTTTTTAGAATGTCATCATTTATTGATTTTTTGATGATTCTTTTATGTTTCTCTCTTGGAATTCTATATGTCTTTCTAGCATTTTTACACAACTGATTATTCCCTCTGTTTTACCCTTTATCTCCTCCTGCTGCATCTTTTGAATATCCATCCATAACCTTTTCATTATTTTTGAAAGATCTTTCTTTTTTCCCTCTATTCTATTATAAGCTCTTAAGGGATTGTCTATTTGATTTTTAGTATTTATTATTGCTGTCTTTTCAGTATTTTTATCTGCTTTTAACTTATTTTTCTTTTGGTAGCTTATTTTGCATTGTCCCCTCCACCACTCCTTCTAATTTCTCAGATATCTTCTGTGTATTATATTCATCTTTTCCCACCATTTGTTGAGAGCCTTCTACTTTCACATCTTTATCTTTAAATATTCCCATCAAGTTCTTATAATTCTTTGTCACTATTTCTAACATTTCTTTATAAACCTTTGTTGTCTCCTGCTGAGTCATTTTGTAACAAGTTAATATACCTCTAGTATCCCAGTATCCCAATATCTAAAAAAATAAAACAGTTGTTAATAAGATTTGATCAATCCCAAAGTTATTCCTCCAAGTCCCCTAAATGTCTATAAATTTGTGCTTTTCAGTCTTTATAATTTCCAATTTACACCTTCCCAATTGTCCAGATTTTAAAATCTTTTCTTCTTTTTCTTTTTTCTTCCCCCCTTTCTGCACTTTTCTTCTTTTGCTTCGTAAGATAATCTATCACGTAATGTTAATAACTGAAATCCAACTTAGCCCACCAAGTTTCTTCAAATCTTTCAAATCCGCTTTCCAATGTACTGTTCCAATATAGAGTTTTAGTGTTCAATTTAATTTGCCTTCTGAATCTTCAAGAGCTCAGTAAATATTTCTGAGCATCCAAATTGCCTACTGAAATAAAATCAAGGTCATGTAACTTTCCAGATGTTGTTTACTTTCTCATCACTTTCCTTTGAATTCTACACATCTTACTCCTCCAGTAGAGGGCTCCCCTGCTCCCCATTCCAGCATTCCACAGAATGTCAAAATCAGAAACGGCTGATTGTCGTCCAATCAGGGGAGTTAGAGAAGAGTTTAGAAAAGCAATTTCCCAATAGTTGCTTTTCACAGTGTTATTTAGCTTTTCCAGGCTTTCCATGTTTTAAATAACCCTTTAGGTTTTTCTTTTACTTCTAAATCTTCAATCTTCCTCTTTAGTTTTTAGTCTTTAATCTTTCTCCATAGATCCAATTACCGCTTTTTTAGCATTTGGAGATCATTTTTGGAACTTCTAACTCAGGTTAAATCTCTCAGGTAACAGATGGGAATTTTCTCACCCAGTTTCACTTCTCTGTCCACACACTGCTCCAGCACAAAAACTTAGTGTCCCGGTTGTCCTAGTTTGTGACTGACCAAAAATGGCTGTCGTCCCTGCTGCCATTCAGGAGAGCTTTCTTTGGAACAATGAGGAAATTGCTGTTTCCTCGCAATCGACCAAATGCCTATCCTTTCTTCACCACCCCTCTAGGGCGGCTTAACCCTGTAGGGCCTCCCGGCAAGCAGTTGCCAGCTGCATTTCACGGAGCCCGGCAGAGCGCCGCTATTTTCCAGCCGTTCTTGCCGTGACATCAACCAGAAGTGTGCAAGGGCTCTGGATTTGATCAAAGGCCTCAACCCAACTCTCCTTTTCTCAAAAAACCAGCCTTCGTCCCACCAGGCTACCACCACTGTCCTGAGCTTTCAAGCTTGATCAGAGAAGGCACAGCTTTGCATTGGCCTTATTTTCTTTATTTTGGCTTTCTTTCTTGATATTGTACGTGTATCAAAGAGAAACAGACATTAATTCCCCTGTGAAATTAACTATTTTAGCCTGATAATGATGCAGCTAAGCTCTTCCTCAGCCCTCTTGGTGTCTGCCTAGTCACCTAATTGTTCTCCTGTTTCTTGGCTTAATTATCTCCATACTGCTTTTGATAACGTGGCTGTGTATCTTTCCAAAAGTGTAGCTGTTGCTAAATTCCCCTAAAAGTGAATTAAGGCCCACCAAACTCCCAGGGCTTCTGCAACTGCCACCTTCTTTTTCGTGCATTCAGATCATCTTCTCCTAGAAGTATGCCCTTAGTCGATCAATATTATACATGCCTCCCCTGCTCGCTCTCTTTTCCGTGGCAGCTTTGATCCCCTGGGCCAGACAGCCCCTTCCCCCTTTTCTCCGTGGTTCACTGCCTGATAGCTCCTAAGGCCATTCCTGCTTCCTTTCCCACATGACAGGATAGCAGAATTCTCCATTCTCACAGACTAAGAAGATATTCACTGCTGTCATCTAGATTGTTCTGGGTGTGTAGGAAATTCATAATTGGGACAGTTGCGTGTTGCGTTCCAGTGGAGGAGCAAAATGGAAGAATCGATCAGAGAATTTGGAGGGAGGCTGCACTCCCTGGAAGGATTGTGATGGAGTGGGGGAAGATAATTTAGTCTGATGGGGGAAGAATGGGCGCTTCTCAACGATTGACATTTCTCCCCATCAGAGGTCCGCATGCAGGAGATGTTGTCCATGGGGATTGGGAACAAGCCTTTCCTGGACATCAAGCCTAGCGAGGCTGCCATTCACGACCGAGCCATCAATTACATTATGAAAGGCAGAGGTGGGTCCCTCCCCAACGTGCTCCTGCCGTGTCCTTTGGCCGCCCAAGGCTGCACTGGTCTACATGATGAATTCCTCTCTTTGTGGCAGGCGCCAGAACCAGGGCTTCCATCGCGGTGTCTGTCTTTGACCACGCCAACCCTTACAAGAGATCTCCGACCACTCTGTCCGCCGGCAGCCCAGCCTCCTGCTCGGGGATTGGGGCTCTCAACCTACACATGTACCTGGATCAGACCTTGCTGCCTACAGTGCTGCCCACCAACCTTCCTTTAAGGGCTGGGGTCTGCCCTGAGGAAGAGGAGATGGAGAACGAGACAAGCAGTCAGCCCTCTATGAGTATGTATGATCCATCTTTTTCTAGCACCGTCTCAGAAAGTATTGTCCTCCAGGAGATTTCCTGGAACATCTCTCTTCAGTTAGCCTAATCCTGTAACTCCACCAGCTGATAGGAACTGCCAGGTGCTGTGGTCAACCAAGGCACAGTCACTCAGCCCCTGTGGAGCAAACCATCTTGGTTCCCAGTCTCTGCCATGGAAGCCGCAATCTGGGCGAGCTGCTTCAGGTATATCTGCAAAGGTCACATTTGCAAAGGTCAAATTCGAGAAACACTGATCAGTGTTTCTCGAATTTGGCAACTTTAAGATTTGTGGACTTCAGTTGGCTGGAGCCAGAGCAGACTCCAAGTGACTTGCAAAGCCCACGGCTGGGACAGGAAGGTTATGGAGACCCTCTGGCAGAATTGATACCAAAGGCCTGGCACTTAGTTTGACTTGTGAGGTGCCAGCCATCTGACCGGGCAGCCCTTGTCTGCAACCCTCAGTTCCTAACAGGAGAGCTAATTTTGTTCCCCATTTGCCACCCTGAGTCACCAGAGAGGCACTAGATGCATAGATGAGCAAGCCTAGCTGAAGGGAGATCAGCAGAGATTTCACGGGTGGAGGTGACCCGGTTGGTGCTGCGTTTTTAAAAGCCTTCGACAAAACTCATTGCCCAAAGGCTGTGTGAATTTAGCAATTGTAGTATAAGATTGTTTCCTTTTACACTTTGCTAAGAACAGAAACGAAGCCTAGGAATAAACATGGAACTTTCTCAGTGGAGGGAAATGGCAAGTGGATGAGCAGTGGGACTTGTGCTTTTCTGACTAGTTGATAAATGACCCTGGGAGAAAATAGCAGATGGCCATGGTGGAGGTGGTGCTGATCCGTTTCAGGTGGTCAAAAAGCAAAGCTGAGCCTTTTGAGCTGGGGTGCTGAGACATTTCTCCTTCACGCAGCCCCCCAACTGCTCAGTGCAGTTCAGTTTAAGAGAGCGGGGTGGGGTGGGGAAGCCCCTCTGGGCACGAAGACTGTTTGGGAGGAGGGAGGAGTGTAGCCGCAAGGGAAGGCGCAAGGACAGTGGGGAGGGATGGGACTGCAGGAGAAGCAGCCCTTCTCCCCTTCTTCCAGCAACTGGAGTGTGTGTCTTCTCAACGTGCCCAGAGTTTTCTTCTTCCCCTTTAGCCACCGAGAGCTCCGGGTCCTCCCAGGGCCTGCCTGGAAGTGGCTCCAGCAGTTCTGACAGCTGCCTTCACAACTTGAGCGAGGACTGGAGATCCCCACTTCCTACAGACTTCTCCTTAACCACCACAGATATGGAGAAAGGCTGTTTCCCCAACAACCAGTATGTTTCAGCGGTAAGCAAATGGGGCTTAGCAGGCCAAGCTGGCCCTCCTCCCGAGAGTTCTGCCCAATTAAAATAATCATTAAAGACTTATTCTAATGCCAATAATTAATAATACCAATTATTAAAATAGAAATATAAATATTAAAATCAATTTAAAACCCTCTAAATTTAAAAATCTAGCCAGTCCTGCACAGATGAATAAATGAGTCTTGAGCTCATGACGGAAGGTTCAAGGTCCGGAAGTTGACGGAGTCCTGGGGAGTTCGTTCCAGAGGGTGGGAGCCCCACAGAGAAGGCCCTTCCTGGGTGTCGCCAGACGACACTGCCTAGCTGACGGCACCCTGAGGAGTCCCTCTGTGAGAGCGCACGGGTCGGTGAGAGGTATTCGGTAGCAGTAGGCGGTCCCAGATAACCCGCCCTATGCCATGGAGCGCTTTAAAGGTGGTCACCAAAACCTTGAAGCGCACCCGGAAAGCCACAGGTAGCCAGTGCAGCCTGCGCAGGATGGATGTTATACGGGAGCCACGGGGGGCTCCATCTATCACCCGCGCAGCCGCATTCTGGACTAACTGCAGCCTCCGGTTGCCCTTCAAGGGAGCCCCATGTAGAGAGCGTTGCAGTAATCCAGGCGAGACGTCACGAGGCGTGAGTGACCGTGCATAGGGCATCCCGGTCCAGAAAGGCGCAACTGGCGCCCCAGGCGACCCTGGTAGAACGCTCTCCTGGAGACGGCCGCCAAATGGTCTCCTAGAGACAGCCGTTCATCCAGGAGGACGCCTAAGTTGCGGACCCTTTCCATCGGGGCCAATGACTCGCCACCGATGGTCAGCCGCGATTTAGCTGACTGTACCGGGATGCCGCATCCACAGCCACTCTGTCTTGGAGGGATTGAGCTTGAGCCTGTTTCTCCCCATCCAGACCCGACGGCCTCCAGACACCGGGACAGCACTGCTTCGTTGGGGTGGTCCGTGTGAAAAGTACAGCTGGGTGTCATCCGCATACAGCTGGTACCTCACACCGAACCCACTGATGATCTCACCCAGCGGCTTCATGTAGATGTTGAACAGAAGGCGAGAGGATCGATCCCCGCGGCACCCCACAAGTGAGGCGCCCGGGCCGACCTCTGCCCCCCTGTCAACACCGACTGCGACCGGTCGGAGAGATAGGAGGAGAACCACCGGTAAACGGTGCCTCCCACTCCCAATCCCTCCAACCGGCGCAGCAGGATACCATGGTCGATGGTATCAAAAGCCGCTGAGAGGTCTAATAGGACCAGGGCAGAGGAACAACCCCTATCCCTGGCCCTCCAGAGATCATCCACCAACGCGACCAAAGCCGTCTCCGTGCTGTAACCGGGCCGGAAACCGGACTGGAACGGGTCTAGATAGACAGTTTCATCCAGGTGCAAGGGAAACTGATATGCCACCATACTTCGCGAAGCGAAGGTTGGAGACCGGACGATAATTACCTAAAACAGCTGGGTCCAGGGAAGGCTTCTTGAGGAGGGGCCTCACCACCGCCTCTTTCAAGGCGGCCGGAAAGACACCCTCCACCAAGGAAGCGCCAGAATCGCCTGAGCCAGCCTCGTGTCACCTCCTGCGTGGCCAGCACCAACCAGGAGGGGCACGGGTCCAGTAAACACGTGGTGGCATTCAGCCTCCCAACAACCTGTCCATGTCCTCGGAGCGACAGGGTCAAACTCATCCCATAAAATGTCACCAAGACCACCCTCAGCCGTCTCACCCGTATCACCGCAATCTTGGTCCAAACCATCCCGAAGCTGAACGATTTTATCGTATAGATAACCGTTAAACTCCTCAGCACGTCCCTGCAACGGGTCATCCCGCCCCCCCCCGTGTAGGAGGGGGGGGGGCACCCGCAACAGGGCGGGTGGGCGGGTTTCTGCCGGTGCAAAGGGGGAGGAGGCGAGCTACGCCTCGCTTCCTCAATGCCACTAGGTAAGTCCTAGTATAGGACTTCACTAGTGTCCGATCAGCTTCTGAACGGCTGGACCTCCAGGAACTCTCTAGGCGCCTTCTCCGCGCTCATCCTCTCAGCTCCTCGGAGAACCAAGGAGCCGGTTGGGACCCGCGCCGGGTCAGAGGTCGCAAAGGCACGACACGGTCTAAGGCCCCGCCGCGCCCGCTCCCAGGCCGCAACAAGTTCCTCAGCCGAGCCGTGAGCCAGACCTCAGGAAATGGCCCAAGCTCCGTCCGAACCCTCCGGGTCCATCAGGCGCCTGGGACGGAACCAACGTCGGCTCCGTCTCCCTGCGGTGGTGAATGGCGGTCAGAAAGTCCAGACGAAGGAGAGAGTGATCTGACCATGACAAAGGTTCAGTGACTATTTCCTTTAAGTCCAGATCTCTCGACCACTGACCAGAGACAAAAATCAGGTCCAGAGTGCCACCCCCAATGTGAGTAGGGCCATCAACTACTTGGGTCAGGTCCAAGGCCGTCATGGAAGCCATGAACTCCCGAGCTGCCGTCGATGACGAGCCGGACGATGGCAAGTTAAAGTCCCCCATGACTAAAAGTCTGGGGGTCTCAACTGCCACCCCGGCCAGCACCTCCAGGAGCTCGGGCAGGGCAGCTGTCACGCAGCAAGGAGCCAGGTACGTGATCAGCAAACCCATCTGGCACCTATGACCCCATCTCACAAAGAGGGATTCGCACCCGGCAATCTGAGGTACAGTGGTCTCCCTCAGCTCTAGACTCTCTCTAATCACAACCGCCACCCCGCCACCCCTACCCTGAGCCCTGAGATTGTTCTGGGTGTGTAGGAAATTCATAATTGGGACAGTTGCATGTTGCGTTCCAGTGGAGGAGCAAAACGGAAGAATCGATCAGAGAATTTGGAGGGAGGCTGCACTCCCTGGAAGGATTGTGATGGAGTGGGGGAAGATAATTTAGTCTGATGGGGGAAGAATGGGCGCTTCTCAACGATTGACATTTCTCCCCATCAGAGGTCCGCATGCAGGAGATGTTGTCCATGGGGATTGGGAACAAGCCTTTCCTGGACATCAAGCCTAGCGAGGCTGCCATTCACGACCGAGCCATCAATTACATTATGAAAGGCAGAGGTGGGTCCCTCCCCAACGTGCTCCTGCCGTGTCCTTTGGCCGCCCAAGGCTGCACTGGTCTACATGATGAATTCCTCTCTTTGTGGCAGGCGCCAGAACCAGGGCTTCCATCGCGGTGTCTGTCTTTGACCACGCCAACCCTTACAAGAGATCTCCGACCACTCTGTCCGCCGGCAGCCCAGCCTCCTGCTCGGGGATTGGGGCTCTCAACCTACACATGTACCTGGATCAGACCTTGCTGCCTACAGTGCTGCCCACCAACCTTCCTTTAAGGGCTGGGGTCTGCCCTGAGGAAGAGGAGATGGAGAACGAGACAAGCAGTCAGCCCTCTATGAGTATGTATGATCCATCTTTTTCTAGCACCGTCTCAGAAAGTATTGTCCTCCAGGAGATTTCCTGGAACATCTCTCTTCAGTTAGCCTAATCCTGTAACTCCACCAGCTGATAGGAACTGCCAGGTGCTGTGGTCAACCAAGGCACAGTCACTCAGCCCCTGTGGAGCAAACCATCTTGGTTCCCAGTCTCTGCCATGGAAGCCGCAATCTGGGCGAGCTGCTTCAGGTATATCTGCAAAGGTCACATCTGCAAAGGTCAAATTAGAAACACTGATCAGTGTTTCTCGAATTTAACTAAGATTGTGGACTTCAGTTGGCTGGAGCCAGAGCAGACTCCAAGTGACTTGCAAAGCCCACGGCTGGGACAGGAAGGTTATGGAGACCCTCTGGCAGAATTGATACCAAAGGCCTGGCACTTAGTTTGACTTGTGAGGTGCCAGCCATCTGACCGGGCAGCCCTTGTCTGCAACCCTCAGTTCCTAACAGGAGAGCTAATTTTGTTCCCCATTTGTCACCCTGAGTCACCAGAGAGGCACTAGATGCATAGATGAGCAAGCCTAGCTGAAGGGAGATCAGCAGAGATTTCACGGGTGGAGGTGACCCGGTTGGTGCTGCGTTTTTAAAAGCCTTCGACAAAACTCATTGCCCAAAGGCTGTGTGAATTTAACAATTGTAATATAAGATTGTTTCCTTTTACACTTTGCTAAGAACAGAAACGAAGCCTAGGAATAAACATGGAACTTTCTCAGTGGAGGGAAATGGCAAGTGGATGAGCAGTGGGACTTGTGCTTTTCTGACTAGTTGATAAATGACCCTGGGAGAAAATAGCAGCTGGCCATGGTGGAGGTGGTGCTGATCCGTTTCAGGTGGTCAAAAAGCAAAGCTGAGCCTTTTGAGCTGGGGTGCTGAGACATTTCTCCTTCACGCAGCCCCCCAACTGCTCAGTGCAGTTCAGTTTAAGAGAGCGGGGTGGGGTGGGGAAGCCCCTCTGGGCACGAAGACTGTTTGGGAGGAGGGAGGAGTGTAGCCGCAAGGGAAGGCGCAAGGACAGTGGGGAGGGATGGGACTGCAGGAGAAGCAGCCCTTCTCCCCTTCTTCCAGCAACTGGAGTGTGTGTCTTCTCAACGTGCCCAGAGTTTTCTTCTTCCCCTTTAGCCACCGAGAGCTCCGGGTCCTCCCAGGGCCTGCCTGGAAGTGGCTCCAGCAGTTCTGACAGCTGCCTTCACAACTTGAGCGAGGACTGGAGATCCCCACTTCCTACAGACTTCTCCTTAACCACCACAGATATGGAGAAAGGCTGTTTCCCCAACAACCAGTATGTTTCAGCGGTAAGCAAATGGGGCTTAGCAGGCCAAGCTGGCCCTCCTCCCGAGAGTTCTGCCCCCATGGCTGCTGCGCGGCATAGAGTGAGGATGGTCCGTGCAGACCACCTGCAGGCTTTGGGTGTGCTGGGTGGGCTTGCATCTTCAAGGAACTGGTACCTTGCTGGCCAATGCAGACAAACTGGGGCAGCCCAGTTATCTACCTGTGCAACTCCCAGATGCTGCTGTCTTGCAGGTTTGAATGCAGCCAGAAAAGAAGGAACCCGATTGCTGGGCAGACCCCTGATGCTACGAGGGCCCCTTATCCTCCTGTCAAGCTCTACAGGAGGGAAGCAGGCTCTGGCCTGCCTCTTCCGGTAGTCTGAGAGCTGGCACGGGGAAGCAGCAGCAGCTGAGAAAGGCCGGTTGACGAGGGTTGGTAGCTCGAACAGGACCCAAAGGCCAACTGCGGTGGCGGGGAGGGGAAAGAAGTGCAAGCGGGAGAATGATCCCACCGCTCGCTGGCTGGCTTGGTTTCCACACCTGGCAGGTTTTGTTCACACACAAGTTTCAGTAATTGTATAAATATGCAGAAGGAATCAAATCCCAGAAATAATTATTTCTGTATGAACATTAAATCTTGTAATCTAGCTTTTTTGCTTTCTTGCCTGGTGCTTACTAATGATTTCAAAAGCAAGTTCCACAGAAAGCAAAGTGCCAGGTCAGCCCCCTTGCCTTCCTGTGAGGTAAAACAGCAGCTTGGATTCTTCTGCTTGGCAGGACGAGGCCTCCATCCTCCACCTGAAGAAAGGTTCCTTTGTTTCTTTGAATCGGGAGCTGCTCCTTTGGGAGTTTTCTGTGATCCTCTAGTTCAATAAAGGCACCTCTGACTCAGCCCGTTGAGCGGATTTTTTTGAGAGTTCAGTTTTTCACGCACCTTCTCTAGGCACCGTTATGATGTTGTTGTTAATCACAACTTTGTTCCATTCACATGCTATGAGTATAGCTTTTATTTAAGAATTGACAGTTTCACTTTGTGAGAACAGGTATTATTGCAGCTATTTGGTGCAATATAGCATGGAGACCCTCTGTATGGGATTTAGAAACATCAGAAATGTTTTCTTCTTAATTTATTACTGGCTTTTATAGAGTTTACAAAAAAACTGAAGAAAGCTTAGACTAAATTTTGCAGGAACACAGCATCTCACTCACAGTTCTGGAACTCCTTGATTTTGGTTATTTTTTAATTATTGTTACTGCTAGAAATAAAGTCCTAATATATAGTTGCCACCAATGTTATTTTTAAATCTCAATAAAAAGTTTGTTTCTTCCGGTTGTTTGGCTGCATGTTTATTGCTAAGATTAGACTCAGTAGAAGTGGAAGGGAGCTAAGAGGACTTCTACTCCAACCCCCTGCTCTAGCAGAAGGCCCTGGCCTATACCATTTCAGACAAGTGGCTGTCTAGTCTCCTTAAAAACCTCCAGTGATGAAGGACCCACAACTTCCGAAGGCAAGTTGTTCCACTGCTTAATTCTCTTCACTTTTAGGAAATTTCTCCTTAATTCCAGGTTGCTTCTTTCTTTGATTAGTTTCCATCGTTTCCTGTTTTGCCTTCTGGTGCTTTCAAAAATAAGTTGACCCCCTCTTTGTGGTAGATACTCAAAAGTGGAATACTGCTATCATTTCACCCCTAGTCCTTCTTTTCTCTAGAGTACCCATACCCAAATCCTATAACCATTCTTCATTTATATTAGACTCCAAGCCTTTAATCATCTTAGTTGGTTTTCTTCATCACTGTCTTCCCTGTTTTGAAGTGTGTTTCTTTTTCCATGATTTTATTTGTTTTCCTCTTAGATCATTAAGAATTTAAAAATTTCTAAAGAATTAAGTGTTTTTTATTTTTTTAATTGAAAAATGAAAATTGAAAACATTTTTAAAAATTGAAAAAAGTTTTAAATTGAAAACAAATTGAAAATTGAAAAGATTTAAAAATTGAAAAAAAAATTAAAAGTTGAAAAAAGTTTTTTAAAAGTTTAAAAATTGAAAAAAAGATCATTACAGTCTTCATGACATCCAGATAGATGCTATGTGGAATAAAGTTGTTGAATTGATACCTTCATCTCGGGGCAGACTTGTAAGCCCACAAGATGGAGAAAGATATCCCAGCTGTCTTAGGGCCTCAGCTGCCCTAAGCTACCCATCAGGAGGATGGGTTCCAGGGTGTGTGCCAGAGAATAAAACGGGGGGGTGGGGGTGGGATTTCACAGACCAAGACCTGTTCTAAATCATACCGGGGAGAAGATGCAAGTCCTCTGAAATGGAGGCTGAACCAGTGTGTGGATTTAAAAAGTGACATGCCCTACATGCTCAATCACAGGCAAAAAATACACATCACACATTTACCCCTTTCTTCCCTCCACCATTCATTTACTTCGCTGAAGATGTTTTGGGGCATTTGAGGCAATAGGCAAACGGAAGCGTAGAGCTCATCCTGAGAGCGGCCTTTACATTCTTGGGAAGAAGAACATCCTCAAAGGTTGGGAAATCCCACAAATGTGAAGCTAAAAACATAACTGCAAATAATTTTCACAAAGAAGTAAAATGGGAGAAATCTAAAGAGGCCAGGATGAGGCAGACCTTTCATGAATGTTGAAGAGATGGAGTCCCTAGAAATTGAAGGAACTGGCTGAAAAAATAAAGCTCAAAATAAGTCAAGGTCAGATGTGTCAAACTGGCGGCCCATGGGCCGGATGCATCATCCGCAGGCAACGCCCATCCCAGTTTCTGAATGGGAAAAATGTCACAAAATGTAATGGCAACGTGACGCAGCTAGTTTAACCCCCCTGGTCAAGATGGTCAACAAAAGTAAAATTTAAAAATGTAATATTTTTAAAAAATGACCTTCTGTATGTTAGAAAGTCAAAGACCGTGCAGGTCTGCTGGAAGTGGAGGGGTGTGAGGTTGAGAAGGCAGAACCCAGAGATTCTGCCCCTGTTTTTTCCAGTGAGGAAAATGAAGCTGTGGCTGGTTGTGGTTGTGCCACTGGGGGGGAGGAGAGAACCAGCTGCTGAGGATGGACCAGGGGGGCAAGAGAAAATTTCGCTAAAGTATTGTCTCCCACGCAGTTGCTCGTGAAAGGGGTGACAGAACCTGTCCCAGTCAACTTGGGCCAGTCCTGGAGAAGGACCTGGGAGACTGGGGAACAGCTCATCTCATCCCCATCCTCAAAAAGCAGACGAAGGGAAGACCTGGGGAAACCACAGAGCCACAACTTGGTTTCTGTAACCCGCAAAGGTCTTCAAACAATCCATCGACACCATGTTTGTGAGCCCTCGGATAAGCATGTTGGAATCGCTAGGAGCCAGCATGGACACCTTGCAAACAAATTGCGCCAGATTAATTTCAGCTTCTTCTTGCTATACCTTGGTAGGGTCTAAACTCCCACTTGGGCTCCCCGTTGGTTTAATGAGTGCACCCAATAGTGCTCGTTAATAGCTTCAGTTCAGCTGGGAAGGAAATACCAGTAGAGTGCCTCAAAATTCTGCCCTTGGCGCTCTGCAGTTTAACATGATTCACAAAGGGGAAAAAAACCTCCCACCCTGGTCACAGTTCATTTGCAATGGTCATGTGTAGTTCTAGACCCCACCACTCAAAAAGGAAACTGACAAATGGTCTCCCAAGTTCAAGGTTACTTATGGGACCGTCTGCTGCCACCGAATGCCTCCCACCGGCCCGTGCGCTCTCACAGGGAGGGACTCCTCAGGGTGCCGTCGGCCAGGCAGTGCCGACTGGCGACGCCCAGGGGAAGGGTCTTTTCTGTGGGGGCTCCCACCCTCTGGAACGAGCTTCCCCCAGGACTTCGTCAACTTCCTGACCTTCGGACCTTCCGCCGCGAGCTCAAGACACATCTATTCATTTGCGCAGGACTGGACTACGTTTTTTAAAATTTTAAATGTCTAAATTTTAGATTTGGTTTTAAATTGGGTTTTATTGTTTATATGTCTATTTTAAATTTTGGCCTATATAATAAGTTTTTTAGATGAATGTTTTACTTTGTATATTTATGTGTTTTTATATGGCTGTACACCGCTCTGAGTCCCTAGGGAGATAGGGCGGTATAAAAGTATGAATAAATAAATAAATAAATAAATAAACCCAGTACAAGATGGAAATGCCTGTCCAATTGTCAGGAAAATTCCCAGGTGCCCCTCTTGACTCCTGAATCTGTCAGTGACTTAAAGCTAAAGTGTAACAAATCCCACAATCAGCCTGGGAGGATACACAGGAGCTAATGGAGGACCACTGCAGAACACCACCAGCTGCAGCTTCACTATCTATCTCTAGACCCCATCCATTCATGGCACTTATCTGCTGCAACTTTGACCTCTAAATGGAAACGATCCTTGGCTCCATTTGTTGAGAAAGGTATAGTTTTATCAAGGGCCTTCTGGCAATAGTGCATCGCCAGAACTGAGATTTAGAAGCCCAAATCCCCAAGTTCAACATTTCTCTCCCATCCCTCCCCCTCCCCCACCCTCCAAGGTTCAACAAGATGTTTTGAGAATCAACATAAAAATGCTGCAAGGTGCAAGCTCTAGAAGTGGGTTTGGACTACCATACTGGGAATTTTATTACCAAGTGGAAGCATTGAGGAATATAAGACTACTGACGCTGGAGGGACATGATTTACAACTAGGTTGGCATGCTTTCCTATGGTATGGGAAACAAAGGATACACGGATATTTCCAGAGATACTATGTAAGAAATGGTTTGTTATCAGTGTGGGAAAGAGTGAAAGAAAAACATGATTTGAAAATACCAATGTGGCTTTCTACAATAGAAGCTTTGACATATCCAAATATTGTTAACATGGGGAATATTGTTAGATACAAGGATATTTTAACAGAACAGAGGGAACTGAAACAAAGGCAAGAATTAGATAGGCAAAGATTGAGACAGATTGATATACAATATTATTGCAAATACAATCAAGGTTTGAAGCAGATCATAGACAATATGGTTTTAATTTGGGGAAATCAGAATTGGATGAGATATTGACTGGAACAGATGAAAAATGATTACAAAATTATATAATTATTTATCATTACCAAGCAATGTCGGCTGGCGGCCCCCAGGGGAAGGTCCTTCTCTGTGGGGGCTCCCACACTCTGGAACGAACTTCCCCCGGGTTTACGCCAAATACCTGACCTTCGGACATTCCGTCGCGAACTGAAGACATATCTTTTCATTCGCGCGGGGCTGGCTTAAATTGAATTTTATTAAATTTTAATTTCTTATTAACTAATTTTAAATGGGGTTTTTAGTTCATTGTATACTTTTCAGGCCAATTTTAAAATAAGTTTTTTAATTGCATTTTAAATTGTATATTGTACTATCTGTTTTATTTTGCCTGTACACCGCCCTGAGTCCTTCGGGAGAAGGGCGGTATAAAAATCAAATAAATAAATAAATAAAATAAATTTATTGCGGATTAGATTAGAAGATGAAGAAGTAAAAGAAACGATAGCATGGGCAAAAAATTTTGGATAAACTATTGAACTGGAGAACTGGCAACAGCTATGGGAAAGAAATTATAAATTAACAATGACGACAGCTTATGAAGAAAACCTGTATCAGATGTTTTATAGAGGGGCATATGCCACCAGAAAGATTAGCTAAAATGTTTAAAGATAAATCAGCCAAATGTTGGAAATGTCACCAATTGCCGGCATCGTATTATTGTATGTGGTGGTCATGCAAAGAAGCAAAGTACTATTGCGTTAAAACACACACATGGTCAGAGGGAATGCTGCAGCAGCATATAGAGTTAAGACCAGAGATATTTCTGTTGGGAATATTACTGGAGAAATATAGTAAAGAAGATACATATTTGATTATTCATATAATAACAGCAGCCAGAATTGTATTTGCACAGAATTGGAAAGCAGATTCTCCTGTTGAAAGGAGAAATTATAAAGAAAATTTTAGAATGTGCAGAAATGAACTGACTAACACTGAGAATAAAAGAGGAGCCAATGTATTTCAAGACATGGGGATAATTTTATGATTGGTTAGAAAGAAATATGAATAAAGGTATGGCGATAAAATAGATAAGGAAAAGATGAAAAAGAGAAAAAATAATTAGAAGAATAGAAACCCAGACGATGCCTAGGTAAAGGGAAAAGGGGGAAAGGGAAAAGTGAGATTATTATAAAAGGGTACACAAATGATGAAATGGATGTAATTACTAAACAAATGAGAAACTGAAATGAAGATGGATGCAAAAAGATAATTGGGGCTGCTGAAATATCATTCTAGACTGAATTAAAAAGGGAAACAACAAGAGAGAGGGAAAGGAGTAGAGAGATAGAGGAAGGAAGAAGAGAAGAAAGGGGAGGGAGAGATAGAAGAGAGGGAAAAGGAGAGGAAGAAAAGGGGGGGAAAGAGTAGTAGTAGAGAGGGTTAGAAAGGGAGGAAGAGAGAAGTGGGGAAGGGAAGGGGAAGTAGGAAAGAGAAGGAGAGGAAGAATGAAGAAAGTAGGAAGAGAAAGGGAGGAGAAGAGGAAAGGTTGTGGTAAAATAAAGGAGGGCAAATTGTAAAAGAGCAGTCCCAAACAACTAACAATGAAAGTTAAAAGATAAGATGAATGGAAAATGATGGATATAAGATTGTAAACTCAAATATGCTTATAAGAAATAAAAATAATTTTTTTTTGGAAAAAAAATGTTTTGAGAATGATCGCTTCAAGTGTAGGTTGGTATGCAGCTGCCTTCTTCTCCCAGCGTTCTGGGAAGATCTAGCAAGGGGGGTGGGGAGTACAGCTCTCCACAACCAGCAGTCACTTTCACTTTGTCCCAAGCAGCCCCCCTCCCATCCACCCTCCCCATAGATCATGGTAGACTCACTGTATGGGATCGAAGCACAAGTGAGAGTAAGATAGCAGCTGCCCTGTGCGTCCTGCCCCATGCAGGATAGTGGCCCCTGTCCACTGTCTTGCAAAGTCTCAAGTGAAGTTATGGCCACCCTCCCTCTTGGCCTTGACTTGCTGCTACTGAAGGACCCGAAAGGCAGATGATAAGCTGGTTTCTCATACATCCATGCCACTATTCAACCAGGTCTCAATAACACAGGCCAGGTCTCTACACTTGTCCACCCCCATAGATCTGAACTTTACCAGCAGCAGGAGGAGACCGAGGCACCCAACAATGGACAGTGGTCATCTGGGCTCAGGACCTGGGCCACTGGCTTAGAAGGGACAAGCCTGTTTTGTAGAAACCAGCAACTTAAGAAGCCGTAGTTGGTTGGTCCCCTTATCCCCCATTCTCCCACTGTGGGACACTTGAGCCACTCCTTGGCTTGTCTCCAACCTCATCCTGGCATATTGAATCAACTGATCTTCTGATCCAGCTGCCAAAGAGATCTGAAACCTGTCAGAGTTGAATCCCATAGAGGTAAACAGCCACAGCAGTGGGCCTCCAATCTCTTCTTCCTCACTATCAGTGCTTTCATGTACGAATTTTATGTATTTTTATTTATTTATTTATTTTGTCATAACAGTATATATAAGCATTAACATGAAATAACTATATAATATATAAGCATATATATGAGCATAAGTATGGAATAACTATATTAATTGGATATAATGAAGGGGAACAATAGGACAGGGAACGGTATGGGTTCCAAACAGGCGAGCTGTATTCAAGAATTGGTCTAGCAAATGTTTTATATGCTCTGGTTAATAGTGTAGTGTTTTTGGAAAAGAAGCTACGTAAGATTAGGTTTACAACTCTTAGAGCTTTTTTTGTGATGTAGTTGCAGTGGGCTTTGGCACTTGGATCATTTGATATTAAAACTCCAAGATCTTTAACAGGGTGGGGGTCATCTGTAAGGTAATGTCCATCAAGCTTCTACTTAGTATTTGGGTTCTTTTTTCCAATATGTAAGACTGAGCATTTGCTGGTTGAGATTTGGAGTTGCCAAGTTTTAGACTATTCGGATACAAAGTCAAGGTCTTTTTGAAGGGTAGTTGTCTTTTTGGTGGTGTTAAATAGTTTGACATCGTCAGCAAAGAGAATACAATTACTTGTGATATGGTCGCAGAGATTGTTGATGTATAATATGAAGAGCGTTGGTCCAAGAACACTGCCTTGAGGAACGCCGCTATTGACAGGAACAGGATTTGATAGAGCATTGCCAATTTTGACCACTTGTTGTCTTTTTGATAGGAAAGCAGATATCCAATTGTGGAGGGGTCCTGAAATGCCGTAGGATTTTAGAGGATTTTGGAGAAGTTTATCATGTACTACTGAGTCAAAAGCTTTACAGAAATCTATGTAGATTGCATCAATTGCTTTGCCTTGAGGAAGATTTGTAGTCCATGTTTTTGCAGTGAAGAAGTTGTAAGTTACATGATAATTTTTTTCTGAAACCAAATTGTTTTTTAGAGAGTAGGTTGTTTGTTTCTAGGTGGAGGGTAATGGATTGGTTGATGATGATTGATTGGTTGATGTATGCGTTCATTTTGATTTTATCAGGTTAATTTCAAAATGAAAAAGAAACTTCTAACAAATTGCAGCCAAAGACTTCAGTTTTATTAAGGGTTCTGTAAATATTTTCCAATAACAAAATGTGAGAGTGATTTAAAGTATCCTTTTTTAATAAGTGAGTTAACACAGCAGCTGTATTTCCAGGCAAAAGGCAGGGTGAACTGAAAGGAAACGGAGATGCTCACTTAACAATTTCTGCTGGGTCAAAGGCCACCCCTTAGCCTCCCCCCTCGACAACAGGCACACAGATGGGGGGACAGTGATGTTCACTGGGGACCCCCGTTTCATTCTCTTTTCAGGGGGAGGTGTCAAGAATCACAGCGGGGATGGGTTGCTTCCCAGATGCATGCTCATCGGAGCAAAAGGCCCACCAAATGACATCTCTTGGTGAACTTTGGGTTGCCGGTGGGGTGGGGTGAGCCTTTGGGGCAGCCTTGCCTGAACCTGTATCCAGCCTAGGCATCCCTGACCTGACATCTGGATGTCAGATCCCTCAGGCATTCCAGTGGCTGTTCTCAGGAAAGGAGGGGAGGGGTCTCACAATGAAAGCAAAGTCTGTACTGCAAACGTGCATTTATCTGTCCCCTGCATGTGGAAGGCCACGAAAGAGGATGGAAGCACCGCTCTCATTCACACTTACTTCAACCCACTTCAGCAACTTCTCATAAGAATGGCCATCGGCTTTAAAGGGTGCTGAACTCAGGAGCTCGGCCACAAACTCCTTCGCCGTGATCTGCAGGCGCTGTAAGGAATGAGGAGATTCAAATTCCAGAGCCAGAGCTTTGCCAGGCCGAACGGCACTGAAAGAGCCCTTGGGAAGGAGTGGCTCGAATGCCGGAAAGGGCAAAGCTTGCTTGCCAGCCCAGCCAAAGCATCTCTGGGCTGGAGGCAGCAGATCCCTTCTTACCCACAACCGCCGGACCAGAAGCTCTACTTTGGCAGTGGTTTCTTTAGGATCCTTCTGTCTTATAGAATCCAAGATGACATCCGTGAGGAAACCATGGCACTTCTGGGCATAAAAAATTTCTTCTTGTGTTAATGGAAAGCTCAGAAAAACGACATCTGCAAGAGGAAAGAGACCGAGACCCTCAACTCCTGCCTTTCTACCCAGCTCTGAGCTCTGCCTTCTTCACCCCTTTCAGCCTTTGAGCTCCTTCCTCCTCTCCTGGAGCAGGGAAGGCGGCTTCCTTCACTCAGAATAACTCAGCCCCAGGCGAGCTGCTATTCTAGGCAACATGCTGAAAGGACGGGGGCACAAGTGGGATCCGAATTACCAGCTTTGTATTGGATAATGTATTTCTCTCCCTTGAGAGAAAGCATTGCTGCTGATAACTTCAGATTGGGGGGAAAAGGTTGAAATGGGACAATAACCCAAGAGATCATCAGGCTCGAATGTCTGGATCATTCCTGGAATGTGTCTGGGAAAATGTGTCCTGCCGTTCTCCTGATCTTTTGACCCTTCTCAGAATGGACTCACAGCGTAACAACCAGCAAGTCCAAGGCATAGGAGCATGAGATTTTAGCATGACGCCTTGCTGGGGCAGGCAGAAAATGAGGTTTCCAAATGTCTTTTGGGATTCTAAGTGTGTACAGTCTGCCCTAGGACATCACCCACCCACACAACTGCAGTCAAGGGCCTACCTTTGTCCACTGGGGGTGCCAGGGCACAGACCAGAGTAAGGTCTTCTGTGCCTGTGCTGTAGAGAATGCTGCCTTCGTGAAAAACGCAGGAACCGTCACCTGGCACAATGGGTGGGTGCTCAACCTTAAGAATCAAGCCCCTCATATCAAGGGCTTGGCAAGGAGCAGCTTCTTCAAGAGCTGTTCCTGTAGAGCATGAACAAAATAATTCCATGGGTGGTTTGAGCAAGGCAACATCTCTAGGGCTACAGTACAAAATCTCAGCCATTGCATTAATCCCACTTCACTCTACTTCTGCAACAAGATTTTAACAGCTAACAATTTGTAAAATATTTCACAGATAGGTCCCCTGATGGCTTACACTTACTAAAGTATACATGGCAGTAACACTGATAATACAATTTTAAATAAATACTTTAAAAGCCTAATTTGTTTACAGAAGCCAGAATAATAAACAATAAACGGAAAAGTGAAATTCCTTGGACCAAAGTCTGCAGTTGTGACATGCAAGGCTTTCTTCTTGGAAAACATCTGCTCTACTTTTGCAACATGTGCGAGGCATTCAGAAGGATCCTCGAAGGGAACGGTTGGGAAGAGTGAAGCAGTAGATGGACAGAGCCTGAAAAAGGACCATGGGCATTTCCATGCGTGACACTGGCAGCAACTCTCTGAGTGCAGGAAGGAGCCCAGTTCTCCACAAATCAAAGGCAGAGAGATCATCTGCACCAACAGAGACAGTTTCCAGGCTCTTCTAGATGAAGCAGGTTGTGAGGGTTCGGGGAAGAGAAGCAGACAGGCGGATGGGCGGAAAAATCCTGAAGTCACCATCTCAAATAAGACTTGTATCCTACAGAAACTAGGTGTGTTACTAAAATTAGTCCTCTAAACATGCTCAGTGAAAAACCAGAAAAAATACTGGCCTTTATTGTGGTAGACACATGTTCAGAACATGAGAATTAAAAAAAATCTAAGAAGAGCTTCAAGTAAATATGATTCAATGAGCAGAATGCAGACATGATGGAATGTTACCCATCACTGATAGGAAGTGAGGGAAACCACTGATTCAAAAGAATAGCAGTCAAAGAAAAGAGCAGTTGCACTGCATATTAAAAATGTGCGTTGTTCTTTGGAAATCCAAGTGAATAAACTTGGCAATGCCACAGATAGAAACTGATGGAAAACAAGTGGAAGAATAAATAAAAGCAGTATCAACCTTGCAATCTGCTATCTATCACTCACTCACTCACTCACCCACCCACCCACGGAAACATGGATTATAACAGGCAAATGAAGATTCTTCGTCTTATATAGATTTAATTGCTCTGACAGCTGCCGGGACGCAAACTCTGCCAAGCATAATCCTTCCAGGAAATTCCTCAGTTGCTTTGCTGATAGAATTAATTGCTTAGTTAATTGCTCATAGAATTATTTCAGGAACCTTTGGTTTATTATCCAATTTTTTTTCTACTAGAAAGCTCTTTTTCACTTTCACTTAAAAACTGCCTTCCAGTGACTTAAATCCATCATTTTGTCCTCATTTATGGAAATGACTAATTCCTGAAATTTGGAAATTTTAGATTAAAGTCTATTCATCTGTATAACACTTTATTACACCGGCAACTTTTGCTCAGTTGGCAATCAACTACTATCCAAAGATTTTTTTTACAACTACGGTACTAAGTCAGGTTATACCTCCCTCCTGGCACCTGCATATTCGAGCTTTGTTTGCTAAGCAAAGACTTGTTTCTATTAAATTTCACTACTTTACTTATAGCTCATTTCTTTAACTTAACTACATTGTTTCAAATCTTATTTCTGTTGTCTAGTATGACAATAGGTTGTCTACTTATTTCTCACATGGCAGCATCTGCCGGGAAGGAGGGAGGTTAACAACAAAGGCAAGATGGTGGCCCTGACACTGTCCAAAGGACAGTCATGAAGGACACCTCCATGACTGTCCCCTACTCCCCGCCGCGTGGCTCAAGATTCTCCAAACCAGAGACAGAAGGAACGCAGCCAGCCCGCTTCAGGGGAGGAGCCAAGGATCTTTCCTGGGTCGGCAATGTTATCTCCCAGTTGGCCAAACGGCTTCCATCTAAAGGCCAAATGGAGATGCCTGGATGATGGCTGCTTCACTGTCTTCAGTCAATAGGTCCCTGGGTCCCTCAGGAGCTTGCCTCACCTCAGCGTAGCCAGGTCTGCCGCTGAACCCACTTTGGTAACACCTGCAATGTTGTTTGTGAATCCTCATAAAAAGGACAAATGAAAGTGGTATGAAGCATCCAGGAGCGATCTGGATAGCATCTCACTTGATTGCTCCAATTTCATGAGGAACTGCTGGCAGCAGAGCATTCTCTCCAAGACAGATCTCAAGCCAGAGGGTCATCCATTGGGGATCCCACTGCAGTCTAAGGAACATGGCTCAAACCATTTTTGAGAATAATTTGCTAGAACAATTAATCCATGGAAGAGCTTGCGTCCTGGAGTTGTGAGTGCTCCATTGCTGGAGGTTTTCAAGAAAGAACTGGACAAGCATTTGTCTGTAACATCTTCTGCAGCTGAAAACAAGGTTAGCAGAAACCCACAGGGGAATTAATTATAACTTTCTCAAAACAACGAGGGTGAAATTGAACACACACATCCCAAAGAGGCTTTGTAATGAAATAGTTGGTAATGGTGCAGGCTTCTTCTTATGAATTCAAATTCTCTTCAGGGAAAGTTTAATAACGGAAAACAAAAGTCCTTTTTCTACCACAGGGCTTCCTTATGATGCAGTCAGAAGCCGTGTGGGAATTGAATGAAGGAGCACCCGAATGGTTGTTGACATAAATATCAGTCATACTATTCCCATTCGGGATAAGGATGCTTTGTGAAGGAGCTTGAGTAGAGAGAAAACCAACTCCTGTAAAATGCAGATTATATGAACACAACTCACTGTCCTTCTCTACTTCTCTAGCCTTCCTTATGTCTACGGAGTCTCTGGGCTGCTTCGTGCTTTAAACTTCTTACTCATTTTATTCTTTAAACTTCTTATTCATCTTTCAGGGCCTCAACTCCATCTAATCATCTAACCATTAATTTTTGGTCTTTACCTTACTTTCAACCCAATCATTCTCATTTCATAGATTTATTTTGCAAGGCAATCATTATTCATTCACAAGATGGCAGCAAAGCATTTGAGTTTCATGTATTCTTGGCTTCTTGTTCCACTGTTTACTAGACTTACAAGTTGACCCCTTGATGAAACAAACAAAACCCTAAAAACCATACATAGCAACCCAAAGAATTGAGTTTTTTAGTTGTAATTGGTGAAACTGGTGTGTGTGTGTGTCGCTGTTACAGCACATGCTCTGCACATTGACTAGATGACAGCTTACAAAGGAAGGAAAGGCTTCCAGTCCCCACTGCAGCCAGGAGAGGATGAAGGACAGATGAAGAGATCTGGGCAGGACAGGGCAGCCTCACAGCAAACCCGAAAATCAGCTGGAGCCACCCAATGGCCATGACAGCACCTGGGACTTGGTCCATACCCCTGGCACACATCGAGGCACCTCCCATTGCCCAGCTGCATGTCTTCAATTGGGACGTTGGAGGAGATCAGCTCTGGAGTGCTGCACCTTGGGAGACAATCTCTCTGTCGTGTCCCACTCCTCCGCTGACGGCCGGGTCAGGGAAATCCGAATCAGGCGTGCCTCTGCAGCTCTGCCCAAAGTCCTAGCAAAGTCCTCAGAGCAGGCAGGAGACCAGAAAGTGACTTCAGCAAGATAAGTTCGACTTTGCCTGACTCAGAGACTGCCAGAAAGCAGATCCTTTATATAGGCCATGGGGTGTGGCTCCATGACTCAGCACTCATTAAGGCCTGCCCCTCCCTTCCTTCTGTTGCCTCCGCCTATCCAGTCTTCTGATGCGAGGGTCACTCCAATCAGCAGCTGTTGGAAATAAACTTTCCTCTGGCTCACATGCTGTGGAGGAGGGGGAGGGGTCTAGCTGCTCCGTTTGCCTGGGCATGGAGCCAGGGCTGGGGCCGGGGGGTGCTCCCTCCTCTGCAGCCTGCTTGGGCATGGAGCCAGGGCTGGGACCGGGAGGTGCCCCCTCCTCTTCAGCTTGTCTGGGCATGGAGCCAGAACTGGGGCCGGGAGGCATACATTCCTCCGTGTTCGGGAGCAGATAAGAAGGCCCGGCTGCTGTGAGAGCGGGCAAGACACAACACTCTCTGTCTTGGGGACCAAAATCAGTTCCTTTAGCTAAATTCTCTCTCACCCTCCTAGTCTGTATTAAGCAGCCACCTCTCTTCTCCTCCCCACCCCGCCACAAAACCACAACCAGTTTCATTTTCCTACTGGGAGAAAATGGATGCAGAATCTCTGGGTTCTGCCTTCTCAACATCACTTTTTCCAACAGATCATCTTCGGCTTTCTAAGTACCAAAGGTCATTTTTTAAAATATTACATCTTTAAAAAACAGTGTACGTACGTACGTACATCTGTCTGTCTGTCTGTCTATCATCTCTCTCTCTCTCTCTCTCTCATCTATTATTTATTAAATTTATTTGCCACCTATCTTGCCCACTTATTCTAGGTGGCTTACTATAATAAAAAGGAACAAATGAAAAGAGTGTAAAGAATACAGAAGTAAAATAGTAGAACAATAAAATAAACAATGAAAAAGAACTCAAGAGGAATACATTAATATGACAACAAAAAGATGTAGAGAGCAAGGGCGGGGAGGTGGAATTGGCCATCAATCCATTTTCAAAATAATAACCGTCCAATGAAGAAGCAGAAGCATGGAAGTCAACCACTGGCTTAAAGGATGTGCCATCAAGAGAACTCCACAATATCTGCCTGGGGGGTTCTTGCAGGAGATGGCTACACCTTACAATAACTGGAAAGAGCATCTTTGGAAACCAACTGGCTCCCCTTATCCACAGGGCTTTAAATTAACCCTGGAGAAGGAGGGAGACGAACTTTTGGAAGGTAATTCAAAGCATAAACCTCTAGAATAGAATAGAATTCTTTATTGGCCAAGTGTGATTGGACACACAAGGAATTTGTCTTCGGTGCATAGGCTCTCAGTGTAGAAAGGGAATACAGACAAAAACAGGAGATATAGAAAGCAAATACAAGGTCAGTCAAAAAGGACTCAAACACCAAAGTATGAAGAACTAAAAGCTGAGCTGAAGCTCCCAGTACATGAGGGCAGATATGGCATCGTTGCCCTTACCAAAACTTGTGGGATGTAACTCATGACAGGAGCATATGGCTTAGAAGGATTTTAAATTGTTCAAAAGAAACAAAAGGGGAGGTGGAGTTGCATTATGTATAAAAAAATCACTACCCCTCTACAGAAATGCAGAACAAAGGATGAAAGCCTCCTAGAATGCATTTAGGTTCCTCTAAAAGGAAAAAGGAATGACACGGCCATAGGTGTAGACTACAAGCCACACAACCAAACAGAGGAAATGGATGGACATTTGCTAATCAGTTAACTAAGGTGTGCAGAAAGCATTTAACTATCCTGACATCAACTGGGAGAGAAACTCTGCACAAGTGGGAGATCAAACAGATTCCTGACGAATGTAGAGGATAACTTTGTCGCCCAAAAGGTAAAGGAGAGAACTAGAGGGTCAGCTATATTGAACCTAATTCTCACTAACAGATGAAATGATAGAAGGGGTTGAAGTTGTGGGAACTTTGAGGGAGAGTGACCATGTCATACTGGAATTCAACCTAGTGCAGTCACACAAGCAATAGAACAAAGTCAAATTAGAGTCTTAGACTTAGAGAGCTGATTTCATCAAAATTGGAGCTTGGAAAGGATTCCATGGGTGAAAATCTTAAAGGGAAAAACAACTCCAGAAACTGGGGAAACTCTGGAAAAAAGAGATGATAAAAGCCTAATCTAGCACAATACCACTCAAAAAGAAAAACAAGAAACCCCAGATGTAACCAGTGTAGTTGCACATGGAACTCTCTGATAAACTGAATGACAAAAAGGATAAGTATAAAAAAATGGAAAGATGGACATATAACTAAAGCAGAATATCACCATATAGCCTGCAAAGATGAAGTCAGGAAAGCTGAGGCTCAGAATGAACTAAGACTTTTAAAAGTTTCTTTCAACATGTAAAAAAGAAGAAAAACGTCAATTGATGATTGATAGGCAGCAGGGAGAAAGTCAAACTGCTTAATTCATTCTTTACATTTTTCTTTACCTAAAAGGAAAAAAAGAGAGTCCAACCTACCAAAAGCAGAATCATAAAAGACAAATTAGGAATACAAGTCAAAATAGACAACACCTGTCCAGTCTAGAACAAGTTCAAATTGCAGGACCAGATGGATTACATCCCAAAGTTCTGAAGGCACTGGCAGCTGTTTCTCTTGGAATCATTGAACCATATTTTTCACAGTTCCTGGAATGCCGAAGAACTACCAGAGGACTGGAAAAGAGCTGATGTAGTTCCTACCTTCAAAAAAAAGGAGGGGGGGGTTTGATCCAAGAAACTATAGACCAATCAACCTGACATCAAAACCTGGGAAGATTCTGGAAAGTTAATCAAGCAACAGATCTGCAAACATCTAAAAACGAGGAAAGCTATTACCAGAAGCCACCATGGCTTTGTCAAAAACCATGCCAGACAAATCTTATTGCATTATTTGACAAAGCGACTAAATTAGTGGACCAGTGAAATGCTATGGACATACTACACTTAGACTTCAGTAAGGCATTTGATAAAGTAGGCCACAACCTACTATTTAATAAGATAGAAAATGTGGGATAGACAGCATCACCATTAGATGGATTAGTAACTTGTTGACAAATCGCACTCAATGTGTAGTCCTTAATGGAACTGCATCTACATGGATGAAAGTATGCCATGAGGTACCCCAAGGTTCTGAGTTAGGCCCAGTACTCTTCAAAGGCATTTGACCATGTAGACGATAGCCTACTTCTCAATAAGATAGAAAAAATGTGGCGTAGAACAGCTGTTTCTCAAGGTCTGCCTTGGGCCCAATATTCTTCAACATCTTCATAAACAATTTAGATGAAGGAACAAAAGATTAATTCATCAGATTTGCAGATGACACCAAGCTAGGAGGAATAGCCAACACTTTAGAACAGGGCTGTCAAACTCCTGGCCCACGGGCCGGATGCGTCTCATGTTGGCCATGCCCATACCTGGTTTAGCAAAGGGGGAAAAACGCCCAATATGTCATGTGATGCCCGATATACCACCATGACAATGTGAGTTTGACACCCCTGCCTTAGAAGATAAACTCAAGATTCAGAAGGATCTTTACAGACTTGAACACTGGGCCCTATCCAAGAAGGGGAATTCAGTGATGAGAAAAGTAAGGTTTTACACTTAGGAAAGAAAAACCAAATGCTTTAACTACTCTAAGGATCATGACTATCGTATCAAGAAGTTGATCACTAAGCCTCCTCCTGAACAACATGCAATTAAAAATAGAAAGCTCAGGGACAAAATTAATGTTTCGAAGCTCTATGTACAATTTCTAAGGAACCCCCGATTCCTAGAATAAATAAGCCATGGAGAGCAGTCCTTTATTCCCAATCAAACCCAGAAGTCATTTACAAGCAGCAAGTGAAAGAGTTCCACTTACCCTTCTCTTTCTGGCCACTCTGTTCCTGAGAGCTGGTACTTTTTCCCGAGGAGGGCACCTCCTCCAAACAGCTTGGCTCATCTGCCTTTGCCAGCCAGCCCTGGGGAGGCAGGGGTCCCTGCTTGCACAGTCCAGCCTTGGAGAGATTTCCTGGTGCTCTTGGTGCCCCTGGTATGTCTACCTCATTACTGGATAACTCAGAGGCGGAGATTCTGGAGCAGCTGGCAGAGGGGGTCCTCACAGACAATGCTCGCCATTTAGAATCTTCACCAGATCCTGGTCCCTGGGGAGCCCCACAGCATCTGCAGTGAGCCATATCCCAGCCTTGCACCAGGGAAATGAGCTTCTGAATGGGGGGGTCACTATTCTCCAGGGGTTTGGTTAAGTTGCCTTTTGCTCCTCTTTTCTTGGGGGCTTCCTTCCTGTCGGAAAAGAGCTGATGTAGTTCCTACCTTCAAAAAAAAGGAGGGGGGGGTTTGATCCAAGAAACTATAGACCAATCAACCTGACATCAAAACCTGGGAAGATTCTGGAAAGTTAATCAAGCAACAGATCTGCGAACATCTAGAAACAAGGAAAGCTATTACCAGAAGCCACCATGGCTTTGTCAAAAACCATGCCAGACAAATCTTATTGCATTCTTTGACAAAGCAACTAAATTAGTGGACCAGTGAAATGCTATGGACATACTACACTTAGACTTCAGTAAGGCATTTGATAAAGTAGGCCACAACCTACTATTTAATAAGATAGAAAATGTGGGATAGACAGCATCACCATTAGATGGATTAGTAACTTGTTGACAAATCGCACTCAATGTGTAGTCCTTAATGGAACTGCATCTACATGGATGAAAGTATGCCATGAGGTACCCCAAGGTTCTGAGTTAGGCCCAGTACTCTTCAAAGGCATTTGACCATGTAGACGATAGCCTACTTCTCAATAAGATAGAAAAAATGTGGCGTAGAACAGCTGTTTCTCAAGGTCTGCCTCGGGCCCAATATTCTTCAACATCTTCATAAACAATTTAGATGAAGGAACAAAAGATTAATTCATCAGATTTGCAGATGACACCAAGCTCGGAGGAATAGCCAACACTTTAGAACAGGGCTGTCAAACTCCTGGCCCACGGGCCGGATGCGTCACATGTTGGCCATGCCCATACCTGGTTTAGCAAAGGGGGAAAAAGGCCCAATATGTCATGTGATGCCCGATATACCACCATGACAATGTGAGTTTGACACCCCTGCCTTAGAAGATAAACTCAAGATTCAGAAGGATCTTTACAGACTTGAACACTGGGCCCTATCCAAGAAGGGGAATTCAGTGATGAGAAAAGTAAGGTTTTACACTTAGGAAAGAAAAACCAAATGCTTTAACTACTCTAAGGATCATGACTATCGTATCAAGAAGTTGATCACTAAGCCTCCTCCTGAACAACATGCAATTAAAAATAGAAAGCTCAGGGACAAAATTAATGTTTCGAAGCTCTATGTACAATTTCTAAGGAACCCCCGATTCCTAGAATAAATAAGCCATGGAGAGCAGTCCTTTATTCCCAATCAAACCCAGAAGTCATTTACAAGCAGCAAGTGAAAGAGTTCCACTTACCCTTCTCTTTCTGGCCACTCTGTTCCTGAGAGCTGGTACTTTTTCCCGAGGAGGGCACCTCCTCCAAACAGCTTGGCTCATCTGCCTTTGCCAGCCAGCCCTGGGGAGGCAGGGGTCCCTGCTTGCACAGTCCAGCCTTGGAGAGATTTCCTGGTGCTCTTGATGCCCCTGGTATGTCTACCTCATTACTGGATAACTCAGAGGCGGAGATTCTGGAGCAGCTGGCAGAGGGGGTCCTCACAGACAATGCTCGCCATTTAGAATCTTCACCAGATCCTGGTCCCTGGGGAGCCCCACAGCATCTGCAGTGAGCCATATCCCAGCCTTGCACCAGGGAAATGAGCTTCTGAATGGGGGGGTCACTATTCTCCAGGGGTTTGGTTAAGTTGCCTTTTGCTCCTCTTTTCTTGGGGGGGCTTCCTTCCTGTCGGAAAAGACTGGAGTTTCCCCAGTCATCAGAGGACTTGGACATTTCCCAGGGATGTTTTCGCTTTGCTCCCTTACTGGAGGAAACGCTGGTGTACTTGGTGTTCTCTCTATCACTCCCTTCCACAGATTGTGGTTCTCTAGCTATATTCCAATTATTGGCACACTGATCTAAATCCACAGCAAAATGTAGATGCTTAAAAAAAGGAAGAGAAAAAAATCCATTAAAGCATAATTAATAATGTAATAATTGTATTATAGCAAGAGTTGCGATGGCACAGTGGTTAGGGTGCAGTACTGCAGGCTACTTCCGCCGACTGCTGGCTGCCTGCAGTTTGGCAGTTCGAATCTCACCAGGCTCAAGATTGACTCAGCCTTCCATCCTTCCCATGTCGATAAAATGAGGACCCAGATTGTTGGAGGCAATACACTGACTCTGTAAACCGCTTAGAGAGGGCTGGGAAGCGGTATATGAATCTCAGTGCTATTGCTATTCTTTCTTATATAAATCCAAATATGATTTTTGCTGAATATATTTGCCATCAGAGAATCCATTTTTTCCAATGTGAACCTCTGGGGCCTCTGGTGGCTCAGCAGACTAAGTCTGTCTGTTATTAACACAGCTGCTTGCAATTACTGCAAGTTCAAGTCCCACCAGGCCCAAGGTTGACTCAGCCTTCCATCCTTTATAAGGTAGGTAAAATGAGGACCCAGATTGTTGGGGGCAATAAAAGTTGACTTTGTATATAATATACAAATGGATGAAGACTATTGCTTGACACAGTGTAAGCCGCCCTGAGTCTTCAGAGAAGGGCGGGATATAAATGCAAATAAAAAAAAACAAACCATCCATTTCTAGCCTTCTAAAAAAAAAGTAGGCAGTGACAGAGATATTTTGCAGTCCTATAAACTAAGGAAGTTGGACTCCATAGGCTTGCACTGGTATAATATTTTATTATATTCTGAAATAACCACTAGAGCAAAAAAATAAGACATTATAGAATTTGTAGTTATAAGATAAAATAACCAAGTAGAACTAAAAACAGCAATGTTGCTCCAATACGAAAGACTGAAAGGGCATACAGGTCGTCCTCAATTTACAACCATGAGAGCAACTGGAAATCTGGTCTGAGGTCACTGTAGTCGAAAGTTGAGGCACCCACATGACCGA
This sequence comes from Ahaetulla prasina, assembly GCF_028640845.1. Lineage (NCBI taxonomy): Eukaryota > Metazoa > Chordata > Lepidosauria > Squamata > Colubridae > Ahaetulla > Ahaetulla prasina. Next base: position 26,139,950 of record NC_080550.1, on the reverse strand, counting down.
ACCTGCTTTTTGGACATTTTTCACTGGGGTCATGAAGCAAATTGCAACCGTTGTTAAGCAAACCCGTTCTTCTGAATGGGGGAATCGTTTTTGCCAGAAACCATCCAAAACACCAGAAGACGGCAAGAAATATTGCAAAATGTAATCACATGACAACAGGATGCTGACTTAGTCATAAAGGTGAGCCACTTACCAAGCACCTGACATGTGGTCATGTGACAGAAATGTAGTCAGTTTGCCACAGCTAGAAGCGCTGCAGGGATCATAAAGCCCCCACTCAGAGGCCGAAGTGAAAAGCTGGTCTCTATCTATGAATATTATTAAAGCTGATGGGAAGTGTAGAAACTTGCTCTGTCTTGCTATCCATTGTACTGCTGTGTTTTGATTAGGAAAAAAAACCCTGTTTCTCCCCCTATTTGTTTTCTGAGCCTGGCATTAACTTTTCTTTTGACCCGTGTTTAAAAACGTGTTTTTCACCCTATCATTGGAAGGGTACTTTTTTCTGCAGTGCTCAAAAATGAGAAAGAAGAAAAAAGTGCTCAAAAGAAAGAAGTGCTCAAAAATGAGAAAGAAGAAAACCAGCATGACAGAAGTAATAATAACAGCAGCATAAAAGAGAAAGAGCTGGAAGAAATATCACAAATTACAAATAGAAATGGAACGACTGTGGCAAAACAAAGCATTGATCAGAGGCTCCTTGGGTGCAATCTCAAAAATCTGGAGCACCTCTTGACAAAATCTCCATCAGTCAATTGCAAAAGGCAGCTTTGACTTGGAACAGCTGACATCCTGTGACAACACTTTTAACAATATCAAAGAACACCTGTCTTTTTCAGGTCCTCGGCAAGGACTGAACAGCTGGATAAAAATGCCAAATCTAAACATCTGGATGACTATGCAACCAATCACAACAATAGTAATAATAAAAAATAACATTACTTCTCGAAGGACTTCGTTCGATCTGGTATCCTTCTCTGATATTGGAGACTGAAGGTTTCTAACTGGACAAACTACATGTTGAACTTCCTGCTGTTGTACCCATAATCTGGAACACAAACATTTAATATCTTTTTTAGGAAACACTTTCCATGCCTCAATAATATTGGTCATTGTTAAGAACAGGAGAAAGCTATGTGGGCTTTCCCCCCCTTTTTCCTAAGGGGCAGGAGAAAAAGATTTTGAGGAGCAACTGACACTTTTAAATTCTTGGCCAAAGTGCAAGCTACCTAACTTTTGCATTTTGTTCAAATGTCCTCTTGCCCCACCCCGGTGGCTTAAAACTACCCCCCACCTTGGATCCTGCAGCCCAAAGGGAGGGGCCTTTCCTGGGGGGGGGTGTCTGGGGGGGGAAGGGCTGGGGTTTCTGCACCTCTCCTATTTTTCTTCTTCACTGAGAGCTTCTGCTTCCTACTACAGTATTCTGGTCCTATCCGATGACTGATAAGAGGTTAATCAACCAATCAGAATAGAGCTGGAAGGGATCTTGAAGCTCTTCCAGTTCAACTCCCTGCTCAAGCAGGAGATCTTACAGAATTTGAGACAAATGCCTGTCCAGGCTCCTCCAGGGATGAAGTACCCCCAGCAGGTCATCCTCAACTTGACACCATTTGTTTAGTGACTATTAGAAGTTGCAACACGCCTGAAAAAAATTACTCCTGAATGTTTTTCACCCTTAGGACTGTTTATTTATTTATTTATTTGATTTTTATACCGCCCTTCTCCCAAAGGACTCAGGGCGGTGTACAGGCAAGATGAAACAATACAATGTACAGATTAAAATACCATTTAAAAAACTTTTGGGGGGTAAGGGGGAGGGGAATTGGGGGGGGTTTGGTAGAGATGGAGTGATGGTTAATGTACAGGGTTTATTGAAGATGTATAAATATAATTAATGCAGGGTCGGGTCTGCCCAGTTACCATTTTAGAACGGTGGGAGGAGAAAGAGAGAGTAGGAGGTAGGAAAGAGGAGAAGAGGAAGGAAGAGGGGTAGAAGAGGGAGAAGGAAGGTGTAGGGTGGAGGGAGGAGAAGATGTAGATAAGAGAAGGAGAGGAAGGTCTGGAAAGTAGAAGAAGGTAGAAGAGGGAAGAGTGTTAAAAAGGGGGGTGGTGACTGGGCAAGCCCGACTAATTGTATATAACTGTACATTGGATGAACTATTTGATATGATTGTAAGAATAAAACTTTTAAAAAACAAAACAAAAAACAATTATTGGTTTGCAAGTATTTTTGATTTTCTGACTTCGCCCCCTTCAGTTTCGTTTTAGAGAAACTGAAAGCAGAGCGATACATCAAAGGGAGCTTTGCTGTTGAATCGAAACTGAATGGAGATTTTATCTTATTGTGTTTGACTGTGGACTGTTGGATTATATTACGCTGTTTAAGTACTTTACAAGGGGATTCTCAGCAGGAATTTTGTTATGGAGGTTCTTTCAGAAGAATGGATTCGTGACTTTATACAGGACTACACAGAAAGTATGTATTTAATTATTCAAAATACGAATTGATAAAAATGGGACGTTTTGGATGAGAGTTTGGAGCAAATTAACCAGTGCAATTATTCGGAAAATGGAATGGAGGACATACAAATAAAAGTGGATAAATATGAAGATTTGATCGTGAAGAAACAAGGTGATCTAAAGAAGTTTTCTTTAAATAGTTTGGATGAGCTGCCTGAATTTGTGCTACAGGAGATTGTCCCTCAAATGGAAAAGACTCACAAGCTTAATGTTTCCCAAGAGTTCTCTTTTTGGACTGATGGAATATACGGCAGTAATTTTGGATTTCTGGACATAAGGAATTACTAGGAAATATTGTGATTGACTTTTTAAAAGGAGCAACGAAGGAAAGACAGAGATTAATGCACCAAAAAAAAATAGCAAGAGACAAAAGTATTATTTTTGAAACAAGGTTTTTTAAAATATTAATAGACAAAAATATTAGTGTCCCCGAAAGACAATTTGTGATTATAAGAGACTATATATTTGGATATACTGGATTTTGATGAGGAAGGACTAAAGTTGAATAGATATTGTAATTAATTAAATAATATTGTAATTTTCTCTATTGAAATTTTATAAATTTTATAATCTGTTGTATTGAATTTTAAATAGAATATTCTTGAAAGATCTTATGTAAGAAAGACTTGGAAGAGAAATTATATGGTTATATGGTTATAGAAGCTATAAGGAGATATTCTCTGAACTGGATTGGATTTTTATGCTTTAGCTGGTTTTAAAATATTTTAGGATTAATTTGTTCTACTGATTTATATATTTTATTACTGTTTATTGTTAATTTTTGAAGGATTTGGTTATGTAAGGAGGAAGTCAGAGCTAGAGAGGAGAATTGGTATAATAGTTTTGGGAAAAATTTTTTAGCATATGTTTGTTTTATTTTTAACTATACCTTGTGTTTGTTCCGGGAAGCCAGGGGAGGGGGGAGGGGGTTTGTGAAGGGAGAGGGGTTGGGGGGAAAGGGGGGAAAAATTTTTTTTTGTAAAACTTTTTGAATTTAAAAAAACAACAACAACTTCAGTGATTTACTTAACAACTGTGGCAAAAAAGGTTGTAAAATGAGGCAAAACTCACTTAACAACTGTCTTGCTTAGCAACAGAAAGTCTGGGTTCAATTGTGGTTGTAAGTACACTGAATTTTATTTATGCTGTGCAGCAAATGAGAAATGGGCCCACACTGAAGAAGAAGACGGAAGAAATACCTGTACGTGTCATACTGATCGAGAGCCTCTAACAGAGAAGGGATCTGATACTCTATCACTTCCTGGCACAAAAGTGACCATTCCCTGTCATGGGGTGAAAAAGCAAATCATATCAAATCAACTGTACTGAGATTCCCCATTAACCTTTGCTGAATTTTAAAAAAGGAAAAGAAATTATGATAACAATGATTTTACCACTGACACATAGTTCAGCTTCACAGAGAACATGTTGAAGTTCCATCTTCTCATCCTGGAAGGCCACTTGATTCTATGAGAGGGTCTCCAAGGCGCTGCCTGATGCCCAAACAAAGCCATGGCAGGGGCTGACCGGGGACAAGGACCGTGGGACTAACCACCCCTTGAATCTAAGACTCCCCAGCTCATGGACCGAACTGGCATGGAAACCATGCTAGTCCTGGAGTTGGCAGAGGTTCATAACTACACACTGTGCAATTCTGTATTTATTATTTTTTATTTATTAAATTGGTTTGCCACACATCTCACCACAAGGCGACTCTGGACGGTTTACATTAAAATGAAACCATAAATATATGAATAAATATACAAAATCATATGAAAATTACAATAAAATGTAAGTTATAACTAAAGATGGGGAGGAAGGGAGCAGAATATGTGTGTGTGGGGGGGGGGGAGGTGGAAGCTGCTGTCAGTCGATCAACCACCCCCAGCATGAAATCCCCCCATTGGAACCAATTGGCATAGCCAGCTTTAAATTCTGACAAAGACGAAAGGAACTGGGGAAATACACCCCCTTGCGCACCCACCCACCCCCGAGACTGACTCAGTTCTCTTTCTTTGGGTATCCTGCTCCCTGGTTTCCAGCCAGGCAAATGAAGGTGAACCAAAACCTATTTAATGAACTGTACAATCAATTGAGCTCTAAAGTGAAAGTGATCCATTTGTCAAGGTCTCTTTAACCATTTCCTTTCAATAAAAAATAACTCTGCATATCCCAAAGATGCTTTTCCAAGTGGCAACTGGACTTTCTTGTGTTTCTTTGAAGACATTTCACTTCTGTTTGAAACATCTTCAAAGAAAAACCAGAAAGTCCAGTTGCCTCTTGAAAAAGCACCTTTGGGACAACCATGACCTGGATGACTGAGACTCTCCCTAGATATAACTAAGCATGATAAAGAGAACAAAACAATAGCGGAAAATAACACATTAAATCAATTGTAACCTCATAATATAATAAGCCCAAAAGCCTATCATTTGTTATGATCACATTAATTTATAAACATCCCAACCGGTTTAGGTGATACCCTTCTGAGCACAAAGCCAGGGGCATCAATTCCAGAGAAGGGGAGCTGGGAGGAAAAGCCCTGGACTCAGTGAGCCTCTCGTGGCAGAACCACATGATCCTGCTTCGGTCAGGCACAGGGAGGGGGGAAGAGGCTTTCCAAGTCACTGGTGGTGTCCTTGTGCCCCCCACCACCCTGCTCTCTTTCTCAAATCCACAGCTGTTGGAGCAGGGCAAAATAAGGGAGGTCTGGAATAGTATCAGCCAAGCAAAGGGCACAGTGAGGTCTCTGGGATCCCAGCCAAGCTCCTCATCTCTGGAGAGACCTGAAATTGGCAGCCTAAAACTCAGAGGGAAACCGAATGGGGAGGCTTCAGACAAGCACTTCACAGAAAGAGCAAAGGAAGCTTGGAACCAACTTCCAGCAGAGACAGGGGCTCGGCCATCAGGAACTGAGTTTAAACATGCTTGGGATAAACATACATCTATCACCCAACAAAAACTAAAAAAAGAATAAATTATAAAAATAAAAATAAAAAAGAAAGCAACAGCAGCCTCAAAGGACCACTAAATCTTTTTCTGCCACCAATTTTCCATGTTTCTACAACAACCATGTCCTATCCCTGTTCCATTCAATCTGAAATTGGATTTGCAACAGGATGAACAAGGCTACTAAAGCATTCCAAGAAAGAAAGAGAGACAGAGAGAAAGGGAGGGAGGGAGGGAGGGAGAGAGAGAGAGAGAGTGAGAGTGAGAAAGAAAGAAAGAAAGAAAGAAAGAAAGAAAGAAAGAAAGAAAGAAAGAAAGAAAGAAGGAAAGAGGATGTATCTTTGCTATGCCTGGAAGCTGCCTACAAAAGGCAGTAATGATCCCAGGATCTTCTGTTTGACAGCAATCCATCTGGCTCCAGTTTTATAAGTGATCTTGATGAGGGGATAAAAGGGGAACTCATTGAATTTGCAAATGACACCAAACTTGGGGGAATAACCAACACTCCAGAAGGCAACTTTAAGATTCAAAAGGATCTTGACAGACTTGAGCATTGCACCTGATCCAACAAGATGCCGTTCAGTGGTGAGAAAAGTCAGGTCCTGCACCTAGGCAGGAAAACCCAAATGCACAGATTTAGAATAGGAGGTACCTGTCTCAATAGAAATAATTGGGAGGGGGATCTAGGTGTCCGAGTGGATCACTACTTCCTACGAGTTAGCTGCCAAAAAAGCCAACACAATTCTAGGATGCATCAATAGAGGAACAGCCTCAAGATCATGGGAAATGATAATGCTGTTCTACAGTGCGCTAGTGAAACCACATCTGGAATCCTGCATCCAGTTTCGGTCCCCACAATATAAAAAAGATATTGAGACTCTAGAAAGAATGCAGAGAAGAGCAACCAGGATGATGAGGGGACTGGAGGGTAAGTCATATAATAAACACCTAAGGGAACTGGGTATATTTAGCCAAATGAAGAGAAGATTGAGGGGAGACAACATAGCCATCTTCCAATGCTTGAGGGGCTCACAGGGAAGAGGAAACTAATTTACTCTCCAGAGCACCTGAGGGCAGGACAAAAAGCAGCTGGTGGAAGCTTGGCAGGAGGAGATTCAACTTGAAAATAAGGAGGAGTTTTCTTTTTTTCTTATTGAAAAAAAGGAAATAAGGAGGAGTTTTCTGATGGCAAGAAGGATTCCCTCATCCAACCTTTTAAAGCACTGCTGTTTTCCTTGGGTTAGTATTTGTGTGTAACCTGGCCTGGATGGCTGCTTGTTGTGCAGTTTATCTGAATGCTGGTCTGGAAGTTCTCATTTTAAGTCTAAGCTACCCAGAGCCATGATGAAGTTAGGCAGCAGGAGGGAGGCCTGGTCCAAGGACAAGACAGCAGTTCAGCCTGCTCCTTCTGCAGCTGCAGGGGGATACCTGCACTGCCCCAGTTATTCTTTGGGGCACAGGGCATCTGCCCTGGGGCTCTGCCACTCCAGCCTTCCCTGGCCGTCCCCAAGTGCAAAATAAATGCACTTTCCAAGATTTCGGATAAATAATCTTCATGTTCTCTTACATCACTAGTGTTATTTCTGAAACAATGTTTAGCTTTGTGGTCCTGATTTATTGCTGCAAATGGTTAATTAGCAACATTTAATGACATCATAGGGGACATAACGAAACAGGAACAACCTAAGAGAAATTGGCAAACACAAATTGCTACAGTTTTAGAGAAAACAGAGCTTTGGGAAGGAAATAATTAAAGCCTTATTCTCCAAAGAACATGGTTGGGAGAGGCAGCCATTCGGTGCACTGAGCACTTCCAATTCTATCTTAAGGTAAAACTGCTCTTTAGCTATCCCAGATATAATATGCATCAACAGTAATTAACGTACTTAAATTCAGACGGTAAATACAACTTGCCAAGTCTTAAGAAGTTGAGAACATGTCGAAACATTTTTCCATCTCCATGAATGAGGAGACTCTGGCCATAAGCAATCCAATATACCTTTTTGCAATTTGACAACAACTCTGGAAACTAAAAGGAAAAAAAGGTAAGAGATTTCAAGTCAGCTCTTTCCATAAGCTTTCTCTCAACCTGAAAAGACTATTTTTCTTACCAAAAAACCGCCCAGGTTTGTATTCTAAAGAACTAGATAGCTCACAAGGATAGAATAATATCAGGTGCAAAGGGGCACCACACATGACTGGCGTTGTTAGCGTAAAATCAACACGTGGCATGGAGGCTGCCCACTTTGCCTGGCCTGCAGGTGGCCCAAGTCCCTGCAAAGCAGGGGCGGCATCATCCCATGGTTCCAGAGGGGAAACAGTCACCAGAGTTTGCTGCAGTAAAAATGTCTTTTTTTTTGCTTTTGTTTTTTGCATTTTGTAAAAAAAATCAGATACACGGATTGTCCTGAGTCTTGGGTCATGGAAAAAACGCTTTTATCAGTTTGGTTAATCTTTAAAAGACTAAAACTGCAATGTCACAGCAGCCCAATGTAGTACTGGTAGTCTTCAAGTTATGATCATAATGAAGGATGCCCATTAGGGGCGAAAATTGGGACAAACATTAAATGAACTACATCAAGTCAAGTAACAACCAGCATCCCGGCTCCCCCCACCCCTGTGCATCCCTTAAATGAACGTGTGGGTCATTAAGTGGAATTCAGAGGTGGGGAAGACCCTGGGAGGCCTAGTGCAGGCACTCCCCAAGGCCTCTCTCACCCCCAGGATATCCTATGGTCCACTTTCTGTCCTCAGGGGGGCTTACACACATGTCAGCTTTGCAGGTGGCTATCTTGCCAATGAGAAACAAGGGGGAAGGAAAATGTGGGGTGCCCCTGCCTTTCCAGGTTCTGCCACTGCCCTTCCTCCTGGCTAGGTGCCCCTGCCTTTCTGGGGCAAAACAAGAGCCAGGCCCCTCACCTATCAGATGGCCGGGTCATTGGGGCAAGAGGCTCTGAACGCAGCAGCCATTTCCACAAGGAATTGCTGGAGCACTGAAAATGGTGGTCTCTTTCAGGAGGCCTGGGAAGCAGACCCAATGCACTGTGGGGTCCTGTCAGGGCGGGATGGAAGGCAAGAGAGGCGGGGGTTCTGCAGCATTCCCATGGCCTATCATAAGGGCAAATGACCAAAGGGGCCACTGTAACTTTGAAACAGGGTCATACAGTATGTAGTTTTGGGATGTCTGTTAAACTCTGCACATTTATTAAGTGACCTGTCATATCTGGAGGACTGCCTGTAGTAAGGGATCCAAATGTTCCTTGATTCCCTTATCCTCAGATATAATAATTTTAAAACGCCACAATCTCAAGCAAATGCCCAAATCCTGTGCCATCATGCTAGATTAGTAAATACCATAGCTCTAAAAGTTGGAAAAAATGTGGACTGGAAAGTTACTGTCATCTTCCAAGAGAGATTAAGGACACTGCCCGGCAGCCCCACTAGAATGGGACCCATCGGCAGAAGAGCCTGGCTGAAGTTCACCCTCCAAGCCCTGCCCAGCCTCACTCCCAAGGCTAGCAGGAGGAAGGCACAGCTCTTCCTATATGTAATAGAGCAGCAGTCAAACTTTCTGGCACCAGGGACCAGTTACGTGAGAAACAATTTTTCCATGGACTTGTGAAGGGGGGATGGTTTTGCACGCAACCTAGATCCTGTGATCCTGTGCCTGCACAGAGGAAGTTTTCCTCGCTTGTCTACTGCTTGCATGGCCCAATTCCTGACAGGCCATGGAATGGTCCCAGTCCAGGGCCCGAGGTTGGGGACCCTTGTAATAGAGGACCAATGAAAGGCAGCCATTTGTGGCTTGCTTTCCCCTCTCTCTGAGAATTCCCTGCCAGCAGGAAAACCACCACCCAACTGCTCTCATTAAAAGGGGGAAGGACGGGGCTGGGCAGGCTTGGGAGGATCTTTGGGCAGAGATTTCTCTCAGGTTGCCCAACTCATAGGTCATCTAGTAATCCTCCTGCGCCTCCACCTTTGGCAGTCGGGATAGAAAGAGAATGCGTGGGGGTGGGGCAGAGCTAGGAAACAGGAGCACCCTCTGAATAACAGAAGTGGCAAGTAACCTCCAATCTTTTGCACAGGAGACAAAAGGGCTCAAAGTCCTGATAGCAATAGAAAGTCCAGTTTGGTGTTAGCAAAAAAAGAACAAACAAAACAAAATAAAACTGCAGGGCACTTCTTGGGGGGGGGGAAGAACTGGCATCCCCCAGGCGGCAAACTCCAGCTCTTTCAAAGGAATGCTACACCTGGGTTTCCAGAAAGCCTCCTTGTGACCCACAAGCCCTTTGGGAACTCCAGTCAAACATTTTGCCTGGAGATGCTTCCACAGAAACCCGCTACCTGCTGTCTCCTGCACTCCAAGCCCAAAGGGCCGTAGAAGGCGGAAGAGGTCAGTGAGAGGTAGGCAGACGAGCCCACTATATGGCCAGCCACATTGTTGAAAGTGAGGCCCATTATAAAAATTGGGTTAGAAGGGGAGAGAAATCCCTGGACTTTAAGCTGGCTCGAGTCTGGGCTGGGGATGGGACAAAGGCCGTATCCCAGGGCTTGTTTGTGCAGCGGTTAGAGGGATGCGAGGATGAGCTCTCTAAGGTACTTTCCCACGGTCACCTGCATTCAGGAGAGGGAATGGATGACACTGGAATTCTCTCACACATCCCAGCCTGCATTTCTCCAGGAGAAGCCCAACAAAAAGCCCAACAAAAATCACGAGAGGTCAATTTTCAAAATCTCCATGCAATCTGCCATATGTATCCTGAGCTTAGTTACACACCGTGCTTTCTCTACATCTCTTTAGAACAAGCAGTCTAAATGTCCCAAAGGTGCTTTTTCAAGAGGCAACTGTACTGAATGAAAATGTACTGAAGAAGAAGATAAAGTTCCTGCCACAATTTTTCCTTTTGGGAATTATAACGGATTGTACAGGGATTGAGACTAAATTGATTCTGAATTTAATAACAGCAGCAAGACTGTTGATTGGACAATACTGGAAGAAAGAAGAGGTACCTACAATAGAAGAATGGATACTGAAAGTTACTAATTTGGCTGAGATGGCTAAAATCTCAGCTTTTTTAAAAGACAATACGCAGGAAAGATATTTAATTGAATGGGAAAAATGGATTGATTAGCTACAAAATAGATATCAGATTAAGAAATATCAGATTGCCTTTGAATAATTAGAAAGTTATTTTATGTAATGGGGAGGGGGTTGGGAGATGAAAAGCTGTGGATGTGGTTATTTGGATTGGAAGGGAAAATTTTATTCTATGTTTGGTTTATGTATAACAATACCAGGATTGACCCGGGAAGCCGGGGGGGGGGGAGGGGGTTTTTTGGGAGGGAGGGGGGGGAAAAGGGGGGAAAATGTTTTTGTTTTTTAAAACTCTTTCAATAAAAAAAAAAAAGAGGCAACTGGACTTTCTGGTTTTTCTTTGAAGATGTTTCGCTTCTCATCCAAAAACACAGTACAACACAGTCCTTTCAGCAGTTCCAAGAAGGCTCCACACCCATTTGCACTACTCAAGTGACCCTGAGGACACAGATAAACTTCCAAGTAGCCTCAACTACTCTCTAAAAGAATGCAAATGTCTGCAAGGAGTATAAATCCTTCCCTTCCCCTCCATCCAGTCAGAGCTGAAGAAGCTTCTTGGATGAGAAGTGAAACGTCTTCAAAGAAAAACCAGAAAGTCCAGTTGCCTCTTGAAAAAGCCCCTTTGGGACAACCGTGACCTGGAGGACGGAGAATCTCCAGAGACATTTAGCTAAGCAGCCTAAATATTGGCCACTCTAGACCAAGCAACATAAAGATACTTAATAATTATACCTTTAATAACGTTTGCAAATAGGTGGCATACCAGTGGCTTCCTACATAGACTTTGACAATATGATGGAGGGAAAAAGCTGTTATTTCTGCCGCCCACTCTGCATCTACAAAACACAATCCAAATGGCAGAAGGTCTACTTTTATACTTTTGCAACACAAAGGAATGGGTTCATGGAGGAATGAAATATGCCCAGCCACCTGAACCACACCATTTCCTTATAAATGATTGGATCAGGGAAGGAAATCAGAGAAAATTCATTACTGGCTCAAACTATTTTACAATCTACAACAATTCTAAATCCACTTCGCAAGTTCCATTACCAAGCCAGAGATTGGTCTTGGCCTATATGCTAGATCATTTTATGTCGGAATTCTCAACTATGTTGTGCAGGTCAACAACTAAGTGTGTGAGCCGAATCGGTACAATACATTAACCTAAAGCATGACTGGACAATTTCAGTGTGTCCAATGAAGAAAGCCCTTCCGAGTAATGCACATAGGAGGACAGCTTGGTAACAGTCCCTAAAAAGGCGTAAGAAACTTTTTAATTTTCTTCTCCCACTAAGAGAAAACATCAATTATTCTATCACATATTCATCCTTAAAAAAGTCAAGTCTCCTTCAAGTTCAGCTTGTCCCCCCCCGCCCCCGATGAGTCTCCCCTGTACTGCAACAACACAGGAGGTGTTTTGTTCGCCGCAGCCTTTTTCGCAGGGTTTTTTCCTTACCCAGATCTTTAACCTGTGAATGATTCCCACAACGCAGTTTTACATGCAAAATATATCTGAAGGAAGACACAACTTACTTTTTATCAGGGAATCTGTGGGCGTCTTTGGGTTTAGAAATCTTTTTAAAGCGTCCTTCATTGGCTCATAGATAAGATCCATTTGATCCAAATACGTGCAAAGGTGTGGAAGTTCAGACATATTTCGTGTAAGTGGAAGTCTGCAAGTTCCTAACCAATTCCTTTGCACAGAAAAAGAGAAAGACTTGCCAGAAATGTAGATTTTTTCAAATCATTCCTATTTTAAGGCAGCTACTGGACTATTTCTTTCCATTCTTTCATCTTTATACGGACTTCTTACCTACTGCTTTTCTTCTTCATATACATATATCAGATTTCCTCACTCTACTTTAAAAAAAACACCAATACAGCTCTTCCTTATCATATGCATATTAATTTGCCATTAAACCTTGCTTAAGAGATACTGTTAGCAGTGTACTTTCACTTCATTACATGAAATATTGAACAGTTAGAAACTGAAGCTTTCTATTATAAGGTCAAAATATTATTTGCTTCCATGAGGAAGCTAGGCCTTCGCTGTTAAAATAATAAAACATAGAAAGCATAATTTAGGACCAAACAAATTCTAACAGAAGAGTTCAGAACTGCTATGCAGCTGAGGGTGGAACTGTGGAGTCTGAACTTCATGGTTTGCTCGCAGAAATGTCTTTTCTGACTATCTAGTCAGAAATGTCATTACCTGACTAGATAGTAATATCAGTGCAAAGAAGTGTGGGTTTTTTCCCCTGTATATGTACAGCAATTTGCTATGCCAGTGTTGGGGGCGGGGTTTCTCCTAGGTATTTCCATGATTAGGTTATTGCTTTCTGTTTGACTATCAATCAAGACGAATGACTGACTGACATTCCCATAAATCCATCCAGTGGCCTTAAAGGAACCACCAAATGCTACAGTTACTTACTAGAGGGCACCACATATACGCATTCTCTACAGGTTACTCCTACGATACAACTCTGTCTACTCAGTTCCATCTGACAGAGGCACCCCAGGACGAATTTGGCACCCTTCGAAGAAGTTAAAATCCCTCCATGAGATCCATGTGGGTCCTGGGAGCAGCCAGCTAGTAAATGGATCGAGAAGGAAAAACAGCGGATTGCCAATCACTGCTCACAGCTCTCAGCATAAAGTGATTTGTCCGCTGCTACAGTCCCTCCTGGCTCCTCCTGCCTTCTTTTCGTGGAGAACAGAGCTCTATTTGCTCCCAACCGGCAACCTCCATTCACATCCCAAGGAGACCCAGCCAGGAACTAAACTTTGCCACATCTGGACTGACCAGTCCTGCCCTTTGTACAGGACTCTCCCAAACTACTACAGGATCTAATAATGATGCCCGGGTCAGGAGGCAACGTGAGGCATGCCATCCTCTGTCAGCAGGTGCAGATTCTATTTGGCCATCTATCCAACCTTTGGGAAAGCCTCATCCTGGCCGATGGTCCGGATATTTCTGGCTACAGACCAGCCTTATCCCTCTCTCTCCCATCCTGGGAATGGCTGCAAGAAAATGCAAAGGCCATAAATACTAATTGACTGGATGACTCAGGTGGTAATGAATGTGAGCAGGGAAACGCTATTTAAACTGAGAATTTTCCAATTATAAAATAAATTTTCCAATTATAAAATAAGAAATATTCTGGTAATATTCATGGAGCTGCCTGGAGAGCACTTCCTTCACACCATTTTGTTATACCGGAAGGTTGTGTTTGCATCCACACCTCAAGTGTCTTTATTAGAAACTAGAAACAAGCACAACCAAACTTCCCAAGGGACATACATGACATGCTGAAAAAGAACTCCGTTCCCTGAGATGTAGAGCTTATTCCCATCCAGGGTGCTCTCCATGTGCAGCTGCCCCAGAGCAGAGTCCGGGTACTTGACTAGGAGTCCCAGCACCATTGGGTACAAAGGGAGGAGGACAGATGGGTCCTGAACTCTCTGCTGCTGGGCCGTCGGGCTCCTCTCACAGCCTTGAGACTTAGAAGCTTCGCTGGAACACGAGCCTAAAGAAAAACGCCCAAGGAGACATTGACGTTAGCATGGCTGACTGCACCTTATGCTTCTCTGTGCTGGAGTAAAGATCCGAGCTGCATTCCACTTTAAAACCAAAGCAGAGGAAAAACTCAATATTAGCAACACAAGCAAACGCATTTCTTAAAAGTTCAGAACTACAGCAGTCAACTTTTTTGCCCAATGGTTCGGAAGCACCCATTTTGTTCTGGACTTGGGGCAAAAGTTCAGAGTGTTTTCAGAGCCAAATAGCATAAATGAGTTAAAGCTCAGAACGTTTTGCATTCTGAGTCTCCAAGCAGGCTTGCATATGCTCAAAGCTTCCTAATCAATTAATTATTGTAATCAGAAGGACAGACGCCTATCATGGACAGGGCACAGGAGGAATCAGCCCAGAGGAGCACTGAGTGCAAGGACCACCTGGTTTTGTGTTGTTGGACAGTCATAAAATACTTATTTTAAGATGAGCAACAATAAAGCAAGTACGCTGAAGAAAACAGAATAGATTCAAACTTAATGTCAACCGCTTCAAACTTGATTGCAGAAAATATGACTTCTGTAACAGAGTTGTTAACGCTTGGAACTCATTACCTGACTCCATAGTCTCTACTCATAATTCCAAAATCTTCAACCAAAAACTGTCCACTATTGACCTCACCCCATTCCTAAGAGGACTATAAGGGGCGTGCATAAGAGCACAAAAGTGCCTACCGTTCCTGTCCTATTGTTCCCTTCATTATATCAAATTAACTATAGCTGTTGCATACTTTTACTTATATATATATATATATATATTTCTTTTATGATGTGTTGTTTTTTTTTATGTCAATATTTGTGTATACTGTTGTGACAAAATGAAATTTTAAAAAAAAGATACTGGTATTGTGAAGGCCAAGTAGTGTGGGATTCCTTAATGGTATTCAAAAGAATATTATTTTCTGAAAAAGGACAGCTCTAGTTTGACATTGTATTCTAAATATTGTAATTTGTAGTCATTTTTAGAGTTTCCTAGTAGAAGGGGTAAATCAGTCTAAAAATGCAGGAAAGTTATTATCTGCTTCATTTGGCCATTTAACAAAAAAAGAATAATTGCATACAAATGTATGCACAATATACTTCAATTTTAGTAACAAATAACTCAACATCTTTATTACAGGTTATATTCCATACGATTTCCTAATGAATATGATCAAGCTATCATTACTTTCATTCTGTAATTAAAGAAAGTCCAAGTATGGAACTTACGGAAGTCAACACAGAACTTAAGTTCTTGTAAGAACTATACCTGGGTTATTCCTGAAGATCTTCACAGCTTCTATGACCTTGGGAATGCCCAAGGCTTCCGCTTCCGCTTCCAAAGCATCCAAGCTGGAGAAGTTATCAGGCAAAAGAATCTTCTCTGAGCGAAGAAAATTAGCTAGTTGTTTTAAAAAAATGCAGACCAGAAAGTCAGCAACCTGAAGGGCTAGCAGGGTGTTTTTGCCATCCCATTTCACGCTATATACATATATTTCGAGTGACTTTAGGGGAAAGCAAAACTGGGGATTACTAGCAAAAAATGGACAGCCAGAAAGAAAGAGATGGACATGGAAACAACAGAGAGAAAATTGATAGGAAGAAACAAAACTTGAATTTGAAACATAGCCTAAGCTAGTAACTACAACAATAATTCTAGGATAACAATGCAAATTATAGACTTGGTAAACAGCAGATGAGGTCTCCTTGATACTCTCTGACTTCACTTGTTTTCTTGCAGATATTTCCTTACTCAAACCATCAGCAACCACTACAAGAAAACAACCAAGCCCAGAGAGCACAGTGGACCCCTCATTTCAACCTGGAGATACAGATATTCTCCTTTATCAACATCAGCATATCTTAATAGTGAGACACAGAGAAATATCCAACAAGCACAGTTTTCGTACAAGCAACCCTTTCTTTAAAGGAACTGAGAACGGGCAGCTCCAGGTGCCCTGGGTCAAAAGAGGCCAGGGAGGCTGCCCTGCCTTCCTTGCATTGTGTATTTTCTTGGGGGAAAAGAACGTGTCAAATGAGGGGAGGGGGGGGGCAGCAAAAGCGACAAGATTTCCCCCCCCCCCAATTTCCTCCTTATGCTTCCCAGTTCTTCATTTCAGGGAACAGGCCGACGGTACCCAGGAACGCTTTGAGTCTGTCATTTGCACCTCTATAACTGTCTGGTTCGGTTCTGCAACCCAACAAGAAAAACACAGACTTCAGAGGATAATTAGAACTGCAGAAAAAATAATTGCTACCAACTTGCCTTCCATTGAGGACCTGTATACTGCACGAATCAAGAAGAGGGCCGTGAAAATATTTGCAGATCCCTCGCATCCTGGACATAAACTGTTTCAACTCCTACCCTCAAAACGACGCTATAGAGCACTGCACACCAGAACAACTAGACACAAGAACAGTTTTTTCCTGAAGGCCATCACTGCTAAACAAATAATTCCCTCAACACTGTCAGACTATTTACTGAATCTGCACTACTATTAATTGTTTCATAGTTCCCATCACCAATCTCTTTCCACTTATGACTGTATGACTATAACTTGTTGCTGGCAATCCTTATGATTTATATTGATATATTGACCATCAATTGTGTTGTAAATGTTGTACCTTGATGAACGTATCTTTTCTTTTATGTACACTGAGAGCATATGCACCAAGACAAATTCCTTGTGTGTCCAATCACACTTGGCCAATAAAATTCTATTCTATTCTATTCTATTCTATTCTATTCTATTCTATTCTATTCTATTCTTTGCACCGAGAGGGCGGAGGGGGGGCATTCAGGATTCTGCCATAAAAGGACTCCCCTCCTTGTGCGGCCACGAGACGTTTTTTCCAGATTTTATTTATTTTATCGTTTATTTTATTTATTAAATTTTTATACCGCCCTTCTCCCGAAGGACTCAAAAGAAGGACTTTTGCGGGTCAGGGAGCTTCTCGGCCACTGCTGGAAGAGGAGCTTGTTTATTTCTGCGCTCTTTATTTATACTTCGTGGGTAACCGACACAGGCGCCACCTGTTCTCGCGCGCGGCGGCCGCCCCGATTCCCTCGGCACCTCCGGGGGCCGCCCCGCTCAGCCGGCGCTCCCCTCCCCGGGGCGGGTCCACACGCCCCCCGCCCGCCCCGCCCTTTACCGATGAAGCGGAACTCGCCGCTCTCGCACTCGATGAGCGCCGCGGCGTCGGCCAGCCAGAGCAGGTTGTCGTCGGTGACCAGCGCCGGGAAGCGCTCCACCAGCCGCAGCGGCAGGAAGCAATAGGGCACCTCGTCCTCCGTGTCCAGCAGCGGCGTGTCCATCAGCCCCAGCGGCGCCTTCTCCTGCGAGCCTGCGGGGAGCGAGGGCCGTCGCGGCGGGGCTGGGGAGGGGGGGGACCCCGCGCGGGGGGGGGAGCCGCCCCCTCCCCGACGCGCCGCCGCCCCCCGCCCGCCTTACCGGAGCAGGCGGGGCTCTTGAGCGCGCACTCGGCGGCGGCGGCGGTGGCTGCGCAGGGCTTGCTGATGCACTTGCGCGTCCGCCAGTAGTTGAGCGAGGCGCGCTCGGCGATGGGGATGTCGGCGGGGCGGACGCGCAGGTTGTGCTTGCCCTCCTTCAGGTTGTCCAGGCTCTGCGGGAGAGGCGCGTCAACGGAGGGGGGGGCGTAGAGGGGGGCCGGGGGTCCCCCCCCCACTCCTCCTCCTCCTCCTCCTCTTCCTTCCCCCCCGCGGGCACCTGCAGCAGCGGCGCCAGGCGGAGCAGCCCGGCCTGCTCGTACAGCAGCGGCAGCTCCAACCCGCTGCCGCCCGACAGCCGCGCCGTGTGCAGGAAGTAGTGGACGTGGGGGAAGGCGTAGCCGTCGCGGTCCAGGAACAGCCGCTGCCCAGCCGCCGCCGCCGCCGCCGCCTGGCCCAGCAGCGACTCCGGGAACTGCGCCAGCTTGCTCCGCGGCACCGCGAAGGCCCAGCCGCCCACGTTCAGCTGCACCGGCGGCTCCTCCGGCGCCCCCGACGGCGCCCCCGACGCCTCCGCCTCCTTCGCCGCCGCCGGGTCCTGCGGGAGGGAGAGCCGCGCGTCAGCCGGCGCCCCCCCCCCTCGCCCCCGCCCCCACCACTCGCCCGCCGTCCCCCCCCCACCCCCCTCACCATGCCGGGTCGCCGCCGCCGCCGCCTCCTCCGGGCAGCCGGTCGGGCACAGCTGCTCAACCGCCGCCACGGTTGCCCGGCAACGGGGGGGGGCACGTGCGGGAGGAGCCGCGCCCCCCTCCCCCCCGCTTAGCCACCGGCCGACGATCTCCGAGGCCCCCCCCCTCCCGCCACTTCCCCGGGTGCCTCCATGGGGAGGGGGAGGCCGTCCAGCCCCCAGTCGGGAGCCGAGGGGACCTTGGCCGAGGGGCTTCATCTTCGCCCGCCCGAAAACAGGAATCGCCGCAGCAAAAAAGCACTTATTCAGGGCGGAGGTCGAGGGTTTTTTTTTTTATAGGGTACAGAAATAAATGATAGATTTGATGCGTGTAGCTGATGAAACCGTAAGAGGCATTGATCACACGTTCGAATTAAACAATACAAAATATGGATTCTAGATAATATTGCAGAAGTTGGCAAGTTTAGGGGTTGCACTACTCTTCCCAAAAGGGTTTGTATCTTTCTTAAAAAGTATAAGTGCATTCAGGGACTTTCAGAATACACTCTCTCTTGTTTAGTGCTGAAATGGCAAGTTCCTGCATACCAAAAGAAATGGCCTTGGCCAAGAAGAAAAAAAAAACAACCCCATGTTTTCTAAAGCTAAAAATGTGGCCAGAGTTGCCATGTTAAAAGTGATAATGTCACCCTTTAAAAAACTAATAATGAACATTAAAATTCTAGGTAACACGCCTAGATCATGGAATGGGAAGCCTGCACATTGGCACTTGTTAGTTTGTTTGTTTATTAAATTTGTTTGCCATCCATCTCACTTAAATTGTTATTATCTGTTCATCATAATGTGAAGGCACATCATACACATCAAGTTCTTCCCCAAAACCAAATGAGGTCTTGGTGTAGCACAGGCATGTGGCCTTTGCAAGTGGCAGCTGCAAGACTTTGGTAGGGCACCCAGTGTGCAAATAGAATAGAACTTAGACTCAAGAGTGCTTTACAGCCCTTTCTAAGCAGTTTACAGAGTCTGCATATTGCCCCCAACAATCTGGGTCTTCAGTTTACCCATCTCAGAAGGATGGAAGGCTGAGTCGACCTTCAGCTGCTCAGAAACTCCTGGAGTGAGCAGCAGGTTAGCCTGCAATACTGCATTCTAAGCACTGCATAATATGGATGCACGCATGGATGGAGGGAAAGAAGGAAGGGGGAAAAGGAAGAGCGATAGCGATAGCACTTAGACTTATACACTACTTCACAGTGCTTTCCAGCCCTCTCTAAGCAGTTTACAAAGTCAGCACGTTGCCCCCAACAATCTGGGCTCTCATTTTACTGAACTTGGAAGGATGGAAGGCTGAGTCAGTTAACTTGCAATACTGCATTCTAACCACTTTGCCACCAAGGGTTGTTGAGACCACCATGGCCGGTTTATGCCGTAATCTTTCAATTTGGATTTTCAGATCTTGATACTTCCTAATCTTCTCCAATTATTTTTCTCCTATTCTCCTATCCTGATATAGCCATGTCCATTATCCACAGTCTTCTTTTCAAGCACAGTTGTCTGGTGTGTTGAGTCAAGACTTTTATCAGCCTGTATTCAGAAATTGCACAATATTTTAACCTCGCTTTTGACTTTCCAATTTTTATGTTTCCACTTTTCTATCTGTGCAATCTTCTTACACAGGTTTAATATATGATCTACTTGTTTCTTCTGCCTCTCTACAATTTGCACTTTGAAATGACATTTTTTTTCAATTCTGGCTTTGATTGCATTAGTTCAAATGGCTTACTCTTGAGCAGCCAAAATCAAGTTTTCAGATTCCTTTTTTTAATGTTCCACTTTTAAATCGTTGCCAGGTTGCATCCATTTTCTCCTTCACCATTTGTAGAAATTGACCATGTACTGTAATGGCTTTTCCTTGCCAGCATTCTGTTCATGTTTTTATTACCTTATTTCAATGTTCAGGTTTTGTTTCCTGCACATTCCTCAAGTTCCAAGTTTAAACTTGAATGCCTATTATCCTTGGCTGTCTTTTATGAAATCAGCCAATGCCTGCCTTTCATCTTCGACAGTTTATTTGACCTGCAGTAAACCTCTGCCTCCATTTCTGCAGGGCATCCATCAATATCGCTACAGGAATGTAAATGCATGACGAATTGCTATGTTGGTTGCATAGTCAGATGTTTTGATTGGATTTGCCATTTTTCTTCACCTATCAAGGATCTCTGATCCTCCAAGTTATTTTTAAACCCTAAAAGAAAAGGTTGTAATTTCTTCTCTTTTATGCACTGGAATAGTTTTAGCCAGACTGAATTTTTTTTTCAATCTCTCTGTTTTGGTGGATCAAGTTGTAAACTATTCATTTGGCCCAACTGCAACTTCAATCCATGCTCCAAAAATTGGTCAAATACTCAGTGTAAGCTAATACTGAAAATAAAAACAGGACTCTGGCAGATGCTTTCCAAATATCATCAGTGCTCCCACAGCAGCAACCCCATCTTCTCTTGCTCATTCAGGGCTGGTTAAAGCTCAGCCCTTTTGACTTAGTAGTTTATATCAAGCAGGGGAATTGTGGGTGCCTTCTGCTATACAATTATAGGAATGTTAATGTGGATCCTGGGTTTTGTGCTGCTTTTTGTGTTTGTCTGTGTGTGTATGCATGCACGTGCTTTATTACAATTTACTAAAAAGTTTTTTTTAAAAAAAGCATTATTGTCAGGTTAAGGGAGATCACCGCTCATCCACTATGGAACGAACATGGTGGGTGCCATGTTTCAAGTGCAGTGGACAAAATCCGAGGCTCAGCAGATGCAGGACATCTAAGGCGGGGGTGTCAAACTTGGCGGCCCACTGGCCAGATGCGTCACACGCAAGCCATGCCCACCCCAGCTCCACGAAGGGGAAAAGCGTCACGTGACGGCATGACACCCATGATCTAAGGGAAAGATGGTGGTCTTTGGGAGAGACCGTGCTCGGCTGGAACAGATGTGAGATCAGAGTTGAAGAACTGCCCTGAAGGGAGGGGAGAGGAAGAAGGGAAAGTGAGGCCTACAAAAGGTGTCCATCTCCTGCTTGATCCACAGCTGGATTACATGACAAACTTCAACAAGGACATGGAGCAGGCGGCCAGTCTCGGAATGCTCCGCCCTCCTGTATTCAAGGCTTGTGGCTCTGCTGACTGGGGATGGTGAAAATCTTAATAGCAAGTCAATCAGCCATTCACCACAGAAAAGCAGACCTACAATAGATTGGAACTGGAGGTGCCCTTTGGAAAGAGAATGTGACCGACTGATCTCTGTGAGGAGCCAAAGGGGAAGATGTCTTTGAACTACCTATGAATATGGGAACAGTCTGGAGGAGGAAACAAGGCAATTGTCCCAAATCTCCTTTTCCCACGTCTGATGGAGCAAGTTTAGACTAGATGTTTTGAGCCGGAGAGGCTACCAACAAGACAGGTATGGCCAGGAAGCTTCCTGTCAGCGAGGCTGTAAGCTTTGGAAGGTTCTGGAGGAGGTCTTGTCCAGGTGCGCCACCCATGTGGTGAATCCCAGCGGGCATGGGGACTCATGGCGTTGGAGCGCATAAGAGAAGCAACCCGGCGTACATGTGGGTTAGCTCGTCAGCCAGCCAGCCACTCCTCTCCATCTTGGGATGCGTTAACAGAAATAACGTCGAGGTTATGGACGGGAGTTGTTCCGTCTTACTTTGCACTGGTTAGACTGGGATCTGTGCTTGGAGCCAGTGAATTTGAGTCAGTGGCAGCAGTTTGGCTGGAGCCTCCGCTTTCTCCTGAGCATCTCCTGCACCTGTAAAAGGGTCCAAGACATGTGCAGCATAAATACCAGGAGCCCCCAGAAGGAAAAGGTACAGCTTTTATTTTGTGTAGCAGAACACAAAACAAATCCAGTTCTTCCAAACTGTAGCCTGTGAAATTAAAAAACAACAAAACGAAGGGCGGCATCACTGGTTTGAAGCGTAGGCAGCTTCCTAGGTAGGAAGGAAAACAAACCCTTTGGCTGTAGGACTTCCAGAGCCTGTAAGATTTGCAAAAATTGGGCAATGACCGCTCCCAACCTCTGGAGCTGAAGCACCAACTGATTTGGCCAGGACTGTCCTGGGACAGGAAGAAGCCCAGGCGGGACTATCAGGGACTAGATCATCTCCCTACTTCAGAGCGTCTCCCCCTCACTCTGACAACGGGTGCGGGCCCAGTCCAAGAAATCATGGCAGCCATTCTGCCAGCTGCAAAAGCTCCTGGGATTAGCCAGTGTCTCATCAGCCCATGCCATGCCATCCAGGGGCAGTGGGATAAAGATGTGTGAAGGGCTATCAACGGTTCACTAAGGAAACCCCCTAGAAAAGTACCCTAGTGAACTGGAGGCATTGCAATTGCAATTGATGTGGGAAGAAGTCAGCAGAAGGCTGCAGCTCCCAGCCCTGGGGCCCCAAAGCCCAGGGAGCCCCATGCCCATGCTTCCAGCTGGTACCTCAGTTACAGGGATCAAGTGGGAAAGAGCTGAAGGTCACACAATTCTTGTTTGTAGAATCAAAGCAAAGCAACTCTTGTAGGCCATCACTCCAGGTCAGTCCTGATGACACTGGTGATTATCTGCTGGTCCCGCAATCAGCTGACCTTTCCCCAACCTCTTTTGTGGAGAAACAAAGATTGAGAGAAGGTCCAGGGATCCTGGGCACTCTTGGACCCACGAGCTCCTTGGCTGCAGGTATCTGCAGCTCAAAGCATCAGGCTAGAGAGTTCTGAGGGGCATCGCAAGGCACACCAAAGGGAAACTGCAATCCAGTTGCAGTAGGTGTGGAGGGGAGGGGTGACAGTCAGATCTGATGCTGTCCCAGAAGCACAAGGGCGACCCAGCACCATTGGGGAGGGTACCCTCCACTTCGATATGACCATAGAAAGCTGCCCTGGTGTCAGCCAGAAGCTATTGACCCGCCAAGGCCAGGACTGGTTTATAGATCCCTGATTGCTGCCATTTCATATGTTTTAGTGCTCCAAAAACACCTTGGGGAAATATTGTTAGTTATGCTTGTAACAAAAAGCCACCATTGCCACAGCTCCGTCATGCTGTAGAATTCGATTATTTCAAGAAAGAAAACACTGATTTAATACCATTTGCTGGGATTGTCCTTTTGAAGAAAACCGCTTATGGGCAACTTGCTTTTACCATTTGTCTTCAAGACCTTAATCGCCAAAGCAGCTGGAAAGCTGCCTGCACCCAGAGCAAGAGAAGGCAGCCGGGCTGACTCAGGAGCCACTTCTCTTGCTCTCTTGCTTGAAGGAGAGCAGGCAGGAATACAGCATCCTGAAGCGCCCACCCCCACCCCCCGCTAGCAAGGTAAATGCAGGCCTAAAACTGCTAGCTCCGACGGCTCCTTTTGCAGAAAGTGGCCTAGAAAATGTTAATCGCTTGTGGATTACATCCTGGAAGGCATCAGGATTCTGACTCCATGTGACCCATTTGTCAACCACCCCTCCTTCCCCTGGAGAAAGGTTGCAACCCAGAGGCGGAGCCCTCTCCCCCTAAAGACGTGAAGGGCAGCCCTTCCTTGCATTCCTGCCATGAGCAGAACACATGACTGAAAATAGGTTGAGCGGAGAGAGGGAGGAAGGAGGTCTGGGTGGCCAGGAACCTACGGGCAAAGGGATGAGATCTTGCCGTATTGGAGGGCAGGACAGAAATGAAGAGTCTGAGTCACAGCCTACAGAATCTGAGTGCTTCAGCAGGACCTCTTGGATGTTTCGGGAACAAGAGCATCTGCCCTCGTTGCAAGCACACCACGCCCTGAGCTAGAGGTCAATGTTCACAATCTCCAGGCTCTTCCTGGCTTCTCCTCCAAGGTTACTCCATGAGTTTACGTGTCTGGGACAAAAATGCAATCCAGCCTGGCACCTAATTGGACAGAAAAAAAGAAGAAAAACAACTTCCTGGGGCAAAGGCAGGAAGCTCCTCTCATTTACTGAAGAAAATCTTAAGTTTTAAAAAAGAGTCTCAATGTGCCCATCGTGGGGCTTGGTGGAGGCAAAAGGGGGTCTCAGCCATAGAGCCAGACTTGGGCAGAAGCAAGAGGAGGAGGAGGAGGAGGAGCCTGGACAGCCCCCACGGCTCCTCTTTCCCTCCATTGCTCGGCTGCTGCAGAGGCTCCTGCATCTCATTGGTTTGTTCTAAGGAAGGAGGAGGACTCGAGCTGCTCTCTGCCTGAATCTGCTTCACTGGAACCTCCTCGGCTTTGGCGTCCTCCCCTCCCTGTGCTCCTCATTTCCTTTTCCAAATGGTGCATCAGGTGCAGGAGAACCGTCCCTCCTCACGCAGCCACCGACAGTCAGGCTGCCCGGCAGCAGCTGGAAACCTCAGTGGCCACGATAAACACTGATCTTGTTAGTTTTCTCCAGGATGTCCACAATGTGGGCCTCAAAGTCTGCATCGTGCACTCCGGTTTTCCGGAACTCTCCAGCATAGCGGTTGTTCTCCCAGTAGTGGTGCCAGTTGCCGTGGCCATCTGCCCCGAAGCCAAAGACGTTGACCTGTCACCGGGAGAGGGAAAGAAGACCCACTCACTGGGGGAACTCCAGACAACCTAGACACCAGCCTGCATTTTCTACTGAAATGGGCCCCAAATTGATGGGATTAAAAAATGACTGACATTCTTTCCCTTGTTGGCTTTCCTATGTTAAACGTTGATTTCTAATCTCCTCCACCCCACCCAGAACAAGAAAAAATGTCTGACATCAACTAAAGCAAGAATCTGAAGGAAAACTGTTTCCTCTACTGCTGCCACCCAAAGGTCAGCCCCATTTCTGACTCCCTCTTAACTATTTGACCAGCACTCCCAGTTCTCAGCCTTCTTCCGAAACAGGTTCTGAGTGGCATCCACTCACCAGGCCAACACATACGGACACAAGAAGGACAACTCTGAGTTCAAGCTTCATGGCATCTGAAGGGACCTCAGAGATGATCTGGGTCAAGGTCACCTCCTTGACCAATGGCTGCCTGGCCTCTGCTTGAGCATCTCTAGTAACTCTCCTGACTCCCATGGCTTTAGTGAGCCATCCTGGTTCATTATCCCACCTTTCCTGCCCCTTCATCCACACCCTTCACTGATAGGTCACCAAGCCCAAAGCCTGAGACAATGTCAGTTGGGTGTTCAGGAGAGAGCTTACGCTTCTACTCTGCCTCCCATTTCTGAGAAGAACAGGTTACAACTCAGCTCCCTTCCTGCACATCCCATATCTGAGGAAAAAATATAACTAAAACTCTGTTTTCAAAGTTCAAAAAAGTTCAAAAGTGCATGCATCATTTAATCAGCAGGAGTGCTGCTATTACTCCCACTGGGACAACTTGCTTGGCCTATCAAAACTGACCTCATCGCAAACATGCAGGGCGAAAAACAGCACCAGCATGCCTGTGGAGGGATAGCGGCCATGATGCTCTGTCCACCGGTCATGGATATATTTGAAGAATGCTGGATTGTAGATCTGAACCTAAAGGCAAGAAACCAAAGGAATAGTCAAGAAAGCTTTTTGCTCAGCCAGCTCAACTTCAGTTCTCTGGGTGAAGCCCCAGCAGAGATTCACAGGGTGCGACTAAGTCCGTTTTCAGGTTTGATGGCATCTACTAGTCCATATACTGCCTTAAAGAAAAGGTTTACGCACAAGATAAAAATAACATTACTAAACCAACACATAAATTGCAAAAATAATCCCAGCAATTAAAGCAGGATGTACAATAAGTGAGACTCAAGGACCATACCTGATCTGGGAGGTCAAGTGGAGTTCCCCAAAACAGGTGGGGCAGAGGCCCGTCGTGTGAAGCTTCACAGCGTAAAATCAAGGCTTAGGAGGTTTTTCCGCCCTCTGATCCTCCCCAAACCCTCAAAAATATCAGAACGCCTTGGATCTCTGACCCAACCCATTCAGGCAGGGCTAGGGCACGGAAGAGGGGGTGGCAGCAAGGGCACCCAGCCCTGGGCCAGACTTTCTGCAACCACCTAATACTTTAAAACAAGTAAAATCAAACATTTCCAGGGGCCACCCAGCTCAACCCTCTGCTAAACGTAGGGATATAAATTAAAGGATGATGGTCAAAAATCGCCTGTGTGGTTTATCCGTCCCCACTTCTCTCTGCTGAAGGGACGCAGAACAAACCAAGGGGCAGCTTGGGCAAGCTTTCTTCAGGTGGGCCCTGGGAAGCTCAGAGGGGGTTGACGCTCTATCCTTATTTTGTGTGTTTTCTCATATCGTGTTTTCCTTCATTTCCTTAATTTTGAGTAAACCCTGGGGATGCAGCCCATCATAGGGAATATATAAATATTGAATGAAATCAGTAAATAACCTGTATCTAACTTACCCTCTCTTTGTCTACCCGGAGGAACGGCTTCACTGGTGCGTAAGTGCTACAAGAGGCACGGGAGAGAAAAAGCAAGGCATCAGAAAATGTGGCTACCTGTGCTCCTCTTGCTCCCTTCCAGGAGGGAAGGGCCTGGGGGAAGCAGCTGCCAGAGGTAGCAGGGAGAGACGGGGCCGCTTCAGAAGTGAAACAGGCAAAGATGGCAGATGCCTTCCCTAGCCAGGATCAGTTGCTTCCGCCCCAGCACAGCACCTCAGGGCACAGGGCCAAGGAGAATTTTGCTCAAAGGGAATTCTAAGGGTTAACTCTGAGATAAGATGGGCGCCTAGACATTTTATAAACAAATAAGGTGAGCCCCAAAGCAGCAGGCCAGGTGGAAGGACCAGAGGGAACCGGAGCTTACCTGAGCTAGCCAGGCTCTCTTCAATAGAGGATCCCCTACGTGAAGGAGAGAAAACTCTGGGTGTCCTTAGTCCAAGGCACAAGAAGAGGAGTTAAATAAAGAGGGGGCTCTCTTGCTCTTCAGCCCTTCCTGGGCAGGGTCTGCATTACTTCTACTATTAGTACGGCTGCTTGTTTGCCAAGCAGCTCTGGGCAGTTTATCGGGGACTTTGCAATATAAAATAACTAAAGGCACCATGTCAGGACAAACCAGATCTCTAATCACTCATATAATATCTGGACCTGGGAGAAAAACAGGTCTTTGGGTCCTTCTTAAAGGGCATCTGTGTTGGTACCATTGGAATCCTGAAGTGGATGCTGCTCAATGGGGCACACGCTGACAGAGAAGGCACGACTTTAGGGTCCCATAAGAGAGACAGAGCATGCCAATCGGGTCTTGCAGGATGGCAGAGAACTGGAGATGGAGAACTCTCTCCAATACGCTGCTCCTGTGCCGGGCAGGACTTCCTGGGTGACCATTAGTACCATGAATTGCCCCCTGGAAGCCTGCAGTACATGGCAGGGCAATGATCCGGGTGTGTTTGCTGCTTGTGCTGGACATTCTGGGCCAGGAGCAGCTTCCGAGTCATCTTCAAGGGCAGCACTACGTAGAAAGCAATATTCCAAGCCAGAGGCGACTTGGGGAGCAATGGGGTACACGCACAGGGTAGCTGAAGTCACTTTGGCCACAGTACCCCTGGTGGAATAACTGCCAGCCAAGGCAGCATCATGGCAGCTACCGTAAATCAGCTCCCCTTTGGGAAGGGATGAAAAGGAGAGGGGTAGACCCTTCCCCTAAATATCCAGCTCCCCACTCTTCCTCAAATCAACTTCCCTCAGAGATACGTACAATCGGATCTGGCCTGTTGAGAGGGCGCTGGCGATCCACAGCAGGTCCAAGGCTTTGAAGGGCACCAGGACAAAGCTGACATTGGCAGGCAAGTTCTTGGCACTCTCGGGATACATGAAATGGTGGGTTGTCCTGCTCCCAACATCTGCCTCAAAGCCCACTGTAGGTGCCTGGTTCATTCTGTAGGAGGGAAAAGGATGTTTCTTCACGCCTTGGTTCTTAAAGGAAGAAGAAGACCTCTCCCTCCCCCACGAGGTTGCCCACTTCTTCTGCAGAGGGTTAGGGCTCTTTTTTGTCCCCAAGACCATGCACAGCAATGACATAATACGTCACTAAACGGATCAGGGCTGGAATTTTTCACCTTCCCACACTTTAAGAGGTTTGGCTTTAAAATTTAGTTAAGTATATCCCAAAGGTGCTTTTTCAAAAGGCAATTGGACTTCGTTGGTTTTTTCCTCTTTGAAAATGTTTGGCCTCTCATCCACAAGTACTTCTTCAGTGAAGCCAAAAAGCTTCTTGGATGAGAGGCAAAACACTTTTGCAGAAAAAAACCACAAGAAAGTCAAAAAAGCCAACGCAATCCTAAATTGCATTAACAGAGGGATACAATCAAGATCAAGTGAGGTATTAATACCACTCTATAAAGCCCTAGTAAGACCACACACCTAGAATACTGCATCCAGTTTTGGTCACCACCCTATATAAAAAAAGTTGAGGCACTAGAAAAAGCGCAGAGAAGAGCAACCAGGATGATTAGGGGACTGGAGACTAAAATATATCCAACGGTTGGTAGAATTGGGCATGGCTAGTTTAGTGAGAAGGATCAGGGGAGACAGGATAGCAGTCTTCCAATATTTGAGGGGCTGCCCCAGAGAGGAGGAAGGGGGTCAAGCTATTTACCAAGGCATCTGAAGGCCAGACAAGGAATAATGGAAATGATATAAAACTGGATGAGACACTTAATTCATTAGAAAACAGAAATAGAATTCATCCTGGTGGCTGGAAAATGGGATAAATTGACTAAAATTTAAGAGAAACAATTACAAAGTTCTTTATTTGGAAATGTGGCTGTTGATAAACTGAATCAAATTGTAATTTGAAACAAATTACACCACCAAAAGGGGCTGAGAAGATCATCTAAAGGCTCCAAAGAGCTAGGAAAGAAAGCAAAGGTGTGTGAGGCACAGGAGATGCCTTCATCTGTTCTTCCAACGGTTGGCCATAGTCCAAGGCAGGAGAGGACACCGCCGGGGTGGTGTGATCAAGGAAAGTTTGGTCTTCAGAAAAGGTCTATTTTATGATTTTCCCTTATGGCTCTTGCTCAGCTTGTTGTCTCCTTTCTAGGAAAGGCAGATGGTTTACTCGGTGCTAGTTCCCTCCCTGAATCTCGTGTATGAATGCATGCTGGTGAATACCACAACCCTGCATTAGATTCCTGGCCTACTGTTGAAGTTTGCAGGTGCTGTTACACAGATGTAGGTAACGAATTGTATTGATCAACTTGGTTCACAATTCTGCCGTCTTCAGCCAGAACTATATAGGAGCAGCTATCATACACATTCACAGTGACCTATTTGGAGAACAAAATCTGGTAAAAGAGTTGGTCCCATCTGATTGAAGGACACAAACATTTTACCAGCCTGCTTGGCTTAGGATGCAACACTCTGAAAACTTTCTGAAGACCCAATTCTGTGCCTGTTTTGTTTGGATCAGTATATTTATAGATACATCCACTTTTAAGATTATTCTGGTGGCAACAGAGCATAATGAAAACCATGATAAATAAATCACTTGCACAAATTGCTCGCTTGCAACCCCACACCACAGATCCCAGATCCTCCCCCACTTTGCTCCTCACCTCATGATGAAGTCGTGCCCATTGATATCTTGGCCATAGCCGGAGCCTCGCAAGTTCCCTGAGTTGCCCACGACAGCACAGCGCCGGCAGGACAGGGACTCCCGGCACCTGTATGGATCCTCTCCTGGAACAATCTGGAAGAGCTTGCCCAACACTTCATGAAGGTTGTGGGACTTGAACTGGGGCTGCAACATCTAGAAAAAGTGGAACCATTTGCAACAATTGAAAAGGTCTTGGGGAGTGGGTGTTGAGAGAGAGGACAGGACAACTGAATTTGGGTCGTGAGCACTGATGCTGCTGTTGACTAAACCAAGTATAAACCAAGGGACCTTATAAAACACAGAAGAGACTCGTCTTTGGGGCACATCTCCATCTCAGTCGCAACGAAATGGTCTGCAGCCATTAAATGCTCATCAAAATCCTTCAGAGTCTCCTCTGTAAGAGATCCTCTTCAAAGTCCCCCTTGCTTGTTGAAGAGCAATTTGAGGAACTGAACTGGGACTAGGCCCACCTGGTCCAGGGCTTTCTTTTAAGCACCTGCTGTATCTTCATTACATGCAAAACAGTGCATTAAATCTAATCTCTGTATTAGTAGACAAACCACTCACCTCGGGGCACCTTATTTTAAAGAAAGTCTCCATTTAAGGCAATTCAGCAATTTGAGGAACTGAACTGGGACTAGGCCCACCTGGTCCAGGGCTTTCTTTTTGCAAGAGCTAACCAGATGCTGCTTCTGGGGCAGTTCACAAGGAGCAGCCAGAGACCTCCTGTTTTCCATCCACTGACACACCTGGCATTTGGAGGCAATGCTGCCCACCTCCCATCTGAGGTAACACTGAGTCTCGAAGATCTTTGAAAGACCCAGCCTCTTTTTCAGTTTTCATGTTTGCCTGATAGCCACTGTTGGTTTTTGTTGCATTACTGTTACTGAATTTAGCTATAACAGGCATGGGCTTGCTCTGAAGTGCTCTCAGCTCAGCCCCATGAACACTAGATGAACATGGACTGCAATACATCAAGAAACTTTTCGGATCAAGAAAAGCAGCACCCCTCTAGTGTCTCTCCCCAAAGCTGGGGTGCGTCAGCTGTCCTAGGAAATTCTCAATCTGGTTGGCACCAGATTCAGGACCAGGTGGGCATCTAAGGGCACCTAGGAGGAGGAGCAGGACAGGTGGACAAAGACAAGGACTGCCCTCTTCTGGCAGAGAAACAGGAGAGCCAAGTTTCACCCAACCAGCACCCCAAACTCCAATGGATCCTTTTCCCCCTTTGCCTGTACTGAAGCCCCAGAGACAGCAGCTTTGAGGAAGAGCCTCTCCCCTGAGCCCCACCAGAGTTCTGCACCTGGGCTGCCATGTTAAGAGGCAGCCTGCAAAGGGCTGGGTGGAGTAAGATAAGTGAGAAAGGGGACCTTTGCAATGAGGCAGGCTTAGCCTAAAAATGCCACAACTTGGACAGCAAACACAGCAAAGTTTAGGACTCTCACAACAAAAGGTCATTCCAGAACACCACAAGAGGACTCCTTCCTTTCTAGTCCCATTGTGAAGTTCTGGTCATTTGCTGTTTTCCAGCCTAAAAATGAAGGCTGCATTTGCAGCCACTGCAAGAGGCTGGGGCTCCGGCTTTTCTCCTCCAACCTGCCTCTTGCGCTCACATGGGGGGAGCTACCATAAACACGATGACACACACACAATCTTTTTGAAGGCATTAGATACCTGCCTTCCTTCTGCCTGGCATTTCACCAATTTTCCAGAATTCCTCAAAAATAAGAAGCCAGACCAGACCATCAGGAAGTTAGTTCCCTTGTTATTTTAGAAGGCAACGCCTGTGGGGCCAGAAGTAGGGACTTATTTAAAGTCATCAAATACTAAGCTTGCATCCCAAAGTCACAGGGTTGATCCAGATGTTGATGAAGCTCATTATCTGTCAAAGCTAAATCTGACAAAGTGGTCATGTAGTCGACTGAATTGATCTAACCATTACAACTGCAACTATGCCCTTCTAGTTGAGTTTGACTAGATGCCCAGGTACTTGGATTGCAATTCACAGCTTGTGGGGTCCCGAAATGTCTTTTGCCTGTGTTTTTAATGGCACTTTTCTAGTTAGTTGTTAATCTGCTGTAAAAGAGTATTTGAAGGCAGAACATGCTGTGTTATTAATACATGACTTACAAGAAATATTTTTCCTCAGATTTCAGCAATGTTTAAAAACGGCTGCTCCAGGTGAGTCTATAGAATTCCTGCTGTCAGGTAGTTTTAACTGGGTGACATGATCACACAAGGGTCAGAGTCAAGCCCTGGTGTAGCCTGAGGTCCCCAGCAGCTCAAGACAAAAAGCCTGCGGAAAGATGGACGTGGTGGCCGCAGTGGCATTCTGGTCCTCCACGTCCATCTTGACCCCAAGAGAGCAGCTGCAGAACACATTTCAGGACGCTGTCTAAGGCCAAGAGCGAGTGACCGCCCTGCACTCCTGCAGCTGGCTTCAGGCTTACGGGAGGACTAGAACTCGGGTTTCTTTATTCCTGGCCCAGCACCATTACTCACTGCACCAAAGTGGCTTTCAAAAGGAAGCCAGGAGGCAGGAACCAAAACCAGGAAGGCATCAGCCTGAGGCAAAGCCAAAGCCAACCAGCTCCTGTCTTTGTGGCCTCGTGGGCAGGGCTGCAAATTCCTCCCCCCAGACTCTGTTCACCATCACTTATTCTCTGGTACCACATTTTGATGCAACATTTGGCTGATCATAAAAGATATGACACCAAATTAGCATTGGAGGAAATTAGCCCCCTGCTTTCTGCTTCTAAGCCCCCACTTGCCTTTTCCCATGAATTAATTCTTCTGCTTTCTCAGGATTTGGCCACAAAAGAAAAAAATCTGCCAAGACAGATTAACTCCACAATCTCAAGGGAAGGGAAAGGCTTGTCAACTCGGAAGTCCACTTAAGAAAACAGAAGGCAGGAATGCTCAGAGGTCTGTTATGCGCACAAGGACTGAGAGTGGAGTGTAGGGGAACGGACAGACAGGAGAGCATCACACAGCTTAAATAATGAAAAAGAGTTTGGCCATGCTTTTGCCACTGAGCAGGTCCAAAGGATTTTGGGATTATTTGCAAAACTGCCCAGCAAAGTTCTTGAGGTGATTTTACTCAAGCAGGAGGCATGGACTCGCCCTTCCTGCAGGAGCTGAGCAGCTGCTTCTGTCTGGGCAAAGAGCCCGCGGGACTCACCATCCACCACCTCTGGACGTCCGGCGGCAAGTCCACATTCTCTTTGGTCCACACCGGGGAGATGTTGCCATCAAAGCGGCTGTCGAACCAGGTGGTGTCGCCGGACTCCATGGCACACCGGTGGCAGGCACAGCTCTTCACCAAGAGGCCCTCCTTGCTCAAGCGCTGCATGCCGGCATAACTGGGCACCAGCTTCACCCGGTGGAGCCCGTTCAGCCCACTGAGGTCCAGATAGGCCATGCTGTGGTGCGAATAGGTGAAGAGCAGCGACATGATGAAGACAAGCAGGAACGCTGTAGAGAGGAACCAGAAGCGCAAGGAAAACTTCATGGCGGGCTCCAAGGAGAAGGCCCCCTCCGCTCAGCTGCAGCCAATGGAAAAGCGGAGGGAGGAGCAGGGCCGGCCAAGAGTTGGACTTGACTGGACTACCCTTTCTGAGTCATGAAGGTCCCACAGCAAGCGATGGCCAGACCAGAGATGGTCTTCCTGCACTGAAGCATACGAAATCCTCCGCCTTCGGGAACCAGACCTTGAACTGCAGAAGGAAAACTCACAGGGCCTCCTTGCTGTTTTGAGTTCTTATAAAACCTGTTTTGAAAATATCTGTTTCTGGAGAAGACCCTTTTCTTTGGGAAACTGTTGTGACTCCGGGGTGGGGGGTGGGGACTGGAGGCCTCGGCCTCTTCTTCCTAGCTTCAGGATACTGGGTCTCGCACGGAGGGAGGGGGAGCAACCGCTATCAGAGCCACGTCACCGACATCCTTGGGCTTAAGAAGCCGCCTCCTTGAGGCCCCCAGCTGGGGCGTGGAGAGCTGCTGCCCCTCCCCATGGGTGCGCCTCGCCTCCGAGGCAGCCCTCTGCTTCCCAGGGCTGACGAGGGGGCAGCGCATCTGCAGCGCTGCCACAGAGTGAGGTCTCCTGACTGGGCCAGGCTCTCCCTGCACCCTTGGCCCGCGGCGCCCACCCCTGGGTGGCACAGGTAATGCCCAGTCAGTGCAGCAGCATCTTCCCTCGTGTGGCATCTGCCAGACATGGAGCTGCAGGGTGGCACTTCCTTGCGCTGCTCTCTGTGGCCGCAACTTTTCAATATACTTCTTGCAAGTCCTCAACCAAAATCTGAACCTGGGAAGGGGGAGAGAGAGAAAGAGAAAGGTTGCACAAGGAAACAGGTAACAAGTCAAGTCAACACTAACTCAGTGCTCCAAAGGCTGCAAGAAGAGCAGCAATAGCCAACTGCGCCTTCCCCCCTCCAGCCTTGGGCACCCACAGCATCCTCTTCTTCTCCTCGTTAGCACACGAGAGGCAGCTGCCCCTTCAACCGTGGGTCCAATGTAGAAGTCGGACCCACGAAGTTGCTGCCAAGCTTCAAGGAAAAGTGTCTCTTATTTGCAGCATAAACAGATCAGATCGCATCAAGTGTCCTGCCAAAGGCCACATGGACAGATTTTCTTAGCGTAACCCATCTCTTGCAGTAGAAATGCATGCAATATTTTGGAATTCCAAATATTAACATTGTTCCAAATATTAAATCCTTCCTCAAAATGTCAGATTCCACTAGCAAAGCACCACCTGCACGCGAAGAACGTAAAGGCTCCAGTTGCTTTTTCCCAGCAAAGCAGCCAGATTTCCTTATTTTCCTTCCTACCAGGAATCCTGGTTCCAACTAACCAACCAAGTGCTTCCTTGTGCCCACAGCTTCCGCTAAGGGTAGGGACCTGAGAGGGACTTGCTGAGGCAGAACTTCCAACTCCTAGGATACCCCCTCAGGAGCAAAGGAGGGCTTGAAATAGGCATCTCATCACTAATGGGGAGGGGTACTTCACTGCAGCTCTCCAGAATCCTGCTCCTTTGCTCAAATGTCCATGGTGCCAACCCTGAATGAACGTGGCTGAGGCCATCTTGGAGGCTTCAGGGTTGCCACAAGGCAGAAGAGGGGACAGGGAGGGGGAAAAATAGATGGCTGGAGTTTTGTAGTCAGAACAAAAAATTTTCCTCCGGGAACCTAGGACATTCCAGCAGGTGGCTAGGGAAGAAGAGTGGATTAACCAAGCAACCGGCAAGCCCCTCTATTGGACAATGTGACTTGTGGGAAAAGGGGAACTTTCACTTTTTAATTAGGTGAAAACCGTGGGAACTTTCAGAGTCGATTTTCACCAACTGTGCCAATATGATTTAGCCAATAAATTGTTCTCTGAGGAATCTACCTAGCGAGTTCTACTTTCAATGGGTGCATTTCTTGGAGCGCTGACATATGGAGATTTTCAATCATCCAGGCCACGGTTGTCTCAAAGGAGTTTTTTTCAAAAGGCAACTGGACTATATTTTTTTCTCCTCGAGGAAGAAAATGTTTCACTTCTCATCCAAGAAGCTTAATTAGTTCTAACTGGATGGTGGGGTGGATTCTTCTTTGGTCTGCTGAATGAGATGCAGCCAGGGCCACAGCTGCAAGTGCCACATTCCTGGGCTCTCCGAGCAGAATATGGGGCTTGTGGGGGCCCTTCCCACCTCCCCGTTTCTGGGATGACGTAAAGCAAGGGTGTCAAACTCAAGGCTTGCGGCCCGGATGTGGCCCTCAGGGTAGTTAGATCTGACCCATGAGGCCGCCCATAGTGCCTCTGCCACCGAAAACAGAGCTCGGGAGGGCCAAACGCAGCCTTCCCAGGCCCCATTTTCAGCCGGGACGGC
Organism: Ahaetulla prasina; assembly: GCF_028640845.1. Classification (NCBI taxonomy): domain Eukaryota; kingdom Metazoa; phylum Chordata; class Lepidosauria; order Squamata; family Colubridae; genus Ahaetulla; species Ahaetulla prasina. The sequence continues at coordinate 26,104,288 of NC_080550.1, read as the reverse complement.
TTCCTGCAATCCTCTGCCAGTAAAAACAGAGCTTGGGGGCCATGCGCCCCCCCCTCAGCTCTGTTTTCGCTGGCAGAGGGTTGCAGGAGGCTGTCCCGGCAGAAAACGCACCACCCCAGCTCCGTTTTTACTGGCAGAGGGCTATCAAAACAAACAAACAAATGAAAAACAAAACAAAAAGAGAAATATTTTTCCTTTTGCATTTGAGCATGCAAGAAGGGACAGAAAAGTAGAAAGGGAAAGAGGAAAGACAAAGAAAAAGAAGGAAAGAGAGGCAGGAAGAAAAAAGGAAAATGAAGGAAGGAAGGAAGGAAGGAAGATTATAATGAGAGTGTAGGACTTAGCACTTGGCCACCACGGCTGCAGAGATGGGGTTCTTAGGCCAGATAGAACCGGGGCAGATGCCTGGTAAGAAAACGGGTGGCCCAAAACACGTTGCCTCAAAATAACAGGAGAGAAAAGCCTAAAATTTAAGCTTCTATCAAATCTTCTCTTTGTGTTATGGAGACTGCCCACATGTACAGGTAGTCCTTAACTTACGACTGCAATCAAGCCCAGAATTTACGTTGCTAAGTGTGAAGTTTGTTGTGAGTTTTGCCCCGTTTTATGACTAATGTTATATTACTGCAACTATACATTCTTTCTTTCTAGATGTCATAGGAGGAAGACTGGATTGTTCTTCCTGCAATATTGACAAAATAATTGTATTTTAAAAAGACAAATTTACTGCCAGCTATTCTCGGAACTTCCCTGCATGTCAGACCAGCTGACTTATCCAATTAAAAGGGCTGCAGCCTCTCAGCCAGCATCCGTTTAATTAACTGCCTGCAGAAAAAAGGCACAAAGGGACTTTTATTCCTGGCCAGCTGTGCGGAAGCTGAGAGCCAAGGCCACGCTCCACCCAACTCCAACAGACGCACCATGGAGGGAACTGTGCCAAGGGCCTGCAAGGCAGCTCACCCTCGGGCTAGTACTGGCCTGTGGCTGCAGCCACATTTGTGTCCTGCGGTTCTCGCGCACCAGCTGATTGAACCTCTTCCCATGTCCTCCTGCTCCAAAATGGGGTCTCCTCCTCCCTGGTTTGGTCCATTCAAGCCCGGCCCAGACCCTGCCTGGGAACCCTGTTGTTCCTTTCCCCCTAAGCCCAAGGCTGTGACATACCCAAAGCGAGTGCAAGTACCTGTCCCAAAGAGAAGGGACTGGCACAGTGCCCTGCTAACAGGTGGAGCAGATTAGCTAGGCTCACGTTTTGGGAGGGCAGGGGTGGATGAGGGAGGAAAGGGGCTCCTGCTCCAAGGAGGGCACTGAAAGGGCAGCTCAATATGTTCCCCAGAGACCCAGGAGCAGAAGCCCCCTCCATGGCTCCTGAGGGCCACATGAGAGAAGCAAGGAAGGAAGCTTGGCCCCCAAAGTGAGCATTGCCAAGGGTATCCCAGGACTGGCTCCCCCATCATTCTCTGCCCTGATTGCCTTTGGAAAACAGTGCACCAAGACAAATTGGTAGCCAGAGGTCATTTTCCAAAGAGGTGGAGAATCAAGCAGGAGGGTCTTCCCCAAGAACTTTGGCAGCTGGCACAGGCCTGCCGCTGCCATATGGGGGCATAGGCAGGAGGGCAACCTGTGCCCAGATGCCCGACGCCTGCCAGACGCCTGAAGGGAAGGCGGGGTACAAATCTCAGAAATACGTGGTGCAGGATGAAAAAGGCTATTTCAGTTTCTCACAAAAGCACATTTTGAGTTGTTGGTGTTTTGGAGCTTGGAAGCCCCCATAGCCCAGGGACAAGAAGTTCTTGGTTATCCCAGCCAGCAGGCAGCCGTCAGGGAAGCAAGCCTTCTGCAGCCACACGGCCTCTCTGTAAAAAACAGGACTGGCTTTTCTTCCAGGAGCTGCTGCAGCAACAACAGTAGGGGTGGGGGGAGGGGGCCATCCAGGTAGCCACTTGGGGCTTCCACTTGCCTCTCCAGAGCTGCAGGAGCAGGGAAGGCTGCTCCCTTGGCTCTAAAGCCCCCCTCCCTCAGGGCCCCAGGCGCCCTCCGCCCTGCCATTTCCTCCTCCATTCCGGCTGGGCTGAGCCAGAGGCTTTGGGCAGGGCAGGGCAGATGAGCTGCAGCCCAACAGCCAGGAAGATGAGGTGGCCTCCCTGCCTCAAGACCAGCTGTCTCCCTCAGGCTGGCACTGCCCCAATGGACACTCCTGATAGCCAGCCGGAACATTCTCTGACAGCCAATCCAGCAGGAGCACGGGGCGGTCCTGGGCTAATGTCCAGAGGAGGGAGGCCGCAGGCCACTCAACCACCTAATTCAGCTGATAAATTCAAGAAAAAGGCAGCTCTCCTTCGGGTTCTACCTAAGCCCATTCGTGACTGTGAGCAATGTTCTGGCCCTGAACCAGGAGACCCACTCAATGGTGGAGACCTCCCCACAGGCAGCAGCGTTCCAGCCTGCCTTTGCAGCCTGCCCCAACAGCCATCATTAAACAGCCTGGCCTGTCCGGGGAAAGGGATCGGCTGGCTCTTCTGAGGTCCTAAGGAAGCCAGAAGCCAGAGGACAAAGAGGAATTTACTATGGACACATGTAAAGTTCCTGCATTCTCAAAGGGAAACAGTTCATGGGAGGTCAGCCAAACAGCTCCAACCCCAAATATACTGCTGACCCATTTACTAGATCAGGTGGAAAACCACTGACTTGCTGAAGAAAGGCCAAGGAGACCCTCAGAGAGAGACTGAAGAACCCCAAAAGAAAGCAGCCGCCAAAGGCTTAGGCACTGCGAAGCAAGTCTGGGCAGTCAAAAATCAATCAATCAAAATAGAACTGGCGGTCTTGTAGTCCAACCCCCTGCCCAAGCAAGAGACCCTATACCGTTTTAGATAGATGGCTGTCCACTTTCTTCTTAAAAACCTCCAGTGATGAAGCACCCACAACTTCTGGTGGCAAGCTGTTCCACTGGTTAATTGTACTCACTGTTAGGAAGTTTCTCCTTAATAGAATAGAATAGAATAGAATAGAATTTTTTATTGGCCAAGTGTGATTGGACACACAAGGAATTTGTCTTGGTGCATACGCTCTCAGTGTGCATAAAAGAAAAGATACCTTCATCAAGGTACAACATTTACAACACAATTGATGATTAATTGCTTCTCTCCTTGATTAGTTTCCATCCATTGTTTCTTGCCCTGCTCTCTGGTGCTTTGGAGAATAAGTTGATCCCCTCCTCTTTGTGGCAGCCTCTCAAATATTGGAATACTGCTATCATGTTCCCCCTAGTCCTTCTTTTCTCTACACTAGCCTTACTCACTTTCACAACCGTTCTTCATGTTTGTATCTCCAGGCCCTTAATCATCTTAGTTGCTCTTCTTTGCACTTTTTCCAAAGTCTCAACATCTTTTTTGTAATACAGTGACCAAAGCTGGATGCTGGATTCCATGTATGGCTTTATAAAGCGGTACTAATACTTCACGTGATCTTGATTCTATGCCTCTGTTTATACAACCAAGGATTGTATTAGCTATTTTGGGTGCTGCCACACACTGCTCTCCTTCATGGATTACTGCCTTGTCATGGTGAAGGAGCTTGCGTAGCTCAATGAAGCTATGAGCTATGCTGTGCAGGGCCACTCAAGATGGATAGGTCATAGCAGAGAGTTCTGACAAAACGTGATCCACTGGAGAAGGAAATGGCAACCCACTCCAGTATCTTTGCCATGAAAACCCCATGGACAGTACAAAAAGGAAAAAAAGATATGACGCCGGAAGATGAGCCCCTCAGGTCGGAAGGTGTCCAATATGCTACTGGGGAAGAGCGGAGGGCTAGTACTAGTAGTACCAGAAAGAATGAAGCGACTGGGCCAAAGCCGAAAGGACACTCAGCCGTGGATGTATCTGGTGGTGAAAGGAAAGTCCGATGACAGAGAACGAGGTAGCTGGATGGAGTCACTGAAGCAGTCAGCGTGAGCTTAAATGGACTCCAGAGGATGGTAGAGGATAGGAAGGCCTGGAGGAACGTTGTCCATGGGGTCGCAATGGGTCAAACACAACTTCGCAACTAACAACAACATACTGCTGGCTCATGTTTAAGTGATCATCTACTAGGACTCCAAGGTCCCTCACAGTTACTGTTTTTGAGGCAGGTCTCGCCTAATCTGTATCTTTGATTTTTCCTGCCCAGATGCAAAACCTTGCTGTTCCCCACTTTACAATCCATGTTGTTGGATAGGGCCCATTGTTCAAGTCTGTCAAGATCTTTTTCCACCCTGAGCTTGTCTTCTGCTGTGTTGGCTATTCCTGCCAGCTTAGTGTCATCTGCAAATTTGGCGAGCTCCACTTGTATTTGTCATTTATGTTCAGGATTAAGGCTCTCCCACTGGGAGGAACTCCTAGCAACTAGGTGCTCCTGTGCCAAACAACAGGAGAGACGCTACCTTGCTGGGCTCATTGTTGCTCCTGGATTTTAACGTATTTCTGCAAAGCATCTTCCCAATCCACAGCCTCTCTTCCACTCAAGCCCTTTGGACTTGCATAGGAACCTGAAGAGAAATTAATGGCTGCCAGAGCATGTTTGCTCTCTGAGGACAATGGAGGTGGCCAAACAGTCATGAAGGGAAGGGCAGACCGGTCTAAATAAACACATACATGAATGACAGCTGGAAAGCGACAGTGTTGCCAGAAGACAGGCTGACATTTGGCCAGGCTCTTGCACAAAAGGAATGAAGGAAGCCTCCTTAGAGCAAGCAAGACAAGTCAATGCCGAGGATTCATGGAGAAAAAGGCAGCACTGAAGGAGGAAGCTGCCTCCATTTCTAGCACAAGTGACCAGCTTTGCCCCTGCAGCCGAGGGGACAAGGAACTGTGGGGGGGGGGGAGGAGGGGGGAAGCTCTGGACAAATGCCCCACAATGCTGAGGAGCCATGGACAAGCCGTAGCTGGTAGGGAGCTCCAGGAATTTAAAAAAAATGGTCTTGCAAATGCTCACAGTAAAGGAAAGCCAAATATTGGTTAGGGTGGCAAAGAAAGAGCAGAGCGACTCAGCTGCGCCTGGTTCAGCTCAGGCCCTCTTTCCGTGGGCAACCATGCCAGGGCCAAAGGCAGCCTTTCCTCTGCTGAAATGCAAGCCTCCAGGGCCACCTGAAGGGATTATTGCAATGCTCTCTACATGGGGCTCCCCTTGAGATGCACTCGGAGGCTTCAGTTGGTCCAGAATGCAGCTGCGCGGATGATAGAGGGAGCTCCACGTAGCTCCCATGTGACACCCCTCCTGCGCAGACTGCACTGGCTTCCTGTTGCCTTTCGGGTGCATTTCAAGGTTCTGGTTACCACCTTTAAAGCGCTCCATGGCTTGGGGCCTGGGTACTTACGGGACCGCCTGCTGCTACCTCATGCCTCCCACCGACCCGTACGCTCACACAGAGAGGGACTTCTCAGGGTGCCGTCCGCCAAACAATGTTGGCTGGCGGCCCCCAGGGGAAGATCCTTCTCTGTGGGGGCTCCTACCCTCTGGAACGAACTTCCCCCTGGTTTACGCCAAATATCGGACCTTCGGACCTTTCGCCGCGAACTGAAAACATATTTGTTTGTTCGCGCGGGGCTCTCTTAAATCGTCTAGATTTTAAATTTAAATTTTTTAAAGTTTTAAATTGGGGTTTTTTAGATTTTATATATTTTAAATTTCTTGGCCAAACTGTATAATAAGTTTTTTAATTTATTTTTAATTGTACATTGTTTATTTTTATTATGGCTGTACACCGCCCTGAGTCCTTCGGGAGAAGGGCGGTCTAGAAATCTAATAAAATAAAATAAATAATAAATAATCCTCGGCTGTAGCCGAGGCCCAACACTGTGCTGGCCTCTCAGAAATCCTGCAGGGCTGGGAAGTGCCAGTTGACAGGAGGGAAGTAATTACCAGAACAAATCAGAACAAATCTTGCCAAACTCATCTTGTTTCTTCATTACCTTGGACTGACAACAAGGGTGCTTAATCCCACCTCTTCTACTCTTTAGTATCTGGGTAAAGGCATGCTTATTGAACAGCGTGTACGAGACAGAACTGAGTGGAAGAGAAAAATATAATTCAAATTGTTGTTGATAAGTTAGGCAATTGGGCTGAAAATAACAGAGTGAAGTTTAACAAAGTTCATCATTTAGGAAAGGAAAAAACAAATGTTCAGGTTTAGGATGGGGGATGCCCGGCACTTGTGAAAAAGACTTTAGAAGAGAAATCTGACCCCAAGATGAACTTCAGCGCAACCATGCAATATTAAATTGTGATAGCAAAAGTATGGTTTTCATATCTGGGGAAGTTATCATCTTATTCATCTAGAAACTTTGTGTGGTCAGGTTTCACCTCAGGTTCAGCTCCGCGCAGCACCCAGCAGTTCCTCCTAGCAGGGAGCTTGTACCGCCTCCCTTGTAGTTTGCCCCACAGGCTCTGGTCCTGCCTTCTTTTGTGGAACAGCCCTGCACAAGTTGCTGGCCTCCCTCCCTCTTTGACAGACCCACCCCTCCGATCAGCCCCTCTCCTTTTCAGCAGACAGACAATAATAATAATAATAATAATAATAATAATAATAATAATAATAATAATAATAATAATAATAATAATAATAATAATAATAATAATAATAATAATAATAATAATTTAATTTGTATACCGCCCTTCTCCCGAAGGACTCAGGGCGGTGAACAGGCAGATAAAATAAAAACGATACATATCAATAAAAACAATATTTAAAAAACTTATTCCAATAGCCTACATTTAAAATACTATACAAAATATAAAATAAACCCCAATAAAATCCATATTTAAAACCCTATTAAGCCAGTCCTGCTCGAAAGAATAGATATGTTTTAAGCTCGCGAAAGGTCCGGAGGTCTGGAAGTTGTCGAAGTCCTGGGGGAAGCTCATTCCAGAGGGTAGGTGCCCCCACAGAGAAGGCTCTCCCCCTGGGGGTCGCCAGCCTGCACTGTTTGGCTGGCGGCACCCTGCGGAGGCCCTCTATGAGAGCGCATCGCCGGTGGGAGGCATATGGTAACAGAAGGCGGTCCCAAGATATCCCGGTCCTATGCCATGGAGCGCTTTAAAGGTGGTAACCAACACCTTGAAGTGCACTCGAAAACCACAGGTAGCCAGTGCAGCCTGCGCAGGATTGGTGTTATATGGGAGCCACGAGTGGCTCCTCTATCACCCGCTGCTGCATTCTGAACTAACTGAAGTCTCCGGTGCACCTCAAGGGAGCCCCATGTAGAGAGCGTTACAGTAGTCCAGGCGAGAAGTGACGAGGGCGTGAGTGACCGTGCATAAGGCATCCCGGTCTAGAAAGGCGCAACTGGCGGACCAGGCGAACCTGGTAAAAGCTCTCCTGGAGACGGTCGCCAAGTGATCTTCAAAAGACAACCGTCCATCCAGGAGAACCCCCAAATTGCGCACCCTCTCCATTGGGGCCAATGATTCGCCCCCAACAGTCAGCCGCGGTTGCAGCTGACTGTACCGGGATGCCGGCATCCACAGCCACTCAGTCTTGGAGGGGTTGAGCTTGAGCCTGTTTCTCCCCATCCAGACCCGTACAGCCTCCACACACCGAGACAACACTTCAACAGCTACATTGGGGTGGTCAGGGGTGGAAATGTACAGCTGGGTATCATCCGCGTACAGTTGATAACTCACCCCAAAACCACTGATGACCTCGCCCAGCGGCTTCATGTAGATGTTGAACAGGAGAGGCGAGAGAACCGACCCCTGTGGCACCCCACAAAGGAGGTGTCTCGAGGTCGACCTCTGCCCCCCTGCCAACACCGTCTGCGATCGGTCGGAGAGATAGGATGAGAACCACCGAAACACGGTGCCTCCCACACCCAATCCCTCCAACCGCCGCAGCAGGATACCATGGTCGATGGTATCAAAAGCCGCTGAGAGATCAAGGAGAACCAGGGCAGAGGAATAACCTCTATCCCGGGCCCTCCAGAGGTCATCCACCAATGCGACCAAAGAGAAAGGCAGGAAGGCCAATGCTCACCTTGGTGCAGGATGGTAACCAAAACCAAAACCAAAGCAAGCGAGATGTATTCTGTCATCTACGAGGGCAGGAAAAATTGAAACACGAACGGAAGTTACATGAACGCAGGTGTTGGTTCAAGAGGAGGAAACATGTCTGACTGGAAGGAGCATCGACCGTGCAACCAATTCCCTTCAGCAGGCAGTTGGGCAGCAATCTGCAAAGGGCCCAATCCACCACTCCTCTACCTCCGTGGCAGCCAGCCAAGAAGAAGGCCAATGTTAGGCTGGTGGTGCCGCTCTGGCCCTGCCCCACCTGGGAGCTCTGCTCACATTTGATCCAGTGTCCTCTCCGAGAAGTAACTTTAGGCATCTGTAACTAGTAAGAGTAACTCTTACTTTTTTTAATATATGATTGTTTTATTTAATTTTATTTACTAAAACACATCGCTGACCCCATTTCCAAGAAGAGTCAGGAGGGTAAAGGACCAATAAACTGTGTCTCATGGAGCAGAACAAAGGCTAACCAATGCCAGGACTTCATGCTGCCCGAGTGACAGGAGTAGCGGGGGCTCTTCATCTGTTTGGGTCAGACTTGCTTCCAGGTCCCCTTAATCTCGCATAGTGGGAGACCCCAGTGCACCCCTCTTGAACTGTTCAAACTGTTCATGAAGGTCTCTCGGATCTTTCCCCTAAGACCATCCACTCATCTGCACTTCTAAGCAGCTTGCAACAACAGCAACATCCATGAAAAACAATAACAATTAATTAAGCAACAAAAATTCTTGCTACTCTTGGGAGATGGTATGACTGCAATGTCCTCTGAAACAAAAGCCAAGAAGGGGACAACTCACCACTGTCAATTTGCCCCGATCAGCTCACCACAGGACATTCTCTGTGGGATAATTCAACCATTTTATTTAATTATTTAAAATAATTTTAAAATAATTTTAATTTTTCTCGTTCACATTTCATTTTATCCCTCCTTTTGCATCCTCTCTTTAACGATTCTATTCCACCATTTCTTTGATACTAGTATAACTCTTGTCCCGTGGTGAATTTGGCCATTGCAAATTGTCCCCTGGTGAGCTAGCCGTGGCAAGTTGTCCAAGATGCAACGGAAGTGTCTTAGCCATCTTTTTGGACAGTTATAGGAGAGGGAATCCTTTGGACTCCGAGGGTGTATTGCTCCTGGGAATGGGGGAATCTGATTCCCTGCTCCTGCATTTCCTGGCTGCTAAACCAGGTGTCAAACCTGGAAACAACTTTTGGCCATGGTTACTTTTGCTTTGTTTCTCAGTTGCCACTCTTGTGAGGGAGGGGGGGGGAGTCAGAAGGTGCCTTAACCTGCTAGATAAAACATTGGACAGCCTCCATGTGAGAACCAAGGTCATGGCGAACATCTGCTGAGAACGAGGGGGAAACTGCTGATGTGACCTAGGACACCCGAGGGGGGGGGTTTGGGAAGTGCCTATTCTTTTAACTACCCTAAAGTGCAGGGATTACTTAGAGCTGGCTTCACCTTTCTACGTGCCCATGTGATGTACTCGATAAAAGGTCTTTTGAGCCTGACTGAAGCCTCAGAGTCTTGATTCAATTGGATTCATTACTTGGAACATGACACTGCACCCAACTGGAAGAAATGCCCCACGTCACAAGTGCCTGATTCCGCTTGCCTAGAAATCAAACACCCTTCTCGAGCCTCACAAGGAGCTGGCTACCAGTTCCATGAACTTCAACAGCTGCAATGCCTGAAGCAAACTTTCAGAAGTTCTCCTCATCCTTGGAAAGAAGCTTCTCTGAACCAGAAATCCTCCCAGCTCTTGTAGGTCCTTAGGGCCTTGTTGGCCAGAAGACCTGCTTGAAGTGGAGACAGACTTTCCTACCAGAACTTGGGCTATCTTTAGTCACACCAACAGCTCTCCCTACCTGGGCTGGCCCCCTTGGGCCCCTCCCGCTAAGGCCAGGGATTCCCTTGCTCTATTCCTGTCCAACTTGGTGAGATAAAGAGCATGGCTTTCAGTGCCAAAGATCTTCCCTGACTTTGCAAGTGCTTGACTACTGGCGTAAGCCATAAATATGACAACTGAAGGAGAAGAGCAACCCAGCACAGGGCAAAAATCAAACATCCTATAGGACTAAAAAAGGGCTAAAAAAATGATGGTCATATTAATTCTCCGGCTTAGAAGATTGAACAATAAATGCTTTTATTAATAAAATATAAATTATTCTTTTTCTGACTCAACGGATTAGAAAATCAGAAAGAAAAAAGGAGGAAAGGCTAGGTCCCAGGACAAGATGGGCTTGGATACCAAAGGTCAGCCTCCTCCATCCAAACATTGCCCCATGGGACCATAAGAAGATATGTGAAGACTCCCCTTTTCTCCCTGCTTTAGCGCTGAATATGAAGAAGGAATGCTCAGTCATCAGAAAGGGGGCGGACTTTTCTGGATCAATGGAGACGCAAGGACTGTGGCTCATGGGAGGGGTTGCACCTGCCCACACTTCTGATGGTTAGGAAGGTGCCAAAGTGAACGGAGAGAAGCACAAGGTGGATGACATAGCTAAAGCCACAACGTGTTCATTTGAAAATGTGATCGTTCTGAAATCAGCCATAGGAACAGTAGCAGAGAAAAGATTGTGCACAATCCAAAGGAGAATTAAGAAATTCTTAATTCTGCTGTACAAAATAATGGAGACAACCACGCAGGCCCAGCTTTGTATTTGCTGGTTGTCCCAGGCAACAGGAAATTCCGCCCAGGCTGTCAGGAAGGGAGAAATCATGGGATTTGCCCTTCCCCCACTCTGCTCTCCAGATGGGGAGGAAGCTCATGGGGGTCTGGGAGTCTGGCTGAATCCCACCAGGGCCAGAAGGAAGAGGAAGGCCCTCCTTGTCCTCCAGCCCATCCCCCCTCCCAGCTCCAGGCTGGCTGTACAGGAGCAGAACCTTATTTTCACGCCCAGGCCAGAAATGAAAGTCCCTGCAGGGCAGGAAACCACAAAGAGAACTCTGGTACAAAAAGATTTGTGAAACAGTAAATCAGTTTAAAAATTAAAGGAATGTGAGGTGTTAAACTTAAATACTAATTTTGTTACTTTGATTATTTGTTATTTTAACTTGCATTAACCTTCATCCTGTTCCTGGATTAAAAATAAGGAGCATGATGGAAGCTTCAGCCATCCTCACATACGCACCACCTCCCTTGAGCATCCTATTCACATGGGGGGAGGGCAGAAGGGGGGTTGCTGCTGTGGGGCAAAGAGGAGCCTCTGGGCTTCAGGATCTCCTCTCTGAACCAGCAGAGGCTGCCGCAAAGGTGAAAAACAGATTGGGATTTCAGGGTGCAAACCTCGTCCTTTTGGACCTGAAACCTGAGGCTGGACACAAGTTTGTGAGGCAGGGGGCACATCTGGTCAGTTCTCCCTGCCACAGACATCCACGCTGTGAACCATGGCTAATTGCAAACCCAGTTAATAAGATTTAATGGACTCTGTTTGGTTTTGGGTTAGCCAACGGGATGTGCAAACTATACCTTACGGTTTAGTGTGTTGTATGAAAAAGGTATTGTGGCTTATTCAAATCACCAAACCCATGGTCTAGTCTAGTGTAATGTGTGAATGCAGCTCTTTAGGGAAAGGGCAAGTCTGTTGGCTGGAGGTTCCCCCTTGTTCAAGCTTCATGTTCTTCACCTGGGGAGGGGCACTGACCCAAGGACCACATGCATTCCCTTCGTCTGGGCGCCTGTACCAATTTGATTAATCAATAAATAATCATTCATTCCATGCCACAAGCCACAAACTACCCTTCTAAGTATTTGCTCATTTTAAAACGTATGTGTCCCTTTTCCCATCTTCACCAAGGGATACAAATTCATTTCTTAGTTTTTCTCTATTTATGGTGAATCGTTTGTAATATTTTCCCTATCAAGCACAAATTCTGTAGTCTTAAGACACATTAATTTTCAGATCTGCATTCTGCTTAATACCATATTCTGCTTAATACCATACAAGCACCCAAGTCACATTTTTGTATCTCACAATCCCTGCCAGGCATAAATCTGCCCTGCCCGAATGTTCATTTTGCCTCTTGGAACCTTTGAATCGGAATTCTGCCTAATACTTTTCCATCAACGTTTGACACATGATAACTTTCTATTTGTGCAATGTCACATTTACAGCATTCTCCCAATGATACAGATGCAGCCTTCATACACAGTCTAAGCAAGGCACACGTTATTCCACCAGCCAGCCAGCCATCCAAACAGCCACACATACACACGCTTTTTTGCAGGTGCACCGTCTACAAGAGTGGTCACCAACCAGTGGTCCGTGGACCACTGGTGGTCAGTGAGAAAATTTTGGTGGTGCGTAGAAAAAGTATTTGCATTTTTAATATTGCACTAAATACTATTTATCTTTTTAAAAAAATCATATTAGTGGTCCGCTGGATTTAAAATTATGAATTTGGTGGTCCCTGAGGTCCGAAAGGTTGGTGACTTCTGATCTACGACATCTTCAGGTCCAAAACGTTCCATACGGTCTGTTGGTCACAGCAGCCTCTTCTTGGTGTTTCTTCCCTGGGGGGCGAGCATGGCTTTCGACCCTATTCTGGGCCACATCGCCATTATGGCCCTCCCATCTTGGAAGTCTTATTGCCAGCCCCTCGCCCATCGTTTGCCGGGCAGCCTCTTCTCCCCGGCACAAAAGGGAAGCGCAGCAACGAGACGCCGCCAGATCCCAAGGGGCCGTCGGGGGATAGCGGCCGGGAGGCCTCCGAGGCTGGACCAGGCGCGCGGGGGCTACGGGAAGGCGGCTCCGTCCGCTCAGCTTGGCGTCCCTCGCAAGCGCCGACGCCCAGCCGCCCGGAGCCCGCCGCTCAGTCCCGCCAGGCTTTCGCGATCCGCCCCGGACCTCGCCTCCCGCCGGCCCAAAACCCACCAGGGGCGCGGCGCCCCTTCCCGCAGCCCGAGCCACGGCGCCGCCTGCCAAGCCCCCACCTCCCGCCGGCCCTCCTGCGCCGGCTGCAGCTGCAGCTGCGGCGCGCGAGCCGTGCGGGCAGCGGAGAAAGGCAGGCGGCGAGCTCCGCCTGGCCGGCATCTCTCCCGCGAAGGCAGCACCCGGTCCCACCGCCCCCGCTCGCCCCGCTTACCGGAGAGCCGCCGCCGCCGCCGCCGCCGCCGCGCAGCCAGCCGAGAGCGAGGAGGAGGAGGAGGAGGAGGCGGCGGCGAGGAGCTGCCGTCCGCCGGGGAAGGGCGCGGCGCGAGCCCGGATGGAGGAGCGGGCGCCGGGCGGGGGTCTTCCGCTTCCTGCATCGGGGGTCAGCGGGCGGGGGCCGGGCTGCTCCGAGGGAAGCGACGCCTCGCCGCCCCGCGGCTCCCAGCCCAGCCCAGCGCCCCGTCCGAGGTCCTCCGTCCAAGCTGCGCAGCGAGGGAAGCGCGACCCCGCCGTCTCCAGCCCCGCCCCGCAGCCCGGCGGACTTGGCGCGCGGCCCCCGGGGGGCTCCGAGTCCCGAGAGCGCGGCTCCCCCAGAAGGCGGCTTAGCGTGGCGGGCGGGCGAGCCTGGCCGGGGAAGCCCCCGCCTCGTCCGCCCCTTCTGCCGGGCCGGGGGCGCCTCCCCTCCGCCTTGGCTGGAGGCTGCGGGGCGGCGCCGCTGCCAGATGCGTCCCGCAGCCGCTGCGCAGGGAGGGCAGCCGGACAGGCGTCAGTCTGCAGTGGGGGAAGCCGCGGGAAGGAGGCCGTTCAGTCCCGCGGCTGTTTCCCTTTATTTTCAACTCTTTTTACTTCCCTTTTACAATAGTCGATATATTTCTTCTAAATGACACCTTACCTAAAATTTCTACAACTATTTTAATTTCTTTTCTGCTACTCATTTTTCTTTTAACCATTTGCTTTTCAGTCTCTCCAAAATCCCATTCCTTAGTATTTTTCTCCCGTTCTCTTATCTTTTTCTCTTTCTTATTTCTTCCTTTCCATTGTCTCCTTTCTCTAATTTTTACTCTTTTGGTTTCCCCCCTCAAATCTTTCACCATTTCTTCCTCTTCTCTATGGGCCATCACTGCCAATCCCAGTGTAGTTATCTATTTTTTTTACTCTTTTAATTTTCCCCCTCCATCTTTTCCCTCCTTTTTTCTTTTTTTTAAATATCCTTCCCCCTCTCCATTTCTATTCCATCACTGCCATTCCAGTGTAATTATCTATGTTTTTATCTTCAATTATTTCCTTTTCAGCAGTTTATTCTTGTTCCTCTTGTCTCTTCCTCATAATTTCTTCATCTTTTTCTTTTTTTTACTTTTTAACCACATCTCTGATTCCTTGTTTACCTTAAACGATTCTCTCACCATTTGAAGCATCTCCCTTAATTCCTCGTACTCATCCTCCCAGCTCTCCATATTCTCAAGTTTAAGGAGAAAGGATTTTTAAATTTATTATTTTAACTTATACATAGTTCAAATTCAAGTCCAAATATTGTCTCTTTTTTTTCCTTTTCAGTTCAGGTGTTTCTTTATTATTTATTTATTTATTTAGATTTTTATACCGCCCTTCTCCCGAAGGACTCAGGGCGGTTTACAGCCAGATAAAACAGAACAACATAATAAATACAAGATAAAATAATATTTAAAAAACTTATTCAATTTGGCCCAGATTAAAATATATTTAAAACAATAAAACCCACTAAAGATTAAAAACCAAATAAAATCTAAAATTCTATGCCAGTCCTGCGCGAATAAATAAATGTCTTCAGCTCGCGGCAAAAGGTTCAAAGGTCAGGAAGTTGGGGGAGTCCTGTGGGAAGTTCATTCCAGAGGGTGGGAGCCCCCACAGAGAAGACCCTTCCCCTGGGGGTTGCCAGCTGACATTGCTTGGCGGACGGCACCCTGAGGAGTCCCTCTCTGTGAGAGCACACGGGTCGGTGGGAGGCAATCGGTAGCAGTAGGCGGTCCCAGCCGTAAGCCATGGAGCGCTTTAAAGGTAGTAACCAGCACCTTGAAGTGCACCCGAAAGACCACAGGTAGCCAGTGCAGCCTGCACAGGAGTGGTGTCACATGGGAGCTAAGAGCGGCTCCCTCTATCACCTGCGCAGTTGCATTCTGAACCAACTGGAGCCTCCGGGTGCTCTTCAAGGGGAGCCCCATGTAGAGAGCATTGCAGTAATCCAAGCAAGAGATAACAAGAGCATGAGTGACTGTGCATAGGGCATCCCGGTCAAGGAAGGGGCGCAACTGGCGAATCAGGCGGACCTGATAAAAAGCTTTCCTGGAGACGGTCGTCAGGTGATCTTCAAAAGACAACCACCGGTCCAGGAGAACGCCCAAGTTGCGCACCCTCTCCATCGGGGCCAATGACTCACCCCCAACAGTCAGCCGCGGCTGCAGCTGGCTGTACCGGGGTGCCGGCATCCACAGCCACTCCGTCTTGGAGGGGTTGAGCTTGAGCCTGTTTCTCCCCATCCAGACCCGTATGGCTTCCAGACACCGGGACAGTACTTCGATAGCTTCGTTGGGGTGGCCTGTGGTGGAAAAGTACAGCTGAGTATCATCAGCGTACAATTGGTACCTCACCCCAAAGCCATTGATGATCTCACCCAGCGGCTTCATATAGATGTTGAACAGGAGAAGCGAGAGAATCGACCCCTGCGGCACCCCACAAGTGAGGCGCCTCGGGGTCGACCTCTGCCCCCCTGCCAACACTGTCTGCAACCGGTCAGAGAGGTAGGAGGAGAACCACCGATAAACGGTGCCTCCCACTCCCAAACTCCCCAGCCGGTGCAGCAGGATACCATGGTCAAACTTTAAGTGGTTCCAATTCAAATCTTTAATCTTCCCAGTCCTTTTTAGATGTTCTGATAGAATAGAATAGAATAGAATAGAATAGAATAAACAGATGTAATATTTATTTATTTATTTATTTTTATTTATTTAAAAAGATAAATAGAATAAAAAGATGCAGCTGTTTAAACAATCACTCCTCCAGCTTTTCACATGAAAGCCTAAACAATGCAATGTTGTTGTTTTTTCTCTCTCCTCCAGCCGATGTTTCTCACAAATCCCCGGCAAGTGTCGCTTGTTAATCCACAAAAATAGTTACTCCGTCTTCCTCGATTAAGTCCTTTTGTTAGTAAAAGATGCTTTCCCTCAATTTTCTTTTCCTTTTAGTATTTTTCTTCCAAATCCAATTTTAAATCCAGATGGAAAGTTACTTCTTTTAGGGCTTTAGTCTTAGGAGTTCCTTTTATTTTTTGTTTCCCTTCACTTTGAATTTCCGCCTGCCAATTAGCCGCTAATTTCAAGTTAGAAAGTCTTTTCAGCTTTAATTTTTTTCTTCTTCTTACCTGTGAGTTGGCCAATCACTCACCGGGTAACAATAGTCCCTTCAAATCACCGCTCTTGCTCAATTCTTTTGTGTGGCGGCCCGGACTTTGACAGCTCCTAATGGCCGCCTTTCCTCACTGGCAAAATCTATTTGCAACCTGCACAACTGCTGAAGACCACTATAGAGTTTTCCTACTTGAAATCAATAAAGTCATTAAACTATATGTACCACAAATGACCACCATGACCAGGAAAAGCAAACTACCCATATCAATAAAAAAGCTTCAATCAAAAAAAATATCCCTCTGGAAAAGAAACAAAAAAGGCTGTGTAGCAAATTTCAAAATCCGCTACAAAAATATATGCAACCAAATAAAAACTGAATGCACAAATTACCACACCAAGCAAGAAGAGGACCTTTTGCGCACAAATTCCAATCGTGCCTTTTATAATTTTGTGAACAATAAACTTAAAGACTCAAGTCCATCCCACCACTAAAAGATTCTAACAACAAAGAATGCAATGACGAAACAGTTAAAGCTAACCTCTTCAATAGTTTCTTTGGCTCAGTTTTTGTTAACAGCAATAACACATATCCAACATTCCATAAACGCACTAGCATTGAATATGATGACTTAACCCATATAGATTTCACAGAAGAAAACGTTGAAAAAGCTCTTCATAACTTGAAACCATCGCTATCAATTGGACCTGATGGACTATGCGCATACTTCTTAAAAACTTTCCACTAATATAGCAGAACCCTAAGCATAATCTTTGACAAAGCTTTTCACAACCAGTTCCCTTCCCAAACTTTAGTCACTAGCCACAGTCATCCCTATCTTCAAAAAAGGAGACCCCAGCTTAGTTGAAAATTACAGACCGATCTCTCTGTGCTGCGTCAACTGCAAAGTCATGGAATCAATCATCAACCAATCCATTACCTCACACTTAGAAACTAACAACCTACTCTCCAATAAACAATTTGGTTTCAGGAAAAAATTATCATGCAACTTACAACTTCTTCACTGTAAAACATATGGACTACAAATCTTGATCAAGGCAAAACAATAGATGCAATCTACATAGACTTCTGCAAAGCTTTTGACTCAGTAGTACACGATAAACTTCTCCTAAAACTAAAATCCTATGGCATTTCAGGACCCCTTCACAAATGGATATCTGCATTTCTGTCCAACAGACAACAAGTGGTCAAAATTGGCAATGCTCTATCAAATCCTGTTCCTGTCAAGAGTGGCGTTCCTCAAGGCAGCGCCCCTGGACCAACACTCTTCATACTATACATTAATGATCTTTGTGACCATATCGCAAGTAATTGTGTTCTCTTTGCTGACGATGTCAAACTATTTAACACCACAGACAATGCATCTATCATCCAAAAAGACCTTGATCATCTAACCACTTGGTCTAAAACTTGGCAACTCCAGATCTCAACCAGCAAATGCTCAGTCTTACATATTGGAAAAAAGAACCCAAACACTAAGTACATACTTGATGGACATTACCTTACAGATGACCCCCACCCCGTTAAAGACCTTGGAGTTTTCATGTCAAATGATCTAAGTGCCAAAGCCCACTGTAACTACATAGCAAAAAAGGCTCTAAGAGTTGTAAACCTAATCCTGTGTAGCTTCTTTTCCAAAAACACTACACTACTAACCAGAGCATATAAAACATTTGCTAGACCAATTCTAGAATACAGCTCGCCTGTTTGGAACCCTCACCACATCTCTGACATCAATACAATTGAGCGAGTCCAGAAATATTTTACAAGAAGAGTTCTCCATTCCTCTGAAAACAACAAAATACCTTATCCCACCAGACTTGAAATCCTAGGCTTAGAAAACTTGGAACTCCATCGCCTTCGACAAGACCTAAGTTTAACTCATAGAATCATCTATTGTAATGTCCTTCCTGTTAAAGACTACTTCAGCTTTAATTGCAATAATACAAGAGCAACCAATAGATTTAAACTTAATGTTAACCGCTTTAATCTAGATTGCAGAAAATATGACTTCTGTAACAGAATCATCAGTGCTTGGAATACTTTACCTGACTCTGTGGTCTCTTCCCATAATCCTAAAAGCTTTAACCAAAAACTTTCTACTATTGACCTCACCCCATTCCTAAGAGGACCATAAGGGGCGTGCATAAGCGCACAAACGTGCCTACCGTTCCTGTCCTATTGTTTTTTTCTTTTTTTCTTTTTTTCTTCCTATATATATATAGATGCTTATACCTCCCCTAATATTTACTCATATATATGCTTATATACCAGATAATCCTTTTTATATGATGTTGTGACAAAATAAATAAATAAAAATAAATAAATAAAGGCTAATGCCGGCGCTGCAGGGAATTTGCAATTTCCCTTTTGGCCGTTCGGCGTTTTCCCCCCAGAGCTCCGGGCACGCCTCTCTCCCCGCGGCTGTTTCCCGGGGATGCCTCTCTGCTGGAGGCGGCCAGGCCGAGTTGGTCTTTGGGGCTCCCCCGGCGCCTCCCGCGGGGAAGCCGAGTTCACACTTTGCGGACAAACTCCCAGCTCCGTTAAAGCCCGGGGCGGCTCGGTCGCCTCTAGCACTGGGGCCGGGCTGCGGCCAGAACCACCCTGCATGCACGCCGGCCCGACGGTGCCTCATCCGGGGTTTCCCCTCGGGCAGGCTGGGCGGAGCGACCCTGGGGACGCAGCGCCCGATGCAGCCGGGCCAGGCTGGGGAAACGAGGCACGAGCCGCCGGACGGGCGTTTTTCCACCCGTCCATCCGACTCTCCGCGTTGCTCTTGGGAGGGAGGCGAGAGGCGGCCAGTGCTTTGGAGCTGCGCCTCGCCCCCCCCCCGTCGCCTCCTCGTCCGGCCACAGGGGGCGCTGGTCAGGGAGGCGCTCCGCGGCGGGAATCCCGGGGGGGCGGGGGGGCGGAGTCACGCGTGCCCGCCCCTTCCAGCGGACTGCATTTCCCGGCCTGCCCAGCGCCTTAAAGGGCCAGCGCGAGGCCGGGCGCCGCTCCCCGGGGGGGAGGGAGGGAGGATGGCCGCAGACTGGACGGCGGTGGTGCTGACCTGCCAGCACAGGGACAGCGCCTTCGCCTTCCAGAGAGGTGAGAGGGGAGGAGACGAGGCCCCCGGCCCGGAGGGGCTGCTGGCTCCCCGGCTCCCCCGAATCTGGTCTGCCCGCAGCCCCGCCCAGAGCTCAGCGCGGTTCGGGAGCCCCTCTGGGCACGGAGGCCGTTCGGGAGGAGGTGCCGGGGGTGGGGTGGGGGGAAAGGCGCAAGGAGAAGCAGCCCTTCTCTCCGGGACCTGCTGGAAGGAGGAGCCCGAGAGCCAGCTGACCATCGTTTAGTGTAGGTGTGTCCAAACTTGGTTAAGACTTTTGGATCAACTCCCAGAGTTCCTCAGCCAGCTTTGCTGGCTGAGGGACTCTGGGAGTTGAAGTCCAAAAGTCTTAAAGGGACCAAGTTTGGACACCCCTGGCCTAGTGGCTGCCTGCTGTTAAAGGGGAGGGGCGGGTCTGGCCCTGGGGCTGCTATGTCTGGGGCTCTGGCTGGTGGGTGAGGAAGGGGCTGCTTGGTCTGGTCCAGCCTGGCTGCCCTGCGTCCCGAGCGGCTCCTTATTCCGCTCTCTCCTCTCTTGGGTGGCCTTCCAGAGCTGGAGATCCGCAGAGACCGAGGCTCCCTGGGCCGGGAGACCACCCTGCTCACTGTGGAAGACCCCAACGCCCAGGTGGGCAGTGGAGGGGCTACCCTCAATGCTCTCTTGGTGGCGGCAGAACACCTGAGTGCTCAGGCAGGTTACACGGTGAGCACCTTGGCGTCTCCTCCCTTACCCGCAGCTCGCCTGCCCTCTTAGTCGGCTGGGCCCCCAACAGGTCAGCAAAACCTGTTGGGCTTGGGATCCGTTTTCACGGGAGACGCCCCCTCCCCGCCATCCCTGGACCTCAGTTTGGGATGGGAGCTGCCTCTGGCCCAGGTCCATCCGGGGTCTCTCCTATCTGCTGCTCCAGGTGGTCACTGCTGACGTCTTGCAAGAGGCCAGGATACTTGTCTTGCACATGGTGAGCAGAGAATCTCTGTCTGCTTTGCTGGGTTTTCTTTTGTGGGACTTCCTGCCTCTGGGAAGAGGCAGAGTTCCTGGTTCCCACTAGAGAATGGGGCAGCATGCACTTGCTTCCAGGTGTGTGTGTGTGGGGGGCAGCATATCCTGTCAGGCCAAAGCAGCCCCCCCACTCCCAAACATATTGGAGAATCGGAAGCAGGTCAGTTTAGAAAAAGGAGCAAAGGCTCAGTTAGAGATCATAGCAAAAGGGTAGCTGTGAAGGCCAAGACTGACATGGACCCCCCCCGCCCCCCCCGAGGCTGTTGGCCCTGCCTGGCCCAGCTGCTGCTGCTGCTGCTCCTCAAGGGCTGACCTGCTGTTGGGTAGACCTGCAGCTCCCAGCAACTTTGTCCCTGTAGCCAAGGACGGGGACACACACACACACACACCCCGGTGTGTAGGGCTAGGGGCTGACTGAGCCTTTGGGTTCCTAGGCTTGCTCCCTCCTAGTGGGGACATCCAGTGACATGTTCCCCTCCCTCCAGGGCCGGGACTTTCTGTTTGATGACTGCAGCCGTGCAACATTCCTCTCCTTTTCCTGATAAAAACAGGGGCGTGCTGAAGTTGGAAGGTGGAATTGGTGGTCATAAATCCAGGAAAATTCGCTCTTAAGAGCAAACCCCCTGTCAGACCTGCCACTCTTCCACAATTCTGATAATCTCTTTCACCCAGAGATTATGCTAAGCTCAGTGAACAGTGATTTTCTGTTTCACTGACTTTTACAATCTTCTAACACGGAGTGCTCTGTTTGAGCACCCAGCAGGAGGGTGACGTCACTGGAGCCTGAACCGGCCGATAGCTACTGGAGAAATAGTGGAGGCAATTAAACAATTAAAAATGGGGAAAACCCCTGGTACAGATGGTCTTACAGCAACTTATTATAAAAAAACACAGGATGAAATATTAGGCCCACTTAAAGAATTATTTAATCAGATACAATTAGTATTGTTTATACCCCCTTCATGGAAAACATCTTTTATTTCACTGATACCGAAAGAGGAGCAAGACTGCTCTAAACCTGGTAACTATAGGCCGATTTCACTTTTAAATAATGATTATAAGATTTTTGTAAAAATAATAGCAAATAGATTAATGTTAGTTTTACAACAAAGAATTCATACTGATCAATCTGGTTTTATAAAAGGGAGGCAGATGAGGAATAATGTTAGACAGATTATTAATATATTGGAATATTTGGAAAAGAAGAATACTTCAGCGGCACTTATTTTTTTGGATGCAGAGAAAGCCTTTGATCGATTGCATTGGGATTTTTTATTTAAATTAATGAAGAAAATGCAATTTGGAGACTGTTTTATTAGAATAATTAAAGCGATTTATGGAGAGCAAACAGCACAGATTATAGTAAATGGTAGTTTGACAGAAGTTATTAAGATTGCGAAAGGAACAAGACAGGGATGTCCCTTATCACCATTATTGTTTGTTTTGACTCTGGAACCATTATTAGATAAAATACGAGAATTAATGAAAATAGAGGGAATTAAGATTAGACAATATGAGTACAAAGTTAGAGCTTTTGCAGATGATGTAGTGGTTACGTTAATGAATCCTATAAATTCAAGTAGATTTTTGTTGGAAGTAATTGATAAATATGGAAAGGTATCAGGATTTAAAATAAATCAGAAAAAAACAAAAGTGATAATTAAAAATATGTCTATACAACAGAAACAAAAACTAGAGGAAATGACAGGATTTGAGGTAGTAAAAAAGGTTAAATATTTAGGGGTCTATATTAGCTCATCGAACAAGAAACTTTATAAGAATAATTATGACTTGCTATGGCAAAAGTTCAGAATGATATGAATGGCTGGAAGAAATTGCAGTTATCCCTATTGGGAAGGATTGCTATTAAAATGAATGTGTTACCTAGATTTTTGTTTCTGTTCCAGATGATACCTATAATTAAAAGGATAAAAATTTGGAAGACTGGCAGAGTGGGATTAATAAATTTATATGGCAGGGTAAAAAGGCGAGGGTTAAAATGAAAATAATACAGGATTCACGGAAAAGAGGTGGTTTAAGAATGCCTAATTTTAAACTATATTATGAAGCAGTAACCCTCTCAGTAATAAGTGACTGGTTTAACTTAACAGAGGAAAGAATTTTGAATATAGAAGGTTATGACTTGTTATATGGATGGCATGCATTTATTTTATGGAAAAAAGTGGATAGGGCTTTTAAGAATCATGTGTTGAGAAGTGCTCTTTATGGTCTGGAATAAATATTCCTATAAATTAGATTATAAGATTCCTATATGGGCGAGCCCTAGACATGCAATAGAGAATATAAATATAGAACAGAAACAGGAAATGATTACATATAAAGAACTTTTGTATGCTGAAGGAGGTAGATTGCAATTAAAATCATTACAGGTATTAAATGAAGAAGGGAGGAATTATACTTGGTTTCAATATGGGCAAATAAGTGCTAGATGGAAAGAAGATCAAAAATTGGTATAATGCAAAGGAGGAAAATTTAATAAAGCAAATTAGAAATCAGACCCAGGAGCATATAAAGAGATTGTATAATGTGTTGCTTGAAATAGATTCGGAAAAGGATTTGGTAAAGGATTGTATGATAAAATGGGCACAGAATATTCAGGAACCAATAATGTTGGAAACATGGGAGAAAATTTGGGTTAGAAATGTTAAGTTTACACAAGCACAGAATTTAAGGAAAATTTTATAAGATGTTTTATAGATGGCATTTAGATCCCAAAAATTATCATGTATGTATCCTAATATCCAAGCGAAATGTTGGAGGTGTGATTGTGATGATGCTACATATTTTCATATTTGGTGGACTTGCAAGAAAATTAAGGTCTTTTGGATAAGAATTTGGTGGATTATTCAAAATGTACTGAAGAAGAAGATAAAGTTCCTGCCACAATTTTTCCTTTTGGGAATTATAATGGATTGTACAGGGATTGAGACTAAATTGATTTTGAACTTAATAACAGCAGCAAGACTGTTGATTGGACAATACTGGAAGAAAGAAGAGATACCTACAATAGAAGAATGGATATTGAAAGTTATTAATTTGGCTGAGATGGCTAAAATCTCAGCTTTTAAAAGACAATACGCAGGAAAGATATTTAATTGAATGGAAAAATGGATTGATTATCTACAAAACAGATATCAGATTAAGAAATATCAGATTGCCTTTGAATAATTAGAAAGTTATTTTATGTAATGGGGAGGGGGTTGGGAGACGAAAAGCTTTGGATGTGGTTATTTGGATTGGACTTTACCTTGTGATTGACCCGGGAAGCCGGGGGTGGGGGAGGGAGGGGGATGTTTTGTTGTTTTTTTTTTTTTTTTTTTTGGGAGGGAGGGGGAAAAAAGGGGGAAAATGTTTTTGTTTTTTTTAAAACTCTTTCAATAAAAAAAAAAAAAAAAAAAAAAAAAATCATCAACCAATCCATTACCTCACACTTAGAAACTAACAACCTACTCTCCAATAAACAATTTGGTTTCAGGAAAAGATTATCATGCAACTTACAACTTCTTCACTGTAAAAACATATGGACTACTAATCTCGATCAAGGCAAAACAGTAGATGCAATCTACATAGACTTCTGCAAAGCTTTTGACTCAGTAGTACACAATAAACTTCTCCTAAAACTAAAATCCTATGGCATTTCAGGACCCCTTCACAAATGGATATCTGCATTTCTGTCCAACAGACAACAAGTGGTCAAAATTGGCAATGCTCTATCAAATCCTGTTCCTGTCAAGAGTGGCGTTCCTCAAGGCAGCGTCCTTGGACCAACACTCTTCATACTATACATTAATGATCTTTGTGACCATATCGCAAGTAATTGTGTTCTCTTTGCTGACGATGTCAAACTATTTAACACCACAGACAATGCATCTATCATCCAAAAAGACCTTGATCATCTAACCACTTGGT
The DNA here is from genome assembly GCF_028640845.1 of Ahaetulla prasina. Taxonomy (NCBI): domain Eukaryota; kingdom Metazoa; phylum Chordata; class Lepidosauria; order Squamata; family Colubridae; genus Ahaetulla; species Ahaetulla prasina. The sequence goes on along the minus strand of NC_080550.1, from coordinate 26,079,957 downwards.
CTAAAACTTGGCAACTCCAGATCTCAACCAGCAAATGCTCAGTCTTACATATTGGAAAAAAGAACCCAAACACTAAGTACATACTTGATGGACATTACCTTACAGATGACCCCCACCCCGTTAAAGACCTTGGAGTTTTCATGTCAAATGATCTAAGTGTCAAAGCCCACTGTAACTACATAGCAAAAAAGGCCCTAAGAGTTGTAAACCTAATCCTGTGTAGCTTCTTTTCCAAAAACACTACACTACTAACCAGAGCATATAAAACATTTGCTAGACCAATTCTAGAATACAGCTCGCCTGTTTGGAACCCTCACCACATCTCTGACATCAATACAATTGAGCGAGTCCAGAAATATTTTACAAGAAGAGTTCTCCATTCCTCTGAAAACAACAAAATACCTTATCCCACCAGACTTGAAATCCTAGGCTTAGAAAACTTGGAACTCCGTCGCCTTCGACAAGACCTAAGTTTAACTCATAGAATCATCTATTGTAATGTCCTTCCTGTTAAAGACTACTTCAGCTTTAATTGCAATAATACAAGAGCAACCAACAGATTTAAACTTAATGTTAACCGCTTTAATCTAGATTGCAGAAAATATGACTTCTGTAACAGAATCATCAGTGCTTGGAATACTTTACCTGACTCTGTGGTCTCTTCCCATAATCCTAAAAGCTTTAACCAAAAACTTTCTACTATTGACCTCACCCCATTCCTAAGAGGACCATAAGGGGCGTGCATAAGCGCACAAACGTGCCTACCGTTCCTGTCCTATTGTTTTTCTTTTCTTCTTCCTATATATATATAGATGCTTATACCTCCTAATATTTACTCATATATATGCTTATATACCAGATAATCCTTTTTATATGATGTTGTGACAAAATAAATAAATAAAAATAAATAAATAAAGGCTAATGACGGCGCTGCAGGGAATTTGCAATTTCCCTTTTGGCCGTTCGGCGTTTTCCCCCCGGAGCTCCGGGCACGCCTCTCTCCCCGCGGCTGTTTCCCGGGGATGCCTCTCTGCTGGAGGCGGCCAGGCCGAGTTGGTCTTTGGGGCTCCCCCGGCGCCTCCCGCGGGGAAGCCGAGTTCACACCTTGCGGACAAACTCCCAGCTCCGTTAAAGCCCGGGGCGGCTCGGTCGCCTCTAGCAATGGGGCCGGGCTGCGGCCAGAACCACCCTGCATGCACGCCGGCCCGGCGGTGCCTCATCCGGGGTTTCCCCTCGGGCAGGCTGGGCGGAGCGACCCTGGGGACGCAGCGCCCGATGCAGCCGGGCCAGGCTGGGGAAACGAGGCACGAGCCGCCGGACGGGCGTTTTTCCACCCGTCCATCCGACTCTCCGCGTTGCTCTTGGGGGGGAGGCGAGGGGCGGCCAGTGCTTTGGAGCTGCGCCTCGCCCCCCCCCCCGTCGCCTCCTCGCCCGGCCACAGGGGGCGCTGGTCAGGGAGGCGCCCCGCGGCGGGAATCCCGGGGGGGCGGGGGGGGCGGAGTCACGCGTGCCCGCCCCTTCCAGCGGACTGCATTTCCCGGCCTGCCCAGCGCCTTAAAGGGCCAGCTGCACTTGCCCGGGCGCCGCTCCGGGGGGGGGGGAGGGAGGATGGCCGCAGACTGGACGGCGGTGGTGCTGACCTGCCAGCACAGGGACAGCGCCTTCGCCTTCCAGAGAGGTGAGAGGGGAGGAGACGAGGCCCCCGGCCCGGAGGGGCTGCTGGCTCCCCGGCTCCCCCGAATCTGGTCTGCCCGCAGCCCCGCCCAGAGCTCAGCGCGGTTCGGGAGCCCCTCTGGGCACGGAGGCCGTTCGGGAGGAGGTGCCGGGGGTGGGGGTGGGGGGGGGGAAAGGCGCAAGGAGAAGCAGCCCTTCTCTCCGGGGACCTGCTGGAAGGAGGAGCCCCGAGAGCCAGCTGACCATCGCCTAGTGCAGGGGTGTCCAAACTTGGCCCCTTTAAGACTTTTGGACTTCAACTCCCAGAGTTCCTCAGCCAGCTTTGCTGGCTGAGGACTCTGGGAGTTGAAGTCCAAAAGTCTTAAAGGGACCAAGTTTGACACCCCTGGCCTAGTGGCTGCCTGCTGTTAAAGGGAGGCGGTCTGGCCCTGGGGCTGCTATGTCTGGGGCTCTGGCTGGTGGGTGAGGAAGGGGCTGCTTGGTCTGGTCCAGCCTGGCTGCCCTGCGTCCCGAGCGGCTCCTTATTCCGCTCTCTCCTCTCTTGGGTGGCCTTCCAGAGCTGGAGATCCGCAGAGACCGAGGCTCCCTGGGCCGGGAGACCACCCTGCTCACTGTGGAAGACCCCAACGCCCAGGTGGGCAGTGGAGGGGCTACCCTCAATGCTCTCTTGGTGGCGGCAGAACACCTGAGTGCTCAGGCAGGTTACACGGTGAGCACCTTGGCGTCTCCTCCCTTACCCGCAGCTCGCCTGCCCTCTTAGTCGGCTGGGCCCCCAACAGGTCAGCAAAACCTGTTGGGCTTGGGATCCGTTTTCACGGGAGACGCCCCCTCCCCGCCATCCCTGGACCTCAGTTTGGGATGGGAGCTGCCTCTGGCCCAGGTCCATCCGGGGTCTCTCCTATCTGCTGCTCCAGGTGGTCACTGCTGACGTCTTGCAAGAGGCCAGGATTCTTGTCTTGCACATGGTGAGCAGAGAATCTCTGTCTGCTTTGCTGGGTTTTCTTTTGTGGGACTTCCTGCCTCTGGGAAGAGGCAGAGTTCCTGGTTCCCACTAGAGAATGGGGCAGCATGCACTTGCTTCCAGGTGTGTGTGGGGGGGGGGGCAGCATATCCTGTCAGGCCAAAGCAGCCCCCCCACTCCCAAACATATTGGAGAATCGGAAGCAGGTCAGTTTAGAAAAAGGAGCAAAGGCTCAGTTAGAGATCATAGCAAAAGGGTGAAGGCCAAGACTGACATGGACCCCCCCCCCCCGCGGCTGTTGGCCCTGCCTGGCCCAGCTGCTGCTGCTGCTGCTCCTCAAGGGCTGACCTGCTGTTGGGTAGACCTGCAGCTCCCAGCAACTTTGTCCCTGTAGCCAAGGACGGGGACACACACACACACACACCCCGGTGTGTAGGGCTAGGGGCTGACTGAGCCTTTGGGTTCCTAGGCTTGCTCCCTCCTAGTGGGGACATACAGTGACATGTTCCCCTCCCTCCAGGGCCGGGACTTTCTGTTTGATGACTGCAGCCGTGCATTTCTCTGCCTCCCGCTTGAAGACCCTGCGGCCCCCACCGAGGCGCTTGCCTGCCACTTGGACAGGCTTCTGGCCACTTTGACAGAGCGGGTGAGTGTGGTGGGGGGAGATGTCCTGCTTGCCTGCTGCCCAGAGGAGAGTGGGGGTTGCAGTTGCAGACAGACCCACCCTCCCTTGGTCTGGCAAGGGTTGAGAAGGGGCCAGAGAGAGTCTCAGCTCTCTGGGGTCCCTCCAGGAGAGGAGGCTGGAGCCCATCATCCGTGCACCTGACATGATGCAAACGGGAACCGTGAAGTGTCCAGGTTTGACTTCTGCTAGAAACAGGGACATGATCGGATGTCTGTGCTGGCAGTTAGAGGCGCCCATCATGAGTGGCATACCTTAAAAGGAGGCCCACCCTTGACAGGCTTATACCTGGAGCCGGAAAGCAGCTAGCAGGCAACCAGGCCTGCATAAGGTGACCTGGCTGGGCACAGGGCAAGGCTTAGCTCATTTATTCAACCAATTGGTACAGCCACCCTCATCTTGAGAGAGGGCTTCTGGAGAAAGAAGAGCAAATGTCACCCACTGTGAAATAGCATCTGACCGTGGCTCCCATGACTCAGTTCCCCCTGAGGATAGGGGAGTCAGATCACTGCAAGGCTGCTATGACAAATATTCTAGGCATCTGCTGGGTAAAGCGCCTCAGATCCACTCTGGCTGTGCAAATCCAGTGGAACTCCTGGGCTTCCATGGAGGCAGAGTTCTGCCTGGAGATCTGGGAGAAGCCAGTTGGTCCCATAGGATCTTCCTGGCTCTTAGTTCAGCCACCTGGGCTTTAGATCCACCCATCCTGACTGGTTAAGCTCCTAGGAGATGATGGGTCAAAGTCATGGTGAATTCATCCGTAAGCTGGGGGAGGGTCCCACCTGCACTTATGAATTGGACTCCTCCTCAAGACCAGGAGGTCCTGTTTGGTGTCACTCTTGGTTTCTTTATCTCCCACTTGGGGGTTGTAATGGGGCCGTCCTTGAAAACTACTTGAAACTTGCAGGGGGTCCAGAATGCAGTGCCAGATGTGTCTCAGTCCCCACATGTGGCCCCCTTGGCTTCACAAGCTGCACTGGCTCTCAGGGGACCTCAAATGCATTCAGGGGGTGGTCCTCGCCTGCCAGACCCTTTATGGCATGGCTCTGGGTGGGAGCGCCAATCTTCCGTTGCTGGGCTCCTCCCATGGGGCTCAGAAGGAAGCCTGCCTGGGCTCCTCTTATCCGAGGCCATGTAGAAGGGCCCAGGAAGTGACCCTCCGTTGTCACAGCAACTACCCTCTGGAACAGCCCTCCTCTCTCCAGAATTGGAGGTCCTGGCCAGTGGTGGGTTTCTACTGGTTCGTTCCGGTTCAGGCAAACTGGTAGCGGCAGCGGTGGGAAGCTCCACCCACCCGCCCGGACGTCATCACGGACGCTCGCAGTTCCGAACCAGTGGTGAAGGTAAGTGGAACCCACTACTGGTCCTGGCCTTCCAAAGGGGTGGGCCCATTTGGTGCGATGACAGCTTCCTGGTCTTTTAACTCTTTTTAATGGTTATTGTGGTCACTTCATTGGCCATTTGCAGGCCACAGTTGCATGCCGATTGGACAGACATATTAATCTAGGTAGTCAGTAAATACCCACAGAAGCCTCAACTATGCTAAGCAGCCCTGAATGTCTGAGGATAATCCGGGCAAGGAGAGCCCCCCCCCCCGGTTTTTTGGGGGAACTGGACTCGTCTCTCCCTTCTGAAGGCCTCCAGGGGCAGCTGCCCAGTTGCTCGTGCTCCCTTCCTTCTTGCCTCTTTTGCAGGTCTGCAAGGGTTCTCCCCCAGGCGTGTGGGTCTCCAGCACCGATATGTTTCTGACGGTTTCTGCCACGCCAGGTGAGTCTGCCTGCAGGGCAGGGGATGACCCCCTTCTGCAGAGGGGCTGAATGTGCCAGCGGGCCCCTCAGCCCTGCCTTAGCTGTTGGGTGCCTTCATCACAGAGGCAAGAGTGGGAGGGGCCACTGGAGGGAAGGGCCCCTATGTCTCACCTCCTGGCCTAGAAGGGCCTGCTTTGGGGCCCTGATTCCTGCTGAAAAGATCTGTGGGGCTTGACGGCTCTCAGAGGGAGGACTGGATGGTTGATGAAACCCGTTTCGCCCTACAGAAATTGACTGGCGGAGCTTCCAGGGAGTGAAAGTGGTTGCAGTGCCCGGCAGCGTCTCCTATGCCAGGCACCATGGCGTCTACTCTGTGGATTCTCAGGTGCGCCCCAGAAAGGTTGATTATGTAGGCGGGCACTTCCTTCCTGTGCCTCATAATCTTCAACGCAGAGGCTCCTCCCCAGCTTTCCCCAAGCAATTCAAAAAGTTTGCTGCCTCTAAAATGTCACCTCTTGCCAAAGGCGGCTAACAAGAGCATAACATAAAACAAGACCAAAATAATGAAGGCCGTAAGAAAAATCCCAATTATTGGCTAGGAATTCAGCCAAATCGGAGATAACAAAAACAGGGTTTTGGAGGCTCCGTCTGAGGGCAAAAGCCGAGTCTAAATAACAGCTGGATTTTATCAAGAAATAAGCGAAGGGATCACAGACTCCAAATAAGCATCTCAGCCCCAACAGGGAGACCCACGGCTGTTCTGGCCTTCCTGCTCTCCCGGCAAGCAGTCTGGAGTCCAGACTATCTGAGAAACTCCTGTGGGGCACAAAGGGGCAGCTGGGGATGACCTTGCTCAGGCTGCCTGGAAAAGGAAACGGCTCTTCTCTCTGGCCAGCCAGATGTTGCTGGCTGGGCTGTTTCTAGCCTTCCCAAGGAGGAGAGGGCCTAGGGTGCCCCCTCCCCTGCTTTCTTCCTGGGATCCCATCCCAGCACTGATCTGCTTTCCCTGCCAGCAGCTTCAAAGGAGCCACGATCTGCAGTTCACATCCCCCCCCCCCCGGAGGACCAGCCAAGTCTAATTCAGCCCTTGTGCATCCACAGGGGCTGGTGCAAGACATCCTCTACCAGAGCTCAGAGGAGGAGATCCAGCGGTGCCTGGGGCCCGATGGGAAGGTCCCACTGGTGAGTGGGAGCTTGGTGGGGATTGTGTGTAGGGATGTGGCTGAGTCCACCGTGTGGGCTGGCATGTGGGGTGTGGTGGGGGGCTCAGACCCACAAAGCCAGAACTGCCCCCCTTTTCTCTCTGGCAGGTGTGCGGGGTCGTCTTCTTCTCCTCCAGAGCTGCAGAGCAGCTTGGCCACCCACGTCATCCCCCCACTCAATGCTTGCACCTACATGGGGCTGGACTCGGGAGCCCTGGCCCTCCAGGTGGGGAAGCCCTGCTTGGGCCGGGTGGGCCAAAAGGAGCCCCCCTCGGTTTGGGTACTCATGGGGCCAGGCATCTGCTCAGGAAGGCAGAGGAACAGCCAAGAGAAGGGCTCTCGCCCATTCCCTCGAGGAGGCTAGTCAGTCTTCCAGGGAAAGATCCAAGTTGTGGGGTGGGAGGGAGAGTTACAGACCGGGAGCCAGGGCAGCCTCCGATGGAACCATCTTTCCCCAAGCAGACCGACGTGCAGCCTGGCAGCTGCTTTTCCCTGGGTGAAGACTCTCTTCTCCCCCTCAGCTGTCTCTCTTCTTCGACCTGCTCCTATGCATGGCCCAGGCAGTGACTGAGGAGGCCTTTGTAACCGGACGCCGAACAGGGACGGGGGGAGGAGATGCCCAGAGCTCCAGGGTAGCTCGGAGTGCCCGGACTGTGCTGTGGAAGACTCTCCACACGCTGCCACTCACAATGGGTGAGTCTCCCGTCGCATGCCTGGTGCTGTGGTAGCAGAGGAGAGTATTGGAACCCCAGCTCGGGGGTGGGGATGGGGAGAATGGGCGGGCGAGAGGCCTGCCTCCCAGGGAGGGCCAGAGTCTCCCTAGTTTGGCAGGCAGAACTGGGGGCCCCTGAGGCCTTGAGCCGGTGACGACTGCTGGTAAGTTCATGAAGTCCTTCTCTTCCCAGCCTACCTCCCTGATGGCACCTATAACTACATGACCTCATGTGCCAGTGAGCACATTTACCACCTCACCCCTCAGCTGGGTGATGCCCACAGCAGGGGTTTCTGCAAAGTGGCCCATTCCAACGTGGATGTAAGTTCCCGTCTAGCCTTCTCCTCGTGGATGTGGCCTCTTGGCTAGGAATTCAGCCAAATCGGAGATAACAAAAACAGGGTTTTGGAGGCTCCGTCTGAGGGCAAAAGCCGAGTCTAAATAACAGCTGGATTTTATCAAGAAATAAGCGAAGGGATCACAGACTCCAAATAAGCATCTCAGCCCCAACAGGGAGACCCACGGCTGTTCTGGCCTTCCTGCTTTCCCGGCAAGCAGTCTGGAGTCCAGACTATCTGAGAAACTCCTGTGGGGCACAAAGGGGCAGCTGGGGATGACCTTGCTCAGGCTGCCTGGAAAAGGAAACGCTCTTCTCTCTGGCCAGCCAGATGTTGCTGGCTGGGCTGTTTCTAGCCTTCCCAAGGAGGAGAGGGCCTAGGGTGCCCCCTCCCCTGCTTTCTTCCTGGGATCCCATCCCAGCACTGATCTGCTTTCCCTGCCAGCAGCTTCAAAGGAGCCACGATCTGCAGTTCACATCCCCCCCCCCCCCGGGGGCCAGCCAAGGCTAAATCAGCCCCTGTGCCTCCACAGGGGCTGGTGCAAGACATCCTCTACCAGAGCTCAGAGGAGGAGATCCAGCGGTGCCTGGGGCCCGATGGGAAGGTCCCACTGGTGAGTGGGAGCTTGGTGGGGATTGTGTGTAGGGATGTGGCTGAGTCCACCGTGTGGGCTGGCATGTGGGGTGTGGTGGGGGGCTCAGACCCACAAAGCCAGAACTGCCCCCCTTTTCTCTCTGGCAGGTGTGCGGGGTCGTCTTCTTCTCCTCCAGAGCTGCAGAGCAGCTTCTGGCCACCCACGTCATCCCCCCACTCAATGCTTGCACCTACATGGGGCTGGACTCGGGAGCCCTGGCCCTCCAGGTGGGGAAGCCCTGCTTGGGCCGGGTGGCCCAAAAGGAGCCCCCCTCGGTTTGGGTACTCATGGGGCCAGGCATCTGCTCAGGAAGGCAGAGGAACAGCCAAGAGAAGGGCTCTCGCCCATTCCCTCGAGGAGGCTAGTCAGTCTTCCAGGGAAAGATCCAAGTTGTGGGGTGGGAGGGAGAGTTACAGACCGGGAGCCAGGGCAGCCTCCGATGGAACCATCTTTCCCCAAGCAGACCGACGTGCAGCCTGGCAGCTGCTTTTCCCTGGGTGAAGACTCTCTTCTCCCCCTCAGCTGTCTCTCTTCTTCGACCTGCTCCTATGCATGGCCCGGGCAGTGACTGAGGAAGCCTTTGTAGCCGGACGCCGAACAGGGACGGGGGGAGGAGATGCCCAGAGCTCCAGGGCAGCTCGGAGTGCCCGGACTGTGCTGTGGAAGACTCTCCACACGCTGCCACTCACAATGGGTGAGTCTCCCGTCGCATGCCTGGTGCTGTGGTAGCAGAGGAGAGTATTGGAACCCCAGCTCGGGGGTGGGGGTGGGGAGAATGGGCGGGCGAGAGGCCTGCCTCCCAGGGAGGGCCAGAGTCTCCCTAGTTTGGCAGGCAGAACTGGGGGCCCCTGAGGCCTTGAGCCGGTGACGACTGCTGGTAAGTTCATGAAGTCCTTCTCTTCCCAGCCTACCTCCCTGATGGCACCTATAACTACATGACCTCATGTGCCAGTGAGCACATTTACCACCTCACCCCTCAGCTGGGTGATGCCCACAGCAGGGGTTTCTGCAAAGTGGCCCATTCCAACGTGGATGTAAGTTCCCGTCTAGCCTTCTCCTCGTGGATGTGGCCTCTTGGCTAGGAAATGGGAGTGGCGGGAGTCCGAAGGCAGATGGCATTGCATGCAATCAGCAATTGGGATAAATAATCCTCCTCACGCCCCAATTCCTGTTGAGGAGGCAAGTCCCTCTTCACACTCTCCTGTGAGGTGGAGGGCAGAGGGAATAGCGGGCCCTGCGGCTTCCCCCAGAGTTCCCCACCCAATCCCATCCAGGAGAGATTTTCTGGCATTTCCCCTTCTGTGCCATGCAGGAGCCACGTCTACTGGAGGAAGGTTGCTCTGTCACCAACTGCCTGCTGGAGGGCGCTGTGGTTGTGGGGCCAGGGAACGTCATCCAGCACTGCAACCTGGAGGTGGGTGAGTGGTGGTCTTTGTCCCCCGTTGGAACCAAGTGTAGTCCAAGTGTTTCTGGACTACCACGCAGCTAATCCATCACTATGACCTATAAGCACCCTGGGCTGATGTCTTGCTCGTCCTGGAGAGTCCCTGGGAGAAGGCTGTCTTGCAGGTCTGGCCCAGGATGGGGTGCTGTTACACTGGAAGGCCTGCAACAAGCCCCCCACCCCCATTTCAGTTCCTAAGAACAAGGGGCATGGATGGGGCCTGTCTCTTTAAAGAGGCACATTGGCCACCTGCCCGGGATGCGCCAGGTCAGGGCCTGCCTGCCTGCCTGCCGAGCAGCTGCGGTGCCACCAAGGCAAATCCTATGGACTGAGGTGTCCAGGTTCTGGCCGGGACTTGTGTGTCCTGTTCTGAGCAAAGACGGATGGTTGCTTCGTCTTCCTTCAGGGCCCCTTGCACATCCGTTCTGGCTGCCTCCTCACGGGGCTGGATGTGGCCTCCTCCGTGGCCCTCAGAAGCCACTTCCTTCAGGACGTGGTCATTCAGGGACACGTAATCCGGCTGAGACACATGAGCTGCAAAGTATTCACTCTGAGTGGACGTCATGATGACTGGCAGGTATGTGCAAGGTGCGCATTTTGGGGAATTTCTCCAGGCTTCTGGAAGTTTCCTGCAATGCCCACCTTCTCAGCCCCCTGAGCTGTCCATAAGAACAAACCAAATCCCGAAGGGTGGTTTCTGAGAGATTTCCTTACCAGAGTTCTCCATGCTTTCAACAATGGCCGCCATGTCAGGGCCTGCCTGCCGTCTAAGGCCCTGGGAAAGTTCTTCCACATTCAGGGGTCCTTTCAGAGGCTGTGTTTCTGCCTCCAAAGTAGCCACCACTGAAATGTATAGCGTAGTCAAACATCAGCACAGGAAATGTTTATGACATTTTATACTATGTCATAAAATGCTTTATGATAGTTTTTATGTCTTAAAATCTTTTGTGAAATTTGCCAAATTTCAGTTCCAAGGGAGTCATGGGTCCTCGATTTTGGATGCATTTCTTATGTTAGCCTATTTGGAGTCCCTTGGTTGAAAAGGTGCTGCCTCGTGACACATGGTTTCATCCAGGTAAAGGTTACAGACACCAGAGTTTCAGCAGTATGCAGAGGATACTGAGGCCCAGACCCCTGGCCCTCCACATCGGGCAGCCTGTGTTCACGGCAGCCGGTTACCTGCGCAAGGGAGCCCACGAGTCTCCCAGCAGAGACAGCCACACATTCCCCTCGTGGGCTGCCACTTCTGAGACAGCCATCGTTCTCCACAGGGTACAGCAACCGAAGAGAAGGGCACCTTCTTGAACCTGCCATGGGCAGCCTTGTACCACCGGACTGGAATACGGTATGTGTCATCTCGGTGAGGCCATGATGCTCCAAGGACCTCCTCAGTCCTGCCTGTGGATGCTGCCTGGTGGGCTCACAAAGAGCAGTAGGATGTCCGGCCACTCGGAGGCAGGGAAGCTGGTCACAGGATGGGTGTCCATATCATGGGTTCTGTTTGGCACCAGGCACTTGTGGCTGCGAGGAGAACCCGGGGTGAATTTGTGGAGGAGTTTGGAGTAATGTTCTTGGAGACTCTTCAAGAACTGGCAGCTGCAGGGCTGGAATAGTTCCGGATGCCTCTCCTGGAAGCAGCTGCAGGATGGGGGCTGCCCTGGCCTCTGCAAGGCCAGATTGATTTGAATCTGGTGTTTCTAGAATCTGGTCTGTTTTCAACCTCTGAAGAACTCCGTGTGGCCCAGAAATGAAACAAAACCTGCAGTGAACACAGACTTACTCAGCCCACGGATGATCAAGTAGTCCTCAGAGGATGAGGCAGAGCCACCCAGAAACAATCAACTTCTCTCCTGGGCCCACTCTTTGACCCACCCCCAGATGGGGGCTCAGGGGGGACTGCAGAGAGAAACTAAAAGGGGTGGGGGTTGCACCCCACCATGCAATCTCAAGCTAAGCAATAAGGGAGGGCCATTGTGGCAGTGATTAGGAGACTCCTGCAATACATTTTTATTTAGATTCCGGTGCCTTTGCTTTGGGGGCTTGAGAGAACGTTCTCCAAGTCCTGCTGCATCTTCCTCTCTTCCTCACACAGATGCTGGCTAGCAAACATGCAGTTTTAATCCTGGCCAGAGAGGTGAAGGCCGGCAGACTTGGGCCCTGGGTCTTGGTGGCCTTGGCCTCTGCCCTGCTCTCTGGGTGCCAGCCTAGCCCCCAGTAGCCGGGCAGCCCACCCATTCCTCTGTTAGGCTGGCCCTCTGGGATCTGCTGAACTGCCCCTGCCTCAGGACCCTTGCCCTGGGACTGCCACCTGCTTGTTCTCACCTGAGCAGGAGCCAGGACCTGTGGAGTCCGGATGTCCCACCAGACAAGCGCTGCCTGCTGAACGCCCGTCTCTTCCCTGTGCTCTGCGTCTCGGAGCCCCTGGGCCTCGGGGGCCTCTTGTGGCTCTTGGGCTCTCCAGAGACCCGGCAGCTGCAGTCCTGGAGGAGGGCCTGGCGCATGTCCTGGGAGGAGATGAGGGCCTGTCTGGACCAGGAGGCAGAACTGGCCTCCCGCAGGGCCATCTTTTTCCTACAAGGCCAGCGCAAAATCCAGCGGGTCCTGATGGAGCAGAAGAATTGCAGCCTCCTTCCCCTGATCCGCTCGGCTGTCCTGGAGGGCTTTGGGGAGGCTCTGCTGGATACCCTGGACCAGGGTAAGGAGGCGGGCCTGGGGTGCCCACAAATTCCCCCATTTGCTGACCTCTGTCTCAGGCTGAGCATGTTCCCTTGCCAGGCCACCCTGGGAAGTTGGAGGGGGCACCACTGTTGATTGGGGGGAGAGGTTTCTTTAGCCCAGCCCTCTGCCCAGGTGCTTGGGTGGTGCTCTGAGTTCCCCAGGGGGTGGAGGATGCCAATGGGGCAGGAGAAGGAGAATTCTTGGCTCTGCTTCCTCCCTAGTGGCTGCCACCGCTGGGGATCTGGGGGTTGTTGCTCGGGCACTGGCGTGCATCGCAGATGTCCTGGGCTGCATGGCCAGAGGAGAGGGGGGCTTACGGAGTGGCCCCACAGCCAACCTTGCCTGGGCTGCTGCCTTCCAGCAACTGGAGAAGGGAGACATCGCTCAGGGTGTAAAGGCACTTGCCGTGGAGAGGAAGAAATGGCTAAGCAGGTACTCAAAGGGCAGAGGGGGGGGGAGATACAGGGCAGTCTCCGCAGATCTGCCAAGGCTTCTGTTGTGTCTCGTCCGATCTCACCACCACAGCCGGGGTCTGCTTATCTGCTTCCGAACGCTGAAGAATGTCCTAGCATGCCTCTCGGCCCCAGCCCTGGCTCCATGCCCAGACAGGCTGAGGAGGGGGCATCTCCCGGCCCCAGCCCTGGCTCCATGCCCAGACAGGCTGAAGAAGAGCAAGTATCTCCAGCCCCCAGCTCTGGCTCCATGCCCAGGCAAACGGAGCAACTAGACCCCTCCCCCTCCTCCACAGCATGTGAGCCTGAGGAAGGTCAATTACCAACAGCTGCCGATTGGAGAGATCCTCGCTTCAGAAGAATTGATAGGCGGCAGCGTCAGAAGGAAGGGAGGGGCAGGCCTGGATAAGTGCTGAGTCATGGAGCCACACCCCATGGCCTATATAAAGGATCTGCTTTCTGGCAGACTCTGAGTCAGGCAAAGTCTAAACATATCTTGCTGAAGTCACTTTCTGGTCTCCTGCCTGCCTTGAGAACTTTGCTAGGACTTTGGCAGAGCTGCAGAGGCACACCTGATTCGGATTTCCCTGACCCGGCCGTCAGCGGAGGAGTGGGACACAACAGCTTCCCACATCTGTGCTTGGGGGCCCCTGTTTGTCTCCCGGCCCCAGAGCTGCCTGGAAAGATCCCTTGCCCAATGGCAGGCAGCTGGCATCTACGGCTCTGCCCCCCCGGCTACTGCCAAGCACCTGACTCACTCGCCTGGAGGCTGTGCAGCACTTGGGCGGGTGGGAATGCTTTACCCCTGCCGGCTTTCCTGGTCCAGCAGGGCTGCCATGCTCCAGTGGCTCTAGGGAAATTTCTCTGCTTTTTGGGAAGGTGTCTCTGAAGGCAGCTCAAGGCTCTTCCCAAAGGGGACGTGCCCACCAGAGGCCCCCAATAGCCTGGTTCCCTCCTCTTGCAGACCCATCCTGTTGGTTCGCGCTGCCCGACACTACGAGGGGGCCGAGCAGATCCTCATCCGCCAGGCCATCCTGCTCTCCTGCCAGTTCATCGGCTTCTGGCAGGTGGAGCTGCCTCCCCTGGGCTGCTGGGTGAGAGTGGAGTGCCCTGCACGGATTGACCTCTCTGGTAGGTGACAAGCAGAGGCTCTGGATGCCTGCCCAGGGCCCAGACTGGTTCCCTGCACTAAATACTAAATGGTTTGCAGCTTGGGAGGAGTGAAGGCCTGGGGGCAGTTGGGTTAAATAATAAGGGGGGGGGGATTGGCATGTGCCAAAAGCCCTGAGCAGACTGAGGTTGGAAGATGCCTGATTCAGGCCCTGTCCATCTCCAAGGATTGTCCTCCGTCCAGGCTGCTGCTTTGTTCTCTTCTGCGTTTTAGGCAACATACAGGAGGTGCAGCACCAGGAAACATCTCCAAAACTTCATTTCCCCAGGAACTCCTCCATCTATTTTGCAGGTTTACTCATAGCTTTTTTGCATTGGCCCAAAAGCCCAACAATCATTGCTGGTTGTGGAGAACATGACTTACTCCCAGTGCCAATACTTTTCCAGGCTTCCTCCTCCCTGCTTCTAGTCTTGCTGAAGGCAGTTTGAAACTCCTGCCATCAACTTCTCATTGTGTGCAAACTCTCCACATGGAATGAAGAGGGGTGTCATTTTTGTTTCAACCTCCCCCCACTCCATTCTGTAGTAGTGGGAGCTCTGTAACATTCTCTGCCTGTGGACACGGGTAGCAAGAAGTCTGCATCCTCTTATACCCTTTGGAGCATTCACTTTCTGTCCAGCCCACGTCCTGGTCCTTCTTGATGATCTGTAGCCTCAAAGTTCTTCCTAGCTTTCACTCGATCAGTTTCAGAATCAAGCAAGAGATGTGCCAAATCGTGCCTGGTGTGCCCAGGGGAGGCTTGAGCCAAGAAATTCCACCAGCTGTAAAAGAGGTGTAGAAGCTCAAGCTTTGTCCATGGGTTCTGTCTGATGACCTTTGGTAACAGGACCGGTGTTTTCTAGGGGGATGGAGTGATACCCCTCCAATCACGTATGAACACGGTGGAGCAGTGGTGGATGTGGCTGTCCTGGTAGACGGCTGCAGGCCTATTGGTGCCCAGGCACGACGCATTGCCAAACCAGAATTGCAACTGATCATCACCAGTGGAAGTCTGGAGAGAGAGGTGGTGGTGGAGTTCGTCTGTCGCGACCTAGATGATCTGAGGGATTACTGCCAGCCTCATATGCCAGGTGAGAACCTGCATCTTCCATCCAGCTGTCCCTCCCTGTAGCCAGAAAGGAATCGGAACGTGGAACCAAAAGGGTGGGCCACTTGCCATGGTGTCCTGTGGATTCTGGAGAAGTTGTGTCTTAGCCAAGATGCTTGTAGAAGATATCATTTGGCAGAGCATTTTCACCCAACTTGAATGACACCCAGGACATGGGAAGAACATTTTTATAGCTTGATTGACTTGGTTCTCCTGCCATTTGAGATGTACTGTGAATCGTGCCCAATGTTCTGTCCTTCCTCTTCTGAAACATTGGTGGTGCCTCAGTGGGCTTGGGGATTGGAGGGCGCCGTGGACAACACTTTAGGCTCTCTCTCCCCCGTTCCATTGCATCATAAGCCTTCAGGCTCTTTCCCGAGTCTTGGCTGGATCTTTGGGCCAGTGGTCTTTGCCTGCTCCTCAGTTCAGGCTTCCTTGCACCTGGGCTCTGAAACAAAGGGCCAGGGTAGGTATGAGTGGCTTGGCTGCCCATCCTCTCTGGTCTTTGCTGCAACTCTGTCTCTTCTTCCAGGAGCCTTGCTCAAAGCAGCCTTGGTCTGCACTCACATTGTTAATCTCCTGTCCCCACAAACCCTGCGAGAACAGCTGCAGGAACGTTTCGGAGGTGGCTTTGAGCTTCACACCTGGTCTCATCTGCCCCATGGATCGGGCTTGGGTAGGTGGGGCTCTAGATCTGCTCTGGGTTGGTTGAGAGCCAAGTAAGCCATGGAAATTGCTTCTCTTTATCATACATTCATTCCCAATAAAATAGAATATTTGTAGCTCAGGGTTGAAATGAGAGGTCCTTGGTGCTCTCTGAGCTTGTGGGCACTAGCACTGGCCACTGTGACCTAGTTTGGCTAATTAAACATTTGCAAGAAAACAACTAAGCTCCTAGAGCACCGAAGACCCCTCATCCATCCACCCGTCCACCCACCCATCCATCTAGCTGCCCATCTCAGATTAGTGATTCTGGGTGGTTTACAATTAAAACATGAACAGTGCCAAAGCCCCCTCCCCCCTCTAAAAAAAAAGAAAAAGAAAACAACCATGCAGAGAAAGAAAACAGTGCAAAACAATCAAGATTCCTGCAAAGCAGCCCCTGGGAAAGCCACGGACTGTGTCCTCCCTCTGATCTCCAGACCAGATGGCCAACCCAGCCCTTCAAACCCTTCCAGAAGTCCATCAGGTTCCTGGCCAGGCTGACCTGGGAGCTGAAGGAGGAGGCAGCAGCTGCCTCTTTCCGTTTCTGCCTCCCTCTGAAAAGAGCCGGTTCACAAATAGCTCTTTTCAAGCAGCTACCAGTTACCCTCCTCCCTGTCAGGCTTTTAGTCCTTTCCCATTTGGCCCTGATCACCAACCCCACCCATTTTGTGAAGAGGACGGCTCTGAGAACTGCTTCCAGGGAAGATTCTCGGGGGGTTGAGGGCTCCCAAAGCGTTTCCCAAATGATCCGCCTCCCCATTGGGGTCCTCCAGCTCTGAGGTTTTTTGAGAATTCAAAGTGGGAGGCTCTGAATTCCCCCCCCCCTCTGCCATACCTGATGGTCAAGCGCCCTCCTTCTTCTCCATTTGGGACCTCCGTCCAGAGGAGTGAAAGGCCACATTGGTGTCGCTTGGTGTTCTTCCACAGGGACAAGCAGCATCCTGGCAGGTGCAGTGATCGCATCGCTCTATCGCGCATCTGGGCGCTGCACTGGTGTAGAGTCCCTCGTTCATGCGGTGCTGCAGTTGGAGCAGGTTTTGACCACAGGTGAGCAGTTTGTCTTGTTGCTGCCTCGACCGGCCCTTCCTAGCATCAGTAGAAAAGGAGGTTAAGACAGCCGTGTGTTGCAGCTGCTTAAAAAGGCAAAGGCTCCTTTTGGATGTATCAACGGGAGCAGGGAGTCCAGATCACAAGGAGCAACTGCCCATGATGTGACTCAGACAGGTCCCAGGTGGAATATTCTGCCGGGTTTTTGAGCACTGGAATCTAAAATGGACACTGACAACCTGAAATGAGTTTAGGCTAGATGAATAGGAGGGAAAACTAACTCTAGCTAAAGGGAGTTGAAGCGATCTGAGGGGAGATGAGGTGTCTTCCTTCAGAGAAGTAAGCGTTATCCCAGAGTGGACCCATTCTCCGCAGCCCCAAAGAGCAGGACCAAGAACATCAAGATACCAAAAGGTGGAGAACGAGGTTAAGATTATGTAAGGCCGTGATCAGAAGGCAGAATCAGCTGCGTGTTCCCTGGAGGTCTTCAGACAGTCTGGAAGCCCCTTCCCTTCTGACTCTCAGATTCTGAGAAAATGCCATGAAGTCTGCCAGCTCCTCTTTGATTTCTGGCAAGGGCAGCGCATCCTTACACACTCCCCCCCTGGTCACAGGACTTTATTAGGACTTTCACTTTGTACCTGAAAGGGGAGTTGAGACGGAGGACCTGCTCTCGGCCTCCCTCGCCCATTTCACACGGTTGCTGTGGAGCAGTGAGCAGAAGCTCCTGGCCTGGGCCTGAGCCCCTGCGCTGTCCTTTTCAGGTGGTGGATGGCAAGACCAGGTGGGCGGGCTGGTCCCAGGGCTTAAGATTGGGCGCTCGAAGGCCCAGCTGCCACTGAAGGTCGAAGTGGAAGAGATCACTCCCCCGGAAGGCTTCGTACACACCTTGAATCAGCACCTGCTCTTGCTGTACACGGGGAAGACCCGCCTTGCTCGCAACTTGCTCCAGGTATGTGAGGTGTATCTTCTCACTAGCACCCCACTTTGCACACGTTTTCTCCTAGATTTTAGTCTCAAGATTGCTCAGTGCTGTTCCTGGTCTCATAACGCTGCTCCCTTGGGTAGCTGATATATACACAAACCCTTGATACACTTGGATGAAAAGGTGGTTACAGGTTATAGAGTTTACATGTGAATGCCTCAGGTATGACAACATTACAAGAAACAGCCAAAATAACGCGTAGCTTGTATTGTAAAAAAAGTGTGGAACAGATTTTCTTCTATGAAAAATACAAACTTGTGCAACCGTACTTTGGAATAATTGCAGACCTTCAGTAGACAAATAGAATTGGGTTTAGCCTTATTCAGAGTAGATCCATTGGAACTAGTGATGTTTGAATTAACCAGATTTCTCTAGATCCAATCCAAAGGAATCAGATCAAGAAATCTGGTCCCTGGCCTAGACCTGCTCTCTAGGTGATGTGCAGAGGCTCCTTGGCACAGGATGGCCTCGTGCTCTGAAAATGTCAGGCGAGCTTCCCTTCTGAGAACTCTGCAAAGAGCGAGAAGGACCTTGGTGAGTTGCCAAGAGAACTCCCAGAAGTGAGATCAGTGGCCATATATTTGGCCAATAGTGGAATGTCTGTGCTGGTCATGGTTGCTCATAAGCAGCCACTTTACAATTGGTACAGCACCGCTACGCAGAGGAAAGTCAGCAGCCCTGAAATATCGGAACAGAGCAGAGATAATTTTGCAATTCGATCCTCAGAAGACTGCTACAGACTCTTAAAGCAAATTTCACTACTTTTTTAATGACTGTTTTGATCCAGAAACAGGAAATAAAAGAGGGACTCCAGCCAACTGTCTCTAAGTGGTTAAATCTTTAATCCACTTCAAAACATTTTCCTTCAGTAATCAGATGATCTTTAGCAACATTCCTTTAACTTCTATTTTGCAAAACTGTCCAATCATTGTCCCCAATTAATCCAAATAAAAATCTTTCCCACAGAAATATGCTTTACTTGTTTTAAAAAATACTTTAAAATAATAAATCTAAATTCAAATTGTCCCCTTAGTCTGCTTTCAATTTTCTTAATTTAAACTTGGCAAGCTTTTTATCTTTAATTATTTTTCAATATTTTAAAATTGTTGCTTCTTATCTTCAGATAAGAAATCTGAAATGAAGGATCACTTACTGGGCAGCTTGATTGCTTTGCTGCTTCAAAGATCTTTTACTGTGAATTGTCTTCCGAATTTGTTTAGGATAGTGTGTGCTGGGTGGGCAAACCCAAGGCCCTTTGCAGGCTCTGCTGTAGCTGTGAGCTCATTGTCTCCCGCAGAGTCTCTGTACCCAGGTTCAAGGGAAGATCTACAATCCCTTTGGATCTTGTGAGTCTTCTCACAAGGAGCAGCTTTCCAAAGCACAAGCGGGCATTCTCCTGGCCTCTCCTTGTACGGAGAGGTACTGTTGCCCTGAGCTTAACAAAACCTGGCTGCCGATCTTCCCCGCATTGCCATCCCACAGTTTGTGACAGTGTGCCATTTTTCCCCCATGCGGAAGTTCAAAAGCTCAGTATTGTTACTATTACTTATTTATTATAAGTAATAGTACTGAGTAATAGTACTCAGTACTCAGTATATTATTATATTATTTCTATTAATATTCTATTTCTATCCCAGTGGAATTTAAGTATATTTTCCATCTTATTAGGTTCACCTTTTTTTTATTAAAGTTTTTTATTTTTTATTTTTATACATCTCATTCAGTGGTGAAATCTGAACCGGTTTGCTACCGGTTTGTTGGCCGTGCATGCATGCTTTGTGCATGCGCAGTGCACGCCAAACACATACTGCATGCACATGCACAGTGTGCACCAAACGTACGCTCCACACGCCACGCATACATAGCGCCAAAAGGAGGCTTGGGAAGATAAGTAGAAGAGCGAGGGGGCAGCACAGCTGATCGTTGGAAATACCGTTTCAGAGAAACGGGTAGTTTTTTTTAACTACCGGTTCACCCAAACCGGTAGTTTTTATCGCTACCTGTTCACCCGAACCGGAGTGAAACGGTAGCTTTTCACCACTGATCTCATTGCATGAATGGTTAGATACCTGGGTATCATACATTTCAATACAAATAAACATAACATTATTATTCCTAATAATTACATTTCATTTTTAATTTACTGACATATGACTTCTAATATCATTCTTCAATTCTAAACCTTCTCATAGCTCTTCCGTTCATTGTTTCATCTTAATATCTGTTTTTACTATTCTTCCCCTCTTATTTCTATCTCTATTTTAACCCTCTTTTTCCCCCCTTCACCTATCACTCTGGTAATCAAAGACATGGTGTTAATCATTTTTTACATATTTAATATTTTTTCCAATCCTTCAATCCTTGTAATTCTACTATTAATACACTTGTTTTCATTAAAATATATCTTTCCCCCTTAAATTTCTTGGGGTCATTTTTCTTTTTTCTTTTTCTTTTTCTTTTTCTTTTTTTTAAAAAAATGTTATTTATTTTTAAATATAAAATAAAAAACCCCTCATCAAATCAATTCCATTACAATGTGCTGTAAGGGTGTTAACATATCTTCCTGTGCATTCACAAAATAATCATTTCTTCTATACATATATCTTATACTCATTTTTCCTAACATATCTTTCCATTTAACCAATTATAGAATAAATCCCATATTTTATAATATTGTTTATCTTCTTGTTCTCTAATGTCAAATGTTAATTTACTCATCTCTGCACATTCCAACATTTTTCTAATTATTTCATCTTGCAAAGGTAACTTTTCATTTTTCCAATTTTTTGCAAATACAATCCTAGCTGCTGTAATAATATTCACAGTCAAATATTTTATATCTCTAGTATGTATCTCTGGTATAATTCCCAACAGAAAGATTTCTGGCTTAAAGTCAATATGCTTTTTAATCATTTTTTCCAACAACGTGTTTATTTTAGTCCAATATCTTTTAGCTTCAATGCATGTCCACCACATGTGGTAATATGATCCAGATATCTGATGACATTTCCAACATTTTTCAGATTTGTCCTTAGACATTCTGGCAATTCTTGTCGGGGGTAGATGCTACCTGTAAAACATCTTATACAAATTCTCTTTAAATGCTGTCGACATCATCATTTTATAATTAAACATCCACAATTTCTGCCAGTCATCTAGATCTATCCTATGACCAAAATTCTTCCCCCAAGCAATCATTGTCTCTTTAACCTGTTCTTAATAATAACAATAATAATTACAGAGTTGGAAGGGACCTTGGAGGCCTTCTAGTCCAACCTCCTGCCCAGGCAGGAAACCGTACATCATCTCAGACAGATGGTTACCAACATTTTCTTAAAAATTTCCAGTGTTGGAGCATTCACAACTTCTGCAGGCAAGTCGTTCCACTTATTAATTTTTCTGTCAGGAAATTTCTTCTTAGTTCTAAGTTGTTTCTTTCTTTGATCAGTTTCCACCCATAGCTTCTTGTTCTACCCTCAGGTGCTTTGGAGAACAGCCCGACTCCCTCTTCTTTGTGGCAGCCCCTGAGATATTGGAACACAGCTATCATGTCTCCCCTAGTCCTTCTTTTTGTTAAACTAGACATACCCAGTTCCTGCAATCGTTCTTCATATGTTTTAGCCTCCAGTCCACTAATCATCTTTGTTGCTCTTCTCTGCACTCTTTCTAGAGTCTCAACATCTTTTTTACATCGTGGCGACCAAAACTGAATGCAATATTCCAAGTGTGGCCTTACCAAGGCATTATAAAGTGGTATTAACATTTAACGTGATCTTGATTCTATCCCTCTGTTTATGTAGCCCAGACTGTGTTGGCTTTTTTGGCAGCTGCTGCACACTGCTGGCTCATATCTAAATGGTTGTCAACTAGGACTCCAAGATCCCTCTCACAGGTACTACTATTGAGCAAGGTACCACATATATGGTACCTGTGCATTTTGTGTTTTTTGCCTAAATATAGAACCTTACTTTTTTCATTGTTGAATTTCATTTTGTTAGATAGTGCCCAAATGTTCAAGTCTGTCAAGATCTTTCTGTAACTTGAGCCTATCTTCTGGAGTGTTGGCTATTCCTGCCAGCTTGGTATCATCTGCAAATTTGATGAGTTCCCCATCTATCCCCTTGTCCAAGTCATTGATGAAGATGTTGAAGAGTACTGAGCCTAAAACAGAGCCTTGGGGTACTCCACTGCATACTTCCCTCCATGTGGATGTAGTTCCATTGAGGACTACAAGTTGAGTGCGGTTGGTCAGCCAGTTACGAATCCATCTGGTGGTAGTGCTGTCTAACCCACATTTTTCTACTTTATCTTCCTCTAACTTCACCTCTAGTAAGTATCCATACAGTTTCTTTATCAGGTTGTCATCTGAACCTGTTAAAACTTGTTAGGTTATTATAAAAGCCTTCTATTTTAATATCATTATCATATCTGGATTGTATTTGCAAGTATGCAAACCAATTCATTGTTATACCCTTTGCCTCTAATTCTAATTTGGATTTTAACTCACCCTTTTCATTCAACAATTCATTATATCTAACAATATGTTCCTTTTTAAATGTTGAGTTGGGGTCATTTTTCAGTGGAAAATATTCTCTTACGCAGATCACACACTACTCACTTTCTCCGCTCCTGCACAGTCTGGTGTATTCAGGCTGTCTTTGGTTTCATGGCAGCCATGTTTGCTGCTGCTGTTCCTCGTCGTCGGCTGAGGGGACTTTCCTAGTCAGGGAAGGGAGATGCGGCTCCCCTCTACCTGCTAGGCAGTCTCCCTTTACCTCCAGGGTGGCTATGGAGGTCGGAGCCAGCCACGGAGCTCGCGGTCCAGGCTTCCGAAGGCGCAGGAAGTACAATCGGAAGTCCAGGTTCACTTTTTGTACATATCCATTCATATATGTACACATGCAGGAAGATATACACACCATTGTGTGTGTGTGTGGTATATTATTTATGTACACTCATTATGCATATATACATCCAAGAACCTTTGCTCTGTGTGTGTGTGTGTGTGTGTGTGTGTGTGTGTGTGTGTGTGTGTGTAAGGTTAGATAAGTATAGAAAGTGGAGTCTAATAGATCTAATCAAAGCCAGCCATGGGAACAGAAGCCTTTGTCCCATTTGAAACTTCTGAGCAGGCCATGAAGGACAACTTGGAAGAAAACTTTGGTTTTCACAACAGACATGGTTTTATAAGAGTGTGGAGCTTTTGGTCAGAATTTTCTAATAATCCTTTGGCCATAGTTTGGATTTTTTAAAAATAGCGCCGGAGTGCTCGAATAAGACATCTCCTACCTTCAGTGCTTCACTGTCCGCCTGGTCTTTTTAATAGTTCATAGAATCTGTGGATTCTGGAGATTAGGTAGTGCAACCCGCTGCCCGGTGCAGGGATGCTCCTTCAGCCTCAATCTAAACAAATGGTTTGTTGGAGAGGTCTTCCTAGTCTGTTTATTATTGATTGCTTTAAACAAATGTATATGGTTACCCAACTCACCCATAGGGGACTCCAGGTGGCTTACAACATTAAAACCCACAACATAAAAATTGTAACTTGGTGCCCCGATGGCAGCAGCAACACACTTGGACAAGCCACTGGATCAGCTATGCCCCCGTTGGTGGTCCCCAGGCCCACTGACAAAGCCAGGAAGGGGAGGGCCAACTCTGTACTAGGGGAATTCCAGGGGAATTATGCCGCATAGGGAAAGGGCCACCACCAAAAAGGCCTTTTTTTTGTGGTCTCACCAAATGTACGTCCCTAAGAGATTGGGCCCACAACATACCCTGTTTTGTTTTTTTAAAATTTACATTTATATCCCGCCCTTCTCCGAAGACTCAGGGCGGCTTACAGTGTGTAAGGCAATAGTCTCATTCTATTTGTATATTTACAAAGTCAACTTATTGCCCCCCCAACAATCTGGGTCCTCATTTTACCTACCTTATAAAGGATGGAAGGCTGAGTCAACCTTGGGCCTGGTGGGGCTTGAACCTGCAGTAATTGCAGGCTACTGTGTTTTAATAACAGGCTCCTTACAGCCTGAGCCACCACGGCTCAACAATGTTCCATTGTTGGTAGCATAGTTGGACGTCCAACTAAATCTACCTTGTCATTTAAACTCATTCTTTTTGCTGTTCTCTGGAAAACCCTGAACCACCTGCCCATCTTCTAAATGACAGCCATTCCAATACTTTGGATCAGCTCTTCACATCTTCCCTTATCTGGGCTAAACACACCAAGAGTCTCCATCTGTGGCTCCTTTTCCTTCCAGGCCCTTCATCACTACTTCTTTTTTATTATTACAGAAAGTTTTTTATTTTTAAAAAAACATACAAACATAAAAGCATCTTCCATTCAAATTTCAAATACAATGTGCCGGTGTGTGTTTCACATTTTTGTGCATACAATTACCCATCATTAATTTGTTTAATCATCCATTTTATCATCCAATTATAATCAAATATTTTGGTTAATCAATCTCTAATGTTCCTTCTGGAACAATATTTTATCTTATTACCCTATTTTGTCCACCATTTTGAGACAATTATATTGTTCTTTATCATAATTTCCCTTCTAACCATTAGTAAAATAAGTCCCATACTTTATAAAATTGCTTGTCTTCCTGTTTTCTAATTTCAAACGTCAATTTACTCATTTCTGCGCAGTCCATAATTTTCTTTATAATTTCATCCTGCAATGGCAATTTCTCATTTTTCCAATTCCTTGCAAATACAATTCTAGCTGCTTTTATTACATTCACAATCAAATACCTCAGTTCTCTACTATAGGTTTCAGGTATAATTCCCAATAAAAAGACTTCTGGTTTAAAATCTATATGTTTCTTTATCATTTTCTCCAGCCATGTATATATTTTAGTCCAATATCTTTTAGCTTCCATGCAAGTCCACCACATATGATAATAGGATCCAGGTATCTGTTGACATTTCCAACATTTTCCGGATTTATTCTTGAATATCCTGGCTATTCTTGCCAGGGGTAGGTGCCACCTGTAAAACATCTTATACAAATTTTCTTTATATGCAGTAGACATTGTCATCTTATAATTTTGTGTCCACAGTTTCTGCCATATTTCTAAATCAATACCACGCCCAAAGTTTCCCCCCCAAACAATCATAGTTTCTTTCACTTGTTTTTCTTCTAATTTAATCTCTAATAAATAACTATATAGCTTTCTATTAAATTATCATCCGTACCTGTTAAAATTTTATCTAGGTTGGTCAAGTTATTATAGAAACCTTCTATTTTAGCATCTTTATCATGTCTAGAATGTATTTGCAAATATGAAAACCAATTCAATTTTATACCTTGTGTTTCTAGATCCTGAATTGTTTTTAATTCACCCTTTTCATTTAACAGTTCATTATATCTAACAATTTGTTCCTTTCTAAATATTAATGAATATGAGAATGCCTCAATTGTTGATACCCAAAGTGGAGTTTTTAAATAATGGTCTTTCTTGATTCTTTCCCAGTTTAGTAATAAAGCCTCTCTTATAAAGTGTCTTCTGAAGTACCCTTGTATTTTCACTTCTCCATACCACAAAAATGCATGCCAACCCAGTAATCAATCATGACCTTCCAGGGTAGGAATTCTAATATTTCCTAAGTTTATCCATTCTTTTATCCACATTAAATTTGCACCTTGGTAGTATAACTCCGTTTGGCAGACCAAAACCTCCTCTTAACCTTACATCTTGTAACAATTTTAGCTTTATCCTTGCTTTCCTGCCCTGCCAAATGTATTTCAGTATTATCTTATTCAGGCCCTTCATCACTTCTGAAAGGCTTCCATGAGGGTCCTTTCTACAATAGTCCCCTAGACTGAGGGTCTTTAAATTTGGCTGAATATTCTGACCGGTGCCTGATCTCTTGCTCATGACCCCATCTTTCTGTGGCCCTTGTATCATACCAGCTTTATCTTGCAATCTACCTAGACTTCCAGATCCTTTTCACATATTTTCCCCGCTCCCCCCAATTATGGTTCCCTGCCACCATCCAAACACAAACCTTTGACTTTCCTTGCACAGAGGATGGGCTTAAGTGTTTCTCCCCACTGAAGTTTTGACTTGCAGATCTTGCCTGTTATTCCAGGCTTTCAAAATCTGAGGGTTTGGTCTTCTCCCTGGATTGCCTGCAAACTTCATATTCAGATTTTTTGATCTTCTCATCATTCAGGCAGAGTCTTGGAAGCCACTTGACCCCCCTTTCCCCACCGGAGCCACTGAAGTCCATTCACAGGGTTGGCTGCTCAATCAGTGAGTGGATGGCCTGTCCAGCCCAGCTTCTTTCGCCTTCATGATCAGGGTCTCTGAGAGGCCTTTTTGAATGCTTCACTAAAGAAAAGAGATGGCGTCTCTACTGCATTCCCATGGTCAACTAACTTAGTTACTTTAGCTTAGGTCTGGCTAAGTGCATCCTGGTTCCTGTCAAGCTGTACATTCTTCTCTAAACAATGATAACCTTGTATTTCGTATCTTGCTCCAAGATTTTCAAGAAACAGGTCCAAATTGAGTGATCTGTCTTCTTTCTTCTACTCTTGATGTTGGAAACAATAATTTACAGTGCAGCTGTATGCCCACAGCCACCAAGGGGGCCTCCAAGGTGCCACCCACCAGCTATTCTGTACTACGTGGGCCCTGGAGACTTGAACTCCATCCTTGTCTGACCTTCTCTCCGGGTTGTCCCCGCCCCCCGCTCAGCTGCATTTGAACACACTTCCTTTGGGAAGTGGACCCAGAGACGCCGTGCGCTGCCCTGCCTCTTCCTGAACCTGCCTGTTCAGTTGACAGGGGAATTTCCACGGCCAGTGGGTTGCCTTGCCTCACCTCCCACAGCAGCTGTGGATCATTGGGGGGGAAGTGGTGGCAGGACTGTTGCCTGCAGCTGTCCCAAAGCTCAAGAATGTTGACACCAGAAGGTGGAGTGTGCACTTCTTGGCCCCCCCATCAATGCAGAGACACATCTGAGAAGAGGTTTGTGCTGAAGGGCACTGCCTTGTTTCTCTGCAGGATGTTCTAAGGAACTGGTACGCCAGGCTGCCCACCGTAGTAGAGACTGCCAATGCCCTGGTGAGCAATGCGGAGGAGTGTGCCCAAGCCCTTCAACAAGGTACCCACACTTGAGATAAAACTGTGCCAGGAAGGGAGCCGGAAAACCCAGACCAGTCAGAGAATGGCTGGAGGACTCCCCCACAATTTGACAGTGGGCGAGTGTCGGTGTGGTTGTGGAAGAGACCCTGCCGCATGGTTTGGAGTTTCAGAAAGACTTTGAGGGTTAAGTCAATTGAGGAATTGTGAAATAAGTGACCCCTTTAACCTAATCGGTTAAAAAGCAACAGCTGAAAGCAAGGAGTAGGAATAAACTGCCCATACACAATCCAAAGAGCCATCCTGAGCCAAGTAGGAGGCGGACATCTGGCTGGGGAAGGGAGCCAGGGGAACAACCCATAGATACCCCATTCTCTTAAGAGTCAGCACCCAGGAGTTGGATGGTGCCCCCCCCCTTTGTCCCTCCCTCCCATCTTTATCTCGAAAGGGAGGACAGCCAAGCAGTGATCAGAGTTTGTCCCAGACAGATTTTAGTGCTGTGAGGGTGCTTGGATGCCTGTCTTCCAGAGAGCACCTGGGTGTGCATGTGTGCTGCCATCCTCCTCCCCTTCTCCTTCCAGGTAACCTGGCTCTGCTGGGCCAGTGTATGAATCGGTACTGGCTGCAGAAGAAGGAGATGGCCCCTGGCTGCGAGCCTCTGATGGTCCGGCAGATCATGGAGGTGCTCCAGCCTCACGTCTATGGGCAGAGCCTGGCCGGAGCTGGTGGTGGGGGCTTCCTCTGTGTGGTAACCAAAGAACCCAGGAACCGGGCGGCCTTGCAGGAAATCCTGGCAGAAGCTGCGGTAGGTGAACACAGTCCCCCCATCGGGCAGCTCCTCCAAGGAAGAGGAATGCTCTCTGGGCTTGGGAGTGATCAACACAGAAACCTCTTAAATGTATGGGAATGGCTGGGTGGAGTGGGGTCGAGGGCTTCCCCCATGGAGGGACAGGAAGACAACTCCCTCCAGCTGCCCGAGAGCTACAAAGGCAGGAATCGCAGAAGATGCTCAGCTCAAAGCTCGATTTATCCACATGTCCCTTTCAGGTCCTTGGAAATGTCACCATCCACACTGTGGAAGTGGACCCAATGGGATTCAAGGTGGAGCTTCTGGGGGACACGTATACTTCAGAGGCATGAAAGAGCAGCTCCCTCCTCTGCTGCTGATCCACCAGAACCAGCTGCAGGGCAGGATGAAGAACCAGCTCTGCTGTGTTGCAGATCCCAATCTAGCAAACTGTGGGACGAAGTTCTTGGAAAGGGGTGAAAGTAGCAGGGCTGCATCCATTGCACAAGCCAAGCAATAGTCAGCCTGG
This sequence comes from Ahaetulla prasina, assembly GCF_028640845.1. Taxonomy (NCBI): domain Eukaryota; kingdom Metazoa; phylum Chordata; class Lepidosauria; order Squamata; family Colubridae; genus Ahaetulla; species Ahaetulla prasina. Next base: position 26,051,986 of record NC_080550.1, on the reverse strand, counting down.
CAAATCTAAGCAGTTTCCACACAACTGGGTCCCCAAAGCAAGCAATGCATTCGCTGTGAACACCTGTGATGATTCATTTGCGATTACAAAATAAAGGTTGCACTGGTTTTCTTAAGAGCTAATGAGGGTCTGGTGCATTTTTAAATTGAAAGTAGCAATACACCGCTTGTAATCTCAGAAATTGGACCATACTAGGAAGGACACATCATCAACTGAGACCCCCTGAGGCTCAGCTGCAGCAGGTCCTATCCCAGCCAAAAGGTCAGATGTTGCAGGCAAGAGGAGAGAAAATTGCTCTTGTAGTAAGCTAAAATTTAAAGTGAGGGCCTCGGGCTTTGTTTTTCCACTTAGAAAAGTAAAATACAACAAATCCCCCCCCTTTTGAATCCACACCAACAAAAGAAATATCTTAAACGAAAAGCTCCTTCAGAGAAGGGGCTACTAAGACAACAGGCTACATTTAGCTGTGGAAGGAGACACAAGGGGGGGATTGATGGGTCATCACGAAACAGAGGAAGGAGGCCGCTCTGGGGCAACAGAAGGGCAGGATGGGAACCAACAGAGTAAGAAAATCTGTTTCCTGTTCTAAGCTTTGAACTGCTAGGGGGGGTCAAGAGAAACCACCAGAGCCGTCAGCCACCAAAGTGGTTGGTGCTCTCTTGACGGGAGGTCTCGAAACCGAGGCCTGCACTGAGCAGAGGGACCGGTTCCGACAACCCTCGAGACCCTTTCCAACCTTGATTCTACCCTTAACAATATCCACACTTCCAGAGTTCTGATTCATGGAATCGGAGGGACCTTGGAGATCATCTAGCCGAACCCCTGCCCAGCGTAGGGATTTCCCATTTCAAAATCCCTGACCAATGGCCATCCAGCCTCTGCTTGAAGAGAGCAATTCACCATATCCTCACTAGCAAACAGCTCCAGTCAGCAGAAAATTCTTCCACCAAAATCTGTTTCCTGTCCTGATGTCTCAGTAATGGGTTTACCCATCTGTAGTATCCCCTCACAATGTTCCAGCTACAATAGCTAAGCCAGAGTAGTTACGCTGTCAGCCAGAGGCCAGTTAGATCAGACTGGAGGCTTGCCTAACATGGCATTTTGCTTCTGCAAGCTGCAACCACAAGCCCAAGGCAGGATAGCCAAGGGCAGCAGGGGTGGCTACCTTGGCATTAAAGGTGCCCACTTTTCCTTCCTGGAGGGAATCGGAAGAATGGAACAGCTGCTGGCAACGGGTTCCTCCTCTCTGAACTGGCCCAATCTTGTTTCAGCCATCTAAGCTGATGGGTGGTCCTCATCTTGCCTGCCCACACCCAATTACAGTTAACAGAATAACAGAGTTGCAAGAGACCTTTGGGGTCTTCTGGTTCAACCCCCTGCATAAGCAGAAGACACTCCCATTCCCAGTCTCTTCTTAAAAGCCTCCAATGATGGAGCACCCACAATGCCAGGAGGCAAGTCGTTCCATTGATTAATTGTTCTAACTGTCATAAAATTCCTCCTTAGTTCTAGGTTGCTTCTCTCCTTGATTAGTTTCCATCTGTTGCTTCTTGTCCTGCCTTCAGGTGCTTTGGTTGACCCCCTCTTCTTTCTGGAAAGCCCCTCAAATATTGGAAGGCGGCTCTTCTGTCTCGAACAAAAACAGAAAGCCCAAACCGTGAAACCAACTCTATAAGTTGCCCATTTCAGCTGTTAGTGTTGTTTCCACACCTGAACACTGTCAACTTGTTAAACAGCATTATGGTATGAAGAGGTTTATTTTAAATTCCTTTGGGTCTGTCAGCTAATTTGGCCATCTCCCCGTTGGTCTCAGCACCAGTGAAAGGTACCAGGAGGTGGCTCTGGCCAAAGCTCAGGCCAAACTCCTTACCAACCACAGCGGAGAGCCAAGCCCCAAGAGGAAGGGGTCCTTTAATCATGGTCCCGGGAACCTTTTTTCGGGGGGGGGGGCTGCCATGAATTGACAGCACCTCCCAAGCCCAGGATGCTGGGCAGCTTGCACAAACCAGGTAAGTTAAGAGGCCCAAACCTAGCTGAGGTTTCCTACTTTCACTTTTCAACAAAACAGCGTCCCATTTTCCCTAGCAAGACGGCGAGTGGCTGAGCTTCTATCTGCTTTAGCAGCCAGTCCTGGCAGGAAGAGGCGACACATTTTTAAAAAAGGAAGCTCCTCTCGGATGGCTACAGGCGCAGCCGTTTGATGTCTTCATTACGAAAATCCATCCGGAGGGCCAGCACTTGGCGGACCTCTGCTGGTGTCAGGCACCACGTCAGAGGGCCCGAATTGGGTCCCCAGTAATCCAGGATCTCCGTTACCTGAAAAGAGAAGACAATACTGTCTGCCCATCTGGCAGAGGACCGGACAGCACCGGCCTGACATCTGGAAGGCAACACAGCTGCTGCCCTGCCTGCTTCTTTCTTCGGCCCATCTGGGATGGGGCTCTGCTCCACCTCCCCTCGCCCCACCCGGTTGCCCTGCCTAGGGAGTAACATCTGGAGGGCGGAGACCCACCCTCTCCAGGTTGAGAATGGTCGCCATCTGGGAGAGCCGGGCAAACTTGTCACGGATGGTCCAGGTGGTGACTGTAGTCAGGTAGGCTATCAGGGACCTCAGTTCTTTGTCAAACTGCAGCCCGCCAAGCTGAGGAGACAGAAAGTGGCAAAGCATGGCTGAACCAGCATCTGGCCATGAGACACCCATCCCACCCCCAGCAGAACCTCCTGGAATGGATTCACCCCTGAATTCCACCTAGCAGGGAAGTTCGGGGAAAGGCCCACTTCCAGAGAAGCCCCTTACTCTCTGTTGCCCATTGGCTTCACCCACCCTGGGCTCCCCCTCCATCCATCTCCACAGCATTCTTGCGTTGGCCTTTTGAGGCAGGAGTCAGTAAACACGCAGATCGATTCCCAACCCTAACCTGGCCTCCTTTCCTAAGCAGGTGAGTGTCAGCCTCCACATGCTACCTTTATTGTTTTATTACTGTTAGTTAATTGGTTTACTGCTGTCTTTTAGTGCTAGGCAAAGGGAATGGGTAATGTATCCTTGATTAAGGGCTAGCTGCTTTGGCTGTCATGAAATGGAGTGGGGAGAGGAGTTTAGGCAGAAACGAAACTTAACTTGCTAGGGATTAGTAGAACGTATTCAAAGACTAGAACACGGGCTGATGACACTCACAGCTAACAGTCCATGCATACCAGAGAGATGAAACCATCTGGAGATGATCCTCACCTGGCACCTGAGAAGAAGGTGGATTGGACAAGACTGCCTGACCTTTGGGGGGAGGAGGGATTAATGCGTGAACTTGTATGTGTAAACCACACCTATTGTCCAGACCTTGCTTTACTCGCGTCGCAATCAGTTCATTCTCAGTAAAAGATACCTTTCTCTACAAACCATGGAGTTGGGGTTTTTCTTTTTTGAGTTTTGAAAGGAGGCACGCCTGACATTGGGCAAGCTGGATCTCTTCTTCCCCATTCCTCTCTTAGGACTAAGAGCAGGGAAGAAGCTCTCAGAGGGCCAAGACTTGCCGGTGGTGCAAAAGGCAGAGGTTCCGGGTTGCCAAGGGAGGGCTCTGTGCTGTAGGCACTGCCATCTGGCCAGCCACTCCCCTGCCCTTACCCAGCAGGCATTCCCCTCACACAGCTGCACTACACCTGGCTCACAGCATATAGAAAAGAATGGGCCATGTTACACAATCCAAAGATGCCAGCAAGCAGAATAAGGAGCACAAACAGGCAGAACCCAAGTCATCATGCAGGAAGCAAAAGTGATTTAGTACCTTACTGAAACAATGGCGGAGTGAAACTCAGGAACGGGATGTAAAGACTGAAGGAACAGCTCATCCCAAAGCAAGAGATGAAAGGGGAAGAGCAGCAGCAGCACATCTGAAGAAGGGGCGCCCTTGGATTGGAATCTAGGTATTTCTGGGCCCAGTTGAGGAAGGAGAAATGATAGAGAAAGTGGTGGGGATCTGCGGAGGCAGATCCTGGACTAGACTGTCTTCCAAGAGGAGAAACAGAGACAAAGGGATCACTTTTTTTAGACTGGATCTGTCGTGTCCGCCTCCCCCTCCGACGACCGGGTCTAGGAAGTCTGTATCAAGCGTGGCCACGAAGCCTCTGCAGCTTTGCCAAATTCCTTTCAGATTTCTCAGGGCAGGCAGGAATCCAAGGTGTGACTTCAGCAAACCAGATGAGACTTTGCTTGACTCAAGGAATGCCAAAAAGCAGATCCTTTATATAGGCCATGGGGTGTGGCTCCATGACTCAGCACTTATCCAGGCCTGCCCCTCCCTTCCTTCTGCTGACGTCGCCTCTCAGATCTCTGGAAGCGGGGATCCGTCCACTGTGAATTCCCTTCCTCCGGATCTGCTGCCTGCAATTCTAGCACGTGGCTGGCTTCGTGCTCACATGCTGTAGGAGTGAGGTTTTTTTGTTCATTCCTGACATTCTGTCCGGGCATGGTGCCAGGGCTGGGGGCTGGAGGCATGCCAGGCCGTTCCTCTTCATTATCCGACTCTGAATCTGACAGCAGCCCGGCAGGAGGAGGGAGGAGCCCAGCTGAGGAGAGGAGGGAGGACAAGGCACAACAGGATCCTAACTGATAAGCAAGAGCTGGTAGAAAAGGGAAAGGCATTGGGGATCAGAGGAGGTAGGGAGCATACTGGAATTGGAACACGAGATCTCAAGGGATCTCTTTCAAGAAAGTTAGGGAGGTCCTAGACAAGATGCCATGGAGAAAATGGGAGGATTCTCGCAGAGGCAGACAGAGCCCTTCAGTTCCTGTTTTGCTTTTCTCCTCTCAGAAAAGCCAATGTAGCAATGGACCGGAAAGAGCAACTGAGCGAAGAAAGGAGTGGCAACAACAGCAAAAAAAGACAACACAGCTACAAGGAATCCGTTTGGACTCTTCAAGCCCAGACCAGGGTGTCATCTTGCTGACCCCTTTGTGATCTCATGGAGGACAAGCAGATGGTCAGAGGATTGAGGAGCTGTGGTGACGCAGGATTAGAATGCAGCATAACAGGCTACCTCTGCATCCCCACTGCCAGGAGTACAATCCTGAGGGGCCACAGGTCGGTAAAAGGAGGACCCAGATTGTTGGGGGGGGTAAGAGGCTGACTCTGTAGAGGGCTGTAAAGCACTCTGAAGCTGTAGATAAGCCTAAATGTTATTGGAGAAGGAAAGCGTTGAGCGAAAAAGAATCCAAGCAACTATGGATTGTCAGCATGATATTCTTACTCAACTCTGAGCAAGTTAATAAAAAGTTGCTAAACAGAGAAGTAGGTATTACTTGTCAGAAACCAGCAGGAGTTTGTTTATCAAGAATCCATTATAACCAGCTTAGCAGACCATGGGAATGTGAGGTGTAGGGCATCTTGCGATTTTAGTAGAGAAGACGGCAAACTGGCTAAATTATACTACAGCGATATGGAGGATACAGAGGAACAACCTACCCCAAAAATCATGGGGACAGCAAATACCCTAATGGCCAGTTTCAAGATTCTAAAGGACTTGAATGAGTACAATGCAAAGTCCTACATTTCTGCAGAACAAAATCAAAAGCATGAAACAGGATTGGTGGAAGGAACACAATGAGCAGCAGATGTGAAAAAGGGCTGGTTTTCTCAGTGGATCACAGGCTGAACACTGACCAAAGAGTTTGTTTCTAAAGTACAGCTAGACTTCAGTTACCAACTGCTTTGTTCAGTGACTGAAGTTATGATAGTGCTAAAAAGATAATTTTATAACTTATGCCTCTATTTATGAGCTCTGCAGCATCCCTCAGTCTCATGACTGTCATTACAGTCAATATGTTTTATCCTATGCCTAAGCTGTTGTTTTTTCTTTCTTCCTCCTTTGCAGAATGGAGAGAAAGGGATGACAAGGGAGTAAGCAGGCACACAATGGGGATATACAGCAATGTGCTTGTGCTGGCAGCTGTTAGCATGCTATGCAAACAATCTAGTGTATTCCTCATTCTGTGCCTGTTAACTCTCTTGTAAAACCTTGAACGAATGTAAAAACAAACAATAATTCCCTTTTGTTAATTATCTCAGCACCAAAATGAACACTCCGAAGGATTGGAGAGTGGAGAAAAGGAAAGTATCTGCCATGCTGCTGCGCAGATGATGGGGGCACTTTGTTTGAAGTTACTTGAAGTTATTCTACATAGAATACATAGAATATAAGTTATTCTACATAGAATAACTACAATTAGACTCAGATTTTAACGCTGGCATGTCGATCTGCAGGTTGGCTTTACTGGCACTCTTACCCGACTGAAGGTGGACTTGAGAACAACCTTCTCCAGCTCCAGAGCTACTAAACTGGTCATCAGGCTGGTGAGGCTATCGTAGATCACAGGGGAGAGTCCTGCCTGCAGAGAGGGGAGAAGACATGGTTCAGGATGTCACTATTGCCAGAAGCAGACCAAGGCAGGCCAGGGGGACGGTGTTTCCACCCAGCCCCTGTCCAGAGAGAAGGCTGGTGTCAGGCAGGCATGCCTCCCTTCCCTGTGCTCAGGGAAAAAGCTGCCAAGGGAATACGTGCCCTTCCATTGGCAAGGGGAACACCCAGCGGGACAGCTGCCTTCTCCTTGAACTGACCGACGCCTATATGCCAAAGGGGCCAATTCCCCTTTGAGGAATTTCCTGCCAACTCCTGCCTCAAACCTACCTTGAACTCCACCATCTGCTGCTCCAGGTTAAGAATGAACTGCTGCACCCAGGGGTCGTTGGCTTCATAGTCATTAAACTCTTCCTGAAAGAGCAGCAGAGAACAGAGCTGGCCTCTCTACAAAACGTTCCCTTCCTCTGCCTCCCGGGGTGGTGGTGGTGATGGCTCCAGCTGGCCTGCCACGTCTTCCTCAGAGGCATCGCAGCAATTCCGTTTTCACTGAAGCCGGGTCCAGCAAAAGGATGGACGGACTGATGGGCTCAGCCACATAGGAGAGGCCTGGCTTGCTCAAGGCAGGCCCAGCCATTGCTCCTCCTCCTCCAGAGACTTTCCCAAGACTCGGCCAGCCTGGCAAAGGCTTGCCAGCCCCGGGCCTGCCTCCTGCTGCTTCCGTGCCCGCTTAGAGAGGAAACAAAGGGTGGGGCTTGGGAGGCAGTAGGGCTGTTCCCTGGGGAGATGCTGAAGGGAAAAGCTCTGCATGCAGAAAGGGAGTCCACTGCCAGGACGGCACTTGACTGGCAAGTCCCCACTCCCACCCCAAGGAAAAGGGAGCCTCCAGGCCACCCCTGTTCTCCTTCTCTGGCTTCTCCACATCAGCTCTTCAGTGAGGCCAGGAAAGGGAGCAGACACCAGGTGCAATATTGGAACTCGGCTGCATCGAGACCTCCAAAGCCTTTCAACATGCCCCCTTCCCTCCCTCTTACCCCAAAGAGAGTCAAGGAGGAGAATCCTGAGATTCTTCCTCAGCCTTTCCGACTGTTCATATTTTACTTAATGACCGTTGTATGTCTTATTCCAGCTCTCTCTCCCCCAGCAGCATTCCGATTCCACATCTCCCCTATAGAACCTCAGTTGAGTCTTCAAAAGAAAACACCCCCCCCCCCCATTTCTTCAGCCTCCTGCATTCAGGCAAGCAAACAAGCAAGGGCTGTGCACTCACCTCCTCAATGTTGTGGGATACAGACAGGAAGAGATTAATGCAGGGCTTCACATGCGGTTTGACTGCTGAGTTGGTGAGTTCATTCAGGCCTTCCTGAGAGAGAACAAGGGTCAGTCTGCAGCCCCTCATTAGGTCTCCTGGCTCCCCTATACACAGCAGCCACCAGGGAGCTGATCCTGGCAAAGGTGCAGACCCCAGGGGGTCCCGGCTTTTGGGCGAAGAGAAGCTCCTCATATTTCAAGAGTGGTATCATCTTTCTAAGCTGAAGTGGAGAAACGCTCAGCAAAATGTGGGTGAGTGGAAGAGAAGCTCCTCTTGCAGCCCCAAGCAGCTCACCTCCCGCCAGGCAAGGATGCTGCCCACTGGCCAGACTGGCCGCCTTCACTTCCTCCTGTGGGGGGGGGGGAAGAGGCTTGGGACAGGCAACGCTCCAAAGGTCCAAAGCTCACCTGTAGCAGGTCACGAAACTTGCTGGAGACAGCATCCATGTCCGAAAGGCAGCTCTCCAGCTTGAGCTGAGCCTGCTCTCCTCCAAAGCCCTGGCTGAGGAGCTCCGAACAGTCACTCTGTAGGGAAGCAGAAATCCAGCTGCAAACAAGAATCGCTTGGCAGAAGGAAGACCTCAAGTCCAGTGGAAATGAAGCACAGCAAGAGAAGGTGGGGCGGCAGCCCATCCGCAGGGAGGCTCTCCCGCTGCTCAATTTTTCCTCCCATTTCCCATACAGTCTAAGTCTCTGGATGTGGCCTCCCGGCCAGGCATTACAACTCCTTGCTCCAAACTCAGCATCCTTGAGTTTTTACACAGATGGTTTATATCCTGGTTTCTTTGGGTACCCATCTTTGGAATAAGCCAGGCAGGACCTCCTAAAATAAAGCCGGACTTCTAGTTGGGATGAAGTGATTCTATGAATTAGTGTATTAACTTAGCCCCAAGATGGGTTTGAATCACACAAACACACAGCGACACCAAGACATGCTGCTTCCAGCCAAGAGCTCAGAGCCAACAAGTACCTCCAGGGTCTTCTTCAGTGTCATTATGTTCTCGCTGCAGGCCTCCACGTTGTTTAAAGTCACCTGAAACAGAGTAAGCAGAACGGTCAGCATCTTTTCCAACCTTTAAGAGCAGCCATGCCAAAAGGGCCTTTGTCGCCAAGCTCAGCATTTCAGTCTTTGCTCCTCTGAGGAAGAAACTTGGCACGGAGGAGGAGGAGGGAGCCAGGGGAACACGAAGAAAAGTTTCATTTGCTAGGGAAGAGGATCAGGCACCTGATCTTCAACTTCCTTTTCCCTCTCAGACCCAGCTGACTCTTAAAACCCAGCATCGGGCTGTTCCGCATCCAGGAAAGGAAAAGAGACTGGCCCAACAGATGGAGAAAGGTAGGGAGGCGTTTCCATTTCCACCAGCCCTGCAGGGCAGGCCCAGTTCCTTGGGGGAGGCTACTGCAAAGAGAATTCCATGCATTTGATCATCAGGCCCAGGCCTTGGCATGCGGGGCTGCCCTTTGATGCAAAGACCTGCCACCCCCTATCCACCTGGTCCTTTGCTGCCTCTCAATACAAGACCCAACCAGTGGGCGTTTCAATGTGAAACAACATTTCAACCTCCTTTCCTCAACAGAAATTAATTGTATACCAGGTACTTGAATAAGACAAGCATTTCGACCTCTCTTCTCCAACGAATGACGCTGTATTGGTGCTTCCAACAGCCTTTCAACAGCCCTCTTTGCTTGGCCCTCAACCCAGCCATACCAGCTCTCTAGGAGACCCTCTGCCTTTCCCTCCAATCCAGGGACTGCCTCCCCCCCCCCCGGGTCCCCAACCGGACAACGCACCAGGAAGGACTGCTTAGCCTCATCAGTGCTCTCGATGCCTTTAGAGTCGAACTTCCCCTGCTGCAGGCTGCTCTGCATGAGGCTCACGGCACTGGTCACTCCCCTCTGGAAATCCTGGAAAGGGGTGGCTGGGAAGCCCACCCGCAGCTTGTGGCCCAGGATCTCCCTGTGGAAAGAAGGCAACCTCAAGAAAGAATGCTGGAGATTCAGGGAGCCAACTTCTTTTGCAGGAAGGAGGCAGACCAAGTTGCAACCCCTCCCCCCCACTTCTGACTCTGGCTAGGAAAAGCAAAACTGGCTTCACTGCTAAGAGTGCTGTGCAGGATTTGCAGAGCAAAGCAAGCTCCTTGCTGCCCACCCTTGTGTGACATAAAATTCTGCCCTTTGGTGCAGGAAGAGTCCATCCCAAGCCATCAGGAGCAGGAAACAGTGGAATCCGTGCATCTGTAGTTTATTTCAAACTCAGAACATTCCAATAAATAAATTTAATCTGAAACAGTGTGCACAGTTCACTTGTCAGACTTCTTTATACCCCCAAGGTCCCTCCAATTCTTAATTTCACGGTTCAAAGTCATGGAATCCTAGGGTTTTTGGAGATCATCTCCTCTAACCTCCTGAAGGTCCTAGTCCAGCCCCCAAATTTGCAAATTTGTTCTGATTATGTGCAACAGTATGAAGCCCATGCAGTCCAAAGAGCAGTTTATGTCTGTTTTACAGAAGCCTAGATGAGACTGAGCAGAACCTCCTCAGGTTCCCACAAGAGCTCCACACGTTGTCCACCTCCTTCCCCACCACCTACCTGAACTCTGACTCAAGCTCAGTGATGGAATGGTTGATCATGGCACAGAGACAGTCGATGCTGGAGCTGGAAAGAGCCCTCCCGATGCATTTCTTCACGATGTAGAAAACATCATCCACCATGCTTGAGGTTAGCTGACCCTTCTCACAGGTGTCCATGGCCACAGCCTAGCAGAAAAGCCAACAGGCATTCATCATTTACTCTGGGCTTGTCAACCCATCAAACACTGGCTCAACTCAGGCATTCAGGGAGACCGAGCACTTGGCTTCCAAACTTGGCTGCTTCTGAAGACAAAGACACTGAGAGATCTCTCTCCTCAGCAGAAAATGTCAAACTGGTCTTATCATCATCACCATTTAATCCGCTCAGCTATGGCTTGATTCAAACTGTGTTAAATTTTGCTGATTAAACCACCATTAGTAAGCCAAACCACCACTATGGGAAACTGAGAAACTCCTAAGCAGAGACTCTAGTTATCGCAGCTGAGAGAATCTGGCTTCCATCTCCGACAAGCTGGAAAAACTTCTGGCTAAAGCTTGGCGCAGTCAAGGTTGACATGGCTACCCTACACTGGCCCAGTCGAAGGCCGTTTCTTTCCCACTGGGCTTCCCATGCAGGAAATGGATCCTCCATGGGACTCAGCCACGCAACTGAGCTTGTTGAGATAGCCTGCTCCATCCAAGAACGGAAGGAGAACAGATGCAAACTTCCAGACAGTTCTTCCTACTGTCAGCCCTGGACTGCCAGATGGGCCGGGGCTGCCATTCAGGCGGAGGAGCGGATGCACGTGCACAGCCGGCAACGGCCAGGCTGCCATGGAGTTGCCATCTGAGATACCCGCATTGCTTCGCTCCGTCATACATGGGCTGCCGCCTAGCTAGGGGCACCCAGACTTTAACTGGCTGACCAATCCTCCATCCATGGAGCTGTTGCCTGGCTAGCGGAACCCTGGCTGTACCCGGCTCAGTGAAAAACAGCTGTTTGTTGGATCAGGAAAACAGCTGATCATTGGAGCGTGGGCAGCAGCAGGAAGCCAGGCAGGATGAGCCGGGATGGGCAGATAGGGGCATGGCCGGGCTGTGGAAGCTGTCTAAGCGGGCGGTGGGGCACAATATAAGGGGCAGGTGAGCTAACCACAGTAGCACAAACTTAGATTCCTTTTGGATGGTTACTTCGTGCCGGGTCCACGTTTCCAGATAAACAATCTAACATCAACTTGTGTTGCTGGCTTTTCTTACGCGGGACACCGGAACGTGACACCTACCTTATTCACAGTCTCTCTCATAAAGTACTCTTCCATGGTGATATAGTAACCAATCAACTCTTGCATGGCACAGCTCAGAAAGCAATTGTGGAGCAGTTTGTCCAGGCACTTCTGATGCTCTATGGAGCAGAACCACAATGATTAAGAAACAGCAGAATGGTTTATTTATTTATTTATTTATTTATTTATTCATATTTTTATACCGCCCTATCTCCCTAGGGACTCAGGGCGGTGTACAGCCATCTAAAAACAACATAAATATACACAGTAAAACATTAATCTAAAAAACTTATTAAATAGGCCGAATATTTAAAATAGACATAAATAATAAAACCCCAAGTTAAAACCAAATCTAAAATTTGAACAATTAAAATTGAACAATAAAAGAAGTGGGACTTGCACAAAGGTGAAAAAGATGTAATCAAAATCCTGAATTAAATTCTGTGCAGCTACTACTAGAGAGGTCAATAGATATCGAAGAGAGACAGCTGCAAAGCTTCCAGATGGAAAATCTCTGGTGAAGCACCTTAATACCATTTTTTGGCTGTTGGTGAGGCATCTTTTTCGGTGTATAAAACACACTCCCCACCCCCCCAAAAAAAGTGGGTGGAAATGTCCGTGCATCTCAGAGCGAATGTTGCCAAAGCCCCGCCCACCCGCTGGCCTCTGCCTCCCAGCAATTTGCTTCCTTGCAGCAAAGAACCTGGTCATCTTCAGCACAGCCCGATTTAGCAAGAGCAGCTAACTGTGGTTGGATCAGTTTCCTGGTGTTGGATTTCAATAACTGCATGCAAGACTTGACATGGTTGCCAGTGTGCGAGCAAGCGTGTTCGCAAGCGAGTGTGTCCACACATTTTTTTTCTTCCTCTTTTATACATGAAGTATTTGTATAACATGAAAAGTCATACTGCGTGATGGGATGGGCTGTTGTCACAGGTGTGAGACATGAACTTCAACTGAACCCTCCTCCAGACCACCCAGGCATGACCGAAAGTATACATATGTAAAAAAAGAGAGAACGAAACAGCTAAAAATATAGTTATTATGCTGATATGCAGTGAAGCATCAAGGGTGGTTAATTTCTTGACCTGTCACTGAAGCAAGTTTTGATAGAATTAGATGGGTCAAGATGGCCAGCTTAGTGACCATGTACTCTACATCCCAGAATACCACTTATCAGCAGTTCCAGGCTGCGGGGATCGCCACCACCCATCTCCACCTCTGTGCGCCCCGTTTTCGGCCTCGGCACATCCCATTTTTTTATTGGGTTTTTTTTATTGTTTTAATGTGATACACAATCAGACAAACACACAACATATAACAGATGAATATTTCCTATTTGTAAACAGCATTTCTTAGTGGTATTCTTTCGCTTTTATACCTTTCTCCCCAAATCACATTTGTTATTTTATTTTCTTTCTTATCCCATTTTCTTTATTTACATTAAATTATCTAATGCTAATAGCTTTACTTTTCTAGATGTTATATATTTATTATTTACATATTGTAACATACAGATTATTATATAATCTGGAATAAATGGTATGAGTGGCTTGAGTCTAGAAATAAAGGGAAAAAAATAAAGGGGAGAAATTAGAAGGTACAGTATGTATTAGAAAAGGCACATCCCATTTTTGGCCTGTTCCAGAGGCGGCAATTGCCTCTGCCTGGAATGGGCCAAAAAAGGCATGCGCGGAGGCCAAAAATGGGACACGTGGAGGCGGCAGCGGTGATGGGCAGCGACGGTAGCAGTGGGTGGTGGCGATCCTCACAGCCTAGAACAACTGATAGGCGGTATTCCGGGAGGCTGATCCAACTGCCAATCAGCTACTCGTGCTAAATCAAGCTGTCCTGAAGCTGACCAAGCTGTAATGGGGTGGGGGGGAGCAGTGGGGGATAGAGAGGCAGGGAGGGGACTCAGAAGTACTGTCTCAGCCGTCTCAAGGTCACACCAAAAGAATACAGAGCTGGCTCAATTCCCCAAACAAATTGTTAACATCTGATTGGACACTGACTAATAACCAGGGGGGCTGGCCGGGAGCAAGAGAAAGTTAACTGTATCTTTTAAGCATGAAAACCTCAGATCTAGCTTTGCTTCTTCTGTAACCACCTTTTCTTTAGTAAAGTATAATTTTGGCTAATCATGGGCCAGGGGTCTTTCTTTCCTAAACTGACCAAATTGGGACGGTTTCTGGCACTCCTGATAGCTAAAATAATGGGAGTCTACTTACAGATTGGGTGGAACTGCAGCTAATATCAATAATGAATACACTTTTATGCAATGTCTGATACAATAGCAGCTTACAAGATATTCAGTCCTGTGGGGGCAGTCCTCAATTTATGACCATAAATGGGACAGGAATGAGTTGAGTCACAATCAGTCACATTTGAGTCACAATTGAGTCACATCGCAGATGGGGACTGCATCCAAGAAATTAAAAGACGCTTGCTCCTGGGGAGGAAAGCTATGGCAAATCTAGACAGCGTACTAAAAAGCAGAGATATCACCCTGCCAACCAAAGTGCGTATAGTCAAAGCTATGGTTTTCCCAGTTGCAATGTATGGCTGTGAAGGTTGGACCATAAGAAAGGCTGAGCACCAAAGAATTGAGGCCTTTGAACTCTGGTGCTGGAGAAGACTCCTGCGAGTCCCTTGGACTGCAAGGCAAACAAACAAGTCAGTTCTAGAGGAGATCAACCCTGACTACTCTTTAGAAGACCAGATCCTGAAGATGAAACTGAAATACTTTGGCCACCTAATGAGAAAGAAGGACTCACCGGAGAAGAGCCTAATACTGGAAAGATTGAGGGCAAAAGAAGAAGGGGATGACCGAGAACAAGTGGCTGGATGGAGTCACTGAAGCAGTCGGCATGAGTTTAAATGGACTCCAGAGGATGGTAGAGGACAGGAAGGCCTGGAGAAATGTTGTCCATGGGGTTGCGATGGGTCGGACACGACTTCGCAACTAACAACAACATAGATGTGCTATGTTCCTTCTTGCTTCAAACGCTCTACTATCATCCCAGTGTCAAAGAAGCCCACCATCAAGGAACTGAATGACTACAGACCAGTTGCTCTAACATCTGGAGTAATGAAAACCTTTGAAAGGCTGGTGCTGTCCCACTTGCAAACCATCATGGATCCGCTGTTAGACCCCTCACAATTTGCATACTGAGCAAATAGATCAATAGATGATGCTGTTAATATGGCTCTGCAATACCATCACTCCAGACACTCTTCTAACTAAGCTAAACCAGCTACAGGTACCGGAACAGACTTGTAAGTGGATTACAAGCTTCCTAACAAACAGGAAGCAGCAGGTGAAGCTAAGCAGAATCACATCAGATACCTGTACAATTAGCACAGGGCCCCCCCAAAGCTGTGTGCTCTCCCCACTTTTCTCTCTGTATACCAATGATTGCATCTCCAACAATCCATCTGTTAAACTACTGAAGTTCGCAGATGACATAACAGTGATCGATCTCATTCGAGACAATGATGAATCCGCATACAGACGGGAGTTGAACAACTAGTCTCCTGGTGCGACCAGAACAATCTAGAACTGAACACATTCAAAACCGTAGAAATGGTGGTAGACTTTAGGAGAAACCCTTCCATAATTCTACCTCTCACAATACTAAACAACACAGTATCAACAGTAGAGACCTTCAAATTTCTAGGTTCTACCATATCGCAAGATCTAAAATGGACAGCTAACATCAAAAACATCATCAAAAAAGCACAACAAAGAACGTTCTTTCTGCGCCAATTCAGAAAGCTCAAACTGCCCAAGGAGCTGCTGATTCAGTTCTACAGAGGAATTATTGAGTCTGTCATCTGCATCTCTGTAACTGACTGGTTTGGTTCTGAAACCCAACAAGACAGACAACACAGACTTCAGAGAATAATGAAAACTGCAGAAAAAACAATTGCTATCAACCTGCCTTCCATTGAGGACCTGTATACTGCATGAGTCAAAAAGAGGGCTGTGAAAATATTTACAGACCCCACACATCCTGGACATAAACTGTTTCAACTCCTACCCTCAAAACGACGCTATAGAGCACTGCACACTAGAATAACTAGACACAAGAACAGTTTCTTCCCAAATGCCATCACTCTGCTAAACAAATAATTCCCACAACACTGTCAAACTATTTACTAAATCTGCACTATTAATCTTCTCATCGTTCCCATCACCCATCTCCTTCAACTTATGACTGTAACTTTATTGCTTGTATCTTTACGATTTATATTGATATTGTTTTGATTGCTTATTTGTACCCTATGGCTATCATTAATGTTGTACCTTAGAATTCTTGATGAATGTATCTTTTCTTTTATGTACACTGAGAGCCTATGCACCAAGACAAATTCCTTGTGTGTCCAATCACACTTGGCCAATAAAAAATTCTATTCTATTCTATTCTATTCTATTCTATTCTATTCTATTCTATTCTATTCTATTCTATTCTATTCTATTCTATTCTACATACAATCCACATTATGTGAAAACCCAACTTTCATAAAAATCAGGTGAAATGTTATACTATTAAATTTTATGGACAGCTGTTTTTGTAACAACTGGGGAGTAGAGATGATGTAGTGGAAGCATGGTTTTGAGGAAAGGGGGGAGAGACGCTGTCCAGGTCAAAGAACCAAACGAAGGAAGCCCTGATGGAGCTGGCAATGAAAAGAGGGGGCAGGAATATTGTCCTTTCAGATTTGCAAGATTCTGTCAATGTAGCCTTACAATAAAGGAGATTTATTTTATTATCATATTTAGGAACCACACATCTCCCTCACAGAGCAGCTCTACCACGTCTGGTTATGTTTCCTGTCTGGTTTACTCGGGATGGCTGAAGAGCTGCAAGACCCATGAGGCTGGGTCTTTCTTTGACTGTTCCAGGATTGCCATTCCTGCCCCTCTTCTCTGATGTATTCCTAGGCAGCAGCAGCTCCTCACTCCGAGGTCATCCATGAATTCCATTATATCCAGTCCTTGACTAGTTAACAAGCTACTCAGATATTTGTACTACAAGAAAGTCAAGTGCAAACCTGCCCTCAAAAGCTACAAACTGCCGCACACAATTGAATTTTGGGTGCTTAACAAATGGCTCGCATTTACGATCCGTTGCAAGCCACATGAGATTGTCCCAGTCACATGATATTTTACAACAGTTTTTGCCATTTTCTGGCAGAAAACAGTACAAAACACCCAGTGAATGTGCTGGATTTGCTTAACCACCACATGGTTCGTAATATGGTTCATGGTTCATCATAAAAATGGTCGCAAAGGTGAATCCGGTCATGCGGTGCGACTTACAACTGCAGTAACTTGTGATCAAAATTCTGGGCTCCATTGTGGTTTAGTCCACTAGTGAAGGCCTACCCGGATGCCTGCTTTCTCTCTGAGACACGAAGAAGCAACCTGTTGTGTCTTGCCCGCCCTCAGAGAAGCCGGGGCCTTCTTACCTGCTCCCGAACACTGAGGAATGTATGCCTCCCGGCCCAAGTCCTGGCTCCATGCCCACACAAACTGCAGAAGAAGGAGCATCTCCCTGCCCCAGCCCTGACTCCATGCCCAGGCAAACGGAGCAGCTAGACCCCTCCCCCTCCTCCACAGCAGGTGAGCCTGAGGAGGGTTTACTCCCAACAACAGCTGATTGGAGTAATCCTCGCATCAGAAGATTGGAGAGGCGGAGGCAACAGAAGGAAGGGAGCGGCAGGCCTTAATGAGTGCTGAGTCATGGAGCCACACCCCATGGCCTATATAAAGGATCTGCTTTCTGGCAGTCTCTGAGTCAGGCAAAAGTCGAACTTATCTTGCTGAAGTCACTTACTGGTCTCCTGCCTGCTCTGAGGACTTTGCTAGGACTTTGGGCAGAGCTGCAGAGGCAAGCCTGATTCGGATTTCCCTGACCCAGCCGTCAGCGGAGGAGTGGGACACGACACAACCCCTGTACCAAGGTGGCAGCGTTTATTTCCTTATAGGTTTCCTCACGTCATGCCTGGGGTGTGTGTGTGTGTGTCCCACTTTCACTGCTAAAGAGCAGTGATCACGGATTCCAAGCTGTAGGAAGGAAGCCAACTGACCCCTTTGCACCTGGCTCTCCAGCAAACACTTGCGTCTTACCTTGCTTCACCTCCTCGGAGGCCATAGAATCTCCCACCTCAAAGTCAGAGGTGATGCGTCTCCTGATGAATCTCAGGTAGAGTTCGCTGCGGGCATTCATCATGGTGACCTCGGTTAAAATAGGGTCAAGCTCCCTGTGAGAAGCAAAGCAAGGGTCAGCCAGAGAAAACCATGAACCATGTCTGCTAAACCAGAATCTCCAACAATGAGCCATCTGGGCAGGACGTCTGGCTGCCTTCAGTTCCCTTCCTGGCACTTCTGCCTAGCTCTGCTGAAAGTGCTCTTTCAGGTCTCACAAAAGACATAAGAGGCAAAGAAACGGCTAGCTGATGCTGCACCCAGCCAGACGCTCCTGTGCAGATTTTCCCAACAACTGAACCCAACAGTAATAAACAGGAGTATCAAAGAACAGAAAGCAGAACTCCACTTGCTGGGACTAATGGCTAAACGAATCAGAAAAGAGTTGGGAGAACATTTACATAAGACAATGGTTGCATGGTTATTACACAAAGAGAAATGAAATACCCACAATGGGGAAATGGCTGCTGAAGATGACAGAACTAGCAGAGATGGCAAACCTGACTTGTTTGATTAGAGAAAGATCAATAGCTGCATTTATTAGTGACTGAAAACTCCTCATGGACTTTTTGCTGAAAAAAGATGAACGTGTAGGGATTTGATGATTAGAAAGGGTAGACGAAAGAAAGAAAGAAATTAGAAAGAAGGAACTTATACTGTAACCATAGAGAGAGAGAGAAAAATATAATTAAGAAAACTGGAAGCTCTTCTTTATAACTCTTTTTTCTCTTTCTTTTCCTTTCTGTTTTTCATTTTACCCCTTTCCACTTTAATGCTTTACCTCCTTTCCTTTTTTCTTTCAAAATCTGTATTATTTTTATTCTCTTAAAATTTCTGTAATAAAAATTATATTGTTAAACAAAGTATCAGAGAACACCATGGATTCTGGCCCATGTTGGACAATGCTACTCTAAGGGGAATTTTAACTTCTCCCCAAGTCAGACTGGAAAACAGTCACCCGCCTCCACAAATTTGACCTCTCTTGGGCAGCTGAGAGCGTGAGCAGGGAAGCTCCAAGCTTCCAGGCAAGTTACACTCCTCGGGGGTGACATCCAAAGACCCCAGCGGAAGCCGCATCAACCATTTTCGGTTCACCTTCCCAGGGAGGACAAGCGCCTGCGTGGAAGGACTGGCCCTCTGGGAGGCTATCGGCAAGCAGCAAGTCTGATCGAGTTGGTAGAAACCCCAATGCAGACTTTGCTGCCCAGCAAATCCCAGCCTCCCCCAGTAAAAAGTCTGCCTTGCTTTCACCTGAAAAAAAGAGAAAAGAGGTGTGTCCCACCTTGGTTCGATCTTTTCTCCCGCCACGCTCCTCATCACGCTGCTCTGAACGTGCTGGAACTGCAAGCATGGGAAGACAAGAGCGGTCAGGCCCCCCCACTCTTTACTGGGCAAGCCCAAGCAGGCAGTGGCTGTAGGGGATACGTCCCAGCCACAGCAAAGCTGAAGGTGGTCAGAGAAAAAGACCTGGCTGCTGCCCGACCCATTTCCAGGACCCTCTGAGCACTCGCTGACAGGGCTGGGAGTGGCAGGTCCAGCTCTGGGAAAGGCAGAGCTCTGCAGGCTGTCAAATGCTCACATGCAGCTTCCAAAGATGAGGCAAACCCGGAAAATCTGAGCCCGGGTTCTCAGCCTTGACAGCCACTTCCTTTCCCTGCTTAGCCCAGGTGTGATTCTTGCTGCAGGAGCTGCTAGGAAGCAGAAGGGCTTTGCGACAAGGCTGCCTGAGGGGAGCCACGCTGCCCCTGTCTCCCTGCTGGAAGGATGGCTTGAGACATGGGGCAAGTTTCCACACTCGAAAGACTCTCGGGGCCAATCTCTTAAGTGCAGGAGCCGCTGCATTGAGCCTGATTCAGACCCCAGAGGACCCTGAGCAGCTGGGCCTTGGCAGCCAAGAGTCCCACCCTCCCTGGACAAGCCCCTCTGCTTCCCAGGACCAAGGATCCCGATTGGGCCCAGAACCAACATCGAATGGCCCCTCTTCATTCTTTAGAAGTATCAGGAGTTCTTTATGGGTTACAGTCAGAATAGCTCCTGTAATGCTGGGTGGGAGGACAAGGGAGCAAAGGCTGAGGCCCAATTCCCTCTGCTGCCCATCACTGGAACACGCAGGGCGATTTAAGCTTGTCCGGCTCCAGTGCAGCTCAACTGGAACATTCTGAAGAACAGTCCAGGCAGGGGGCTTTGTTCTCAACAAAAAGCAAGATTTATTTTCCATTTCACGCGCACTCCTGAGAGCAAGAGCCAGCCAGTCACAGGAGATCCGCCTGGAAGACCCAGCCTTCCTCCTTCCCTCACCTGCCTACGATAGTCTCTCTGCTGGATGAACTTCTCCACCACCTTCTCCACCTGCTGGTCACATTCCGCCTGCAGATGCTTGATCAAAGCATAAAGCCTGCCAGGTCCATAGTACGTCTCCACGATGGGCTGGTGGGTCTCCACAATACGTGCAATCCCTACAAAGAAACCCCAGACTCACAAGATCTCAGGGACAGGGAGCAGAAAATTTGCTGCCAAATTGCTACTTTTTATTGATTGATTGATTGATTGATTGATTGATTGATTTGATTTCCATACCGCCTTTCTCCCAAAGGACTCAGGGCGGTTTCCAGCCAGATAAAACACAGTTATACATATAATATAAAATTTAAAAATATATTAAAAAACTAATTCAAATTGGCCGAATTTAAAACTTAAAAACAAAAATAAAACTATGATAAACCCCGATTAAAATTACTAATTATATCAAGCCAGCCCTGCGCGGTAGAATAAATACGTCTTCAACTCGCGACAAAAGGTCTGGAGGTCAGGAAGTTGTCGTAATCCTGGGGGAAGCTCATTCCAGAGGGCAGGTGCCCCCACAGAGAAGGCCCTCCCCCTGGGGGTCGCCAGTCGACATTGTTTGACTGACGGCACCCTGAGGAGGCCCTCCCTATGGGAGCGCACAGGTCGATGGGAGGCTATAGGCGGCAGTAGGCGGTCCCGAAGGTAACCCGGTCCTGTGCCATGGAGCGCTTTAAAGGTGGTAACCAACACCTTGAATTGCACCCGGAAGACTACAGGAAGCCAGTGCAGCTTGCGCAGGAGAGGTGTTATATGGGAGCCTCAAGTCGCTCCCTCTATCACCCGCGCAGCCGCATTCTGGACCAGTTGGAGCCTCCGGGTGCTCTTCAAGGGGAGCCCCAGGTAGAGAGCATTGCAGTAGTCCAGGTGGGAAGTGACGAGGGCATGAGTGACCGTGCATAGGGAATCCCGGTCTAGAAAGGGGTGCAACTGGCATATCAGGCGTACTTGATAGAAAGCTCCCCTGGAGACGATCGTCATGTTCTTCAAAAGATAACCGTCCATCCAGGAGGACGCCTAAGTTGCGCACCCTCTCCATTGGGGCCAATGACTCGCCCCCAACAGTCAGCGATGGCTTCAACTGACTGTACCAGGATGCCGGCATACACAGCCACTCAGTCTTGGAGGGGTTGAGTTGAAGCCTGTTCTTCCCCATCCAAACCCGCACGGCCTCCAGACACCGGGATATCACTTCAACGACTTCGTTGGGGTGATTAGGGGTGGAAATGTATAGCTGAGTATCATCATCATACAGATGGTATTGCATCCCAAAACCACGAATGATCTCGCCCAGCGGCTTCATATAGATGTTGAACAGGAGAGGCGAGAGAACCGACCCCTGTGGCACCTCACACATGAGGTGCCTCACGGTCGATCTCTGCCCTCCTGCCAGCACCGTCTGCGACCGGTCAGAGAGATAGGAGGAGAACCACCAAAAAACGATGCCCCCCACTCCTAAACTCCCCAACTGTCGCAGCAAGATACCATGATCGATGGTATCGAAAGCCGCTGAGAGATCTAATAGGACCAGGGCAGAGGAATGACCCCTGTCCTGAGCCCTCCAGAGTTCATCTACCAACGCGACCAAAGCTGTCTCCGTGCTGTACCCAGGCCTGAAACCGGACTGGAACGGGTCTAGATAGACAGTTTCAGCCAGGTACTGGGGAAGCTGCCGTTCCACCACACTCTCAACAACCTTTGCCACAAAACGAAGGTTGGAGACAGGACGGTAGTTTTTAACACAAAGAAGAACATACTAGAAATCAATGAAGAAAAAAGTAGGTTTTGACCTTGTCTGTTCACTCTTAAATGTGGGGAAGAGCCACTCACATCCAACCCTGCCTAGGATACAGAAATCAGCCAGAACCACAGCAGAAGACGCCTAGAGAGCATCTGGAGGTCTAGCGTTCCGAGGCTGATCGGACACTAGTGAGGTCTTTTACCAAGACCTATCTAGTGGCAATGAGGGAGGCGAAACGTTCCTACGTTTCCACCCTCATTGCATCGGCAGATAACCGCCCGGCCGCCCTGTTTCGGGTGGTCCGGTCCCTCCTTCATCAGGGGGGACGGATGACCCCTTACAGGGACGTGCCGAGGAGTTTAACGGTTATCTATACGATAAAATTGTTCAGCTTCGGGATAGTCTGGACCAAAATTGCGATGATCCAAGCGGGATGACGGAGCCTCGTCTTATTGAGGTTATTTGGGACGAGTTTGATTCTGTGGCTCTCGAGGACGTGGACAGGTTGCTGGGGAGGTTACACGCAACCACATGTTTACTGGACCCGTGTCCCTCCTGGTTAGTACTGGCTACTCAGGAGGTGACATGAGGCTGGCTCCAGGGGATCATAAATGCTTCTTTGGTGGAGGGGGTTTTCCCCGCCGCCTTGAAAGAGGCGGTGGTGAGATCCCTCCTCAAGAAGCCTTCCCTTGATCCAGCTATTTTGGGGGATTACCGTCCAGTCTCCAACCTTCGCTTTGTGGCGAAGGTTGTAGAGTGTGGTTGCGTGGCAACTACCCCAGTACCTGGATGAAGCCGTCTATCTAGATCCGTTCCAGTCCGGCTTCCGGCCCGGTCATAGTACAGAGACAGCTTTGGTCGCGTTGGTGGATGACCTCTGGAGGGCCAGGGATAGGGGTTGTTCCTCTGCCCTGGTCCTATTAGATCTCTCAGCGGCTTTCGATACCATCGACCATGGTATCTTGCTGCACCGGTTGGAGGGGTTGGGAGTGGGAGGCACCGTTTATTGGTGGTTCTCCTCCTATCTCTCCGACCGGTCGCAGACGGTGTTGACAGGGGGGCAGAGATCGACTGCGAGGCGCCTCACTTGTGGGGTGCCGCAGGGGTCGATTCTCTCGCCTCTCCTGTTCAACATCTATATGAAGCCGTTGGGTGAGGTCATCAGTGGTTTCGGGGTGAGTTACCATCTGTACGCTGATGATACGCAGCTGTACTTTTCCACCCCGGACCACCCCAATGAAGCTGTCAAGTGCTGTCCCGTGTCTGGAGGCCGTCCGGGTCTGGATGGGGAGAAACAGACTCAAGCCCAATCCCTCCAAGACGGAGTGGCTGTGGATGCCGGCACCCCGGTACAGCCAGCTGCAGCCGCAGCTGGCTGTCGGGGGCGAGTTATTGGCCCCAACGGAAAGGGTGCGCAACTTGGGCGTCCTCCTGGATGGGCGGCTGTCGTTTGGCGATCACTTGGCGGCCGTCTCCAGGAGAGGTTTTTACCAAGCACGCTTCGTTCGGCACGTGCGCCCTTCCTTGACGGGATGCCTTATGCACGGTCACTCACGCTCTTGTCACTTCCCGTTTGGATTATTGCAATGCTCTCTACATGGGGCTGCCCTTGAAGTGCACCCGGAGGCTGCAGCTAGTCCAGAATGCAGCTGCGCGGGTAATAGTGGGAGCAACTTGTTGCTCCCATATAACACCGATCCTGCGTGGCTTGCACTGGCTTCCTGTGGTCTTTCGGGTGCGCTTTAAGGTTTTAGTTACCACCTTCAAAGCGCTCCATGGCTTAGGGCCCGGGTACTTACGGGACCGCCTGCTGTTACCTCATGCCTCCCACCGACCCGTACGCTCACACAGAGAGGGTCTTCTCAGGGTGCCGTCCGCCAAACAATGTTGGCTGGCGGCCCCCAGGGGACGGGCCTTCTCTGTGGGAGCTCCTACGCTCTGGAACGAACTTCCCCCTGGATTGCGTCAATTGCCTGATCTTCGGACCTTTCGCCGTGAGCTGAAAACGCATTTATTTATTCAAGCGGGACTGGCTTAATATTTTTAATATTTTTTTAAAAATTTTTATTTTTTTTTTAAATTCTTTTAACTGGGTTTTATCATTTTAGGGTTTCTAATTTTAAATTTTAAATCTTTTATTTGGCCTTTTTCTAATATGCTCGGTTTTAAATTGTTGTTTTAATTGTATATTTCTTATGTTTTTATCTTTTGGCTGTACACCGCCCTGAGTCCTTCGGGAGAAGGGCGGTATAAAAATTTAATAAATAAATAAATAAATAAATAAATAAATAAATAAATAAATAAATAAATAAATAAATAAATAAATAAATAAATAAAAGGTTCCTTCCAATTCCACTACCTCCTTCCTTCCTTCCTTCCTTCCTTTCCTCCCTCCTTCCTGAGTCTATCAAGGCTTCTTTGTATTTTGTTACAACTCAAAGACTTCCTGGAGGCCTCAGTCTAGCTTACTGCTTCCTTTGTCCTCCTTAATGACATTCCATAGAGCAGCAGCCCAAAGGAGCTCGGGGCCCCAGGCCCATGCAGGTGGAAGGCTCAATATAGCCGTGGAGGTTCCTCTGGGGTTCAACCAAGCAGTAACACCTTATTCATTTCTAAGTTTTCAGGATGAAAGCAGAGCAGAACTTTACCTTCGAAAAGGAGCGTCAGCGTGTCTGCAAACAGGACTGCATATCGCCGGTCTGTTGGGTCAGTCTGTAACGCTAATTGTAAATTCTCTTCTGCTTTGTTAGCAACCTGGAAAGAAGAGGCTCCCTTAGCCTGCTCTGTTGTCTCACAGCACCCATTGGTGCAAGAGGCTCACCACTGCCATCTCCTACTTTTTAATGCATACCAATTCTCCAAGGTTTTCCCGAAACAAACTGCAGATACTTCAAGGAACAAATAATAGGCAGTTATGAAAGACTTCAATTTTCTGCTGGGACACACAAAACATACTAAGTGCATCTTCTATATATTCTTGGCAAGATTCCTCATTAAGAAGATAGATGATTGAAAAGGAAATTCACACTCATCGCAAATAGTAGAGAATAGCTGGCCAATGAAGCACTAATGGTGAAAATCCAGTGAAGAGATTGCTCCGTACTGGAATTCTCATAGAAAACCAAGGAGAAAAGGATAATTAATATTGGATTCCAGGAAATGGGCATTAGCATGTATTCTTGAAGCAAGAATTATGAATTTGTTTCTAACTTTTATCACACACACAAAAATATGCAAGCTTCAGCGAAATTCAAAATTATAGGAGAAATGGGGAGAAATTTATAGATGGCTAAAACTGGAAAAGATTGCTAACACCACCAGTTTAGGGGTGCATCCCCAGGTATTGCAGCTTATTAACTGATCTCTGCAGTACTGCCGATACAAGCTGAACACAACTTGGCAGCATGAAGCTTGACACTTTCCTACGATAACAAACACACCTCAAACATTAGAAGAAAAACTGATCGCAGCTCAATGAAAGAAACAGAAGCTATCTAGGAAACTGTAAAAGCCCCTGGAGTAACATTGAAGCCAAATGAAATCAGTGAATAACAGAATTTCGCTTGGTTCCTCAAAGGACACCAGCTTCTGTTTGTCTTTAGCCAATTGAGCGCAGATCAGAAGAAGCTGGGCCACCAGATCTCTTCCATTGGTCCATCCACCAGACTGACAGAGTGCAGAGGTCAGAAATCCTCTCAGCAGCACAAGTATTGCTGTTCACCCCCAGACCTGCAAGGTGCTCACCTGCTTGCAAAGGTATCTGGAGAAGTTACTCAGCCCCTCATCATGCAGGCCCAGCAGGGGGAAGATCTTGAAGAAGCGTTCCACTTGGAGCAGGTCTTCCTGCTTCATGGCAACATCAAATTTTTCAGTAACAATTGTCTTCAGCTGCTGTTCTGCTTCTTGCAGGAGCTTCAAGTTGGCATCAGTTATGGTGCCTGTCAGGGAAGAGAATGAGCTGCAATATTATTTTGTTTTATAGATGCTGAGATTAATTTAACTAAATAATTCAGGCTCTTAAGAGGAGCCTGAACTGGAGACAGAAGAAAAACTTGGGAGTAAACTCCACTTCAGTCCTAACTAGAGGATAAACTCTAATTCAAATGCTGAATAAAGTAAAAAACATCTGGTTTTCCTGGCAGGGAAGGGCTAGAAGCCTTTAAAACTAGTAACAACAGCTACATTCAAGGTTGCTGCGGGCCAGAGGCAACTTAACATGAGGCAGTTTCAAAGTAAATTTTGAGGATGTGTTTTTGATAGGAGTTTACTGACTTCTTACAGTCAGTTTAACAGTCAAGAAAAATCACAATGATCGTTATGCTAATATAGCGTGATGTAGTATTTTATAGTATTTGGCATTATCCGTTATAGTACAGTATCACATGCATTTAACACAGTGATGATATACACGCCACAATGCCAATTTATACCATTTGATATTTTTCAATAAAGACAAACAGGTGACACTGGAGAAAGTCTGGGTACAGAAGGACTGAAAGCAGGAAGGCCCTCCGAAGGGCCAATGCTATGGGGTGGGGGAGCCCATTCAGGAAGAGACAAATGGCCTTCTTACCCTCCTGGCCCTGCCTGCTCAGCTCAATGACCGACTTGTCCAAAGAGAGGTAGCGGTGGACGTGAGCTGCCGCCTGCTCGTAGTCTTCACTCTTCAGGGCCGCCTGGACACCATCGGTGCAGAACTTCAGGTCCAAAATATCATCTGATCTCTGGATGGCCTGGTAGAGGCGGTTCTGCCAAAGCAAAGTAAGCAGACCAATTTCATTAGTAAACAACAACTATACATTTTTTACTGCAATACTGTTTACAGTCTTACACCAAGACCAATCTGGCTTTTTGCCAAAAAGACAACTGAGAGACAATATGAGAACTGTTTTGAATCTTACTGACAATTTAACAAAGAGAAACAAGGAGCTCTAATATTTTTGGATGCAAAGAAAGCTTTTGGTAACTTAAATTGGTACTTTCAATTTATAGTTTTGAAAGGCATAAAGAAAAATTTATAAATTGAGAACTTTCACTATTGATTATATTTCTGCGAGATCCAAAAACTGCTATAGAACACTTGATGAAGAAGCTGAGAAAGACTGAGAAAACAGAAAAAGCTTGTTAAGAATATGGCTTCTCAAGCTAATGAAATATTGACAAGAAAATCAAGTTTTAAGGTGGAGAAAAAGGTTAAATATGTTGGGACTACATTGACAAATACAAACTCCAAACTGTTTCAAAATAATTTTGTCCCTGTGTGGAGTGACATTAAAAAGACTTATTAAGAGGCAATACTTTGCAGCTACCGCTATTATGTAGCATCTCCGTAATTAAGCGGAGGCTGTCGCGTTATTTTTTTTTTTTTAATAAAAAAGTTTTATTTTTACATTCATATCCAACAACTCATCCAATGTAGAGTCATATACAATTAGTCGGGCTTGCCCAGTCACCACCCCCTCCTTTTAACTCTCTTCCCTCTTCTACCTTCTTCTACTTTCCAGACTTTCCTCCCCTTCTCTTATCTACATCCTCTCCTCCCTCCACCCTATACCTTCCTTCTCCCTCTTCTACCCCTCTTCCTTCCTATTCTCCTCTTTCCTACCTCCTACTCTCTCCTCTTTTCTCCCTCCCCACCATTCTAAAATGGTAGCTGGGCAGACCAGACCCTACATTAATTATATTTATACATCTTCAATAATCCCTGTACATTCACCATCACTCCATCTCTAGCCTCAACCCCCCAATTCCCCTCCCCCATACCCCCCTGCCCCAACTTCCCAGAACAAAATGCAGGGTATCAAAACTAACAATCATAATCCTAATAATTCCTAAATTATAATCTCTAGTCTCTCCACACTTAATCACACTCTCAATTCCCCTCTCCTTCAGAAATATATCTAATACAAAATATTTCCTAAATTTACTCATATGCTATTCGATATTTTTTTTATCTGATACTTATTCTGAATATAATCAATCCACATTTTCCATTCTAAAATATATTTTTCTTGTGTATAGTCTTTCAAGTAAGCGGAGATTTTTGCCATTTCTGCCAGATTTGATACTTTGAGCGTCCATTCTTCAATTGTAGGTAATTCTTCTTTCTTCCAATACTGAGCAATCAAAAGCCTTGCGGCTGTTATTAAGTTCAAAATCAATTTAGTCTGTCGCGTTATTAAGGTCATTCTACCGCTCGGGAAACTGTCGGACTTTCGTCCCCGGCTTTCCCGCTCATTTCTGCTTCCCCGCTCCTCTACCAGGTTCAGGAGGATTGTGCTGCAAAGAGCGAGCGAGGCGGGCGGGCCGGCCCAGCGCCTCCCTTCCGCCTCGCCGTTTCTGTTCCGGGGAGGCGGCACCCACCTTGGCCAGGTCCAGCTGGCGGACCTTGCTGCTGACGTTCTCGGCCAGGCGGCAGGTGAAGGCGATGGTGCCCCCCAGCTGCTGCGCGTCCCCCTCGATCAGCTGCAGGTTGGGGCTGCGAAGGCGGAGAAAAAGGGGCGGCTGAAGGTCTCCGACCCGGGAAACCCCCCGCCCGGCCCGGCCCGGCCCCCGCCACTCACCCCATCCGGTGCAGCGCCGCCACCTTCCCCTCCAGGGCGCCGCGCTGCTCCAGCAGCTGCTCCAACTCCGCCCGCGTCTCGCCCTGCAACGAAGCAAGAATAGAATAGAATAGAATTTTATTGGCCAAGTGTGATTGGACACACAAGGAATTTGTCTTGGTGCATATGCTCTCAGTGTACATAAAAGAAAAGATACGTTCATCAAGGTACAACATTTACAACACAATTGATGATCAATATATCAATATAAATCATAAGGATTGCCAGCAACAAGTTATAGTCATACAGTCATAAGTGGAAAGAGATTGGTGATGGGAACTATGAAACGATTAATAGTAGTGCAGATTCAGTAAATAGTCTGACAGTGTTGAGGGAATTATTTGTTTAGCAGAGTGATGGCCTTCGGGGAAAAAACTGTTCTTGTGTCTAGTTGTTCTGGTGTGCAGTGCTGTATAGCCTCGTTTTGCAGGTAGGAGTTGAAACAGTTTATGTCCAGGATGCGAGGGATCTGCAAATATTTTCACGGCCCTCTTCTTGATTCGTGCAGTATACAGGTCCTCAATGGAAGGCAAGTTGGTAGCAATTATTTTTTCTGCAGTTCTAATTATCCTCTGAAGTCTGTGTTTTTCTTGTTGGGTTGCAGAACCGAACCAGACAGTTATAGAGGTGCAAATGACAGACTCAATAATTCCTCTGTAGAATTGGATCAGCAGCTCCTTGGGCAGTTTGAGCTTACTGAGTTGGCGCAGAAAGAACATTCTTTGTTGTCCTTTTTTAATGATGTTTTTGATGTTAGCTGTCCATTTGAGATCTTGCGATATGATAGAACCCAGAAATTTGAAGGTTTCTACTGTTGATACTGTGTTGTCAAGTATTGTGAGAGGTGGAAGTATGGAAGGGTTTTTCCTAAAATCTACCCCCATTTCTACGGTTTTGAGTGTGTTCAGTTCCAGATTGTTTTGGTTGCACCACAAGAAGCGCCTCAGAGGCCGCCTCCCGCCCGCCCGCCCGCCCGCCCGCCGGCCCCGTCCTCCCGCCGGCCCCGTCCTCCCGCCACCCACCTCCTCGCGGCACAGTCGCCCGTAGGCCGCCTCCAGCTCCGGCAGCTCGGTCAGGCCGCGCAGCTGCTCCAGCGACAGCGCCGAGGCGCACATCTCGCCGGCGGTGAGGGCAGCGGCGGAGATCCGGCCGGGCCTGGGCGCCGAGGCGGGGCGGGGCCTGACGCGCGGTCCGAGGGGGCCTCGCAAGCCGCGGCGCTGCATCAGGCGCGCCGAGGGCAGCCCGCGCGCCGCGTGCCTCCAAGGACCCCGGGGAGGAGCGCGGGCCGTGCGGCGGGCGAGGGGCGACGGGATCCGCCGCCATCCGCGCCGTTCTGCGGTAGGTGCCGCTGAATCTTGTCCGGGGAGGCTGCCTGGGGCGCCCGCGGCCCTCTCTCCGGCGGGCCCGTCCCTGGGAGGGCGGCTGCGGCGCGGGTGCGAGGCCGCTCGGCGGGCCCCAGCGCCCTCCTCCTCGTCGTCGCCTTTGGCCCTGGCGCGGGATGAGCTCCTCCATTGAGTCTGTCGCTGTTTCTTTCTCGGACCTGGCCCGTTAACCCTCCGCCGCGTTTCCTGCTCTTCATCCCGCCTGCGGCTTAAAGGAGTTCCGAAAAGGGCGTTGGGCCTTTTTGCCTCAGGCACGGTCTCTTCCCTTTACTAATTGAGCTGCAACCCCTCGAGAAGAAATACTTTGCTTGGCTATTTGGGCCTTGCAAATGTTCTACGAAGCCCCCAATGCTTATTCGTTGTTTCACTCTTTTTCTAGCTGGTGGGCTGAAGGGAAGCGACGTCAACCGGCACCATGTTCCTGTACAACTTAACTCTTCAACGGGCCACTGGCATCAGCTATGCCATCCACGGGAATTTTTCAGGTAAACTTCACTCTGATCGCAAGGCCGCATGCAAGGGCCAGCGCTTGTTCGTTTGTGTATAGTTCCCAGAGGAGTGAAAGCAGGTATGACCTGATGATATGAACTCTGACAACCTCCCCTAAGAAGGATGCCATTAGCTCTGAACTAGAGTTAAAACCTGGGTTGAATTCATGGCTTTTCAAATGCTGTGAGAGTGGGTAAAAAACTCCAAAGTGTGAGGACCACAGCAGTGGCTTGTGTTCTAAATTTTGGTGGAGAAAGGCCTCTTAGTAGACCATTTCAAGTTATTCTTACCGAATGGGCAGATTTTGCCATGCTGGGCAATGCCTAATGTATTTTGAGTTGTTGCCTCCAGAGCCTATTGGTAACCAAGAGGTTAACACCTCTTCTAAAGTTGCTGCCTCCGTTACCAATAGGCTTCAGTGGTAGGATTGACCCAGCAGTAGTTTCACTACTCCATTCTGGACCAGTTGTAGCTTCCAGGCCTTCTCCAAAGGCAACTCCAAGTAATTTTTTTTGTTGTTTTTTTGTTTTACATTTATACCCCGCCCTTCTCCGAAGACTCAGGGCGGCTTACGGTGTATAATGAGTACAGTAACTTAGCTAGGGGTTGATCAAGGCATGCATTGTCTCTGCTGAAACACCCTACTGAATGTAGACTAGCAACTGGTGTACCAAAGATAACTGAGCAAAGATGTGGGGAGCCACAGCCTGCATGTAATGGAAGGTGGGGAAGAGGTGCTGCCTAGGAAGCAAATCGGATTGGAGACAGGAACCCTCCGTGGTTTAAGAGTCAGAGAAATAAATTAAGAGGACCAACCCTAATGTATGAAACGGTTAAAAGTAGTGACTGAAAGTTCGTATTTTCAGACTTGCGGGATTCTGTTAGTATTTTATTGCCTTAAAGTAGATTTAGCTCATCTAGTCATGTCTCGTATCTGATTCACCAGGGAGGATTGACATCCTACTTGCTGTTTAAGCAGTATAGGTTTTCCTTATTGTATGCAGATTTATTATACAACTGATAATTTTCATCCAATTGTACTCATGTTGTAAAAAAAACACCCCTTTTATGTAGTTGGGTATAGATTATGTGAGGTTAGATGAAGTTTTGGAGGAAATTGACTAGCATAAAGTAAGGGGAGCCTGCAGTAACCAATTGCTTCATGAAGAGCACAGTTTCATTCTGGTTGACCGTTGGAATTGATGCTCTTCAAATATCTGTCTTTGTTCTATTACTTGGTCTGGGAAAGATTTAATCTGGTGTTTTGCCTTGAACTGGAGGAGGCCTTCATGCATGCCTTTGTTTTAATGTTAAGTAACGTGGGAGACAGCAGGAGAGCCCTATGGTACCATACATTGGGGCAACCCAATCTTGTCCATTTTCATGAGTGTAGTAAGAATCCCACGTAAAAAGATCCAGCCTCACTCACCACGTTAGGTTTTGTCCAACTGGCATCCAGCCTAGACTGTTTTGCCTGCTAAGGAACTTGCAGAATCCTCATTCTGTACATATCTTTGTCCACCTTTCCTAAAAGGGTTTGGGTAACTGAATGAGCTACTATGTGGGAGTTTAGACACAAGAAATCAAGAGAAGGATGGTTGAGGCTCTTAACTGCCATTGGATTGAAGTTAATGAGGCTAAGCCTTTGATCCTCCTGAGTTGCTTATCGTAGCTTGCATTTTCCAGGTACTAAACAGCAAGAAATTGTTGTTTCCCGAGGGAAAATCTTGGAATTGCTTCGTCCTGATCCAAACACTGGAAAGGTTCATACCTTGTTGACAGTAGAAGTTTTTGGCATCATTCGCTCGCTCATGGCCTTCAGATTAACTGGTGGGACCAAGGACTACATTGTGGTGGGCAGTGATTCAGGCCGCATCGTCATCCTGGAATACCAGCCTTCTAAAAACGTGTTTGAGAAAATTCATCAGGAAACCTTTGGCAAGAGCGGCTGCCGCAGAATTGTTCCTGGACAGTACTTGGCTGTGGATCCTAAAGGGCGGGCTGTCATGATCAGTAAGTTTTATGCGAATGGCAATTGGGAAAAATGGTTAAAGAAATGTATTACAAATGCGGTTGGTGATGCATGCCATTTGTGTCTGATGTCCATATCTGTGTTATTGCACTTTTGGTATGTTTGGCAATGATTTGACTCTGAGTTGTATATTTTATGAATTTATGGTTTATGCTTTAGCATGTTGTCTGGCCTCAGTTGGTTGTGGTTTATTTTGTAAGGCTAGTATTGCATGAAAATGGCCAGTAAGTGTATTGATCAGAGGTTTTAATGTTTTTGCTTGTGGGACTTGTTTGGATTTTTGAAAAAGTATCAAAGGTGCCATCATAAAATTTGGGGGGGGGATAGTGCATGGTGGTTGCAGCTAGTCAGAAATCATGGATTTCGCAGAAAGACATATTTCCGGAAATATCTGAAAACAAAATCAAGACGTAGCTGACTTATAGAATACAAAGTCACCATTTTGACTCAAATGCCAGTGCTCACAAGGGCATTTTCTATGGAATCAGTTGAAAAACCGCAGTTTGGCCTGAAATGATGATTAGGAATTCATGTCTCTTCTCTGAAATAAGCTATGGAGACACTTGGATCCATTTCTGATCAGGTACTTGTTATAATTACTTATTGGCTTTTAAATACATCTGTCAGGGTTCCAAGGGACACCCCCAGCATCTTGGTGACAAAAACTAGATTCAGCGTATGAAGGAACGCTGGCTTGAAAGAAAGAGAGAGAGATGTATCCAGTGGATGACCTCAGGACACAGAGCTCTTCACCTTTCTATAAATGATTTAGATGAGCTAGAAGGGATGTTCAGCAGATGTGTAATTCCCAAAGTTAGGTGGGGATTGATGGCATCTCTGAAGACAAGTTCAAAGGCCATTTTTTTTTTAGTTTTTCAACAGAATGAAGTCCAGTTGTGAGAAATGTAGAATTCTCCACTTATATGGGAGAAGTCAGATGAGCAAGCAGTAATGGTACCTGGCTTGGCAGTAATATTTATGAGAAAAATCTTGGTTGCTGGTAGACCATAGGTTAAAAATAAACTTGCAATGTATAGCAGCTAACAAAACAGCCTGTCAGTGTTCCAGAAAAGAACCCCTCGCCAAGTAAAATTCGGAAGCAGGCATCTTTCAAAGTTCTTTTACTAGGATAGGTAAACTGGCACATCTGGGAAAATCCGAATCTGAGAGATCCGGGTTTTCCCTCAGTAAATCAAAACCCCCAAAACCATCCCCTGACTCCTCTGCCAATCACATGCTCCAATCACCAACCGTCCCATCTCGAGACATCACTCCGGCCACTCCTCCAGATGCAAGCTCGGCCTGACCTTGACCGACAGGAAGAATGTTGTTATGTCTAATGGCAACCCCTCTACTAAATCCCCCCCTAGGCCAGACGCTTCTGTGCTGCCACAGCCAATATAATCTTAGTCTTATTAATAGAATAATGTTGAGATTATACAAGCTGATAGTTCTGTTATACAAGGCCATACCTGTGGCACTGTCCAGTTTTGATTGGCACAATATAAGAAGAATGGTGAGGAACTGGAAAGAGGGCCAAGAGGAGGAGAGGGAGGGGCGGCTAGATTTTATGAAGCAGGATTAAAAAAAATTGGGTACATTTAGGTTAAAGAACAGGAAGGCTGAGGGGAGAGTTATTTGATCGATATAACTGATATGGACGGCTGCATAGCAACTGGGCAGCAAATGGAGTTTAAGGAGAAATCATAACATGAAACCATTGTTACATCATTTAAAAGTAACATCTGAGAATACAAACAAGATCGTAGCAACTTACTCAGTCTTCACTAACTTCATGATCCTGGTGTCAACCCTGGGCAAACAATCAGGTTTCAAAGCTTCCCAGAAGATCAGCAGGCTTGGGGCCAATCCGAGCTCAGTAGTGTGGCAGAAAAGGCATGAAAGCACCTTTTATTTAGAAGTCTGCAGTGAGTCGGCATCACTCAGGTAGGAAAGATGGAGAAACTAAGAAACCCTCATAATTTCCTGAGCCCCTGCATTCTGGCCCAGTTGCAGCTTCTGAATGCTCTTCAGGGGCAGCCCCATATAGAGTGGATTGCAGTAGTTCTGTGGGGAGTGAGCAGAGTGTGAGGGACCATAAGCAGGCCCTTCTGTCCTAGGAAAGGACACACTTGGTCCACTACATGAAGCAGGACTGAGTCCAGGAAGATCTCCAAAATCCTACACCAGTTCAGTCTGTCATAGTGCATAAAAGAGGGAACGTCACTGGTTGGGGGTGGGGGGTCGTGACCTGTCTGGTCTTTGATCTCTTGTCACAGGGAAGAAGGTGTGGATTAATTCTCCACGGTGCTGGAGGATGGGACAAGAACCAGCCAGTGGAAGCTTCACAGAGAGACATTTACTGACTGTCACAGCTGTGAAGCGGTGGAACAGGAGCCTGCCTCCTGGAATCATAGAAGGCTCTGTCAGTGCAGACTAAAGCAAGAAAGGGACAGCCATTTGTCTGGGGAGGAGGGGAAGGTTGAGCTAGAAGGCCTCCATGTTCCCTTCCAGCCCTAGGACTCTATGGAATTCAGTTTCCTCTTTCAGGACTGAGTTTTTTCTGTGTCATACTCAGTCCTGCTGCTGTAGTCTGGAAAAGCTCTGCTATGGTGGTGAAACAACCAGGGCTTCCTATAGGAACAGGGAGCTCAGAAGCTGGGAAATCACTTCGTGCAGGTATGGCAGTTTCAGAGCTAGATGGTTTGTTTTTCAGGGGATTGTTCTAGAAAGGGGTCCCCAACCTTTTGGACTTCAGGGACCACCAAGTTCATAATTTTAAATCCCGCGGACCACTAATACAAATCCAGAGCGCTGCTTGCTGAAGTGCCTGGACTCCCATGACGGGATGGGGTCCTTCAGGCACTTTCTCTCTTTCTCCCCCCTCCCATCTCTCTCCCAATCTTTCTCTCTCATTCTCTCTCCGCCCTCTCTTTCTTTCTCCCCCCACTCTTTCTCTCTCATTTTTCTCCCCCCCCTCTCTCCCACTCATTCTCTCTCATTCATTTCTCTCCCCCTTTCATTCTTTCTCTCTCTCCCCCTCTCTCTTTCTCTCTCCCCACTCTTTCTCATTCTCTCCTTCTCCCCCTCTCTCTCCCACTCATTCTCATTCTCTTTCTCTCCCCCCCATTTCTCTCTCTCTCTCCACCTCTCCTTCTCTCTCTCTCTCCCACTCTTTCTCTCTCATTCTCTCTCTCTTTCTCTCCCACTCACTATTCTCATTCTGATTTTCTCTCTCTCTCTGATTCTATTTCATTCTCTCTTTCTCATTCTCTGATTCTGAGAAAAAACCCAGGCGGCTTCGAGCAAGAGTTGCGAAGAGAGCGGCCCCCTGAGTGACATCCCTGGGGGAGGCGGGCAAGCTGGGCGGTGGAGCGCCCTTTTAGTTTCCCCTCCAGCTGAGAAAGCAGCCCAGAGACTCTGGGAGGAGGAGGAGGTGGGCAGAAGTGGGAGGGGGGACAGAGTGCTCTTGTCGTGTCCCACTCCTCCGCTGACGGCCGGGTCAGGGAAATCCGAATCAGGCTTGCCTCTGCAGCTCTGCCCAAAGTCCTAGCAAAGTCCTCAGAGCAGGCAGGAGACCAGTAAGTGACTTCAGCAAGATAAGTTCGACTTTTGCCTGACTCAGAGACTGCCAGAAAGCAGATCCTTTATATAGGCCATGGGGTGTGGCTCCATGACTCAGCACTCATTAAGGCCTGCCCCTCCCTTCCTTCTGTTGCCTCCGCCTAGCCAATCTTCTGATGCGAGGGTCACTCCAATCAGCAGCTGTTGGAAATAAACTTTCCTCAGGCTCACATGCTGTGGAGGAGAGGGAGGGGTCTAGCTGCTCCGTTTGCCTGGGCATGGAGTCAGGGCTGGGGCCGGGAGGTGCTCCTTCTTCTGCAGTTTGTCTGGGCATGGAGCCAGGACTGGGGCCAGGAGGCATACATTCCTCCGTGTTCAGGAGCAGATAAGAAGGCCCCGGCTGCTCTGAGGGCGGGCAAGACACAACAGCTCTGGAGAAACAAGGTGTGCCGGGAAGGACTGCTGCCTGCTGCACCAGCCTTGCAAAATTGAGGTGGGGTTTTTTTCGATACTTAATGCAAGACATCCCCCTTTGGCGCGCCCCCCCCGGCACTTCTTCCAAGAAGGCGGTGCTCTCGCTCTCTCATTCTCTCTTATTCTCTTTATCTGTCTCTCATTATCTCATTCTGATTCTCTCTCATTCTCTCTCTCTCACTCTCTGATTCTCTTTCTCATTCTCTCTCTTTCATTCTGTCTCTTTTTGTCTATTTCATTTTGTGTGGCATCAGCATTCTGCCTCGGTATCTTTGCCCAGCCGGTGGAGCAAAGTAGCTTTCGTCTCCTGCTGCTTGGGACTCGGAGCTGTAAACAGCGTTTGATCAGGGGAGCAGCCGGATTTTGCTCTCCATTGCGGATGTCAGACCTGCAAGCTCTTGTCTCTCGAGGAGCCCAGCCGAAGTTTCCTGTGCCACTTCAGCGAGTGCTCCTCGAGAGACGAGAGCTTGCAGGGGGCCAATCTGGCGTCCGCAATAGAGAGCAAAATCTGGCTGTTCTTCGGACCAGTCACCATTTATCACTCCGAGTCCCAAGCTGCAGGAGATGAGAGCTGCTTTGCGCCACCAGCTGGGCAAATATACTGAGGCGGAATGCTGATGCTGCGCAAGTGCAAGTAGTGCTTTGCTCCCACAGCTTCCAGCCATCGCAGTCGCTGCTTTGGCCCACTTGCGCTGCAGCTCCTCCACCAGGATGGACTGACAAAAATACAAAGATTTCTCCATGGACCACCAAAATTTTCTCGTGGACCACCGGTTGGTGACTGCTGTTCTAGAAAGATTAGAAGCTAAAAGGATAATACTGTTAGACAACACTGTTGCCCCATGTTGCTTCCAGCATTCCAGGAAAAATACTATATATTTTTTTTTTCACAAGAGTTTCTTTGAATGTATCACTTAAGCTTTATGAAGTAGTCTAGGTTGGAATTTTTTCACATCAAGCAACTGCATATTGAGAAGAATTTGCTGAGGAATCAATTACATTGGGAAAGTTTATGGCTCAAAATGATCATGAAAAACCACTTCTGTGGTTGCACACGGTTCCCCCATCTACCCTGCATCCCATTTATGGTCCTAGAGAGGGGCTGAAATTTTTAGGCACTTTGGACTTTCTTAATGGAAAGTCTGCTTATTATTTTCAGCTGTGCTGACTTGTAATGGAGAGAAGGAATAAGGAACAGGAAGAAGAGCTGCTACCAAGACTATAGAAAAAAGAAATCTATGTTCAGGACAGAATATTAATCTTGAGTAAGTGTCCCAGACAAGAAGCTCCATAATTCTCATAAGGATCAAGAGAGAAAGAGTGAGTGTGCAGAAAGCACATTCAGACTTTACACGATTGATATCAGCTGTTCAGGCTAGGGGAAACTAGAAAACCAAAGTCATGAGTTCTAATATGATTTTTATTTTAAGGTTCTAGCAATATAATCTTGCAAGCCTGGCTGCATTCCCCACTCCCTCAGCCTTTGTGAGAGCTAGGGATGGTCTTGCCTGAAGCACCCACTCAGCCCAGACTTAGATTTCTTTTGTCTGACCATTGTCTTGGTAGTGGCTCTTCTTGTTCCTCAAAGTTATTCCGTCTGCCCATTATGCCACTTATTGTAAGAGCAGCAGCAATGTGTCTCTTGGCAGGGCACAGATAGATTTAGCCTCTGCACTAACTTCCTCTGATGTGACCACCTTTTCTTTTTTTTCTTTTTGTTTACATTTATACCCTGCCCTTCTCCGAAGACTCAGGGCGGCTTACAATGTATAAGGCAATAGTCTCATTCTATTTGTATATTTTTTTACAAAGTCAACTTATTGCCCCCCCAACAATCTGGGTCCTCATTTTACCTACCTTATAAAGGGTGGAAGGCTGAGTCAACCTTGGGCCGGGCTCGAACCTGCAGTAATTGCAGGCTCTGTGTTCTAATAACAGGCTTCTCTATTGCCTGAGCTATCCCGGCCCCTTTTAGTGTCAGATTAGCTTTGCTTCCTATATGTCTCTGATACACATCTGTGGATTATTGAAATAGACCACCTTTAAACCATATATTTACTGGACAAGCTTTTGATGGAAAACTATTAATTTAAAGGAGCAGTCTGGGTAACTATGGGTGACCGCCAAGGCCCCTTCCAGTTCTGCTTATTCTGAACTTTGTATTGGAAGGGCAAGGAACCCCCAGATGAAGTGGCAGCTGTGAGCCCTGCCTGTTCAGCTGGCCTGTTGTGTCTGGAGAGGCTGAGCAGGACAAGCTCTGGCTGGCTTTGACACCCACCTTCCCTTTCAGCACTTCCTCTCTTTGCCTGCAGGTGCCATTGAGAAGCAGAAACTTGTGTACATTCTGAACAGAGACGCAGCTGCTCGGCTCACCATTTCTTCTCCGTTGGAAGCCCACAAGGCCAACACCTTGGTTTATCATGTGGTTGGAGTCGACGTTGGGTTTGAAAATCCCATGTTTGCTTGCCTGGAAATGGATTACGAGGTGATATTTCACGAAAATGATTTCTAAAATAACTAGATCAATGTTAGGTCAACTTGCTGACATTGTTAATGCTGGTAGTTGGCTTGTAGTGGTGAAACCGCTGCTTTCCTGGGCTTGCAACAAGTGTATTCTTCAGCACAAGGGATGCATGTATGAGAGGTGCTCCTAGTGAGTGCAGTTGTTAACCTGTCTGTACTTTGAGGCTGGCAGGGATATGTGTTTAGTTTGGGATTTTGGGGTGCTGGCGTTGACTTGGAAGGAGAATCTCTAAACCCCCATGCCTCTGTCCCACCTGTTTGTTTTTTTTTTAATTTAGATTTATAAACTGCCCTTCTCCCGAAGGACTCAGGGCGGTGTACAGCCAAAATAAAAAGAAACAACGTACAGTTAAAATAAAATTTAAAAACTTATTATACAGTGTGGCCGAAATTAAAATAGTTAAGAATCTAAAAACCCCAATTAAAACCAGAGAGAAGTTTAAAATTTAAAACTAAACCATTTAAGAAAGCCCTGCACGAACAAACAGATATGTTTTCAGTTCATGGCGGAAGGTCTGAAGGTCAGGTATTTGACATAAACTGTTGGGTGGTGACAGCAGCTGCAGCTATTGGGAGGAGAATGGACAGAATGAAAATGTCAGCCTGGATCCATTTCCATGGATTGTGTGCTGTCTATCTCTGCTGAGGCCACTCTTGGCTTACAAATGTCATTTAATAACTGATAGAGGCTACAATGGTCTTGGAAAGGGTGCTTTATGTACCAAAAAACACTTCTGCCCATTGTAAAATGTCACACACGCCCCTGTAATCCTTCAATGCACAAAGAGGGGAGTTGTCCACAGTTGTGATAATGGGCCACATTAGATGGTTTCAGTGCGATGCAGCTCTTGCAGAGGGTGAGCTACTGCTACTTACAGCTGTCTCCCACCTGAGGCAGAAATGGCCATTCCTGAGAAGCAGCAGAAAGGAGTGCCTGCCTGCACTGCAGCTCAGGGTTGTGCGGCAGAGCGTTGGGCCAGAGGAGCCTCTGCCTGATGCAGCCTCTGAGCCTGTATGGTCTGAAGTGGGGCAGTAAAGTTGGGGTCACTTGCTCTGGACACGTTGACTCAACTCTGCACGGCTGGGCTCTGCAGAGGCCTTTATGGAAAGGGTAGCCTCAGGAAGCTTCGCAGCACAGATAGGAACCCTTTCATCTGTTTTGAGTTATGCCAGTTTTTACAGGTGATTGTAAAACATCCGTAGGGTGCTTTCCATTAGATATGTCCTTGTCATATGGTAGCTTTTTTTAAAAAATAAACTATTCAAATTTCACATGAGACATAAATGGTATTTTTTCCCTTAGGAAGCTGACAATGACCCCACTGGGGAAGCTGCAGCAAACACCCAGCAGACATTGACATTTTATGAGTTAGACTTGGGCTTGAACCACGTGGTCAGGAAATACAGCGAACCGTTGGAAGAACACGGCAATTTTCTAATAACAGGTACTCTCTTTTTATTTTATTCTTTTTTTTTTTAATTGAAAAAGTTTTACAAAATTCCCCTTCCCCTCCCCTAGCCCCCTCCCCTTCAAAAACCCTCTCCCCCGACTTCCCGGAACAAACACAAGGTATAGTTAAAAATAAAACAAACGTACTAAAAAAATTTTCCTCCTAACTCAATTATACTCCTACAATTCTCATCAATTCCTAACCTCCCCCAAAACAATCAGAAATAATACATCCTAATCATTCAAAGGCAGTCTGATAACTCTTAGTCTGATATCTGTTTTGAATATAATCAATCCATTTTTTCCACTCGTTTAAATATCTTTCTTGCGTATTGTCTTTCAGAAAGGCTGTGATTTTTGCTATCTCAGCCAAATTGGCAACTTTCAATATCCATTCTCCTGTTGTAGGTACTTCTTTTTTCTTCCAATACTATCCTATCAGTAATCTTGCTGCTATTAGATTTAAAATCAATTTAGTCTCAATTACTGTACAGTCCGTGATAATTCCCAGCAGAAAAAATTGCGGCAGGAACTTTATCTTCTTTTTCAAAACATTTTGTAAAATCCAGCAAATTCTTACCCAAAAAGCCTTAATATTCTTACAAGTCCACCAAATATGAAAGGTACTCTCTTTTTTAGCCCTTGTAGGGAAAAGCCCAGCATTCATGAACCCAGAGAAAGATTTGTCTTTGTTTTGTGCATGCCATAGAATCTCTAATAAAATCTTAGTAGTGTCGTTTCATCCACTAACAAATAGCTTCCATTCTGAAACCTTAAGCAATCAATCAGAATAAAGCTGGAAGGGACCTTGGAAGTCTTCTAGTCCAATCCCCTGCTGAAGCAGGAGACTCTAAACCATTTCAGGTAGGAGGTCTTTTCTTAAAAACCTCCAGGGATGAAGCACCCACAACTTCTGAAGGCCAGCTGTTCCACTGGTTAATTGTTCTAAGTGTTAGGAACTTTCTCCTTAATTCCAGATTGCTTCTCTCCTTGATTAGTTTCCAATCTTTGTTTCTTGTCTTGCCTTTTGTTGTTTTGGAAAATAAGTTGACCCCCTCCTCTTTGTGGCAGCCTCTCAAATACTGGAATACTGCTATCTGGTCACCCCAGTCCTTCTTTTCTCTGGACGAGCCAAACCCAAATCCTGCAGCTGTTCTTCATATGTTTTAGTCTCCAGGTCTCTGATCATCTTGGTTACTCTTCTTTTTACTTTTTCCAAAGTCTCTTTCTTGAAAAACTGAAAACCTGCTCCAGAAAATTATTTTTCCGGCCTCTGAATACTTCTCTTCCTCCTTTTCACTTATACATTTCCTTGCTGTGGTTCTGGTCACCCAGTCCTTATCATTGACCTCCAATAATGATAGGCGAACACTTGAAAGGATAGATGGAGCCCTTTCAGTGTTCGCCATTCAATCTTTCTGCAGAAAGAACTTTAATAATATACATTGCTAGAAAGAACTTTCCCTTTTTATGTAAAGAAAAAAACAAACAGACTCCTTTTGTTCTTTGGCCATGCTCATGACCGTGTTCTATAGTTCCTGGAGGCTCCGATGGTCCGAGTGGGGTATTGATTTGCTCTGAAAACTACATCACCTACAAAAACTTTGGTGACCAGCCAGATATTCGATGTCCAATTCCCAGGAGGAGGGTAAGTATCTTGTGACCTTTACTCTTCTGAAAACATTATTTCCTCGGTACCT
This sequence comes from Ahaetulla prasina, assembly GCF_028640845.1. Taxonomy (NCBI): domain Eukaryota; kingdom Metazoa; phylum Chordata; class Lepidosauria; order Squamata; family Colubridae; genus Ahaetulla; species Ahaetulla prasina. Next base: position 26,009,959 of record NC_080550.1, on the reverse strand, counting down.
AAAAATCCCCATTCTCCCTAAACAAGGAAAAATATAGAAGTAGAATCTTGGCCTTGATAATTGCATCGTTGTCCTTTGAGTCTTTATCGTGCTCAAGGGTGTTGAATCCCTCAAATCTCCCTGTAAGGATGACCAAGGCTTTGGTAAAGGGAACCTGGAAAGCTACCCATGAAGCTGTCCAGCTGGAGAACGAGAAAAAGAGCATTGTTGCATATGCCCTCTTTTGTTTTGTTTTGTTTTGTTTACATTTATACCCCGCCCTTCTCCGAAGACTCAGGGCGGCTTACAGTGTATAAGGCAATAGTCTCATTCTATTTGTATATTTTTTTACAAAGTCAACTTATTGCCCCCCCAACAATCTGGGTCCTCATTTTACCTACCTTATAAAGGATGGAAGGCTGAGTCAACCTTGGGCCGGGCTTGAACCTGCAGTAATTGCAGGCTCTGTGTTCTTAATAACAGGCTTTACCAGCCTGAGCTAAACCGGCCCTTTGAGGAGCCTGGAGGGTCATGTCTTTGAAGAACCTCCAAAGAGAAAGGAAAGGTGCTCCTCTTCACCATGGACAGTCCCTAGCCTTTTTTTCTCTAGTTCAGTGATGGCTAACCTTTTCTGGACTGAGTGCCCAAAGCACGCAAATGCTCACACCCGCCCAAACCCCCCAAATGCAATGCGTGTGCAGCCCCCGCACATGCGCCCCGCCCCTATGCATACATGCGCACCCTGCATGCACGCACGAGCACCCTGCATGTGCCCCAACCCCTGCACATGTGTGGCAGAGACCTGAAGACCAGCTGGCTGGCGGGACGCGCACACACATGCGCAGGGGAGCTGAACTGGGGCAATGGCTCGCATGCCGTCAGAGGGGTCGCTGCGTGCCACCTCTGGTACGCATGCCATTGGTTCGCCATCACGGCTTTAGTTGATCCCAGGCTTTTCAGAAATGCAGACAGATGCTCTTTCATACTCTTAAACAGCTGGCTTTGTACTCCAGGCCAGCCTTTGCACTGCGACTACTAACCGGGTCCTCTTTTTTTTGACAGAATGACTTGGATGACCCTGAAAGAGGCATGATCTTTGTCTGCTCTGCTACCCACAAGACCAAGTCTATGTTTTTTTTCTTAGCTCAAACAGAGCAGGGTGATATTTTTAAAATCACCTTGGAGACTGATGAGGATATGGTAAGTCTGAGCACATTTAGTTCGAGGGAAAGAGAGACCTACAACCAGGACCGTCTCATGCAGAAATGCATTTGTGCCGGTTTCAGGTCACAGAAATTCGCCTGAAGTATTTTGACACTGTTCCTGTGGCTGCAGCCATGTGTGTGCTGAAAACGGGCTTTCTTTTTGTGGCTTCTGAGTTTGGAAACCAGTAAGTAAGACCTCCAGTTTCCCTTTCAAAGCAAGAGGTGTCCCTGGAAGGGCTTCTGGTTGGCATCCAGCTCCACCTTCTCAATATCTGGGGGTCCTTCAGGCGTGGGAAGGCAGGCAACGCGGGAGCCTCGCCCTTTCATCTTGTTTGACATGAATCCCCTCTGGCTCCCCGTCCCTTCCTGCCCCTCTTCTGTCGCAGCTATCTCTACCAGATTGCCCACCTTGGAGATGATGACGATGAGCCCGAGTTCTCCTCTGCAATGCCCCTGGAGGAGGGGGACACCTTCTTCTTCCAGCCCCGGCCTCTTAAAAACCTGGTATTGGTGGATGAGCTGGACAGTCTCTCTCCGATTTTGTCTTGCCAGGTATGTTGCTCTTCCACGTGGATGGCAAGAGTAGCGTAGATCAGAAGTGCAGACCAGCCTGTCTGCTGCTGAAAATTTGCCCCTGGAACTGTTGCTCTCTTTCTTATTTAGGTGATCAAACGGTTAATTCGTGTTCAAGATGAGCAATTCCCTATTTTATGTCTTTCTGCCTGCCTGCTGCTGTCAGGCTAGCCCTTTCCGTTAGGATCCATAAGCTGTATGGCTGTTTAGCATTTGGGTTTTGTCATCATGCCAATACCCAACTCCTCCCCTTCAGTATAGTAGAATTTTTAAACTTCACCATTAAAACTGTAAGATACATTTTCTTTTTTTTTAAAGGGAATCCCTGTTTTCAGGGAAATTGCACCACTTTGATTGTTAAGGAACAATTCCTTTCAGTTTATTCCCAGTGTATTCTTGCAATAACTAGCCATTTTATTTGGCAAATAAAACTATTTTCTATGAATTCTTACACATAACACTAAATATTACATACTTCAGAAACAATACATCGATCAAAATATATTTACTATCCAAGATAGTAAGGGGCCGGTTTAGCTCAGGCTGGTAAAGCCTGTTATTAAGAACACCGAGCCTGCAATTACTGCAGGTTCAAGCCCGGCCCAAGGTTGACTCAGCCTTCCATCCTTTATAAGGTAGGTAAAATGAGGACCCAGATTGTTGGGGGGCAATAAGTTGACTTTGTAAAAATATACAAAATAGAATGAGACTATTGCCTTATACACTGTAAGCTGCCCTGAGTCTTCGGAGAAGGGCGGGATATAAATGTAAACAAACAAAAAAAAAAAAGATCAAATACAAAAAAAAAACTCAGCAAGACAGTAACCATAATTTTTAATTTTTAAAAATGGTGAAAAAAAATCTCCAAACTGTGCAATAACAGGCAATAGAAGAAGAATTCATAAGCATCCCAAAAAGATACATCTCAATAAAAAAACCTCTTCCAAATAGGACTGCCCCAAGATCTGGGAGAAGAGGCAGGTCCTCAATAGCTCCTGGGGGTTATTAGGATGGAACCATTTGGAGTGTGTGTAAGAGAGAGAGAGAGAGAGAGAGAGATTCCAGAGGGGAGGTGTGTGACTGAGAAGTTTCCCAAGTTGTGGGCAGTAATGAGCATTCCTCAGTATGCCTGTATAACTTCTCTACTTTGTGAGCTGCACCAGTTGTTGGTTGGCTTCTGCCAATTCACGATGCCAGTCGCTCTCTGTAAAACCCTGCATGGCACAGGGCCTGACGGACTGCCTGGGCAGCTCGGTCTTGTAGGATGCCTTGGATTAAACAGGGCCTTCTGCCCATACCTCAGAAGTTTTGTGCCTTTTCTGTTACAGCACCTGCCTTCTGAAGTGGGGGGGGGTCTCTCTGAGACCTGAATGGCCCCCGTCCTGCTGGTATTTTGAAGGGACTTGAAGGTGTTTTTCACCCAGGCTTTTGGCCAGAATGATTGAACCTCGTTTCTTTTGTTTTTCACATTGTATTACCTTGCCAAATCTACCTTTCTTTTTGCTTTCTTGCTGTTTTAATGCCTTGTTTTTCATGTTTTAAATAATTTTTAAATGCCCAGAGTTACCTGAACTTGGGTGGCATACACATAATAACAATAACAACAACAACAACAACAATAATAATAATAGGATAACAAAGAAGACATGCTGATGCTAGCACACAATGAAGGCTTATTGAATACCAACTTGGCCAACAAGAAAGACCAACTGAAAACTAGAAAAGAGACATGGCAAGGCGAAGTATTTCATAGCCAGTACACACACACGCACGCACGCACACACTCAGACACAGAGCAGCAGACAATTAGTTGAAAGCTGGCAGTGACTAAGAGCCGGAAAGCTGAAGAGAGGCCGAGGGGCGCCTTCTAGCTGCACAAGACCAAGCCTTAGGAACAAAGGCACACAGAGCCAGAATTGAGCAGATAGAAACTGACTGCAAAGGCCGTCTCTGCAAAGCAGCTAAAGACACCTCAGACCACCTGGTTAGCTGCTGCAAGAAGATGGCGCAGACTGCCTACAAACAATGACATAATAAAAAAGCAAGAATGGTGCATTGGAAGATCTGCAAGAAATCCCATTTGCCTGCAGGCAAGAACTAGTGGGACCACAAAATAGACAAAGTTGTAATAAATGAAGAAGTTAAAATGCTCTGAGACTTTAAAATTCAAACAGGCTCTGCCACACAGCAACACTCCAGACTTAACAATTGCCAATAGGAAAGACAAAAAGAGTCTATGGTGGACATGGTAGCACAGCAGAAGAGAAGAGACAAAACACCGGGTGTGTGTGTGTGTGTGTGTGTGTGTGTGATCACAAAATACAAAGACTTGCAAACAGAAGCAGGACGTCTGGCAAAAGAAAGTGATGCTGTAGTGGCGTTCCAGGTGTTTCGGGGTTGTACCCAAGGTATCTATCCCTCTTGGGATAGATGCCTTGGGTGCAACCCCGAAACACCTGGAACGCCACTGGAGCACCAACAAGATGGATGGAATTGCCACCAGTCAATATTAAAAGGTAACTTTACTTGGAACAGCTTACATCCTGCGTCAGTAGTTTGAATACCATTAAACCACAACTACCTATCCCAGGTTCTTGGGAAGGACTTGATAGATGGACAAAAATGTTAAATATAATCTGAACATCTGAGTGTGCAACCAACCGTTCAAGTGACTGCTACTGCAGATCTCTTTGCCAGTGCCAGGAGGGATCTCTGCCCGGGCCAGGAGCATCAGGGTGTATGCGTGTGTGCGTGTGCCAGGCCAGTGTCCTTGGGGAAGATGTTCCATGTGTGGACCCCACGACTGAGGCGGTAAGGGGGGCTCCTCTGCTGCCTAGAGGAGATGTACACCTTGGAAATGAGAGATTTCTGGAGCAGGCCAGGAGTATATGGACATCAGAAGTGGATGGGATATGGGAACTGAGAGAAAATCATTTTTATACCTGTGGCCATCAGTGACAGGAAACTTCCTTTGGCCTTCATTCAGGTGAGCGAGCAAAGTATAACAAGCATTTCCTGACAGAAAGAAGCCAGATGCTGCGATATGTTTAAAGTTAGGATGCTTGGGCTTGCCTGCCAGACAAATGGCCTGGGGATAGTGATATTTTACAGTTAAATCCTGTTCTGTGTTGCTGCTAAATTCTTCAGGTTTAAGTCATGTCTACTTTCCCGTCACATCAGTGTGTGACAGCCTTTGTCTTCCTGCTTTGGGGGAGAAGCAGAAGCAGACCTCGGATGGGTGTTTTGGTTTCTAATTACCATTTATTGGATTTCCGTGCAGATTGCTGATCTTGCAAACGAAGATACCCCTCAGCTGTATGTGGCATGCGGAAGGGGGCCTCGTTCGTCTCTGAGGGTCCTGAGACACGGCCTTGAGGTAAGAAGCCGCCTGAACGAGTCTGACAGACTGAAATGGATTCTTTGCTTCACTTTGTGCTCTTTGATCGAAGTGCCGTGTTTGTTTCCTCCATGTTTTTGTTATGTGCAAGTCTCTCTTTGGATGACCCCTGTTGGGCTACATACCAGCTCCTGGCATGTCCTGGGGTTGTTGGGAGGGTTGGGATGGCTGTCACTGCTCGGGGTCTTGGAGAGCAGCTGCTGCTCAGATCGAAGCACCTAAAGGCCTTGAGTCACTATTCCTTCCTGTGAAGGAGTAAAACAGGCCAACCCTCCTTTCTCTTGTTAAGGAGTTGGATAAAAATGCCTCCCCTCCTCCCCCCACCAGAAAAAGCCCCACCTATTTTTTGAGTTTTTTTCTTTTCAAAGTTTTATGTGTGTCTGGGATTTAGCTGTATAGAAAGGAAGGAAGGCTTGCGTCACCCTGATTCTGTTGTGTTTGCTATTTTAGCCTCTTAAGGCTATTTCATTTTCACAAATCTTCCACGTCTAAGTTATTGTTCTCTATCTTGCTAGGTATCTGAAATGGCCGTCTCGGAGTTGCCCGGTAATCCTAATGCTGTGTGGACAGTGAGGAGACACATTGAAGGTAGGAAGAGTTCTTGTATGGAGAGAACTGGGAAGGAGCATGGCTCAGGCTGAGGCACCTGGGCACAGCTGGTCTGCCCACAAGCCACTGTGTGGTAGTGTAGTATCAGAACGTCCTAATGCGAGATGCAACTCCCCAAACACGCTTTACGTGGCACCACAGCTTGCAGCTTTTGAGTAATCTGTGACTATTACAAGATTGGCAGGTCTAACGTGGCTCCTAAAGCACCCCTGATAGCATTATCTGGACCATGGTGCTCTCTTAGTCATTTTCCCTCCCTCCTCAGCCGCTTCTGTCCTGTCCTACTCTCCCTGGCACTTAACTTGGAACCAATTCACACGGTCCTATTTATTTATCACTTTATTCACCGATTCATCTTGGGGGTCAGTGCCAAGAACCAGAGCAGTGGCTAGACTGGATCATCTGTTACAGGGGGAGCTTCAGAAATTTGTTTGTTGCCGTCTGTGACTGGTTGTGTGCAAAACTTTTTTTCATTTTGAATGCCTCTAGTTGTGACCATAATATACCTCGGAGCTTGCTATTTAAATGAAGCTGCTGGGGTGGATTGCCTAGCATGAGGAGTCTGGAAAACCAGGATCTTGATAAAGCCCAGTTCTGCCCTCCTTTTTCGTTGCAGTCCAAGTCGTCTGTTTAATGGGACATTAGTCTGTGGTGTTCAGTCAATCAAAACTGAAAATCAGTTCAAACAAGACTGAAGGACTCCTAGTTGGTTGCAAGTTAGATCAGACAATAGGAGGTTAAATTACAGTGGATGGCTTACCCCCCCCCCCCATCCCTAAAATTTTAGTTTGGTGACTTCTTAGGATCTGAATGTCCATCAGAGTTGGGGAATGGCCAGACTTTGTCTTCATAACTAGTGTTAGTAGACCAAGTGCATATGTCAGATTTGACCAGGACGACGCAGGCCTTGGTTGTATCCGATTTGGGTTACTGTGGCATGTTTATGTGGGGCTGTGTATGAGCGCATTTGGAACTTTAAGCTGTACTGTGGGGTGCTGCTGTGGGATTGTTGATGGGGAAGATGCGTCTCCCTTGAACAGCACCCTCACTTCTACAGGTCTGTTTCTAGTTTAAAGGGCTGGCCGTAAAGCAGAATGCAAGTTTGGACCAGGGTGGTTGAATGGCTGCCGATCCTTCTGCTCTGCTGCCTGTGGAATTCTCTTTGGTGGGCTCCCTTGAGGGGAACTTGCTATGAAGTTCAGCTAGCTCAGATATTTTATGTTTCAAATAGGTCATTTAAGGTGGTGTCAGGATGATTCAGAGGATGGAAAGTTGTTTTATGTTGTGTATGCCTGGATGTTTTTGCAGTGTCATATTTAATGAGGCTGCAGAAGTAATAGAACTAGGTGTGTAGAAAATTTTTGAGAGGTTTGAGGATTGCTGGATGGTGACAGGCTGAATTTAGTGTGGATAGGTGGCATATAAACAACAAGGACCAGGGAAAAAGCTATAACTCATATTCAGCCCCAGCAAGAGGTTGGCACTGGGCTGCTACTTTTATTTTGTTTTCACTACTTTCAGGAAATTGTGGGTGATGAGTGCCATTCCATGTATCTACTAGATCTGTTGGGGCAATGCCATGTGGCTGGTACCCACCATTTCAGACCAAGCAGCTGAAGAGCAAGGAAGAGCCAATTTAGGTTGCCGGTTGTGGTACCCAAAGAAAAGCTGTTGGAAGCAGCTGGATGTGGTTAGCTGCTGGGAGAGCATCAAGGCAAGAACAGCAGCTGGCATGGAGAGCCAGGAGGAAAGAGTGGAATGTGGCTGTGAGCAGCAGTTGGCTTGTAAAGCAGGCAGATAAGGAGAGCACTGGGGTGCAGGGTGGAAGACTTCCCTGGTCAAGTGCAAGAACAGACTAGGCGAAGGTACCTCAACCCTGATTGCTGGGGGCTGGGGGGGGAAGCTGTGTAGCTGTGGGCTACGGTTATATTGAAATGAGAAGATAGAAGTTGGGTGGAAAGACTGGGACTCAGTGAATTAAGAGCATGCAGTTGGTTCCAGCGTGAGGTGTCGGTTTAATGGGATGAACTGGACTGAGGAAGTGTCCAAGTCACTCACACGCTGACAGCCTAATGAAGTCTCATTAGTGTTATGGACCATGTAGGTGCCTCTCCTCCTCCCCCCCCCCTCCCGCTCTATCAGGGTTTTCCAGACAGATGCAGAGGTAGGGCAGCCAAGATACACAACCCTGGTCCATAGTCGGGCAGTTACGTTCTTTCGGAGCTCTGTCCTCCTTGGATTCAGGTTCTGCTGCATTCCTGATGTCACAGCCTTGGTGGCCAGATATTGGCAGTTGGGGGTGCCTGCATGTGAAACGGAGCTGCAGAGACAAGCTTTATCTCTGCTGACTTGTTAGCTTCCCAGGTACCTGGCAGTGCCCCTTCTTCAGTACTTAACTTCGCCTTGCGGGGTGGGATGGGGCACTCTGAGGCTTCCATACTGAACAAGAGGAGTTTTGGTTGGTTTGTGACTCCATTGTGAACCTGATCTTGCATATGTAGCTATGACTGTTAAAACACATATTATGTGAGCCCACTCTTGAACTGGTTTTTATTTTAAGCAAAGGAGATATTATCTGAATATGGAAGGCACTGACAGCTGTCATTTCCAACAGACAGATCACTTTCTGGCCAAACAGTAACTCACTGCCACTCCAAATCTTTTGAAGCACGGATCTGTTAAGGACAGATCTAGCTGGGCATCTGAGGGATCCCTTTGGGTTCTCTGTGTGTTTGGAAGATGCGTATGGCCGCTCATCTTAGTGGAATTCTTGGCAGCTCTGAAGGATTTTTCCACAGCTCGGTGGGCAGTTCCATCTTACCCCTGATCAATCTCTGCTCGACAGAGCTGGTTAAATGAATCTGGAAGGAGAGCCCTCCTGTGTGGCCTCAGCCCAGTCACTGACTCAGGCTTGCCAAGGAGTTTTCCAGCAGCCGAAGCAAGAATGGCCAGAATCGGAGGGGCTGAGACTGAGCACCCCTGCAGGCTCCACCCCCCACCCCCGGTGTAATGAAAGTGACACAGGCTTAGTCCATGGATTCTGACTGGCTTCCCTCCCTGTAGTAATTCAGAGCCAGCGAACCAGGATGCCGAGAGGGCAACTGGACTAGCGTGGAGATTTTTTTTGGCATAAGGTCGTTTCTCTCTGCTCTGACTTAGATGCCAGTTGAGTGGAACCACATGAAGGCAGCTCTCTGCATTTCTCCCTGGGATTCCTTTTTACTCTTGGGATTTGTAGCATGATCACTGCAACTGAGTAAGAACTATAGGTACTCCTCCCTTAATGACTATTTGAAGTTACGACAGATTCTCCCCCCCCCCTCCAAGTTACTTTCAACCCGTCACTGAAGCCACAGTTGCTGCCTGTGCCCAACCCCTGTCGCAATCCTGTGGTTGCCCTTTGAGCACTTGGCTCACATCCATGACGAGGTGCAGCATCCTGCGATGGTGTGACTTGTGCCATTTTTTTGCCAGCTTCTGCCAATCTGCTCATTTGGAAGAATGGATGCACTTAATGACCACCATAACTCACTTTATAACCATTGTAAAATTGAGTCAAGTCACATGGTGACCCGCTTAACAACTGCAGGGACTTATAATGGAAATTCCAGGTTCAGTGGTGATCGTTGAGTGAGGACTATCTGTACGCATAAAAAGATGTTGGAAATTGCTCCATCCAGGTATTAAGTGTAGAATCAGATTTGTTGCTCCCAAATGCTGGAGCCCATTGGCTGAGATGGAGCTTTTACTGGGTCAATATTGGGTTTCTCCTAATGCTTTTCCTGGAATGTATCACCGGATGGCCTGCCTAATTCTCAGTGGTTTTCCCTCCTGGCATGTGCTATTGACCCAGAATTGGGATGGTTGTGCTGCGGTAATCCTGTTTGCCTTTTGTTTTTGTATCTGAAGTTCTTTATTCTCTCTTTTGTGGTATCTACACAACTCTGGACAAATGCTAACTTTGGCTGGTATGTGGTTATGATACTACCAATACCAAGCCTTCTGTTTTCTTCCACAGGTGGCTGGCAGTGGAGGTGCTGATCTCCTCCCACAGGTGTGTACTTGCAGCTACAGGATATTGGTGCTGTTTTGGGTATACTTAGGGTCTCCTAAGCTCTTTTAATAGATAGAATATGTGGTCATTTCCATATTCCATTAAACCTGGGAATCTTAATATATCTGTATTCAGGATGTTTATCAAATCTTAAACACACCCAGATTTTGGAATTCATGCACAAGATAGTTAGAGCTCTTGCAGGTACTGTGGTTAGAGAACTTCTAAGCTAATACATAGGAGATACAAGGACATCCCCCAGCTTCCAGTTTTAGAGTTCCTCAGCTGACAGTCCTATTGCTGAGAATTCCAGAAGTTGAAATCCACACATCTGGAGAAAGCAGGCTAGCTGGATTCAGCTCCAGTATTACCATGGCTGCCATTGCACCGAGCTGCAAAGACCCCACTACCGAATCATCACTATCCATGTTGTGAGCATCCTTTGTTTTCCCACCTGTGCGTGCAGCGTTTCCCCACAAGAAGGCTCTTCCTGATGGCATCCTTCACAGTGAGGGCAACACTTCATTATTGTTTTCATTGCGGCTTCCCACTCCTCCCTTTTAGTGAAGCCAGGTTGGGCTGCACTAGTGCTCCTACCAGATACCTGCACATTTTCTTACTCACACTCTTACCTGTTGATGAGCATCTCTGCAAATCTGTTCCTGCCTCTGGAATTGCCCCCTGCTTTGCTTCCGTGAAGAGAAGCCAAAGAGCAGCCTTGAGTGGCTGCCATAGTTCAGATGTCTGTCTGTGGTGTTAACCCTGCTGTTCAGTACTTTCTGCCAAAGCACATAGTGAGAAGATTGGCTCTCATGCTCCTGCCCCACATTTGTTCCTTGGCCTCCCAATGGTCACACATGTTTCTGATGGGGGAGGGGGGGGCTTGGGCTGCTTGGTGATCGCCATCTAGTTAATTCCTTTCTGTTTCTGTTGTTGAATACCTGGCTTGTCTTTTGAGTGCTTTTATGCATCAGTAGTCAGAATGAAATTTACTTATTTATTCGCGCGGGGCTGGCTTAAATTTTATTGGTTTTAAATTTTATTGGTTTTAAATTTTTACTAGTAATTTTTTAGTGGGTTTTAGTTTTCATGTTCCAAAGTTTTATGCCAATTTATGTAATAAGTTTTTTAACTTGTATTTTAATTGTATATTATATTGTTTGTTTTACCTGGCTGTACACCGCCCTGAGTCCTTCGGGAGAAGGGCGGTATAAAAATTGAATAAATAATAATAATAATAATAATAATAATAATAATAATAATAATAATAATAATAATAATAATAATAATAATAATAATACTTTGACATCTATCTTGCAAAACCTTTACAAGCATCTAAGATAACAGATTTAAAAATGATTTAAATCTTCCAGTGAATATGTTGAAAGAGCCTCCAGTAGACTTAGACAGCCCAATAGGCATGGACTATCTGCAGTCAAGTAGATGCGAGTCCTGTTGACATCAGTCAGACAGAATGCTGGATGTGAGGACTCTTAGCTTCAGGTGATGCCTAGAACTTGAACTTGGGCTGACCTCTTGTGTGAACTCTCAGTTCTCACTTTCCCGGACAACTCAATGGGCAAAATTTAGCATAGCGGGACCATCAGCCTGCAACATGTTAGAATTCTGATTCTTGAAACTGTTAGTTCTTCAAGCTTTGGCAAAATGACCAGCAAGTGAGAGGAAGTACGCTGAACTCTAATTCTTGACTGAGCAGAGTCCATGGAAGCTGATTTTGGTTAACGGTTCTTGCTGACAACCTAAAATTAAATGGAGCTTTTTTCCTGTTGAGTTCTAACGTTGGAAGAACTACAGAATAAACCAGGATGAATAGGTACACATTTATCATATTAGTCACTATATAGATCATCTTAACAGAAAAGATAAGTGAAATGTTAGCAATGACCTCCAAGGTCCCTTTTAACTCTTGTTATTCAGTGAGATTCAAAAAGACTAAAGCTGTTTGTCTTTTGTGGGGGGTGGGGAAGGAGGGCTGAGAATTCCAGAGTTGAAATCCACACATCTGGAGAAAGCAGGCTAGCTGGATTCAGCTCCAGTATTACCATGGCTGCCATTGCACCGAGCTGCAAAGACCCCACTACCGAATCATCACTATCCATGTTGTGAGCATCCTTTGTTTTCCCACCTGTGCGTGCAGCGTTTCCCCACAAGAAGGCTCTTCCTGATGGCATCCTTCACAGTGAGGGCAACACTTCATTATTGTTTTCATTGCGGCTTCCCACTCCTCCCTTTTAGTGAAGCCAGGTTGGGCTGCACTAGTGCTTCTACCAGGTATCTGCACATTTTCTTACTCACACTCTTACCTGTTGATGAGCATCTCTGCAAATCTGTTCCTGCCTCTGGAATTGCCCCCTGCTTTGCTTCCGTGAAGAGAAGCCAAAGGGCAGCCTTGAGTGGCTGCCATAGTTCAGATGTCTGTCTGTGGTGTTAACCCTGCTGTTCAGTACTTTCTGCCAAAGCACATAGTGAGAAGATTGGCTCTCATGCTCCTGCCCCACATTTGTTCCTTGGCCTCCCAATGGTCACACATGTTTCTGACCGGGGGGGGGGGGGGGCCTTGGGCTGCTTGGTGATCGCCATCTAGTTAATTCCTTTCTGTTTCTGTTGTTGAATACCTGGCTTGTCTTTTGAGTGCTTTTATGCATCAGTAGTCAGAATGAAATTTACTTATTTATTCACGCGGGGCTGGCTTAAATTTTATTGGTTTTAAATTTTATTGGTTTTAAATTTTTACTAGTAATTTTTTAGTGGGCTTTAGTTTTCATGTTCCAAAGTTTTAGGTCAATTTATGTAATAAGTTTTTTAACTTGTATTTTAATTGTATATTATATTGTTTGTTTTACCTGGCTGTACACCGCCCTGAGTCCTTCGGGAGAAGGGCGGTATAAAAATTGAATGAATAATAATAATAATAATAATAATAATAATAATAATAATAATAATAATAATAATAATAATAATAATAATAATAATAATAATACTTTGACATCTATCTTGCAAAACCTTTACAAGCATCTAAGATAACAGATTTAAAAATGATTTAAATCTTCCAGTGAATATGTTGAAAGAGCCTCCAGTAGACTTAGACAGCCCAATAGGCATGGACTATCTGCAGTCAAGTAGATGCGAGTCCTGTTGACATCAGTCAGACAGAATGCTGGATGTGAGGACTCTTAGCTTCAGGTGATGCCTAGAACTTGAACTTGGGCTGACCTCTTGTGTGAACTCTCAGTTCTCACTTTCCCGGACAACTCAATGGGCAAAATTTAGCATAGCGGGACCATCAGCCTGCAACATGTTAGAATTCTGATTCTTGAAACTGTTAGTTCTTCAATTTTTGGCAAAATGACCAGCAAGTGAGAGGAAGTACGCTGAACTCTAATTCTTGACTGAGCAGAGTCCATGGAAGCTGATTTTGGTTAACAGTTCTTGCTGACAACCTAAAATTAAATGGAGCTTTTTTCCTGTTGAGTTCTAGCGTTGGAAGAACTACAGAATAAACCAGGATGAATAGGTACACATTTATCATATTAGTCACTATATAGATCATCTTAACAGAAAAGATAAGTGAAATGTTAGCAATGACCTCCAAGGTCCCTTTTAACTCTTGTTATTCAGTGAGATTCAAAAAGACTAAAGCTGTTTGTCTTTTGTGGGGGGTGGGGAAGGAGGGGCAGGGAAGATGACTTCAGGCTAGCTAGAGACATCCTCAAATCAAGGAGGCTGGAGCTGGTCCATCCCACTGCACCAGAAAGCCCAGCTGATCCTTCTTGTTCAGTCTTTCCCCCAGGAGGGTCGTTCAGTGAAATAAGGGCAGAGGAGCTGAATGCTATAATTGGGTGTGCGGGAGGGCAGTGCGGGCAAAGCATGGCTCTTCAGAGTTGCTGGATTGCAGTGATCTTGTTGGTTAGCACTGGTGGGACTTCAGTGGCTCTCCTGCTGCAGGAAGTCTTGGAATACTCTGGCCTTCTAAATTTGAAATGTATTTTCCAGTTGTACTAAGGAATCTTTTGGGCCAATTCATGAAAGTAGGACTCCTCCTTTCAAAAGTTCCATGGCTTTTTTTAGTTTTTTAGAATGAGAAGGGACCACAGCTGGCTGTTTCGCTTCTGAATGGAAGAGTCCAAAGCAATTTCAGCAGTTGATGCTTACGCTTACATTTTGTGTAATAGGATTTTCTACATTTTGCTGAGAATCCTGACAATAGCTTTTCTGAAGATTGTTTTCAGATCATGCCAAACCAATCTTACTTCATTTTTCAACATAGTGACTAAATGAGTAGATCAGCGAAATATGGGCCACAACCTACTTCTTGGTAAGCTAGAAAAAAGTGGGATAGTTAGCATTACCATCAGGTGGTTTTTTAACTGGCTGATAAACTGTAGTCAACGAGTTGTCCTTAATGGTACTACATCCACAGGGAGGGAAGTAAGCAGTGGGGTGCTACAAGGTTCCGTCTTAGGCCTAGTACTCTTCAATGTCTTCATAAACAACTTAAGATGAGGGAATAGGAGGGGAATTTATCATATTTGTGGATGATATTAAGCTGGCAGGAATAGCCAACACTCTAGATCGGGGGTGTCAAAACTCGTGGCATCAAGTGACGTATTGGGATTTTTTCCCCCCCTTTACTAAACCGGGCAGGGATGGGGCCAGCATGTGACGCCTCCAGCCCACGGGCTGTGAGTTTGACATCCCTGCCCTAGATGATAACTCAAGATCCAGGTGGAACTTGACAGACTTTTACACTGGGCCCTATCTAACAAAATGAAATTCAGTGTAGAGAAAAGTAAAGTCTTACACTTAGGCAAGAAAAACCAAAAGTACACATATAGAGTGGGAGAAACCAGGCTTAAGAGCAGCAACTGTGAGAGGGATCTTGGAGTCTTAGTGGACAACCAATTAAATATGAGCCAGCAGTGTGTGGTGGCAGCCAAAAAAGCCAATGCAGTTCTAAGTTGCATTAACAGAGGGATACAATCAAGATCACGTATAAAGCCTTAGTAAGACCACACCTAGAGTTTTGGTCACCACACTATAAAAAAGATGTTGAGACTCAGATGACCTACAAGGTCCCTTCCCATTCCATTATTCTGGAGCTTTTCTGAGCAGCTTGCTCTGGTGGGTGTGGGTGTGAAAAAGCTTTATGCTGTCAGAACATTTTTTTGATTGCCACTGGATCACCTGAATGGCATTAAAGTTGTATATAGGTAATCTTCACTTAACAACCACAATTGTGCCTGGAATTTCCATGTGACTTGATGTTACAACAATTTTTACGACAGTCGTAAAGCAAGTGACCACAGTCATTAAGCAATTCACATGGTTGTTAAGCCAATCTATTCTCGTAATGGGAGTTTTTTCCCAGATACCAGTAAAAAATCAGAGTTACGTGACTGTGGAACATTGCCCCTCTGTAGAAGATTCCTGCTACCACCAATCGGTTTCCATCAAGCCTTCCAGGGTCCCTTTGCCCCTTCAGTGAGAAGATGATGGCCTTCTCTGCCCCACGAAATCCCACGCCTGGCTTCTGTTATTTGACTGAGGGGTCAGAGGCTCATTGGGAATGTGGCCACCTCCTCTCCTCCGAGGGGCTTGTGTGATCGGATGGCTATGTTGAAGCTCAATATAGGACTAATAAAGATATTAACAAGACACTGGTTGGATTGACAGATGCATGTCCTCTTATCAAGAATACTTTTTTTTCTTTTTGGGTTATGACTTGCTCTGTCATCCCTGACTTGGACAGCTTTTCCATTCTTGCCTCCGGGTGGAAAATGGTTTGTGAATGAGGATACGTTGATCTTCCACAAGGGCCCTTTTGAGGCTCTGCTGACCTTCACTTACCTCACCCTTCAGACCTTTGAAGGACTTTCACTGTGACCCTACTGACCCTTTGGGAAAAGCAATCACTGCTACTCTGCTAGGGTTGTCTAAAGAAGGTGCCATCCTTGGTTTCTTGAGGCAGCAGCCGTGCATGTGGGCTCTATGTGGACGTTTTCAACCCAAGGGATGGCAACCTGGACTGCAGCTTGGCAAGGCATGATTCACTTTTTGACTTGAGCTGTGCGATGACCTGGTCTCGAATGTTGACCTTTGTTTGGGACTAGAGCACCCAATCTGATGCTCGGATTAGCTTCACAGGATTAGCCTTGGTGTTACATTGATAGGCCTACCTAACTTCTAATAAGATAGCTTGCGTTATTCATGCATATGAGGCACAGGAGCTATGGGGTTTTTTTAGTCTTTTGTGCATTCTCACAGTGTTGCCTATGCCGTCCAAGCACTTAGGTCTGCATCTGAGTGCTTATGAAGGCATCAAAGTAGTTTCCAATGGAGAATCAATTGCAGAGAAGCATCCTGCTCTGTCTGTGGATTATTAAGAAGCAGCTTCTTAATAGGGAAGACTGAGAGTAGAACCAAGGACCCAAGAGACGAAGGGCTTCCTTTCATTGACGGCAGTGCTCACACAGGAACCGGAGGTCGCCGTTTGGATCCCTGAACTCCATGGCCTCCGTGTCTCTCTCTAGCTCTGATTCGTAATAAGCCTGATGGTTTTGCAGATTGATCGCACCACATCATGTGAGTGCTCTCAGAATTCAGCTCTGGACTTTTGCATCTCCTGGCTTCAGGGGAAACTGCTCTCACTCTTTAGGGTCAAATCAGAAATGAATGACTTTCCTGAGGCTTCTGATATTTTTTAACCTGATGTCAAATTTGGTTTCCCAAAGATTAGCCATCGCTTCCTAGTGGCTGAATATTTTCCCCTTGGGAAAGCATCAGAGATGCTGTAGGAGCTTCTATGGGCCATCTTTGCATCACAGATAACCCCCACCCCCTAATCTTTCCTCCTCTTTCTCTCACCAGATGAGTTTGATGCCTACATCATTGTCTCTTTCGTCAATGCCACCCTAGTCCTGTCTATTGGAGAAACTGTGGAGGAAGTGACTGACTCAGGGTTCCTTGGTACCACGCCCACCTTGTCCTGCTCACTGCTGGGAGATGATGCTTTGGTGCAGGTAGGGCCATGGCTTAACAGCTGCATCGCCCTTTTATCCATTAAACGATTCTATTCACGGAGTGGCTGTGGATGCCGGCACCCCGGTACAGTCAGCTGCAACCGCAGCTGACTGTTGGGGGCGAGTCATTGGCCCCAACAGAAAGGGTGCGCAACTTGGGCATTCTCCTGGATGGACGGCTGTCGTTTGAAGACCATTTGGCGGCCGTCTCCAGGAGAGCTTTTTACCAGGTCCGCCTGGTTCGCCAGTTGTGCTCCTTCCTTGACCGGGATGCCTTATGCACGGTCACTCACGCTCTTGTCACTTCTCGTCTGGATTATTGCAATGCTCTCTACATGGGGCTACCCTTGAAGTGCACTCGGAGGCTTCAGTTAGTTCAGAATGCAGCTGCGCGGGTGATTGAGGGAGCCACACGTTGCTCCCGTGTAACACCGTTCCTGCGCAGTCTGCACTGGCTACCTGTGGTCTTTCGGGTGCGCTTCAAGGTGTTGGTTACCACCTTTAAAGCGCTCCATGGCTTAGGGCCCGGGTACTTACGGGACCGCCTGCTGTTACCTTATGCCTCCCACCGACCCGTACGCTCACACAGAGGGTCTTCTCAGGGTGCCGTCCGCCAAGCAATGTCGGCTGGCGGCCCCCAGGGGAAGGGCCTTCTCTGTTGGAGCACCTACCCTCTGGAACGAACTTCCCCCTGGTTTGCGTCAATTACCTGACCTTTGGACCTTTCGCCGTGAATTGAAAATGCACTTGTTTATCCAAGCGGGACTGGCTTAATTTTTAAATTTTTTGAATTTTAATAATTTTAATTGGGGTATTTTTATGAATTTTATGGGTCAAATTTGACTGTTTTAAATTTTCGGCCATTTATTGAATATGTTATTTTAACTTTTGTCTTAATTTGTATATTGTACTGTTTTATTCTGGCTGTACACTGCCCTGAGTCCTTCGGGAGAAGGGCGGTATAAAAATCTAAATAATAAATAATAAATAAATAAATGAGGGAGGGCTTGATTTTGAGGCAGTTTTTTGGGCCCTCTTTTTTTTTCTTCTTCTCTCCATCATTGCTGGTGTGATGGAATCCACGGGTGACTTTGAGAAAAAGGGAGAAGAGATGCTGCCTAGGAAACACTCAGACAAGAGAGGCAGGAGCCCCAGTGGCTTAACTGCCAGAGGGAGGATCCCCCTGAACGGAGCAAACAATTCAGTTTGAGGATGGGAAATTGGTGCTTTCAGTCTTGCTAGATTGTGTTAATTTAGCTCATCTTGTCATATCTCTGCCTGGGTTACCAGACAGATAGGCTGTTTCTTACTAAGGTAAAAAACAGCAGTGTGATGTTCTGGCTGTTTTGATGGTAAATATTACTTCGAAGTGGATGAGTTGGATTAACAGCTGCTGGCTTGCAATCAGGGAAGAAAGTAGAATAGTGCCGGTATGATCAGTGTGAATGAATTTCAAGTGGCTGCCAGAGCACAGAGTTACTTTGCTTGTCAGCTGTTTTTATGATTTGAACAATACAGATTTATTAGGATGTGCAAAACTCTACCATCTCAGGGAACTTGCCCTTAACTGCTCTCTTCCAAAAAATTCCCTTCTGAAAAAGGAACTAACTGTCCCTGGAATGACCAAATTGACACTGTCCTGAAAAATACTACCCCTTATTGGGAAGTTTTCCTTGCTCACAAATGCTTCTGAAAACGTCTTTTTGTTATATCCTTATTTTTTTAAAAAAAGAGAGTAAATAATCAGGTTTGTGTTCATGGGCTTATTTTTTAAAACAACTGTAGTACTTCTCAAATTGCTGGTTACTGAGCTGGTCTTCCGTCCTAGATTACTTGGAATGGGAAGTTTAATAATCACTAATTGTAAGAGAATTGCCAAGTTCCTTGCTAACCATAAGGGGTATTGCCTTGATAGGAGCTTCTTTGTGGGGGTCAAGCGATGACTGATGCAGCCTTTTCCCCTTCGTTATATCCCTGCAGGTTTATCCTGATGGCATCAGGCACATAAGAGCGGATAAACGAGTTAATGAATGGAAAACACCTGGGAAAAAAACGATTGTCAAATGTGCCGTGAATCAGAGACAAGTGGTGATCGCGCTTACTGGAGGAGAGCTGGTTTACTTCGAGATGGATCCAGTACGTGAGCATAGAAAGTACATTTGGGCTGGGTTGGAAAGGAGGATCAGAGCCAAACCAGCAGGTTTGAGGCTTTGAGCCTCTCGGCTCAGTCAGGACTGGGATGTTTTGTTGTTAGTCATTGGGAGTGGAGACGATCCTCTTCCAAATGCCACGTACTTCCCAAGACGGCTATCGGCTGGCAACCTTCACGGAAGCTCTTGCCAGCTCAGCGGTGGTCTTTCTTACAGTTGCCAGGTTTCTTAAAAAGGACTGCTTGAAAATATGGGTCATCCTTGACTTACAACTGTAATGGAGGCTGCTACTGTCGTGTCCCACTCCTCCGCTGACGGCCGGGTCAGGGAAATCCAAATCAGGCGTGCCTCTGCAGCTCTGCCAAAGTCCTAGCAAAGTCCTCAGGGTAGGCAGGAGACCAGAAAGTGACTTCAGCAAGATATGTTTAGACTTTGCCTGACTCAGAGACTGCCAGAAAGCAGATCCTTTATATAGGCCATGGGGTGTGGCTCCATGACTCAGCACTTATCCAGGCCTGCCCCTCCCTTCCTTCTGTTGCCTCCGCCTATCAAGTCTTCTGACGCGAGGGTCACTCCAGTCTGCAGCTGTTGGCAATTGACCTCCCTCAGGCTCACATGCTGTGGAGGAGGGGGAGGGGTCTAGTTGCTCCGTTTGCCTGGGCATGGAGCCAGAGCTGGGGGCTGGAGATACTTCCTCCTCTTCAGCCTGTCTGGGCATGGAGCCAGGGCTGGGGCCGGGAGGCATACTAGGACATTCCTCCATGTTCGGAAGCAGATAAGAAGGCCCCGGCTGTGGTGAGATCGGACGAGACACAACAGCTACTATGGTCGACGTTGCTATAGTCATAAAGCAGGTCACCCGCACGACCATCTGATTTTATAGCCATTTTTTGTGATGGTCATGCGATGGGTTATTAAGCAAACCCATTGTTTGCTATGGGCCAGTTTTGTCAAAAATGAAGTGGCTGCGGGACCCTGCAAATGGATGTAATGCCAAGCAGCCGAAACCTCCGTGAGAGTCCTTGTCAGTTTAGCCCCTTTCCATTTCATTGGCTGACCCGCCTCTTCTTCTCGTCTCTTTGCTTCCTAGTCTGGGCAGCTGAATGAATACACGGAAAGGAAGGAGATGTCGGCCGATGTTGTGTGCATGAGTTTGGCGAACGTTCCACCTGGAGAGCAGCGCTCCCGTTTCCTTGCGGTTGGGCTGGTAGACAACACTGTACGGATCATTTCCCTTGATCCCTCAGTAAGTGGCTGGCTTGAAGGATTTATCTACACTGCTCGCTTATAGTTCTAAGACCAGTGCTGCATGCTATGCTTCTGAAAGTTTCATTTTCTGTGGATGAGAATATGCTGAGTGTGGGGCCTGCTGAAGATGAGTGCTTAAAAACGAGGAGCATCTTGGAAACGCTGCAAGAGCTGTTGACCGCCCCAAATTTCTTTCAGTTTAGCCCTATTTCACTAAACGCCTGGCATGCCATCTTTCTCCCCAGCCTCTGCTTCTGGGCATTCTGGAAGAAAGACACATTTCTAGCCCCAAATAAGGATTCTGAAACATTAGTAAAAGAATGTTGCTTACCCAGTAGAAGTCCATGAAAAAACTAAAAGCATTACTTGAGTGGAAAATAGCTACCTCTCCTCTTGTGCTCTAGATGGCTAATGCAGCAGGGCTCTCCTGGAATGAGCTGTTGGCTTCTCCTGCCTGCCTGCTCCTGCGTAACAGTGGATCCTTTGTTCCCCTCAGGACTGTCTGCAGCCTCTGAGCATGCAGGCTCTCCCTGCACAGCCAGAATCCTTGTGCATCGTGGAAATGGGTGGTGCTGAGAAGCAAGATGAGCTGGGAGAACGGAGCTCCATTGGGTTTTTGTACCTGAACATTGGCTTACAGGTGAGAAAGCCCCGGGACTCTTTCCAGCCTTTCCAGCAGCTCTTCCCTGTTGTAGCCTTTGGTTGCCCAACCAAAGCAATCCAGTCGTGGCCCTCAGCGAGCCAGGACAGCCTTTTCACTGCTCACTCTAAAAAATAGCCCCGTCTGCTGGCAGTCGGTCCAGAAGAGAAAACTCTTGTCCCTACATTCTTCTTTGTTTCTCCTCCCATATTGCCAGATTTTATTTTATGCCAAGTACTTTTACGATCAAACAAAATAGGAAAAATGCCAAGAAAAGTCATCTTCCATGTCTTGAATGCCATAGAGCACAGGTGTCAAACTCACAGTGTCATGTTGCCATCACATGACGTTTTGTGACATTTTCCCCATTCGCGGAGGTGGGGTGGGCATGCCCTGCATGTGATGCATCCATCCTGTGGGCCGCCAGTTTGACCCCCACCCCCGCCATAGAGGTCTTCCCCAGGTGAGATTTTTTTCAAAGGATGAGAAGATGGAAACTATCCCTAACATGCAGGTGGCTTCTTGCGAAATTTATTTTTATTTATTTATTTATTTTTATACTTTTATACCGCACCATCTCCCGTAGGACTCAGGGCGGTTCACAGGCATATTAAAAAATACAACAATAATAAATAAGCAATTTAAAACCCAATTAAAACAAAATATTTCAATTGCCAAATGACTAAAACGGTAAAAACCGGTTAAAACCCATTTAAAATTAACTAAAATATTTTATTTCTTTTTTTTTTAATTCAAAATGTTTTACAAAAAAAAAATCCCCCCCCTTTTCCCCCCAACCCCCCTCCCTTCACTAATCCCTCCCCCCCCTGACTTCCCGGATGAAGCACAAGGTATAGTTAAAAATAAAACAAACATATGCTAAAAAGATTTTCCCCCAAAACTATTATACCAATTTTCCCTCTCTAGCTCTGTCTTCCTCCTACCACAACCAAAATCCTTCAAGAAAAAAAAATAAAAAATAAAAAAATAAACAAATAAGAATTAAGAATAACAAAATATATAAATCAATAAAACAAATTAATCCTAAAGTATTTAAAACCAACTAAAACATAAAAATCCAATCCAATTCAAAGAATATCTCCCTTATAGCTTCTATAACCATATAATTTTTCCCCCAGGTCTTTCTTACATAAACTCTTTCAAAAATATTCTATTCAAAATACAATACAACACATTATAAAATTTCAATACCAAGAATTACAGTAGCTATTCAAATTTAGTCCATCCTCGTCAAAATCCAGTATAAATCCAAATACCTAGTCTTTTATAATAGATATAAAACATATAATCAACCCATTTCTTCCAGATCTTCCTCACATATTGTCTTTCAGGGACAGTAATATTTTTGTCTGTTAATAATTCAAAGGATAATACTTTTGTCTCTTGCCATTTTTTTTGATGCATTAATCTCTGTCTTTCCTTCATTTCTCCTTTTGAAAAGTCAGTCACAATATTGCCTAATAGATCCTTATGTTCAAAAATCCACAAATTACTACTATATATTCCATCAGTCCAAAGAGAATTCTTGATAAACATTAAGCCTATAAGTTTTTTCAGTTCGGAAAATAGCTACCTCTCCTCTTGTGCTCTAGATGGCTAATGCAGCAGGGCTCTCCTGGAATGAGCTGTTGGCTTCTCCTGCCTGCCTGCTCCTGCGTAACAGTGGATCCTTTGTTCCCCTCAGGACTGTCTGCAGCCTCTGAGCATGCAGGCTCTCCCTGCACAGCCAGAATCCTTGTGCATCGTGGAAATGGGTGGTGCTGAGAAGCAAGATGAGCTGGGAGAACGGAGCTCCATTGGGTTTTTGTACTTGAACATTGGCTTACAGGTGAGAAAGCCCCGGGACTCTTTCCAGCCTTGAAGCAGCTCTTCCCTGTTGTAGCCTTTGGTTGCCCAACCAAAGCGATCCAATCGTGGCCCTCAGCGAGCCAGGACAGCCTTTTCACTGCTCACTCTAAAAAATAGCCCCGTCTGCTGGCAGTCGGTCCAGAAGAGAAAACTCTTGTCCCTACATTCTTCTTTGTTTCTCCTCCCATATTGCCAGATTTTATTTTATGCCAAGTACTTTTACGATCAAACAAAATAGGAAAAATGCCAAGAAAAGTCATCTTCATGTCTTGAATGCCATAGAGCACAGGTGTCAAACTCACAGTGTCATGTTGCCATCACATGACGTTTTGTGACATTTTCCCCATTCGCGGAGGTGGGGTGGGCATGCCCTGCATGTGATGCATCCATCCTGTGGGCCGCCAGTTTGACCCCCACCCCCGCCATAGAGGTCTTCCCCAGGTGAGATTTTTTTCAAAGGATGAGAAGATGGAAACTATCCCTAACATGCAGGTGGCTTCTTGCGACATTTATTTTTATTTATTTATTTATTTTTATACTTTTATACCGCACCATCTCCCGTAGGACTCAGGGCGGTTCACAGGCATATTAAAAAATACAACAATAATAAATAAGCAATTTAAAACCCAATTAAAACAAAATATTTCAATTGCCAAATGACTGAAACGGTAAAAACCGGTTAAAACCCATTTAAAATTAACTAAAATATTTTATTTCTTTTTTTTTTAATTCAAAATGTTTTACAAAAAAATCCCCTTTTCCCCCAACCCCTCCCTTCGCTACTCCCTCCTCCTGACTTCCCGGATGAAGCACAAGGTATAGTTAAAAATAAAACAAACATATGCTAAGAAAATTTTCCGCCAAAACTATTATACCAATTTTCCCTCTCTAGCTCTGACTTCCTCCTAACACAACCAAAATCCTTCAAGAAGAAAAAAATATATATATAAAAATAAGAAAATTAAGAATTAAAAATAACAAAATATATAAATCAATAAAACAAATTAATCCTAAAGTATTTAAAACCAACTAAAACATAAAAAACCAATCCAATTCATAAAATATCTCCCTTATAGCTTCTATAACCATATAATTTTTCCCCCCAGGTCTTCCTTACATAAACTCTTTCAAAAATATTCTATTCAAGATACAATACAACACATTATAAAATTTCAATACCAAGAGTTACAGTAGCTATTCAAATTTAGTCCATCCTCGTCAAAATCCAGTATAAATCCAAATACCTAGTCTTTTATACTAGATATAAAACATATAATCAACCCATTTCTTCCAGGTCTTCGTCATTGTCTTTCAGGGACAATAATATTTTTGTCTATTAATAATTCAAAGAATAGTACTTTTGTCTCTTGCCATTTTTTTTGATGCATTAATCTCTGTCTTTCCTTCATTTCTCCTTTTGAAAAGTCAGTCACAATATTGCCTAGTAAATCCTTACGTTCAAAAATCCACAAAATACTACCATATATTCCATCAATCCAAAGAGGGAATTCTTGATAAACATTAAACCTATAAGTTTTTTCAGTTCGGGAGACAGCCTCCTGTAGCACAAATTCTGACATTTCATCCAAACTATTTAAAGGAAACTTCTTTACATCAACTTGTTTATTCACGATCATATCTTCATCCATTGCATTTAAGTCCTGTTTCAGTTCGTATTTTTGAGTAATTAAATACATTCTTTCTGTGTAATCCTGTATAAAGTCACGAATCCATTCTTCTGAAAGAACCTTCATAACAAAGTTCTTGCTGAAAATCCCCTTATGAAATACTTAAATAACGTAATATAATCCAACAAACCAGAATCCAACACAATAAGATGATGTCTCCATTCAGTTTCGATTTCGCAGCAAGGCTGGTCTATTTGCAGTTAGTCTAAAACGCCATTTTAAGAGAAGGAAAAAAAAAGAATAACTTTTCTCTCTTTAAAAAGAGGAGGAAGTCAGGAAATCAACAATACTTGCAAACCAGTAATTATTCACTCATGCTTCTTCCGCCTGCTTATAAATCCACAAAAAGAAATCAATTGTTAGCAGAACTTGGGCATCTTCCTCTTTTCCTGCTGTTTTCCTGTTTTCCTGCTGGATAATGGAGATAGGAGGGATTCGAAGGGACTCGACCTTCCAGGACTTTGCATAACAAAAACAAAGCCCCTAAGGGAATCTACCTTTCTCCCCCCTGCTCTTTTCCCCTGCTCTCTCAACCAGAGAGGGAAAATTAAGTCGGGAACAGCTGTTCGAAAGCTATTTACACCGCTTTTACAATATCCAGTGCCATAAATTAGCACCCAGCGAGAAAGGTGGAGCCAAGCGGAAGTCAAAAATATTTTATTTCTTAGGCTAGTCCAGCTCGTTGAAATAATAAGGTCTTCAGTTCACGCCTGAAGGTCCGGAGGTCTGGGAGTTGCCGTAACCCTGGAGGAAGCTAGTTCCACAGGGCCGGTGCTGCCACAGAGAAGGCCCTCCCCCTGGGGGTCGCCAACCTACATTCCTTGGTCGACGGCACCTGGAGGAGGCCCGCTCTGTGGGAGCGCACCGGTCGTTGGGAGGCTATCGGCGGCAGGAGGCGGTATTTGCCTGTCTCCCTCCAAGACATGAGCAGAAGATTTGGCTGGCTTGGGTAGATGCTGACAGGCTGCCTTCCCTTGTTCAACCCAGCCAGTAAATGAGCAGCCTTGGCCTGGGTGGGTGGGATCCTGCTGCTCTGGTTCCCCCAAACTTTCATTGGCCTGGGAGGAAGCGAAAGAGAGAGAAGTGAGTCCTTGGTGTGGATTGGGCCACAGTGCTGCAGTGCAGGGGTGAAATGCTACCCGTTCGGGCCGGTTCACCCGAACTGGTAGTAAAAAATGCTACCGGTTCACTGAACTGGTAATAAAAAAAATGCTTTAAAAAGTAAAAAAAAAAAAAAGTTCCAAAGATCTGATCTTTGGAACTTCTTTTTTTATTTTTTTACTTTTTAAGCATTTTTAAAAATTGCTTTAAAAAGTAAAAAAAAAAGAAGCAATCCAAAAGCCCGTGTTTGGTGTGGATTTCACATGTGTGCGTAGCGTGCGTCTGGTGCACACACCGTGCATCCGTGGGCAGTGAACCAGTGGCGACCAGCAGAGGATTTCACCACAAGCACAGTGGTTAGAGTGCAGTACTGCAGGCTGTTACTGCTGACTGCTGGCTCCCTGCAATTTGGCAGTTCAGATCTCACCAGGCTCTAGGTTGACTCAGGCTTCCGTCCTTCTGAGGTCGGTAAAATGAGGACTCAGATTGTTGGGGGGGGGGCAGATGCTGACTCTGCAAACCTCTTAGAGCGGGCTGGAAAGCATTGTGAAGCGCTATATAAGTAAGTGCTATTGCTATTAGGAAAGAAGAAGAGACGCCCTTGAACTCTCCAAATGAAATGGCTGGCCATGAATGCTGCTGCTCTCTGTCCTCCCCCCCTCCTTCTATGGGGCAGGACTTTCTCTGGTGGAAAAAAGTTCCACTGCTTCACTGAAAAGGTTCTGCTGTTGGCTGCATTTCAAAATGCCTCATTTCTTAACTATGAAAAGTTAGAAGTGCTTGTATACTTTAGGAGCGGTGCTGTGCTTAAGAGAGGAGCTTGAAATGATGAATATGCTGGAACCTGGACTTAACTTCTCTCCTTTGGGTTCTCTGCGTTTGCCATCTAGAATGGTGTGCTCCTCCGAACTGTCCTTGACCCTGTCACCGGTGATCTATCTGACACAAGGACCAGGTACCTCGGGTCCCGCCCTGTGAAGCTGTTCAGAGTCCGGATGCAAGGCCAGGAAGCGGTGAGTGTGATGCCATGGAGGGCATGGGGTCAGCCTCAAAGCCCGCCCCCCCACCTCCCAGGGGGAAGAAGAGAAAACTAACATGGGAATATTAATGGGGATTTTTAAAGAGACACAGCTAGACATACTGCATTTCCTTGAAAATACGACATGTCCTGAAAATAAGGCCAAGCCTGATTTTTGGGGTAGGCGTAAATATACGCCCTCCCCTGAAAATAAGCCCTAGTGAAGGGGTGGGCATGGCTAGGACAGGAGGCAGCCCTTCCCTTCCCTGGTCACCTTATGGAAGCTTGGCACTTTAATTGTGGCCCAAGGATCAGCTGAACTTCTCTGTCTCTGCAGAGGCCTCCCAGTGCAATGCTCTGCCACAGCTTCGGAGCAAACCTCTGCCTTCCCTGTGCAGGGTTGCAAGGCTGAAGGCTTCGAAGGGAGCATGTTTGGGATGTGGGTCTGTGCAGAGCTCCCCAAAGATAGAACTATCGGCAGGGAAATGCGGGTGGGGGGGGGAGGATTTTCCTGCTGATCGGAGCAAGGCAAAGCCTCCAGCCTTGCAATCTTCCGCAGGGACGGCGGAGGTTTGCTCTGAAGCCGTGGCAGAGCATTGCACTGGGAGATGTCTACAGAGAAACAGAATGAGAGGCAGCTTCCGGCCCATGCTGCTCAGCTGATGGAGGATCCCTTGTGGGGTGCGATTGAACTTCCAACCCCAGTGAATCCGGTGGATGCAAGCTACCCCAACCCAGAAAGGGGGAGGAGCTGATGGGGGGGCCTGTGGGAAGTTCTAGGGCACTGAAATCCACAAGTCTTTAAATGGCCAAGTGGCTGCCCAAAGTGCTGCTGGGCTCTTCGCCCTCCTGGCAGCACTGTGCTAGGCAGCGCTGCAGGACTCATCCTGCCTGGCCGGTTGAATCATCCCAGATTGAAAACCTCCAAAAACATCCTGAGCACCACCAACCTGCCAGGGTCCCTTCGGGAGCAGCTGCCTGTGTTGCCTCACCTGCCGCCACCTTTTTGGTGCTGCAGACACGGGGCTTTCCGTACATCTACGCTGAGCCCGACGGTCTTCGGACCCTGGCAGCGCTGCAGCTCTCTTACCAGTTGGTAAGCAGGGCTCCACCTGCGACGCCAGCAGCATGGGGCCTGCCACACCTGAGAAGTGTCCAAGCAGCAGCTGAGCCAGCAGGCAGGGTGGGTGAGACTCCTCCTGCCGGCCAGGCACTGAAGCTCCACCACTGATTGGGCAGGTGGGGTGGGGGGGAGAGATTTCTTTCCGGCTGTAGGAAAGCCAAAGAGTCTAAAGAGGGTCAGGTGTGGGGGTTGGGGGTGGTGAGGGGGGAGCGAGAGCGAAGGTGAGGAGCTGCACATTAACCTGGTGGGAGGTGGGAAAGATTTTGCAGGCTCAGCACACAGCTCTGCCCTCCGTCTTCCTGGCCAGGGTCCACAGCTGTGGGGTGATGGAGCAAACTGCACAGACTTTTGCCCGTCTCTTTCTGGGTGCGGAGCTTATGCTTCTTAGGCCACTTCCCGAAGCTGGTAGCTCCTTGGCCAGCCACTTTGCTTTTTCTGTGGGGCGCTCGCAGGAGGCACTGGCAGCAGTTGGAGGCAGAAGCAATCCCAACCCGCTGTCCACTCCATCCCTCTGTTTCTCGGCTTGCCTGTGGCCGCACCGAAAAAGCAACACCACAGAGTGTCTGGATTACCTGCCTCCCCCATGCCTCTGCCTCCATCTGCTGCAGGTGCAACCACACAAGCCTCCTGCAAGGCAGCTGGGATCGCTTCTCTCCCACCCCCACCCCACCCCCGTCTCTTTCCCTTCCATTGCTGCTTCCGGGGAGCAGACAGAATGATGGAGAGAGCGGGGCCAAAAGTAAGATCTCCCCGAAAATAAGCCCAAGTGCTTATTTTGAAGCCCACAAGAAAATAAGACCCTGTCTTATTTTTGGGGAAACACGGCAGTTTATGAAGCTTTACTTTTTTCTCAAATACAGAATAAAAAGTAGCAGCTGTGTTTGTAATTGTGCATACAGCTGGCAGGAATATTGTTGGAAAGGAGGGAGAGGGGAAGATGTGTTTATCTGGAAAAGTTTATGTAGAAAGATAAGCTTGTCTGAGTCTTTTTGTACAGTAGGGATGATATTTGATGTTCATGTTGCCTGTTCTTTTTTTTTTTATTGAAAAAGTTTTACAAAATTTCCCCCCTCCCCCTTTTCCTCCCTCCCCCCTCTCTTCCCAAACCCCCCTCCCCTTCCCCGACTTCCCGGAACAAACACAAGGTATAGTAAAAATAAAGCATACATATACTAAAAAATTTTCCTTCCTAACTAAATTATAATCCTACAATTCTCATCAATTCCTAACTTCCCCCAAAACAATCAAAAATATGTTGCCTGTTCTTGAAGATGCTGCAATTATGATTAAGTGCTGGGGATTTAAGACATTTTGGTCAGGAAGTCTCAAGCTGGGACCGGAAACTCTTATGTGTAATAAAGTCAAAAAGCAAAAAATTGTCACCACACCGACTTACATCAGCCGTTCTGGTTGTGGTTGTTAAGGGAATTGTGTGTGATTGCTAAGTGTGATGTCACATGACCGTGACTTCTCGCCAGCTTCTCCTTGACTTTGCTTTTCGGAAGCTGGCCTGAAGGTCACAAATGGCAGTCCTACAACTATGGAAGGACCAGCCATAACTCCTCGTTCAGCTTCGTTATAACTTTGAGCTTGCTAAATGAGTGGTCACTAATTGAGGACTATTTGTCACTTGGTAACAACTTCGGAAACCTGCAAATGCAGGTCAGAAAACGTGAAGATTCATTGGCAGTTTTTGTCAGGCACAAGAAATCGGGAGCCAGGCTTAGCTCCAAAATGAGTACAAGTTTATCTCATGCTGCCTCTAAAGAAGAATCTGAACTACAGGCGGTCGAGACAAATTGGTGGTAGATGAAAGTCAGTGGAACTCAAGGAGGGCTGGGCTTAGATCTGTTGTGCAAAGGGACCGATGACGCACTTGACCCCTCCCTCGGGCTCAACCTGGTCACCTCCATTTTGCCAGCATCCTTCAGGTAGGGCAGAACTGGTCGGTGCCGAAGATTTCAAATGCTCACCTTTTCCCCTCCTGTGCTGCTGACCTTTAATTGTCTTATGCAGGAGTCCAGGAGACTGAAAGACCTCAGGAAGTCTTTCCCAATCTGGTTCCACTTGGAGAATGTCAAAACTGCCAGGTTGTTTGTGAACGAAGCTGCTTGCAAACTCTGACCTGCCATCGGTTCTTGATGAAATAGGCTCATTTATCGAAGCATTTTTGATGCTCGACCTGGGCCAACCCCAAGTCAGTTACCAGAATGTCAGCAGGATCTTGGATCTGCCCGGCGGTACTTCCTCACTCGGAAAAAGTCAGCCCCGCTTTCTTTCTGCTCTCACCCGCTCCAGGTGCTGGCGATGTCCAGCCGCTCTTGGCTGAGCTACTCCTACCAGTCCCGCTTCCACCTCACCCCCCTCTCCTACGAGACCCTGGAGTTTGCCTCTGGCTTCGCCTCAGAGCAGTGCCCGGAGGGGATTGTCGCCATTTCCACCAACACCCTGAGGTTTGTGCAGCTGGGGCAGAGCAGGGGAAGTAGGGATCTTTCAGCTGACTAGGTGCCCCTCCCTCCTGGGGAAAGAGGGCATTGGGGCTGGGTGGAGGCGGGGTGGCTGGAAACCATTCTTCAGGTTAAGGAGTCTTTCACCTGAGGCCTTTGTCTCACCAAAGCCTTGGGGTTTGTTCTAGTCTTTCGCTTGCGTTTAATGACGGGAGAAGCAGTTCTTCCCCTCCTGATTTTGAAAACCATAAGGGTGGGCGGGGTTTTTTGTCTATGCACCAAAGAAGCAGGCAGAGGCAAACGTTTCCCCCACCCACCTTGGGCAGCAGGACTTGGGGCTTCTTTCCCTGGGTGGCTTACGCAGGCATCGGTAACATCTGGCTTTTGGCTCCCACAGGATTTTGGCACTGGAGAAGCTTGGCGCAGTCTTTAACCAAGTTGCCTTCCCATTGCAATACACACCCCGCAAGTTTGTGATCCACCCAGAGAGCAGCAATCTGATCATCATCGAGACTGACCACAATGCTTACACCGAGGCGACCAAAGCCCAGCGGAAGCAGCAGATGGCCGAGGTAAGTGGAGGAGCCTAATGCCTCGCTGCTCCTTCCTTCTCTGTCCAGCTTCTGCTCGGCTCTCTGCCCCGTCTAAGAAGAGGAGCAGACAGGATGGGTCTGGTCACGGTGCTCAGCATCGGACAGGGACAATTGTTGCAGTGCAGGAAGACACAAGCCCAGGGACTTGCTCTTGGGGTGGGGGGGGCAGAAACGATTCCCTTCTCCAGAAATGGACAGAAGCGGCCTTGGATTCTCTGTTTGATGGGAGAACCCAGAAGGGATCCGTCCGGGGGCTGCTGCCTCCCTCTCTCCCTCCCTTCCTCTTCCAGAGGTGCTTTCAGTCCCTTTGGGGTTGCCTTCCAGCTCCTTTCTTGGGAGTCTGACGTGTGCTGGCTGCTGAAGGGAGTGGACACGGGAGGGAGACTCCTGGCCGACCAGCAAGGGAGCTAATCCTCCTCTCTCTCTCCGGAGGTCAGGAATCCTGATCTTTGGGGCGGCTGAGCACCTTCTAAGAAAGCCTTCGGATCCCCCTAAACTCTTAAGTAACACCCAGGATGTGGGACATTGTGGCTCCTTCTTGGGTTTTCCCTTTGGGAGGAGGCTTTCTGATTCCTGTGTCAGAAAAGGTGAGTGACCCGCAGCTCAGTCAAGGGAGCCTGCTGGTCCTCCGTTCCACACGGCCTGCTCTGCTCTGCTCTGCTCTGCTCTGCTCTGCGGCCTGAGACTGGAGCGGTCTTTTTCCTGGACCATAGTCAGGTCTAGGCCAGAGGTCTTTGGTTTGGCGTTCCATCCATTCTCCTCTCTCTGCATCACAGGAAATGGTGGAAGCTGCAGGGGAAGATGAGAGGGAACTTGCTGCAGAGATGGCTGCTGCTTTCCTGAATGAGAACCTTCCGGAGTCCATTTTTGGGGCTCCCAAAGCAGGAAACGGACAGTGGGCCTCGGTGGTCAGGGTGATGAACCCCATCCAGGGAAACACTTTGGACCTTGTGCAGCTGGAGCAGAACGAGGCTGCATTCAGGTAACTGCAGCTCCTCTTGATTACCTTGCGCCAGGTGGCTTAACTCCTCCCTCCCCCCCGGCACAAAGTCTGTGCTTGCCCTTCGACAGCCTGAGCTCTGATGAAGCCAGAAGACACAAAATACTTTCTTTTGGCTTTTATGAAAGTGGAAATTGAGATGCCCCCCCCCCACTCCTGGGCCTCCTCTCTTCCCTTCCCCAAACCAGAACTGGGCTCTGACCCAGTTGTTCCTGTGCTTGCCCGCAGTGTGGCTGTGTGCCGCTTTGCCAACACGGGTGATGACTGGCATGTCTTGGTGGGTGTGGCCAAAGACCTCATTCTGAACCCGCGTTCGGTTGCCGGAGGGTTTGTCTACACTTACAAGCTGGTGAATAATGGTGAGAAGCTTGAGTTCCTGCACAAGGTGAGCTCCTGGCAGCATCTTGGGGGTGGGCGTGGGGGTGGGGGGGTCCTTCTCTCCGAAAGCAAAAGGTGGGGCAGAGCTCAAACTAGAGCAGGGGGTCTCCAATCTTGGCAACTTTTAAGACTAGCTTAAAGGCCTAGCTTGGGCTTCAGCTTCTCGGGGCCTGCTCTTTCTTTGCATCCAGACACCGGTGGAGGAGGTACCCGCGGCTATTGCCCCCTTCCAAGGGAGGGTGCTGATTGGCGTGGGGAAGCTGCTGCGAGTCTACGATTTGGGCAAGAAGAAGCTGCTCCGGAAGTGTGAGAATAAGGTACGGCAGTTTCGCTGCCAGAAGAGCCAGAGAGTCCACTGGTAGCAAGGGGCCTGTGGTTCCAGGCTGGCCTCCTGCGGGAGGGTTGGGTTCCCTCAGTGTGTCATGGGGAGTTGCAGAGGGTGGGTTTATCTTCTTTTTCTGCCCCCCATGAAGGTCCCTTTCGGCTGTCGACAGTGGAAAGTCTGGTTGGTTGTCTTTTTTCTTTTTTTTAATTTGAATTTATATCCCGCCCTTCTCCAAAGACTCAGGGCGGCTTACACTGTGTTAAGCAATAGTCTTCATCCATTTGTATATTATATACAACTCTTTCTTAAGAGTTTAGGATTTGCGACATGTAGCTCACACATTTAGAATGCTGGGAAGGGATCCCTGTAGCCACACTTGTCTCAGATACCTCAAGCTCCAGTAAATGTGCCACTTATAGTAGCCTGCAGCAGGGGGGGAGGGGCAGAAGTCAAATTTGATATCAAATTGGATTGGTTTCCTGCCAGCCTTTGTGGGCAATTTCTGGAAACAACCCCTCCTCCATCTTGGCCACCCTCTGGACGCATGAGAGCAAAGCTTGGGGGCTTGCCAGGCCACTGCTTTGTGTGTGCGTGTGTGCGTTCGTACATAGACTTTCCAGCCTTTGGGTAGAGCTGCAGAGCTGGCAGGGCTTGTTCCTGCCTGGAGGAGCTGAGAGGGACAGTTCCTTATCCTGTAGCCTTGTTTGCATCCTTCCTGACCAGGGTGGCACACAAACCTGGCTCCTTTTTGGTTGCCTCTTCTCCTTCCCAAAACATAGCGCCACCGGCAAGGCTTCCATTTCACCCTAGTTGTCCAAAGCACAGTCCTGTTTTGCAGCCCTTGGATTCCTGCCAGAATTGAGGGGGTTCAGGATGCTTGTCCGGATCTCATGGAAATCCAGCAGGCTTTCCTATTATTGCTCTTCCATTGTGACTACTAGCTGTGAACTCAGGCCAGAGTGACTGGGCTTCAGTTGCGGCCTTCTTGTGCCCAGATTCTGTCTCTGGATTCACAAGTCCTTTTCTGAACTGCTTTTCCATACAGCACATTGCCAACTCCATCTGTGGGATTCAGACAGTGGGGCACAGAGTGATTGTGTCTGATGTCCAGGAAAGCTTCATCTGGGTTCGATACAAGAGAAATGAAAACCAGCTGATCATTTTTGCAGACGACACCCACCCCCGCTGGGTCACCACTGCCTGCCTCCTGGACTATGACACGGTGGCTGGAGCTGACAAGTTTGGCAACATCTGTGTGGTGAGCTGGGCTGACCTGGAAAAGAGTCCACTGATAGTTTGGATCTTAGCAGTAAAATCCATGTGGCACCGGAGTGTGTGGCCTGCAAGGTGGAGCAGGCAGTCTCACCCTTGCAGCTTTGAAACCCACGTATCAGTTTGAACTAGTAATATTTTTCTATTGATTTCTGGCTGAGGGAATCACTTGTTATTGCAACAGAAAATGTCCTAGACAAGGCCTCCCTTCTCAGCCAGAAGGGCAGGGAATGCTTGATATTGAAAATAAAGCAGGCAGTTGAGAGGGGACTTTGAAGTAGTAGAAGGTTCCCTCAAGGTCAGTTTTACCCCTCTCTGCTCTCAGAAGGACTCCAGAGTGCTGAGTTCATCCTGCCCTCTGATTAACAGGGTTGGAGAAAAGCCACTTTTGATTACCAACAGGACTTTCCCTAAAGTCTCAGGGACTCAACTTTACCCAATTGTGACTCAGAGGTTAAAAACTACCATTGCTCCTCTGGGCGATAACAGCTTGGCTTAGGGTCTCCGTGCTGCTGTTTGCTCTTCTGATTTTAGGCTCCCAGCTTCTCCCAGCGGGTGGGGGTGGGGCTGCTCTATTGAGAATCATTTGCAAGCACTCCTTTCCTTCCTGTGCAGGTGAGGCTGCCGCCCAACACAAATGACGAGGTCGATGAGGATCCAACCGGCAACAAGGCTCTGTGGGATAGGGGCCTCCTCAATGGTGCATCCCAAAAAGTAGGTGCTTTCTAGGGGTTGGCTCTTATTAGAACACACACACACCCTTTTTTCTTTTCCTATTATTTGTAATCTGCTTCCAGTTAAGATGACGAAAAAAACCTGAGAAAACTTGAGAAATCCATTCTGGCTGACTTTGTGGTTTTTATGCACTAGAGCAAAAGCAACTTCATCTTAATTAGGCATGTTTTTATTTATTTACTAACTTTATTTATTTATTAAATTTATGACATCCATTTTACTATCCAAGTGACCTGGCGGATTACCACCCAGTAAAAAAATAAGTATGTAGAAACATAAAAATGTTAGAATTAACAGGGACCAGGACCAGTTTTAGTTCCTGAAATTAGGAACCAAGTTCCAGAGTGGTACAGTTCTTTCTAAGTCTGTGAGCCTAACAGCGAAGACTTTCCTAGAATCATGAGATGGGGGGGCTTGAGGGGGGGTCCTGTCTTGGAGCGCAAGACAGAACACCCAGCTTCTGTTAAAGACCTAAGAAAGGAGAATCTGGTCCTTCAAGCAATGGCAAAACATTCTTTTTTTTTAAATTGGAAAAGTTTTACAAAATTTTAACAAATATCCCCCCCTCCTTCCCCCCTCCCCCCCTCCCTTCCCCCCTCCCAACACCCCCCCCCCGAGACTTCCCAGAGCAAAATACAGGGTATAATAAATTTCCAACAATCATAAACTAAACTTATGCTAACTGTCCATAAACTCTCATCCCTCCGTAGAACCTTAATTTCCATTACACTTTGTTCATTCAAAAGCTATTTGATATTTCTTAATCTGATATTTGTTTTGTAAATAGTCAATCCATCTTCTCCAATCCACTGTGTATTTCTCTTGTGAGCAGTCTTTCAAATATGTTGAGATTTTTGCCAATTCCGCCAGGTTAGCAACTTTTAATATCCATTCATCAATTGTAGGCAAATGTTCCTTCTTCCAGTATTGCACTGACAATAGTCTGGCTGCTTGTAGCGATCAAAAATCAATTAAAAATATACCTTATAGTCCATATTTGTATGTCCATCAGATAAACATCATCCTTTTAATTTGTTTAAATCTAACTTTTAACTCCAGTTCATTCCCATATTCCCAACCTTATATTCTAAACATTTTCTAAGCAATCTCAACATATATAATTCCAACATCTAAATTAATAAGCATTTTCTAAATCCCTAACCAGTTACTTTTCTTAACAATAAAATTCAAGTTATATCTCTCTCTCTTAATTAGTCAAATAACATTACTAAAGTTACATCTCCAACTTATATCCAAAATAAATCAATTATTAACAAGCCATATATAAACAAATAACATCGTCACAATCACATCTCCAACCTTTAAATTATTATTTTAACTTTCTTCTTTTATTATATTAAAAAAAAAATTTTTTTCTTTTCCCATAGACAGAAACACCCTTTTATCTAGAAGCTACACGAATCTCTCCTTGTTCTTTTAATTCCCATTTTCTTCAAAATTTCTCCTCCCCTCCCCTTATCTTGTATTTCTCTTACATCCTTATCCCATTTTTTTGCCATCTCAACACCAATCAACTTAGCTTCTAACAACAAAGGATTTCCAGCCTTTAATACATTAATATAAAAATCTCTTGCTTTAAGAACTGTACTAAAATGATACTTTCTTCCTTTATCATTCACTGTTAAACCAACTGGAACATCCCATCTAAACTGTATCTGATATTTCTTAAGTTCATCCACTAAAAAGGCAAATTCTTTTCTCTTTCTTAACATTTTAGGAGGAATTTCCTTCATCATTATTATATCTTGTCCTAATATTTGAAATTTATTTTTATAAAATGCTTGTAAAATTCCATACCTAATCCTCTTAGTTGTGAAATAAATCACCACATCTCTTGGTAGTTGCCTCTGTCTAGCCAACCAGGAGTTAACACGATAATTTTTTTCAATATTAACTTCAAAATCTTCTGGATTCTCTCCAGTTACCTGTGCAAAAGCCTGTGTAAAAATCTTTTTTAAATTCTCCTGCTTACATTCCTTCAATCCTCTCACCCTTACGGCATACTCCATTAACCTATTTTGTAAGATAACCCTTTCTTCATCTGCCCTATTTGTGTTAACCTGTATTCCCTCTATCTTGTTTTCTAAATTCAAATTAACTTGATTCATTTGAACCTCCTCTATTTTCCTTTTCAAATCCAAATTAACTTGATTAAATTCTTCCATTCTTTCATTCCTTAAAAGTATAATCTGCTAAATATTTAAATGCCTCCACTACACTTTCCAAATCCTCATTCTGAGTTTCCACCATATCTTTAAAATCCAATATTTCTTTTTCCATTTCATTTAATTTTTGATCTATTACAGAAATTTGAGCCTCCCAAAATTCCTTTAAAAAAGCCCTTAAATATTCCTTAAGATCTTCTTTTACCTTCTGTATTTTATCTAAAGAAATTTCACAATCCTTGATAACATTTGGCTTTGTTTGCTTAAAAGCCATTTCCTGTTAAGCTATAATATGCCAAATGGCAAAGAGAAATAATAATAAAAAAAATGGAAAAATTCAGTAAGTCTTCTCCTCTTGAACACTATAATAAAAAATAAATCAATTCTTGTTCATTCCATTTAATTAATCTCTTCTTATATACTTTGTGTAGCTTCAACACCAATTGCTTTAACAAGCACTTCCTTAACTTTCGCTTTCAAAGAACAAAGCACCATTTCCTTTCTTCGTCTCCAATCCTTCCATCAAAGTATTCTCTGGTTAGGGAATTAGAATTTCTTTACAAATAACTGCCAGTACTCCTGTTTTTGTTCCGTCTGCGTTTAGAATCCATTCACACGATTTTAAAGTTTCAGTTCAGTATAAATCCAGCAGCACCACAACGCTGAGAGCGATAACAACTTTAACAAGCAGTTAACTTTCACTTTCACGACCTGTTACAGTAAAAGCGCCATCTTTATTCTTCTTAAATTGATTCTGAAGGAAACTTTGTAAAACAAAGTTACAATTTGATACTTGCAGTTACAGTTGCCAGAACTCCTGTTTTCGCTCCGTCTGCATTGAAATCATCTTAAAACAGGTATTAAGCACAGAGGTGGATGCGGCGTCTTGTTCTGCTTAGGCAGACGCACTTCGGGTCTGGAGCTTGTCAAGCTTCTGGGGAGCTGTCACCTTTTGAGCCCCAGGCTTTATTCCTGGGGTTCTAAGGGAGCTCTACCCATGCCTGGCTGCTCTCCTTCCCCTCTTCTCCCGAGGGGAAGGAATTCAAACCGTCGGACAGCTGATTTGCGCTGTCCAAACGGTTCTAAACGTGATCCCGAAGCAGACGATCCATGGGATCGTCTTCGATGCAGCAGAGCCAACCGGAAGTCCTTGCCAAAACATTCTTAACCGTTCTGAGCAAAACTGTCTTTCCCAGCAAGTTTGATTCCACGACACCGTTGGAAAAAAGGCAAAATTTTGTGATTTTGCCTTCCAGTGATATGTCTGATTTTATACACTTCAGTTCCTTCTTCTTCACACTTTTGCTGTCCAAGGAGTGCGCAGGTCCCTTCTCCATGCAACAGCTTAAATGAGCTGGTTTTTCTCCTGTCTAATTTTTCCATGGTCCACCTTTTGCAGCCACAGGTAGCCACGGGAAGTGCAATAGAGTGCAGACAAATCTGCTCTTAGTTGCTAGACTGAGGCCCTTGCTTTTCCATGCTCAATTCATGCTTACCATTGCTGTGCAACCCAATACTTTTATTTCTGGCCTGCACTCACTGCTTTGATCAATCTGCTATCCTAGAAAAATAAATTCTCACTTTTTAAAAAATAATTTTATTTTATTTTAGTACAAATAATCCATCTTTCATTAAACAATGTGTCGTCTGGGTGCAAATGTTTGTGCAATAACAGTTAAAATTTACAATCATACCATTATTTAATCTATTCTTAGCTTAATACCAGTACATTAAATATCTAATACTTTACATGCTCTTCTTAATTTGCTTACCTCTATTAAGTATTTTCTATATTTTACTCATCTACTTTTATTTCTAATGTTTATATTTGTCCTCTAACCATCGATAAAATGTTTCCCATATCACATAATAACCAGTTTGTTCTTTGCCAATGTTAATCTATTCATTTCTGCACATTCTAATATTTTCCTTATCGTATTCTCCTCTGTGAGAATCTCTTCACTTTTCCAGTTTTGTGCAAATACAATTCTAGCTGCGGTTATTACATGAATAATCAAATATACATTTTCTTTACTATAAGTTTCTGGTAAGATCCCCAGCAGAAATATTTCAGGTTTCAAGTCAATAGAATAGAATAGAATAGAATTTATAATAGAATATGTTGTTGTATCATCTTTTCCAACCACGTGCATATTTTTATCCAATATTTTTTAGCTTCTACACATACCTTCCACATGTGACAATATGAGCCATTTATTTTATTTTATTTTTATTTTATTTTATACTTTTATACCGCACCATCTCCCGTAGGACTCAGGGCGGTTCACAGGCATATTAAAAATACAGCAATAATAAATAAGCAATTTAAAACCCAATTAAAACAAAATATTTCAATCGCCAAATGACTAAAACGGTAAAGACCGGTTTAAAACCCAATTAAAATGAACTAAAATATTTCATTTCTTAGGCTAGTCCCGCTCGTTGAAATAATAAAGTCTTCAGTTCACGCCTGAAGGTCCGGAGGTCTGGTAGTTGCCGTAACCATGGAGGAAGCTCATTCCACAGGGCCGGTGCTGCCACAGAGAAGGCCCTCCACCTGGGGGTCGCCAACCTGCATTGCTTGGTCAACGGCACCCGGAGGAGGCCCGCTCTATGGGAGCGCACCGGGCGTTGGGAGGCTATCGGCGGCAGGAGGCGGTCTCGTAGATACCCCGGTCCTAAGCCATGGAGCGCTTTAAAGATGATGACCAAAACCTTGAATTGCACCCGGAAGGCTACCGGCAGCCAGTGTAGGCCGCGCAGGATCGGTGTTATATGGGAGCAACCCGGTGCTCCCTCTATCACCCGCGCGGCCGCATTCTGGACTAACTGGAGCCTTCTGGTGCTCTTCAAGGGGAGCCCCATGTAGAGAGCATTGCAATAGTCCAGGCAGGAAGTGACGAGGGCATGAGTGACCGTGCGTAAGGCATCCCGGTCAGGGAAGGGGCGCAACTGGCGAATCAGGTAAACCTGATAAAATGCTCCCCTGGCGACGGCTGTCAAATGATCCTCTAAGGACAGCCGATCGTCCAGGAGAACGCCTAAGTTGCACTCAATTGCCAAAACATTCTTAACCGTTCTGAGCAAAACTGTCTTTCCCAGCAAGTTTGATTCCACGACACCGTTGGAAAAAAGGCAAAATTTTGTGATTTTGCCTTCCAGTGATATGTCTGATTTTATACACTTCAGTTCCTTCTTCTTCACACTTTTGCTGTCCAAGGAGTGCGCAGGTCCCTTCTCCATGCAACAGCTTAAATGAGCTGGTTTTTCTCCTGTCTAATTTTTCCATGGTCCACCTTTTGCAGCCACAGGTAGCCACGGGAAGTGCAATAGAGTGCAGACAAATCTGCTCTTAGTTGCTAGACTGAGGCCCTTGCTTTTCCATGCTCAATTCATGCTTACCATTGCTGTGCAACCCAATACTTTTATTTCTGGCCTGCACTCACTGCTTTGATCAATCTGCTATCCTAGAAAAATAAATTCTCACTTTTTAAAAAATAATTTTATTTTATTTTAGTACAAATAATCCATCTTTCATTAAACAATGTGTCGTCTGGGTGCAAATGTTTGTGCAATAACAGTTAAAATTTACAATCATACCATTATTTAATCTATTCTTAGCTTAATACCAGTACATTAAATATCTAATACTTTACATGCTCTTCTTAATTTGCTTACCTCTATTAAGTATTTTCTATATTTTACTCATCTACTTTTATTTCTAATGTTTATATTTGTCCTCTAACCATCGATAAAATGTTTCCCATATCACATAATAACCAGTTTGTTCTTTGCTAATGTTAATCTATTCATTTCTGCACATTCTAATATTTTCCTTATCGTATTCTCCTCTGTGAGAATCTCTTCACTTTTCCAGTTTTGTGCAAATACAATTCTAGCTGCGGTTATTACATGAATAATCAAATATACATTTTCTTTACTATAAGTTTCTGGTAAGATCCCCAGCAGAAATATTTCAGGTTTCAAGTCAATAGAATAGAATAGAATAGAATTTATAATAGAATATGTTGTTGTATCATCTTTTCCAACCACGTGCATATTTTTATCCAATATTTTTTAGCTTCTACACATACCTTCCACATGTGACAATATGAGCCATTTATTTTATTTTATTTTTATTTTATTTTATACTTTTATACCGCACCATCTCCCGTAGGACTCAGGGCGGTTCACAGGCATATTAAAATACAACAATAATAAATAAGCAATTTAAAACCCAATTAAAACAAAATATTTCAATCGCCAAATGACTAAAACGGTAGAAACCGGTTAAAACCCATTAAAATTAACTAAAATATTTTATTCTTAGGCTAGTCCAGCTCGTTGAAATAATAAAGTCTTCAGTTTATGCCTGAAGGTCCGGAGGTCTGGGAGTTGCCGTAACCCTGGAGGAAGCTCGTTCCACAGGGCTGGTGCTGCCACAGAGAAGGCCCTCCCCTGGGGGTCGCCAACCTGTACTGCTTGGTCGACGGCACCCGGAGGAGGCCTGCTCTGTGGGAGCGCACCGGTCGTTGGGAGGCTATCGGCGGCAGGAGGCGGTCTCGTAGATACCCCGGTCCTAAGCCATGGAGCGCTTTAAAAATGATGACCAAAACCTTGAATTGCACTCGGAAGGCTACCGGCAGCCAGTGTAGGCCGTGCAGGATAGGTGTTATATGGGAGCAACGCAGTGCTCTCTCTATCACCCGCGCGGCCGCATTCTGGACTAACTGGAGCCTTCTGGTGCTCTTCAAGGGGAGCTCCATGTAGAGAGCATTGCAGTAGTCCAGGCAGGAAGTGACGAGGGCATGAGTGACCGTGCGTAAGGCATCCCGGTCAGGGAAGGGGCGCAACTGGCGAATCAGGTAAACCTGATAAAATACTCCCCTGGCGACGGCTGTCAAATGATCCTCTAAGGACAGCCGATCGTCCAGGAGAACGCCTAAGTTGCGCACTCCAATTTCCAAAATTTAGTTATCTTTTAACATCTTCGCCAATCTTGCCAGTGGCAAATGCCATCTGTAAAACATCTTATACAAATTCTCTTTATATGCCATTGACATTGTTAGTTTGTAATTTCTATCCCATAATTGCTGCCATTTTGCTAGTAGATAGATAGATAGAATATAACCATTTTTTTTTTTGCCCAGGCTATCATTGTTTCCTTCACTTGTTCTTCTAATTTAATACTGTAAATAGCTATATAGTTTTTTTTATCACCCTCTCTTCTGTTCCTGTTAGTATCTTATCTAATTCTGTCAACTTCATATAAAAACCATATAATTTAGCATCTTTTTCATACCTAGATTGTATTTGTCGATCCCGTTTTTCTAATTCTTGCTTGTTTTTGAGCTTCCCCGTTTCAGTCAAAATATCGTTATATCTGACAATATTTCCCATGTTAACAATATTTGGGTTTATTAGTGCTTCCATCGTCGAAAGCCAGACTGGTATCTTTAAATATTGTTCTCTAACTTTCTCCCATACTAACAATAAGGCATTATATAATGTCTATGAAAGTAACCATGTATCTTATTCTTCCTATACCATAAAAAGGCATGCCATCCCAATTGCAAATCATGTCCCTCCAGTGTCAATAATCTTTATTTCTCAGTACAATCCATTCTTCCATCCACGTTAGCACTGCTGCTTGGTAATATAATTCCCAATTTGGTAATCCAAAACGTCCTCTACTTCTTGCATCCTGTAACATTTTTAAATTAATTCTTGCCTTTTTCCCCTGCCAAATATATTTTGCTATTATTTTATTTAGGTCTTCAAAATATTTTTTTCTCCAAAATGAATATAATAATCTTGGTAATATCTTAATTGTAGCTATTCTTCCTATTAACAATAATTGCAAGCATTTCCAATTTTCCAAATCTGTCTTAATTTGTTACATCAGTTTATAGTAATTATGTTCCTTAATCGTTACACATCTCGCTGTTAATTGAATCCCTAAATATTTTACTTTTTTTTGGTAATCTGAATATCTAATCTCTTCATTAGCTCTTTTTTTTGTTTT
Source organism: Ahaetulla prasina (assembly GCF_028640845.1). Lineage (NCBI taxonomy): Eukaryota > Metazoa > Chordata > Lepidosauria > Squamata > Colubridae > Ahaetulla > Ahaetulla prasina. The sequence goes on along the minus strand of NC_080550.1, from coordinate 25,967,304 downwards.
TCTGTAATATTCTTCACTAAAATCTTAGTCTTTTCTTTATTTTCAGCCCTGCCACTTTACCATACTCTTCTATTCTTTTTAACAGCTTTAGCCCTGATTCTTGCGGATCTTCTAAAATAAAAACCAAGTCATCTGCAATCACTTGTAATTTATATTCTTCCTTTTTTATTTCCATACTTCTTATCTCCTTGTCCTGTATAATGTGTCTGTTTAATAGTTCTAATGTCAACACGAATAATAATGGAGATAGAAGACATCCCTGCCTTGTTCTCTTCCATTATTCTAACCTTTTCCGTCATATCACAATTTATCATTACCTTTGCAGTTTGTTTACGGTATATTGTCTTAATAAGATTTATCTTAATAAATCTCTCCCCAAAATTCATGACTTTTAATTGCGTCAACATAAACTGCCAGTTCACATTATCAAATGCCTTCTGTGCATCAAGAAAAATCAATGCCATTTGCTTCTCTGGATGTGTTTGATAGTATCCCAGTGGGTTTAAGATTATCCTCATATTATCTTTGATTTGTCTCTGATAAAAAACCATTTTGGTCTGTATGTATAAATTGATTCAAGAATCTCTTTAGTCTTTCTGCTATTATTGAAGCAAATATCTTACAGTCCGCATTCAATAACGATATCGGTCTATAGTTTTTTATGTTGCAGATCTGTATCTTCTTTCAGTATGAGAGTAAAATATGCTTCCGTCCACTTTCACCTCTAACAGTAGTTCATTGAATACTTCCAACATTGAATTACCTAAAGCAGTGGTCACCAACCAGTGGTCCGTGGACCACTGGTGGTCCGTGAGAAAACTTTGGTGGTCAACAGAAAAATTATTTGCATTTTTTATATTGCACTAAATGCTATTTATGTTTTTTAAAAATTCATATTAGTGGTCCTCGGGATTTAAAATTATGAATTTAGTGGTCCCTGAGGTCCGAAAGGTTGGTGACCCCTGACCTAAAGTATCTTGTAATGTTTTGTAAAGCTCTGCTGGTAGCCCGTTTGGGCCTGGTGTGTTTTGCCATTTTTTTGTCTTTTGAGTGCTTCTGTTAGCTCCATCATCATTAAAGCTATTTTAACTGTTTCTGGTACTGTTGTAGTTCAGTTTTTTCTAAGTACTGTTTTATTTTTTCTTCTGAAGTTATCTCTTGCTTATATAACTTCTCATAGTAATCATGAATTATTTTCTTTTTATCATCGTTCCGATAGTAAAATGTCCCTTCCTCATCTGTTAATTGATAAATCAGTTTCTTTTCTTCCTCCTTTTTCAGTCTATATGCCAGCCACCTTCCTGGTTTAATTCCATTTTCAAAAATTTTTGTTTTGAACTGCTAACTTTTTGTGCTACATTGATCTCTTCATCATCAATTGATATTTCCATTCCTCATGGTGGTGATGACAGAGTCTTTTTGACACTCTAGGAAGAGGTCAGATTTCTTGTTTTTTCTTTAATTCTTTTGATCAGATGTTTCTTGTTTGATTTGGCTGTTTCTTAGCAGGAAAGTTGTGTCATCAGCATATAAAAGATTCTTCTTGTTCCTTCCTCCAATCTTTACTCCAGTTTTTCAGGTCCTAGAAAGGTGAAAGGATGTGAACCCTGTTCTGAACCTGTTGGTGGCTCTCAGCGCTCTTGGCACTGCAGCTGTCTGATTGTGTACAGCAATGATGGTCACTACCAGACTTCATTGTCTGCTCTTAGGGAGAATGGTTGCCCGCTCAGCTTCTTTCTGCTTTGGCCTCCCTTTCCTCATCAACCGGAGAGGCTGGGCCCCTTTGGGGCTGGCATGGAGCCCTTTTGTGTATCCTTGCCATGCTACCTTCTCAACATCCTCCTACGTCAATATACTTCCCATCTTTATTCTGTCTGCAGATTTGATAACTTTGTTTTGTAATTCCTTGTTCATGTCATTCATACATGTGTTCAATAATACAGCATTGATGCCCTACTCAAATCTTTCTTCAACTTACATGTTCAGCCAATTCTGTATCCAGCTCGCCATAGTTTAATTGTTCTGTTGTCTGTTCCTGTGTCAACTAAACTGATCAGTCGTATAAAAAACAGATGGCTTGATATGTCTTATCCTTTGTTCTTTCTAATATTCTAACTAATAACAAAGTTGCTGCTTAATAATCTGCTCCAAAATTATGCTGGCTATTGGCATCAAGTTGAAGAGCCTGTAGTGACCTAGGCGTCCCCCTCCCCCTATTTCTTTCTGAATATTAAATTCTGTGGCTTTATGTTTTCCCTCTGTGATTTCTCAAGGGGCTGTAGCATAACATGGAGGCTCTTTCAAGATTCTCAGAGGCTAGTGGAGCTGCTCTGGAGACTTCACTTATGCCAGAAGACGGCACTTCTCTTCAGTTGCCTCTCCATCCTTAAGCTCTTCAGTTCAGGTCACTTTAACCAGAGTTCCCCTCAGGGAAGAGGCTGAAGCAAAGAAGTGCTGCATCTTTTGGCCTCAACATCTTTGAGCAGCAGGCCCACCTGGCCCTTCCTTTTGTTTTGTTTTTTTATTGACATGCCCCAAAAAGCTGTTTTTCCTACTTTGGGTTTCCTGGGGCATTTTTTTTTAATTTGCATTTATATCCCGCTCTTCTCCGAAGACTCAGGGCAGCTTACACTATGTCAAGCAATAGTCTTCATCCATTTGTATATTATATACAAAGTCAACTTATTGCCCCCAACAATCTGGGTCCTCATTTTACCTACCTTATAAAGGATGGAAGGCTGAATCAACCTTGGGCCTGGTGGGACTAGAACCTGCAGTAAGTGCAAGCAGCTGCTGTTAATAACAGACTGTCTTAGCAGTCTGAGCCACCAGAGGCCCTTCAGCCTCATCCAGCTTCACTCTTAAGCATGATCTTAGTCACAAGTGGAGTGATAAAGTCTTGTTTCTTAACTGGAAAGATTCGTCTTCCTGAAGGACGGGGAGGGCAAGGGAGGAGGAGGAGGAGGAGGCCCCCAGCATTGTCTGAATCCCCATCAATGTGACTTCCAGGCTGAGGTGATCATGAACTACCACGTAGGAGAAACCGTGCTGTCTCTGCAGAAGACGACCCTCATCCCCGGAGGTTCTGAGTCGCTTGTTTATACAACCTTGTCTGGAGGCATTGGCATCCTGGTTCCATTTACATCACATGAGGTAAGACAGGGGTGTCCAAACTTGGTCCCTTTAAGACTTGTGGACTTCAACTCCCAGAGTCCCTCAGCCAGCAAAGCTGGCTGAGGAACTCTGGGAGTTGAAGTCCACAAGTCTTAAAGGGACCAAGTTTGGACACCCCTGAGGTAAGAGATAAATGCTGTCCTGGAAGAGTTGGTTCTCTTTGTCTTCCTGATTGATGATGCCATCCGGACAGACACTTGAGTTACAAAAGGCTTTGAATTGAGCCTGAAGGCAGGAGGCCCTTGCTCAGGAGCCCTCCACTCCTTACCCTTCCCTCAGGGCCAATGTTACTGGAATAAATGGCACATAAGTAGCATCTTGGAATTTTTGCTGGCACATGTTCCAACCACCTTGACTTACAAATTTACTCATAAAACTCGAAGTGAAAGTTGGAGTCCATCCAGAGTGATGGCATTCTTGAGTGCCTCTGCCCGGGGGGATCACGTACAGACTTGACCAAAGGGATGATGGAGATCTGGCAGTTCTATTGACTCGCCCTCCATTCTACAGTTGAAGCTTCAGCTTGTTTGGAGGTTCTAGCAGGGACACCAGCCATCACACTTGACCAAAAAATTGGTACACTCCTATCTGTAATGGTTGTCCATTTCCAGCGGAAACGCAGCTTTGGGAAGAATACACATGTAGGGAAAGTAGAAGAGGACACCCCCTAGCCAGCCAGATCTGTGAATCAACTCTGGCAGTCCGTGGGGACGGCCGCTGTCACAGTCATTTTGCCCTGGCAACCGGTATCAGTCAGCTTACTTCCTTCTTGCAGAGTTGAGCAGCTGCCCTCTTTGTGACATTGTCCTCCTTGACCATCCTCTGATTCTTTCAGGATCATGACTTCTTCCAGCATGTTGAGATGCACCTCCGCTCTGAGCACCCGCCTCTTTGTGGTCGAGACCACCTCAGCTTCCGCTCCTATTACTTCCCTGTTAAGGTAGGTCTTCAGCCTCATCCTTGGTGCGAAGTCACTGGGCTTGCTGGGCCTTCTGCCACCGGACAGCTCTTGCTCTGCTTCTTTGGCCAGAGCTGCTGCTCCAAGGCAGCTTGAAGTAACCCCCTTCCTGAGCATCATTCTGTGTCATTAGAAATGGCCTCTTCCTTTCTTGTTCTCTGTCTTTCCTCCGGACAGACAGGGGGGTCCTGAAAGGGGCAGAGCCTCTCAGATATTGGCCGCCTCTTGGCCTCCTCCCATCCTTTGTAAGCTGGCAGTGAATAGCGGGCAATCTTTAATATATTTTAAATTTTAAGACAATTTGATGAGATGAGATGGAATTTATTGGTTTTAACTACCCAGAATCTTGGCTGTTTAAAAATGTTTAGAGCAGTGGTAGTCAACCTGGTCCCTACTGCCCATTAGTGGGTGTTCCAGCTTTCATGGTGGGCAGTAGGGGTTTTGTCCGATACTGAAGCACTTAACTTTTTTTTAATTTAATTGACTTTTTAAAAAATTTTCATAGCATTATTTAAAAACATTTTCATTAAGTTTTCATAAAATTCCCCGTGACAATTTAAATTTCTGAAAATATACTATTTGTATCGCCTGCGCATAAGTTTAGTTCACATTACCTAAGTGAAACTAAATGGCGCTATAGTGCCAACACAAACAAAAGAGCATCATCCCAGAATAGCTCACGCATCTCCCCCCACACCACCCAGCTGTAACAGACAAGCAGAGCTGGTAGCCAGTGCCTCCCCCAACCCAATCCACGATGCGCAAGAGGCACGCACAGACAGTGATACATGGCGCATTACTGTGGAACCGGTGGGCGGTTAGAAAATTTTACTACTAATAGAGATACAAAAATGGGCAGTAGGTATAAAAAGATTGACTACCCCTGGTTTAGAGGAAGCAAATAAATGACTTGGTCCTCCCTGTCCCTGGAGGCTTGGGTGGTCAAGAGATGCCCAGTGAGGCAAAAGAGAAGGGAGGCGCCTCCTGTTTTAGGCCCTTCATGTGCTCCAGAGAGCAAACAGCATGTTTTTATTCTAGTCTCTGGGAGCTTCTCAGTTTGACACCCACACCCACCCCAGTGGCGGGTAAAGAGCAAGAAAAGTGCTGGTCCCTCTTGGTGGATTGTCGGCCTTCTCAGAGGGGAGCCGTTCCTCGTTCAGCTGTTCCTGCAGATCTCTTTTGGAGTCCCCAGTGACATCAGCTTGATTTTGGGCTGACTCAGCCCTGGTCAGGAGGCACCTGGCCGGAAGAGTTGGGATTGCTTTCCAGTGACAGCTTTTTTTAAAAAATAGATTGGATTTATTTTTTTAAGAGAGTCTGTTTCTGTAAATTCAGTTTAAAAATTGGCTCTTGAGTAATCCAATAGTTGGGCAGTCGGGTAACTTTGCATCTGTTGTGCCCCTGCTGGCTGTGAATTGATTTTTTGCTGCAGCTTTCTTTGTATGTCCCTGGGACTGACACCCCCACCTTCTTTTTCCTATTAGAATGTTATTGATGGGGACCTCTGTGAACAGTTCAACTCCATGGAGCCCAACAAGCAGAAGAACGTGTCTGAAGAACTGGACCGGACTCCACCAGAAGTCTCAAAGAAACTAGAGGACATCCGTACGCGCTATGCTTTCTGAGCTGAGCTGTTGGAGGACTTGAGACGGACTTATTTTAAAGATGTGTTGAAAGAAACTTCCTTGCCTGTCCCCATTTTGTTTGCCCCCGTTTCTATCCTGGAGCTCAGTAGGTCAGCATACAGAGATCGAGCCCTCCAAGGGTTAATGCCCCATAAGCCCATTTCAGTGGAGCTGCCATTCCACAACCCCCCCCCCCCCAAAATCCTGGCCAGTGGGTTATTGGTAGCTTCACCAATGAGCTGAACTGATTGGTCTCATCCATTCTGAGTCAGAAGGAAAGCCCACTGGGAGTGATAGGGGCTTGAAGCTACAACTGGTTTCCCTCCTAACCAGCATTTTGGAAATTTTGTCTACTTGGTCACCCTACTGTTTCTATTGTTTTTTAACTTTTATGTTGTAAATAGTTTTGCATCAAATTAGTATTTTGCTCGTTGGAGAGATGGTGGTTACAATCTTAAAGAATTAAAAAAAAAATACTGAGCTTGCTGTCTAGTGTCCATGTGCATAGATTTAAGGAAATCCTTCTGTCCATCCTTTGTGGGGATGAGTTGCATTTCAGCCTTTTTTTTTTCATGCTAAGAAACATTTTGATGTCCAGATCCATGCTTATTTGACCAAAGAGGACACAAGATTTCTTTAGTCCTCCATTTCTACTAATGGACTAAGCCAAATTACTCTTATGATGTGAGTTGGCTCAGTGAATTGGTCCTCCTAGAAATTTTCCTTTAAAAAGTAGAATTGTGAAGCACTTCAGATTGGAAAATGAGTGAAGGCAGGGATCTTTTTAAATGTCTTTTCCTGCTGCAGTGGCCCTCGGAGGCAGCCTTTTGCTTTTAAATCCAAAGTTCTACACAGCCCAAAACCTCAGTCCTTTGACTGTAGAGCTACTCTGTCAAAATGGGCCTGAGGAACTGAAGGGATTCCTTGGCCTAAATTGCTTACAATTTTCACATGCCCACAAACCTTAGAGCTGTTTCTTGAGCTATCGAGAGAAGTGGGCCAATTCTCTCATTTTTCAAATCTAGAAAAGCTTGGGTTATATATAAACTCAAGATCACATGTACCGAATTTTTCGGAGTATAAGACACACCTTCCCCTGCCCCCACCCAAAAAAGGAGGAAAATCTGGGTGGGTCTTATACACCAAATGTTGCATCAGCCATACCTGGGGGGAGGGAGGAGGGAGTTGCTGCGGTGGCGGCAACAGGCAGCTGATTCTGGGATCAACCACCAATCAGAAAGGTGAAAATCAAACAGTTCTGGGGAACCATTTGCTATAAATTGAGAATTGCTGTCTTGTTGCCGGACCTGCTCCTGACCTGCCGCCGACCAGTCGCTGCCTGAGTTACCGCCTGAACTGCCCCCCCCACCATCGCTGCCGCACGCCTGGAGAAGCCATCTGCCCAAGCCCCCCCACCATTGCCGCTGCTGCCCCATCGCTGCCTGACAGGTTAGCACTTGTTTGTAAATGGTTAGGGGTGCAAGGGTCTTCAAACTGGGCAGCTTTAAGACTTCTGGACTTTACCTCCAAGAATTCCTGAGCTAACATGACTGGAGGAAAAATTCTGGGAGTGGAAGTCCACAAGTCTTAAAGCTGTCAAGTTTGAAGAGCCCTGGGTTAGGGGTTAAGGTTAGGGTTAGCACTTGTTTGTAAAGGGTTATGGTTAGGGTTAAGGTTGGCACCTATTACAGCAAGGCTGTTGATTGGACAATATTGGAAGAAAAAAGAGTTACCTACAATAGAAGAATGGATATTGAAAGTTACTAACTTGGCTGAGATGGCTAAAATCTCAGCCTTTTTGAAAGACAATACGCAGGAAAGATATTTAATTGAATGGAAAAAATGGATTGATTATTTACAAAATAGATATCAGATTAAGAAATATCAGATTGCCTTTGAATAATTAGGATGTATTTGATATAATGGGGGGGTTAGGAAATGAAAAGATTTGGATGAGGTTAATTGGATTAGAAGGGAAAATTTTATTCTATGTTTGGTTTATGTATAACAATACCTTGTGATTGACCTGGGAAGCCGGGGGGGGGGGTGAAGGGAGGGGGGAAGGGGGTTTTGCAGGGGGGAAGGGAGGGGAAAGGGGGAAAATATTTTTGTTTGTTAAAACTTTTTCAAAAAAAAAAAAAAAGGTTAGCACCTGTTTGTAAAGGATTAGGGTTAGCATCGGTGTATAATGGGTTAGGGTTAGGGAGGATACGAATCACCAATATCCTAAAATTCTCAGCTTGCTATTGTTACTGTAATTGAGGGTGGGGGCATAATGAGCTAGTGTGTACGTATGGATGTATGAACCTGGTTTCAGCTACAGTGCTCTGCATTGTTATAAAGGACACATTATTGTTCTTTCTTGCAGAAAAATGTGAAAGCCAAAAAGGCAAGCATACAAAATCTCTTTCAAGCTGGAAGTCGTGAAATATGCTGACGAGCACGGAAACGGCAGCGGACCACCTCCAACTGAAAAAATGATAGGAGAGCGGAGGAAACAGGTGGATCAGCTGCAAAAGGTAAAGGATAAAAGCAAGCACAAAGTGGCCAGTTAAAGGGGTACATGAGAGAGTGGATCGCAGGTCACTGGAACAGTCACCACAAAAATGGGGATGTATGAACCCCAAACGCATTGCTACACAGAAAGCCACTCAGGATTTTACTGGATCACCATCGTGGTGCTTCAGTGAGGCGCTATGGCCTTGCTATGCACACCAAAACTAGAATTGCACAAGGAAAGCCAAGAGTATGATATAAGATTCTGTCTTTTCATACTTTTGTGATAGACTCCAGGAAGAAAAATAATTTTGAAATTGGCCAGATTGGGAAAACGGATGAAGTCCCACTAACTTTTGATGTGCCATCAGATAGGACTGTTGATGTGAAAGGTGGCAAAAACGTATCAGTGAAAACCTCAGGACATGAGAAAACACATTACACAGTTGTGTTGTCCTGCTGTGCGGATGGCACCAAATTGCCACCAATGTTAACATTCAAAAGGAAAACCTTCCCAAAAGAAGTGATTCCAAGAGGTGTTGTGCATGTCCATGAGAAAGGATGGATGGCCAAACTCGGAATGAAAGTATGGATTGAAAAACTGGTCCAAATGTCCTGGAGGGCTTTTGAAAAAAACAGCTTTATTAGTGCTCGACCAGTTTTAGAAGATATATTAGTGAAACCACAAAGAAAAGATTTGGCATGCGGCCAAAAAGGGGCTTAGAAATTTTTTAAAGTCATTTTTTAAGGGGTTGGTGGTTTAGGATGGGTTGGGGGGCGGTAACCCATCACAGGTTAAGCTAGACCCTGCCAGAGCTCGCGGCTTGGAGGCTATAAGTCTGGAGGAGAAGGAGGAGTCGGGATCTCAACCGTATATGGGCTTTTCCATCAGCACGGTGCATGGGAGGGGCAGATATGGCGGAAGCGGGGGCCCACATCATGTTTGGGGAGTGCGGCTCACTGTCTATGAGCGATCGCACGCTCCGGTCCCCCTGGCTTTACCTGTTCCCCGGTTGGCCGGAGTCCCCAGGACCTGGACCTTCAGCTGATGCTGTGCAATGCCAGGTCCGTGATAAATAAAGCCCCCCTCATATGTGACCTTATACAGGAGGGGGGTGCGGACCTGATGAGCATTTCGGAGACCTGGTTGGGCACCGGGGGGGGGGTTTCCCTTATTGAGATGTGCCCGCCAGGCTTCCGTACATTTCATCAGCCGAGGACCCAGGGTAGGGGTGGAGGGGGTGGCAGTTATTATTAACGAATGTCTTGAACCGAGGGAGGTCACTGTCCCGCAGATAGCCGGATGTGAGTCTCTCCTTGTGAAGTGGGGCCTGGGGATGCAGGTGGGTCTGCTGGTTTCGTGCCTGGCTCCTTGCTACGTGACAGCAGCCCTGCCCGAGCTGCTTGAGGTGATAGCCGGGACGGCGGTGGATACCCCCAGACTGATGGTTATGGGGGATTTCAACCTGCCGTCTGCAGGCGAGACCTCGACGACGGCTCAGGAGTTCATGGCCTCCATGACAGCCTTGGTCTTCCGGGTGCAATTCAAGGTGCTGGTCATCACCTTTAAAGCGCCCCATGTCACAGGACCGGGGTACTTACGGGACCACCTACTGCCACCTATAGCCTCCCATCGGCCTGTGCACTCCCATAGGGAGGGCCCAGTGGTGGGATTCAGCCAGTTCGCACCACTTCTGGAGAACCGGTTGTTAACTTTCTGAATAGTTTGACAAACTGGTTGTTGGAAGAAATCATTAGGGCAGAGAACCGGTTGTTAAATTACTTGAATCCCACCACTGGGAGGGCCTGTGCGCTCCCATAGGGAGGGCCTCCTCAGGGTGCCGTCAGTCAAACAATGCCGACTGGCGGCCCCCAGGGGGAGGGCCTCCAGCCCTATGGAATGAGTTGCCTCCGGGGTTGCATCAACTCCCCGACCTCCAGTCCTTTAAACGCGAGCTCAAGACTTTCTTATTTCACCCTGCAGGGCTAGCTTGATGAAATTTTAAGTGGGGTTTTAGGATTGTTTTACTTTAGTTTTAATTTTAATTGGCCATTTTATAATCAGTTTTTTAATATGTTTTTTTAATTTTGTCTATGTGCATGTTGTTTTTACTTGGCTGTGCACCGCCCTGAGTCCTTCGGGAGAAGGGTGGTATAAAAATCTAATAAATAAATAAATAAATACTCATCTAGCTGTAATTCCTGGGGGATCTTACCAGCCAGTTGCAACCTCTTAATGTTTCCATCAACAAGCTATTCAAAGTCTACATGCGAGAAGTGGAACAAATGGATGGCTGCTGGTAATTATCATCTGACTGGACTAATGAGGAAGCCCACTATCACTCAAGTTTGTGAATGGGTGAAAACATCATGGAACTGAATGAAGGATTGTTACACGGTCCTTCAAAAAATGTGGCATTAGCAATGCCTTAGATGGAACTGAAGATGATATCATTTATGAAGGTAATCAAGAAAGTGGTATTAGTGATTGTGAGCAACTGAGTTCTAACACCAGCGACAATGATGAGTTCTTGGGGTTTCCAGAAAATTAGAGGAGTGCTTGAACCTTAAAGTCTCTCCTCATTTGTTAATGAGTGATGATGGTTTTTAATATACCACTGTTGACTTTACACGGCTGTAATAAGTATACGTGGTTGTAAAAATTATTCTGCTATACTGATGTTTTATTAAGTAATATATTACTACACTGTAGTAGTTTTCCGCCTCTAAAATCTAGGTGCGTCTTATAGTCCAGTGCGTCTGATACCAAGAAAAATACGGTATTTAACAAGTAACAGTTGGAAGGGACCTTGGAGGTCTTCTAGTCCGACCCACTGCTCAGACAGGAAACCATACACTATTCCAGACAAAGGGAAGGAAGGTAGTTTCAACCCAGTGCAACAGCATAGCAGGTGAGGAAATGATCTGTGCTGCAGAGTGTCAACAAACTGTACTCTATGCCCTCCAGCCAGACTGGACAGTGTCACACAACTGCTTTTGGCAACTTCATTGCAAGGCTGGGAGTGAAGGCTTCCATTCTGAATGTAGGCACAGCCATGATCACCCAACATCTCGTATCGATTGGGGTTGAAGGCATCTGTCGTGTCCCACTCCTCCGCTGACGGCCGGGTCAGGGAAATCCGAATCAGGCGTGCCTCTGCAGCTCTGCCAAAGTCCTAGCAAAGTCCTTAGGGCAGGCAGGCAGATCAGAAAGTAACTTCAGCAAGATATGTTTAGACTTTGCCTGACTCAGAGAATGCCAGAAAGCAGATCCTTTATATAGGCCATGGGGTGTGGCTCCATGACTCAGCACTTATCCAGGCCTGCCCCTCCCTTCCTTCTGTTGCCTCCGCCTATCAAGTCTTCTGACGCGAGGGTCACTCCAGTCTGCAGCTGTTGGTAATTGACCTTCCTCAGGTTCACATGCTGTGGAGGAGGGGGAGGGGTCTAGTTGCTCCGTTTGCCTGGACATGGAGCCAGAGCTGGGGGCTGGAGGTATTTCTTCCTCTTCAGCCTGTCTGGGCATGGGGCCAGGAGGCATACTAGGACATTCTTCAGCGTTCGGAAGCAGATAAGCAGACCCCGGCTGAGGTGAGAGCGGGCAAGACACAACAGCATCTAAGAATATCTGCCGTGTTGCAAAATGTAGACATGAGTATTGCTGGGTAATTGCGGGTTCAAGAAACTGATAAACCTCTACTTTTTTTTTAAACCAGGAAGGGCAGAATGAAGAGGAACTATTTGCATTAATTACAGTACAACTTTTATTAATACTGAAATCTTCACAGTGCGTTTGTTACCTGTAGCGGTGACTATTTTGAATGAAAAAACCCAACATAACTAAATTGGAAGAAAGGGCGTATGTGGAGAAGCTTGGACTGTTAGAAGGAAAATAAATTATGGGATGGAACGGAAGAACAAGTTAACAGCACCAGGACAGTTACATCAGCTGAAAGACATTTTAGAAGGTTTGTTTCTTACTGTACAAAACAAATTGGAAAAGCAAAAAGCAGCAATCTCACACAGGCGTGTTTGAGGGGTGTGGGATCCACAGGAGGGCTGACATGTTAAAACGAAGAGTTATCACAAGAGCCGAAGAGTGAGGGGCCTACAATGATGTGGCGCACAGAGACACGGGTAGAACTGGGTGGGGAGGAAACGGCTATGTACAAAGGGAGGCCTTCCTCTTGGGATGCTGGAGCCGTCGTGCTGCCCCCTCAAAGGCCTTCGGGGGGGAGGGGGACAGGCTGCCTCTCCATTGCCAAGGAAGCCCCCAGCCCTTGTGAGCCCACTGCATCACCTCTCGTGCCCTTGAGCTCTTTGTCCCTCAGAACAGGGCCTGATCGGACTTCATGTTCTCCAGAGGTGTAAACTGGAAGTCCCAACACCAGGTTGGGAAAACCAGTGCCCTAAAACCTTCTACCCTACATGCTTACATTTGATGTGTGCTGCTTGAAATAACTCAAGTTTTCCAAATATACTTTCCCTCCCATTGTGAACATACTGGAATCCTTATTGGTGCAACAGCAGCAAACATTCACTTTCAATTTTGCTTTCTCTGCTTCATTCTCGCGTACCACATGTGCACCACATGTTGACCTCTGGATGCCACCTGTACCAGACATGCCAAGCCCAGTATCAAAAGCTCTGCAACTAAAAACGGGAGAACGAGCAGTGTTGCAACAGTTCTCCCTTCCTAGCCCTGCCAAGGAAAGGCAGCTTTTCTCAAGCCTCCGTGTCTCTATGCCATTTACTCTCCCACTCTGCAACCTTTCAAAACCGTCTTCTCTTTCCCACCATCACTTTCCTTTTGCCAACAGAGACTAATTTCTAGTTTCAGAGAGAAGTGAAGTTCACCATATCAGCATTTGGGAGAAGAGCCTTCACATCTCATTCCAGACCATGGAAAAGCTGCATCTCATGCCAGCTGTGAATAAATGCATTATGGCTACGTTGGCATCATTTTTGCCAACATCCCCGCTAAAAATCTTCCTGCCAACTACAAAAATAGGCAGATTCCACATCTGTAAACAAAACTGGTCAGGACTATATGCCGAGGCAAGCTTCTTTGACACAAAGCGTTCTGGGGAATGAAAGTGCAGAAGAGTTTGGTGAGACAAGAATGAACAAAGTGGAGAAGTGAGCGAGGCAAGACAGCCCTGGCACAGCTGCCACAAAAGCAACCCCAGCACAGGCAGAGGCCAAGAAGAGGCGCAATGAAGGCCCTGGGCTCTCACTCCAAGGCAGGTCAATGGCTCAGGCCACTGGGGCGAAGCTAAGCAAGCCAGGGCCACGGCTCAACTCGCCGCTTCTGTCCTTGGCCGTCAAAACCATCCCACCGTGGAACTGCTGTGGGTTCCCAAAAGGGGAGAGCAGAGCCGTTTCTGAAAGTCCCTCTTCAGGACTTTGTGTTTTGGCGGTTCTCCCCCTCTCTGGTGCAGCTTCAGCATCGCTTGGGCTCTTCCAAGAGAGCCTGGCCATGTGGCTCAGCTTTGTGCAAGAGGATTCTGAGAGTGCCACAGATGGCCTTGCACATCATGTGGAGCTGAAATCAAGCCAACCAAGACTGGCTTCGTGGAGCTTGTGAGCCCAGCCAGCACTAGCATGTCAAACCAAAGGCATCAGTCACGGTGATCTGCCAGACCAGTCGTGGTGGTCACAGAGCTGAGGGCTTTTGCTCTGTTCAAACCATTCCCCCAAAGCATCAGCCAAAGGAGCATCTCCTGGCTCCCTTTTTGTTCGGTTGGTCAAGAGTCCAGATTGGTCTGAGACAAGAGGAACCTGCCCATGGGCGGCTACCCTGGTGCTCTCTCAGACCAGCCTCCTTTACACCCCAAATCCAGGGGACCCGGGGCCTTTAGATGGCTTGGGGTAAGTGCTGTGTTCAAGATGCCCCACCCTAGCTCCCTCACTCCCCTTCAGGGAAAGGCCTGTGAAGCCCACGCCCGCCTGAGGCAGTACCTGGCACAGCTGCCATGTCTGTACCTGGCCTAATCTCTACCATCTTTCTCAATAGGCATTCTGCCACAGAAAAGCCTCGGGGGGTGTCATTGTGCCCATGTGCCTCCATGCAAACCATGCTCTAAATCGTGTGTCAGAGCACGCTGCTTGCCGTACCCATCCTGCCCCAGGGAGGCCTCTGTGAAGCTCAAGCCAGGCATGAGGGCTGGGCTGGGCAAGGAAGGAGGCACCCTTCCAAGGAGAGTCAGTCCCCTCCCTGAGGCAGTCTCACCGGAGAGACCCCCTCAACTAGAAGGGAGCCCCTCCCGAGAGAAAGCCATCTTCAGGGAGGGGGTCCCGCCCCTCGCACAGCCCACAGTCCACACACACCTCAGGAAGGGTTGGCTTTCGAGACTCCTCCATCTTGCAAGGTCCTTGGAGGAGCCAATACTTGCAAGGAGGAGACGAACAGAAGGGAAACAAGCTCTGTTTTGTGTGGGGGTTCCTCCGCTGCTGCTCCAAGCTGGAAGGGGAGCCAGGTGCTGGTTTCCCACCTTGCTGCAGTGGAGGGCAGAGAGAGAGAGTGTACAAGGGACAGGAGGACAAGGTAGGAAACAGGCTCCAAAATGGTTCCGGATAAGCGGGGGTCTTGTGTGTGGCTTAATAAAGGCATTTCATTTAGTCTCCTTTTAACTCAGATCCTGACCGTGGGAGGCGTGGCAGCCTTTTGGCAGTTTGCCCAGCCTCCACCACGTTTTCCAGTCCTTTGCTGAGTCCGAGCGCCTTGCGCTTGGGAGGAGTCCGGGTCAACAGCTGAGCAGAGCAATCACAAAAACCGTGGCGCTGACCTATCGTTGGTTAGGGTTCGACGAAGGCGCACCCCACGGCGGATGGCTACCAGCATGTCTTCAGCGGGGGGCTCGCTGGAAGCGGGTGGAGGGGGGTTGGGGGTCTGCTCCTCAGGACCAGGGTCCGAGAACACCGTGGGGAAAGGGAACTGGCCATCTCCCAGGGCATGAGCGCTGGCCACCAGCTCACCAATCTTTTCCACAAGGCTGTGGCGGTTGGCGGCCAGCTGCTGCTCCTCTTCTGTGGAAGGCTTCCCAGCCCCGGCATACACTGAAATCTCCAAGGCATTGCCGCCCCAGCTGGCATTGGGCAGGCTCAGCCTCTTGGGGGAAGGTTTGGTGAAGTCCAGGCCACGCGGCGAGCAGGCATCGTCGGCGTAGAAGACACATTCATCGCTGCCCATCCGGAGGGGGCTGGCGTGACTGGGCGAGTCAGGCACAGTGGGGGTCTTGACGGGGACGATGGGGGGCCTGATGGGAATTGGACCAGCGCTGGAGACGGTTCGACGAACTGTGGGCTTGGTGGAAGGTGTGCGACGGATGGTAGCCACGCCTGGCGTGGTCCCGGTTGGCAAGGCGGTGCCAATGGGCAGGCCGGCCGTTGAAGCCGGTCGCTTGGTCTGGATCATCCGCCGATAATTTTGAGCAATATTGCTGTTGCGAGGGATGGTTGAGGATTTGTCTGATTCATTCTGGTTGTCTCCCTCGATGTCCCCATTCACTGAATAGCAGTCATACTCTGAACCTGAGGAAGGGACAGGCAGACGCATCAGCAGCAGAGACCAGCAAAGGACCCCGAGTAAGACCTTGGCCGAAATGGGCCATTATCATAACATGGGTTCAGCGCAAAACAAGGACGAGGCGTGGGAGAGCAACACAGACAGAGATGTCCCTAATTCCTAGGGGCATGGGGGAGGGGGCGTAAGCAGAGTCACTCTTACTAAAGGCCAAAGTTAACAGAAGTCGTTTGAGCCTTCTGTGGAGTTAATTTCTGGAGTTGGTCACTGATCCAGAGCAGGGGGAGGCCACTCCCCACGCCAGCTGAACCCGAGTCAGAGCCACACCTCCTGCTTCAGCACAAAGCTGTCCCAAGCACATGTTGCTACATGAGGCAAGGCACATGGGGGGGGGGCACATCAAGGGAGTCTTGGCCTGCACCCTCCTACATCAAAGCTCGGAGCACATTTAGCCTCAGCAAAGCCCAACTGCTTCTTTCCACTGCTGGGAGAAACGGAGAGCTGGGCAAGGCCTTCAGCCAGCAACGGGGGCTGCTTAGGACAGGTGTGCCACGTCAGGTGATGTGGGCTCCTGGGAAGGCCGAGGAAGGTCCTGCCTGGCTGAGAGCAGCTGCTTCTGCCTCTCGGCCTTCCAGAAGACCCTTCAAAGAAGGATTCTGTTTCCAGGCTATGAGGGATCTGCCAGAGATGCCCAACCCCTGCCAGCACCTGAATCTTCTCCAGTGGCTTGGAAGCCCCTCAGCAGGCCTGGTCGCATCTCCTGCTTGACCCTCCCAGCCAGGCGCCTGCCTGCCCCCCTTGAAGCCAACCTCCTACCTTGAGAGGGAATGGTGTCCTCAGAGCAGGATGGGGTGGTGTTCTGGGTGCTATAGCCACTGGAGAACTGCAGGCTATCCCGGCTGCTCTTCTGGTGCTCCAGGCTCAGGCCATGGGTCAGCACCATGGCCAGGTCACTGGCTGCTGGAGACACCTCCTCCCCATGCTGCTGAGAAGGGGAAGCAAGCTCAGAGTCAGTGTTATGGCCTTCTTGGAGGGAGACGGGCAGTTCAGAAATGTGAAATAAAGAGAGAGCAGCGTCCCAAGTGCCCCCTCCCCCAGCTCCAAGCAGGGCTCCTGTGCTCAGGCGGACAGGCCTCCAAGGCCAGGGATGGAGGTGGGCTCCTCTCACTGCTGCCAGGGCAGTCCTGACTGGCTTCACCCTGAGCACCTGGCCTGAGCAGTGGGAAGGAGGGGCCTGCAATCAGCACGGCTTCTGAGGTGGGACACCCCCACACCCCCAACACTCTGCCCCAGTTCCTTGGCTACTTCTGCACTGACTCACAGCTTCAGGAATACCTGCCAGGGCCAGAGGCTGCTGCATTCACTGGCTGTTTAAGCTGCTCAGCCTGCAGAGCCTTCCTGGGGTCTTTTTTTCTGGGGACCAGGATTAAATGGGGGACCCCTTCGCTCGGCCTTGCCTGCAGAGAGCAACTCGCTTCAGCTCCAGCTTGTGAGGAAGGCAGAGGCCTCATCCTTGGAAAACCCCTTATGCAAACACTTTCAAAATTGGGCCCACTGAAGGGAAAGCAATGAGAACCCTACCTAGAGCCCCCCACATCTCCCCACCTTCTATTCTGTCTACTGGAAGCAGGCAATCTGTTTTATTCCAATTATTCAAACACTCATAAGTAAAATCAGCACCTGATCCTCCACGTGACCTCCCTCGAATCTGCCTGGATCTGGGATCGCGGGCTGGGCAGGGATGGCTCAGGGCTTAAGGCAGTGGCCCAAATAGCGCTCCAAATGAACCCCCAGACCAGCTGATGTGGCCCAAGGGCGCTTCCTGGGGCCCGGCCATACCTTGGCAGCAATGGAAGCAGGGGACAGGCGAGGCCGAGGACCATCCTCCAAGCCAAGCCCTGGATAAATCAGGGAGGCCGAGCCTGGTTCTGCCTCCCGGAGAAGCTCCACACGATCCTTTCTGCGCTGCAGAGCATTTGCCCCCAGCTGCTCATAGATGGGGAGCTTGGACCAATCCTGAAAAATACAAAGCTGGCATGACTGGCAATCCCAGCGCTGGGAAACCAAGCAAGGCAAGAGGGGAAGGTGACTGGGCGAGGAAGCGGGAGCAACTCTTGAGCCTTGGAGGGCCCATCTCCCTTGGCCTGTGAGATGCCATCAAAGCCCAATGAGGCCACACTGGCACCCAGAAGCTAAGTGCCAGGACCATCCTACTGCGCCAGGGCCCTGGGCATCCCCTCAGCCCTCCCAGATACTCTGCCCATTTCCACGAAGTAGAAAGCTCCAAAACAGTTCTGGATAAGCGGGGCTCTTGTGCGTGGCTTAATAAAGGCATTTGATTTAGTCTCCCTTTAATCCAGATCCTGACCAGGTTCCTCTGATGCATGGCAACCTTTTGCTAGTCTCCACCACGTTTCCCATTCCTTTCCTGAAGCCTCTGAATACTTAGGAAGGTGCCCTGCACTTCCCGGGTCTTTGCAAAAGGACCACAAAACGGGGAGGGGGCTGGAAGTCGAGCCCCATGAAGACCTGCCCGGGGATGAGCTTCCTCTGCCGAGAGTGGAAGGACTGAGGGCGGCCTCAGACGTGGCCCTGGAAGGCAGGACCAGATCCAGGGAGACAAACTGCCAAGAAAGAGCTGTGGGAGGAGTTTCTGAAGAGGAAGAGCTGTCAACCCATGGAATAGAGGCCACCTACAGAACCTTCTTTGTCCCATCATATCAACCCGTCCCACTTGGCCCAGCAGGAAGGATGCTGTGGATCCCATCTGCCAAAGGATTCCAACCGTGTGTGTGTGTGTGTGTGGTCCGGGAAGAGGGTCTTCTCGGTCACTGCCCCCACCCAGTGGGACATCCTCCCAAACTCTGCTGGCCTTCCGGACAGGAGAGAACACGTGGCTCTGCAGCCTGAAGCCCAGGGGAGGACGCAGCCGTGGGGCTGGTTAACACACTGAAAAGCCCTCCCCGCCTTTTATGAATTTTTTAACATTCCTTGCTTCTTTTATATACTGTTATTTTATATGCGGTTTTTATGCTTTTAATATTTTATTGTACACTACCCAGAGTGCCTCTGTGAGAGAGATGGGTGGTTCTTAAAAGTAATAAAACAATGAATAAGCCAACTGCTCCCTGGAGGTCTGCAGACTGGTGGGCCCAGCCCCCAAGGCCCCAGCACGGAGCAGAGTCTGCACCAAGCAGGATTAGGCCAGGTCACCCCCGGGATGCTATCCCTCACTGTGTCTGAGGCCAAGGGACACCCAGGAGACTTTGTGGCTGATCTGATCCTCAGAAAGTCATCCAGTGTCTGTCAAAGTCCTCCTGCCACCCTTATACCCCCTGCCGAGTTCCTGAGGTGGCAACTGAAGGAGGAGAATTGGTCCATTCCAGGGCAGGGCAGATCTAATCAAACTCCCAGTGGAGGGCAAGTGCCCGCTGGGTCCTTGTGCCGCGGGTGCTGAGCCTTGCAGGCCAGAGGGCAGGGACAGCATCCTCCCCATGGCAGGTACCTCTCCCCCCCCTCCCCCCCAGGAGGCTCTTTCCTGGCCCTTCTGCCTGGTTGCTCCACCAGAGATGGGCTGGATTCCAATCCCTTCACGGAGACACTGCTTCGGTCTCTTGGAAACCACGGAGGCCCCGGGGGTGGCTGGGCTCTCACTCTACCCACCAAGGGTAGCTGAGACCCCCCACCAGCTGAGGTCTGCAAGGCCCAGGGAGTCCAGGCTGACGGCTGGTCATGGAGCTCCCTAAGCTGCTCAGCCAACAGAAAGCAGAAAGCACCCAAACAAGCATGGGGGCAGGAGGCCGAGGCCATTGCATGCATCAACTCTTCACCAGGTGCAGGTGGGCCCCAAGATAAAACAGGGGAGGGAAAGTGTGTGTGTGTGTGGGAGGACTCAAGCTTCACCTTGTGGCCACTTGAATAGAATCCAGTAGCAGAGTCAGAACTAACCGAGGTTGGGGAGTTGCATTCACTAACAGATTGGCAAGTTTCAGAGGCTTCGGACGATGCAGAGCTGGAGGACTTCTGGCAGGCCCCAAGTCGCGTCAGCAGCAGCAAAACAAACAAGCAGAGAGGAAGAGAAGAAGCTGTTAGGGAAGGTCAGGAGGACGGTGGCGGAGGCAGCAACGGCAGCGGCAGCAGGGACAAGGCACAGGCAGAAATGAAAGCGGCAGGCAGCTGGGGGAGGAGGAGGAAGTCCAAACCTTCACCAGGCTATCATGAGGGGGAGGGAAACTACCCCCTTCCACCTGCAGTGACAGAGATCTCCTGAGAACTGGATTTTCCCTCCTCTTGACCTCCCCACAAACTGTGAGCAACCAGAGGGATCTTGAGACCCCTCTGAGGGCAGAAGCCCCAACCCCCAGGTCGATGTCCTCATGCCAGGGTCACCTTTAGAGAGCTGCTGGAGGAGTGCCAGCGTTAGCCTTTGAATTGGGCAAGGAAAGGCACGCGTGTCCTTTCCTTCCTCCAGTCCAAGAAGGGGCTCCTACTGGTAGCAGCTCCAAAGAGGCTTCCAAGTCCTCAGGGTCCCCCTGGCTTCCTCATGGCCCACCTCCTTCCTCAAAAAGGAACTGGCCCAATCCTTTCCCAAGGGACACAACGGAATCAACCCAGCACAAAGGGACAGCCCTCCATCTGCATTTCCAAGGAGGCTGGCCAGGGAAGGAGGGACATCACTCCCAGGAGAGGAGGAGGTCTCTAGGCTGCCACCAGCTTCTTTCAGGAGGCAGCACCTGTCTGCCCGCAAGCACCATAATTCTGTCCTGGACTTTTTTCTTTGTTCATCCTTAGCTCACCTGGCTGGTGATGTCCAAGGGCATCGGCGAAGGAGGCTTGGAAAACATGGCATCCTGCGAGATGAAGCCCGAGTCGTGTGATGAAACACTTGACAGGCGGGTGTTGGCATTTACCGGTTGTGCCACACTATGGGAGTAAAATGTGAAACCAGGTGAGGATGCTGTGCATCTAGGGAGCTACCAGAGCTTCCCCAGGAATTGAAGCAGGAGGACACTGGTTGCAGGTGTGAGAAGCAAGGTAAGCCAAACAGTCCTCTACGTGCCCTCCTCATGCTGCCACTGTTCCTCTGGGGGAGGGCAGCAAATACAAGCCGCCCTTATTTTATGTCAATTCAAGGACTGCAGAGTTGTTACAGAGTCCTTCTCCACCATGAAGAAGCCTTCAAGAAGCCAGCTCTTCCTCTTCAGCTGGGATCAATAAAGTAGGCTGAATCTTATGATCAGGGACTTATATGCTGCAGCTTACACAGATACGTATTTTAATTCTTTCCTCAGCTAAAGGCAGAAGCACTTTCAATGTCTATGAAGAATTCTGAGGTGAGATCAAGAGCAATATGTCTTAAAGATTGGAGCAGAACTTTTCCCAGCTACTTCCCGTTGACAGATGTTACTCCACCATCAAAGACAAAAGGCTCCACGCTTTGCTTGACCTGAAGGAGAGAACTGCCATGGCTCAAGTTCATTTGTTATGTCCGGTTCGAGGCCAACGCTGACCACAGCTGCCCAAGTCTGGCTCTCTTGGATTTTATTCCATGCCAACTCGGTTTGGGAAGTATCTGGTATGTCACAAGGACTCTGGCCATCGAGACACGGTTACAACTGGGGTATCATTGAACCTACTCTGAGGTCCTCATAAGGTCTGAGCCCATGAGGAGCCTGTTCCTGCTAAGCGCCACTTAACAGGGGGAGGGCCTTCTCTGTGGCGGCACCAGCCCTGTGGAACGAGCTTCCTCCGGGATTACGACAACTCCTCGACCTCCGGACCTTCAGACGTGAACTGAAGACTTTATTATTTCAGCGCGCTAGACTAGCCTAAGAATAAATTGTTTTAGCTAAATTTTAATGGGTTTTTAACCGGTTTTTACCGTTTTTAGTGATTTGGCTATGATAATATTTAGTTTTAATTGGGTTTTTAATGCTTATTTATTATATTGTCTTTTAATATGCCTGTGAACCGCCCTGAGTCATACAGAAGATGGTGCGGTATAAAAGTATGATTAATAAATAAATAAATAAATAAAACAAGAGATTCCCAGTAGCTGAGCCAAATATACCTGCACATGCTGGATTTGCGGGATCCTGAGCTGCTAGGGGAGGAGGGAGGGGTTTGGTAAGACCAGCTGTAATCGGAACCCTTCAGATCTTTGATCACCTGCAAGAAAAAGTCATTTTAGCCGGGTCGTTACAGCATTTCTGGCCCTAAGAGATTTTGCCCTCCGAACAGACCCCAGAGGCATTTGCAAACCGAGGAGAGACTCGCCGGCCTTTGGCCAATCTATGTTCACCCAGACCACAGCTAAGATGCTGCCGTGAAGAGCCACCAGCTGAGCTGCTTATACCATCAGGCCTTGCTTGAAGCAAAGGAGGAAGCATTAAAGGGATGGCTATTGGCCCAATTTTCTCTGGTGCTCCTTGGAGGCACCAGCATGGCACAACTCGTGGTGAACTGGGGGCCGGATAACAAAAACCGTTGGGCAAAATTTCCCTCAACCAACAACTGGCATATCACCCACAGATTCAATCTAACTTCCCAAACTATTCTAATCCTTTGTTGTCCAATATTGGGGCCCAGGCCCTGAAGCGAAGAGATGCCCCACTTGGAACTGCTCTGGGGCCACGAGGCCCGGACTGCCTGCATTGCTGCCAGTGTGGATGAGTTTCTGGAAGGGGTCTGGCCACCGCAAAGCAGAATGCCCACCCATACTCCAGCCATCTTCAACTACTCCAGAGGAAGTACACGTTCACATGTGATTATGTGAATCCATGGGATCACTGAGCCTTCCTGGATCCAGTTCCCCAGAAGGCAATCTTTTGAAATGGTATTTCCTGTCTTCACTTGCCTTTTGGGCTTGCCAATGGCTGAAACTATAAGATATAGAGCAATAACCCTCCATGCTCTTAGTTTCTTTGAACTGACTGAAATCCACTGAGGCAGGATTGTTATTCAGAATGGTGATACGGTAGTCCTCAATTTATGACCATTTATCAATGGTATTGTGACTTCTGAAAAAGTGACTTAGAAGCCATCCTTGTAGTTATGACCACCACCATCCCTGTGGCCACATGATTACAATTTCAGCCCTTGGCAACCAGCTCACCCTGACAACAATGGCAGCATCCTGCAGTCAAAATGTTTCAGGCATGCTTCTGAGAAGCGAAGTCAGCGAGGGTTGAATTTGCTTAACGACCGTGTGATTCACTTAACAATTGTGGTGAAACACTTAATAATCACAGTAAAAATGCATTTGATCGATTGAACTGGCAATTTTTACTTAAAATAATAGAAAGGATGCAATTTGGGGAATATTTTACACAAGCAATTAGAGCAATATATCAGAGACAAACAGCACAAATAATAGTTAATGGTAGTTTAACAGAAGCTTTTAGAATTGAAAAAGGGACAAGGCAGGGATGTCCTTTGTCCCCATTACTGTTTATTTTAACTTTAGAACTTTTACTGAATAAAATACGTGGATCAAACAAAATAAAGGGAATTAAAATTAGACACCAAGATTATAGATTAAGAGCATTTGCGGATGACTTGGTTGTTACTTTATCTCAATCAACACAATCGGTTATATACCTGATGGATATAATTAGTCAATATGGGAAGGTATCTGGATTTAAAGTAAATCAACAAAAGACAAAGATAATAACTAAAAATATGACTATATATCAAAAAGAAGAATTAGAAAGAGTAACCGGATTTGAAATAGTAAAAAAGGTTAAATATTTAGAAATATATATTTCAGCTTCAAATGTGAAATTATATAAAAATAATTATGAAGTGTTATGACAAAAAGTGCAGAAGGAAATGGAGAATTGGAAAAAACTACAGTTATCTTTATTGGGAAGAATAGCAGTAATAAAAATGAATGTTTTGCCTAGGTTTTTATTTCTGTTCCAAATGATACCAATACTTAAAAAAGATGCAAATTTGCAGGAATGGCAGAAAGGTATTAACAACTTTATCTGGATGGGTAAAAGACCGAGAATAAAGTTAAAAATAATATAGGATACACATGAAAGACGGGGTCTTAAAATGCCTAATCTAAGATTATATTATGAAGCAGCTGCCCTGTCATTAATCAGTGATTGGTTTAACCTAACAGAAGAAAGAACACTAAACATAGAAGGTTATGATTTGTTATATGGATGGCATGCTTATTTATTATATGATAAGAAAGTGGATAAGGTTTTTAAAAGCCATATACTTAGAAGTGCTTTGTTGCGGGTGTGGAAAAAGTATCAATATAATTATAAAATACTTATATGGGCAATCCCCAGACACGCGATAGAGAACATAAATATAGAACAAAAACAAGAGGTGGTTACCTACAAAGAGCTTCTTTTTATGAAAAAGGGTAAATTACAATTGAAACCTTTAAATATAATGAAAGAAGAAAGGATAATTCATACTTTGTTTCTGCAAGCTAGATGGAGGGAAGACCAGAAAATTGGTATCATGCAAAATGAGGAAAACTTGGTAAAACAAATTAGAGATCAAAGTCAATCACATATTAAAAGGTTATATAATGCGTTGATAGAAATAGACTCGGCAACGGAATTAGTTAAGGATTGTATGGTAAAATGGGCACAAAATATTCCATCAACCTATAATGATGGAAACGTGGGAAAAAATTTGGGTTAGGAATGTTAAATTTACACAAGCACAAAATTTAAGAGAAAATTTTTACAAAATGTTTTATAGATGGCATCTAGATCCTAAAAAACTGGCCTGTATGTATCCGAAATTGCAAGCTAAATGTTGGAGATGTGATTATGATGATGCTACTTATTATCATATATGGTGGACTTGTAAAAAAATCAAAGAATTTTGGATAAAAATTTGGTGGGTTATGCAAAATATTTTGAAAAAGAAGATAAAGTTTACTCTGCAGTTGTTTTTATTGGGTATAATTATGGACTGTACGGCAATAGAGACTAAATTGATCTTAAATTTAATATCAGCAGCTAGACTATTGGTGGCGCAATATTGGAAGAAGGAATATCTGCCTACCATTGAAGAGTGGATATTAAAAGTAGTGAATTTAGCGGAGATGGCAAAAATCTCAGTATATCTGAAAGACTATTCACAAGAAAGATATATACTGGGACTTCCGGTTGGCCCCACCTTTCTCACTGGGTGCCTAATTTAAGACACTCCGCACTGGATATCGTAAAAGCCGGTGAAAACAGCGAAGAACAGCTGTTCCCGGCTTCAATTTCTCCCTCTGGTTGAAAGAGAGAGAATAGAGCAGTGGGGAGAGTGGTAGGGGCTTTGTTTTTGGTATGCAAAGTCCCGAAGGGTGGAATCCCATTGAATCCTCCTTTAATCTCCAGTATTCAGTGCGCTCCTGCAAAAGCAGGAAAAGAGGAAGGTGTCCACCTCTGCTCAATTGATTTCTTTTTGTGGATTCCTACATGCAGACGGAAGAAGCACGAGTGAACAATTATTGGATTGCAAGTATTTTTGATTTCCTGACTTCCACCTTTTAAAAAGAGAAACTTTTTTTCCCCCTTGCTTTAACTGACTGTTTAAAATGGCGTTTGAGAGGAAGTGAAAGTACAGCGAAGTAAAGTGGAAAGGAGCAAGCTGCGTAACTAAGAAGCTAGGAAACACTATTTGTGGATTGTTAACGAATTGAGCTCTCTTATACTTAAAGGAAAAATCGCGTTTACTTGCTGAGAAAGTGAAACTGAATGGAGATTTTATCTTATTGTGCTGGACTGTGGACTGTTGGATTATATTAGTTTGTTTAAGTATTTCATAAGGGGATTCTCAGCAAGAACTTTGCCATGAAGGTTCTTTCAGAAGAATGGATTCGTGACTTTATACAGGATTATACAGAAAGAATGTATTTAATTATTCAAAAATATGAATTGATAAAAAATGGGGATGTTTTGGATGAGAGCTTGGAGGAAATTAACCAGTGTAATCAGTACTTGGAATATGGAATGGAGGCGCAAGCAAAAACGGATAAAAATGAAGATATGGTTATGAATAAACAAGATGATGTACAGAGGTTTTATCTAAAAAGTTTAGATGAAATGCCTGAATCTGTGTTACAAGAGGCTGCCTCCCGAACTGGAAACATTCACAGGATTAATGCTTTCCAAGAGTTTTCTTTCCGGATTGATGGAATATATGGCAGTAACTTGTGGATTGTTGGACATAAGGAACTATTAGAAAATATTGTGATTGACTTTTTAAAAGGAGTAATGAAGGAAAGACAGAGACTAATGCATAAAAAAAAATGGCAAAAGATAAAAGTATTATTCTAGAAAGAAGTTTTTTTTTGAAATATTAACAGACAAAAATATTAGCCTTCCTGACTTCCGGTGGCGCCACCTCTTCGCTGAGCTCCTAATTAAAGGGGCTCTGCACTGAACATCGTAAAAGCCAGGAAAAGCCGGCTTTAATCTCTTTCCCTGGATGAAAGGGAAAAGATAAGAGCTGCGGGGGTGTAGTGGTAGACCTCCCCAGGGGCTTTGTTTTTAATTAAGCAGAGCCCTGAGGGTCGACGGTCCCATAAATATTCCTGCCATAAGCTCCGACTTCAGTGCGTACCTGCAAAAGCAGGAAAAGAAGAAGGTGTCCATCTCTGCTATTTGTCTTATCTTTATGGATCTCTTTAAGCAGACGGAATGAGTGCGAGCGAACAATTACTGGATTGCAAGTATTTTTGATTTCTTGACTTCTACCCCTTTAAAAGGAGAAACTTTTTTTTTTCTTTGTTTCAACTGACTCTTTAAGATGGCGCCTGAAAGGGAGTGAAAGTGACGAATGGAATTCTAAACAGCCTGTGTAACTAAGAA
Organism: Ahaetulla prasina; assembly: GCF_028640845.1. Classification (NCBI taxonomy): domain Eukaryota; kingdom Metazoa; phylum Chordata; class Lepidosauria; order Squamata; family Colubridae; genus Ahaetulla; species Ahaetulla prasina. Next base: position 25,940,691 of record NC_080550.1, on the reverse strand, counting down.
GATAAGAAATGTTATGTGTGGATTCTAATGAAGTGAAGTGAGCTTTCTTATACTTAAAGGGGAAAAGAGAAGTTTTTAGACTTATATTTTGTGAATTTTAAAAACTGAAATGGCTACTAAACCACCTAAGACTGGGGGTAGAAGGGGTTCTGAACCAGCTTTAGAAGATTTGATTAAAGAGCAAGGGAAAGTGTTTGAAGAAAGGTTTAAGGAGATTATGGATAATAATGAGAAAATAAGAGAAGAAATAAAAGAAAATAATAAAAAAATAAGAGAAGATATTTTGATGGCTTTTCAAGGTTTGGCAAAAAGACTGGAGGTGGTGGAGGAGGAGGTGCAAGAAATTGCTCAGTCAAATCAGCAAATAGAAAATAGAATGGGAGGAATGCAAATCAAATTGGACAAAAATGAAGATCAAGTGGTGGTGATGCAGTATAGAATGATGGAAGGAGCTCTGAGAATTAGGGGCTTGAATGAGGAGAAAGGGGAAGATTTAAAAAAAATTTTATCAGAAGCTCTGGCTGAACTTATTGAACTTGATCCACAAGAGGTTGCTTATCAAATTGACAAAATTTATAGAGTTAATTCCTGGATTGCTAGGCAAAAGAAACTTCCTAGAGACATTGTGGTTTATTTTTTGAAAAGAACAGTGAGGAATCAAATTTTGCAAGTTGCTTTTCAGAAAAACTTGAAAATAGGAGAACAGGAGCTGAAGGTCTTGAAAGAGATTCCTCCCAAGATGTTAAGGGATAGAAAGGACTTTACATTTTTTACACAAGAACTTAAGAAATACCAGATTCAATTTAGATGGGAGGTCCCAGTTGGCTTGACAGTGTATTATCAAGGAAGAAGATATCGTATTGACACAGTGCTTAAGGCCAAAGATTTTCTTTCCACCGTGCTGAAACTTGAAGTAGAAATAATAGAAAAAAGAATTCAAGAGACTCAAATGGGTGTGGAAGCTGAGGTGATTCCAGTGATGATACCATCTGAGGAACAACCACAAGAACAAAGATTGACGAGGGGAGCCCTTAAGCGTAAAGAAAAGGAGCAACAAACTCAAAGTAAAGTTCAGGATTCTGCTACAGAAGCGGTGGGAGGAGCACGGCCGAAGATACGGGAGGACGATCTTCAGCTGATCGCTCAAAAGCTTCAGCAGGCCACTAATGGCAAATAAAATCTTGACTTGGAATGTCAATGGTTTGAATTCAGCTCAGAAGAGAAGAAAAATATTTCATTATTTGAAACAATTTAAAAATGATGTGATTTGCTTACAAGAAACGCATATTAAATTATCAGATCAAAAGTACTTAATAAACTCAAAGTTAGGTAAACATTTTGTTGCTTCAGCTTTGGAGAAAAAACATGGCATAGTGGTTTATTTGAGAAAAGATATACCAGCCAAGTTAATAGAGGCAGACATTCACGGAAGATATATTGCTATTGAACTTAAATAACTATGAGGTTTTATGGCAAAAAGTTCAGAAGGAGTTGATTGTTTGGAAAAAATTGCAATTATCTTTGCTGGGGAGAATTGCTGCTATTAAAATGAATGTTTTACCTAGATTTTTATTCCTCTTTCAGATGATACCAATAATTAAGAAAGATAAGAATCTTGAGGAATGGCAGAAGGGAATTAATAAATTTATATGGGAAGGTAAAAAAGCTAGGATTAAAATGAAAATAATTCAAGACTCTCGGGAAAGGGGAGGTTTAAAAATGCCCAATTTTAAATTATACTATGAAGCAGCTGCTCTCTCTGCAATAAGTGATTGGTTTAATTTAACAGAGGAAAGAATTTTGAATATAGAAGGTTATGATTTGCTATATGGATGGCATGCATATCTAATTTATGACAAAAAAGTGGATAAGGCCTTTAAAAATCATGTGCTAAGAACTGCTCTTTTGTGTGTTTGGAAAAAATACTCTTATAAACTAAATTATAAGGTTCCTATATGGGCAATAGAGAACATAAATATAGAACAGAATCAGGAAATGATTACATATAAAGATACTGAAAGAGGTAATTTGCAATTAAAATCTCTGCACGTATTAAAAGAGGAAGGGAAAAATTATACTTGGTTTCAATATGAGCAACTACGTGCTAGATGGAAGGAAGATCAGAAAATTGGTATAGAGCAGAACGAGGGAAATTTGGTAAAGCAAATTAGAAATCAGTCTCAGGAGCATATAAAGAGATTGTATAATGTGTTACTTGAAATAGATTCTGAAAGGGACTTGGTAAAGGACTGTATGATAAAGTGGGCACAAAATTTTCAGGAGCCAATATTATTGGAAACTTGGGAAAAAATTTGGGTTAGAAATGTTAAATTCACGCAGGCACAGAATCTGAGGGAAAATTTTTATAAAATGTTTTATAGATGGCATTTAGATCCTAAAAAATTATTGTGTATGTATCCAGATATGCAAGCAAAATGTTGGAGATGTAATTGTGATGACGCTACATATTTTCACATTTGGTGGACTTGTAAGGACATAAAGGCCTTTTGGATAAAAATTTGGTGGATTTTACAAAATGTTTTGAAAAAGAAGATAAAGTTCCTGCCGCAATTTTTTTTGTTGGGAATTATTACGGATTGTACAGTAATTGAGACTAAATTGATTTTAAACCTAATAACAGCAGCAAGATTACTAATAGGACAATACTGGAAGAAAAAAGAAGTACCTACAATAGAAGAATGGATATTGAAGGTTGCCAATTTGGCTGAGATGGCGAAGATCTCAGCCTTTTTGAAAGACAATACGCAAGAAAGATACTTAAAGGAATGGAAAAAATGGATTGATTATATTCAACGTAGATATCAGACTAAGAGTTATCAGACTGTTTTTGAATGATTATGATGTATTATTCTTGATTGTTTTTGGGGGAAGTTAGGAATTGATGATTGTAGGGGTATAATTAGGTTGGGATGAAAATTTTTTAGCATATGTTTGTTTTATTTTTAACTATACCTTGTGTTTGTTCTGGTAAGTCAGGGGAAGGGGTTTGTGAAGGGAGAGAAGGGGGGAAAGGGGGGAAAAATTTTTGTAAAACTTTTTGGTGCTTCCTGAAAGATTAGCTTCCTGAAAGATTAAAGATCTGGAAGAAATGGGTTGATTATATGTTTCACATCTATCATAAAAGACTAAATATTTGGATTTATATTGGATTTTGACGAGGAAGGACTAAAGTTGAATAGATACTGTAATTTCTTGTATTGAAATTATATAATGTGTTGTACTGAATTGCAAATAGAATATTTTCGAAAAGTCTTACGTAAGAAAGATTTTGGGGGGAAATTATATGGTTGTAGAAACTATAAGGGAGATATTCTCTGAATTGGATTGGATTTTTATGTATTAGCTGGTTTTAAATACTTTAGGATTTATTTGTTTTATTGATTTATATATTTTATTATTGTTAATTGTTAATATTTTTTTTTGAAGGATTTTGGTTATGTAAGGAGGAAGTCAGAGTTAGAGAGGGAAAATTGGTATAATAGTTTTGGGGAAAAAAAATTTTTTAGCATATGTTTATTTTATTTTTAACTATACCTTGTGTTTGTTCTGGTAAGTCAGGGGGGAAGGGGGTTTGTGAAGGGAGAGGGGAGGGGGGTTGGGGGAAAGGGGAAAAAATTTTTGTAAAACTTTTTGAATTAAAAAAAAAAAGAAAGATATATACTGGAATGGAGAAGATGGATTGATTATATTCAAAACAAATATCAGACCAAGGAGTACCAAATAGCTTATGAATGAATAGAAAGTAAAAATTGTATTTGTATATTTTTCTTTATGTAAAAGGGGAGTTAAGGCTCTAGGGGAGGGATGGGAGTTTATGGATAGTTAGCGTATTCTAGCTTATGATTGTTAGATGTTATACCCTGTATTTTGCTCTGGGAAAATACCCACCGGGGTGGGTGGGTGGGGGGATTGGGGGGAGGTGGGAGGTGGTGGGGGGAGGGAGGGGGACGGGAGGCATTTGTGGAAATTTTCTGTAAAACTTTTTAATAAAAAAAAATAATCATAGTAAAATTGTCTGTGAGGTCATGTGATAACTCGCTTAATGTCCCCATTGCTGAGCAAGTGAAATTCTGGTCCCATTTGTGGTCATGAGTCAAGCGCTAGGAGTGAATAAATAATTGTAATAAAAATGGTTTGGCCAAAAGGAGAGAGGGACTGCCGATTAAATCTGCAAGATTTATAGGTGATACTTCTAGATAAGATAGATTTAAAAATTCAAAATAAGTTCATAAATACCGATAACTGTGGGGGCTGGTTAAGGACAAAGGGAAAGTGAATTGTATCTTTTTTTTTTTTGGTATTAAGTTTCATTTATTGGCATGGTTCATTTACGTGGCGATTTCATAAAATGGGAAGCGGCTGTCCCTACCAATGAGTTGTCATTTTTCCTTTTAGAGAAAGGGGTTCTGTGTTATTCCTTTTTGGGGTTAATAATTTTTACATGGCTTCCAGCTGCTTTCTCTGCCGCTGGTTTAAACTGAGGTTTCAGGGCTGCTCTTACTGCTTTTGGACAGATCTGAGTAGCGGGTTTAGCTGAGCCCAGCTTGCCTCCAGTAAGACATGGTGATGGGCTGCTTGCTCGAGGTCAATTGTATCTTATCTAGCGAAAATCTCAGATCCAGCTTAATGTTAGAAAAGAAAGACCCTGGCCCACAATTAGCCAAAAGAATACTTTACTAAAGCCAAAATGGTTACAGAAGAAGAAAAGCTGGATCTGGGCTTTTATCAGTCAATGTTCAGCCAGGTGTCTGGAAAATGGTGCCCATCTTCCTGCGCCAGCTCTGCATTCTTCTGGAGTGACCTTGAGATGGCAGGTGCTTCCCTCTGGGCTTCATTTCGATTCCTCTGAGCCCCCTCCCTGCCTCTCTTTCCCCCCCTGCTCCCTCCTCCAGTTACTGATGTCAGGCTGTCAGCTTAGCAGAATGGCAGCCATGACAAGTTCTTTTTTATTAAAGGAAAAAAAGGAACAAAATGACCAGATAAAGCTGGCTTTGTAACAGTATTTGTGAAAAAGAGCTCAGAGCTTTCTGAATATGAATCAGCAGCATAAGTGCCCTAAAAAGGTAAGGACCATGTAAGGTTGCCTCCACAGAAAGCTACTACTGAATGGATGTCGTTGTCGTCATAAGTGAGAAGAAAGAGCTGTTCCAGACTTTTGTGGCCTGCCTGGTCAAGCTTCACTTAATGCGCCCAGGTTCCCCTTTAAGGAAGCCAGAAAAGCAACCAGAAAAGCAATCAGAGAAAGCTGCAACCGACTTCTGTACTTCTTATGAGAACTTAGAAAGTCCTGAGAAAAGAAAAGACTGTGTTTCTCAGTGGTTAAGAAGATTTAAAGTGAATATTAAGTTGGAAATAAATAAATAAATAAATAATTTTATAGAAGATGGCAGCCAAACAATTAAAGTCTACTGTAACAAAGGGCTCTGGAATTTCATCAGCTGGTGCCTCTCCAGCTCATACAGCAGAGACTAGAACATTGAATTTAGAGGCGTTACAAGAGAACTTAAAAGACTTTATACAAGAAAAATTTAAAGTAATAACTGATGAGATGTCTGAAATGAAAGAGCAGATATTAGAAATTCAAGTGGGAAATAAAGAAGTTAAAGAAGGATTTGTAATTGCAGTACAAAGTTTGGCAACAAATGTGATTTTATTAGAAGAGGAAGTTGAAGAAATCAAGCAACTTAACTCAAAATTAGAAAATAAAATGGATGAATTTCAAAGTAAAATGGAAAAAACAGATGATGAAATAGTTTTGATACAATATAGAAATATGGAATTTGCTTTAAGAATCCGTGGCTTGAAAGAGAATAAAGAAGAGAATTTAAGGGAATTTTTTTCTGAAGTATTTGCTGAGATATTAGCAGTTCGTCCAGCAGATGTGGCTTATCAAATTGATAAAATATATCATGTGAATTCTTGGATATCAAGGCAAAAAAAGTTGCCAAGGGATGTTGTTATTTATTTTACAAATAGAACAGTGAGAAATCAGATTCTGCAAGCCTCATATAAGGGGGAGAAGATACAGGTTGCTGGTCAAGATATTTTAATATTAAAGGAAATTCCACCAAAAATGTTAAGGGCTAGGAAGGAATTTGCCTTCCTGGTGAATGAACTTAAAAAACATCAGATTGAATATAGATGGGATATTCCAACTGATATAATAGTATATTATGCAGGGAAAGTACATCGTCTCAATACAGTTGGAAAAGCAAGAGAATTTTATGTTGAGGCATTAAAAGTTGGAAGTCTTCCCCCATTGGAAGCTAGAAGAAGGGAGGCTGAAGTGAAGGAAAGAGAAGTGAAGCAGGTACAAGAACAGATTGTGATGGAAGAAGATTTATTACAAGTGTTGGAAATACCTACGACGGGTTCAGATTCAAAGGAACAAAGGCTGACAAGAACTGCTGCTAAACGCAAGGAACAAGAGATGAAGGCACAACAACAACTGGCAACTACTACAACGGAAACAGTGGGAGGAGCAAGGCCTAAAGCAAAATGTGATCTCCAGCTAGTGTTCCAAAAGTTTCCTTTGGCCGATAATGGCAATTAAACTATTATCTTGGAATGTTAATGGTTTGAATTCACCACAGAAGAGAAGGAAAGTATTTCATTATTTGAAACAATTTAAAAATGACATTACCTGTTTACAAGAAACACATATTAGATCTTTAGACCAGAAATATTTGATAAACTCAAAACTGGGAGTACATTTTGTCAACAACAAGAAAATTTTTTCAAGTTTTTACATAAAAGAATATTATTTTGTGATTATAAATCATATATATTAATGGGTGATTGGAATGGTGTGTTGGATACTCAAAAAGACAAAAAAAGTTTAAGGAAGATTTCAAGCCGGGCGAAATTACTAAAGGCTTTTTTTGAAATGATGGAGGACTTGGAATTAAGAGATATTTGGAGAGAACATAATACAGAAGAGAGGGATTTTACCTTCTTTTCTGACAGGCATCAATCATTTTCAAGGATTGATTTTATTTTGATTTCTAATGATTTGTATTCTAGAGTGAAGAAGACTAAGATTTGTTCAAGAACTCTATCTGATCATAGTCCGGTTTGGATTGAATTTGATCGGGAAAAGGAGGCTAGGAGATCATGGAGGCTGAATGAGAATTTGTTTAAATATGAACAAAATGTAAATGAATGTAAAAAGCAAATGAAAGAATTTTTTTATTATGAATATGAAAAAAGAGACATCTATAGAGATGATTTGGGACGCTAGCAAGGCTTATATGAGAGGAAATCTTATACAAATGAATATTAAATACAAAAATAAATTACAGAAAAAGAAAAAGGAATTGGAAGAGGAAATTAAAAAGAAAGAACAGTTATTGATAAATAGCCCAGTAAATAGTAAAATAAAAGAATCAATAAATATATTAAGAGGTCAGTTTAACATGTTGATGGCAGATCAAGTAGCAATTAATTTACAATATGTAAAACATAATACGTTTAATAATGCCAATAAGCCAGGAAGATGGCTTGCCTATTTAATAAGGAAAAAACAGAAATCACGAACGATTGATAAAATAGAATATAGGGGTAAGGAAGTTTATCAAAAGAACTTGATTAAAAAAAGCATTTTTAGAGTATTATAGTAAGTTATATACTAGGGATATGATTGATGATACAGAGATAGAAAGATATTTACAACAACAAAATATTTGTGAGCTTACAGAAAATCAAAGAGAAGAACTGAATCAAACGTGCCTACCGTTCCTGTCCTATTGTTTTTCTTTTCTTCTTTCTATATATATGCTTATACCTCCTTATATTTACTAATATATGTTTATATACAATATAATCTTTTGTATGATTCCTACATATATTGTAGGAATAAATAAATAAATAAATAAATTACTTCAGAGGAAATTTTGTTAGCAATTAAGCAACTTAAAATCGGTAAAGCACCAGGTACAGATGGTTTAACAGCTGTTTATTATAAAAATTTACAAAATGAGATGGTTGAACCACTTAAAGAGTTATTTAATAAAATTCAAATGGGAGGGGATGTTCCCCCTTCATGGAGGACAGCCTTTATTTCGTTAATACCGAAGGAAGATCGAGATGGTATTAAAGCAGAGAATTATAGGCCTATATCACTTTTAAATACTGATTACAAGATATTTGCCAAGATACTTGCTAATAGATTAATGCCAGTGATGAATCAAATAATTCATAATGATCAGTCAGGATTTATTAAGGGTAGGCAGATGAGATATAATGTGAGGCAAATTGTAAATTTACTTGAATATTTGGAACGAAACAACCAAGTCTCAGCGGCATTCTTTTTTTGGATGCTGAAAAAGCCTTTGACAGATTGGATTGGCAGTTTTTGTTTAAAGTAATAGAAAAAATGCAATTTGGGGATTATTTTATCCATGCAATTAAAGCAATATATCAGAAGCAAACAGCACAAATAATAGTAAATGGTGGGTTAACAGAAACTTTTAAAATTGGGAAAGGGACGAGACAGGGATGTCCCTTGTCCCCATTACTTTTTATTTTAACTTTAGAAATTCTTCTGAATAAAATACGTGGTTCCGATCGAATAAAGGGAATTAGAGTTAAACATCAAGATTATAGATTAAGAGCTTTTGCAGATGACTTGGTTGTTACTGTATCCCAACCAATATACTCAGCTACTGGTTTAAAAGATATAATTGGTCAGTATGGCAAAGTATCTGGATTTAAGGTGAATCAGCAAAAGACAAAGATGATAACTAAAAATATGAATATACAACAAAAAGAAGAGTTAGAAAGAACTACAGGTTTTGAAATCGTTAAAAAGGTTAAATATTTAGGAATATATATTACAGCTTCAAATGTCAAATTATATAAAATAATTATGAGGTATTGTGGCAGAAGGTATGGAAAGAAATGGAGAATTGGAAGAAGTTACAACTATCCTTGCTGGGAAGAATAGCGGCTATAAAAATGAATGTTTTGCCCAGGTTTCTATTTTTGTTTCAAATGATACCGGTACTTAAGAATGATATCAAATTACAGGAATGGCAAAAGGAGGTTAATAACTTTGTATGGATGGGCAAAAAACCAAGAATAAAATTAAAAATAATGCAGGATACAAGGGAAAGGGGGGGTCTTAAAATGCCTAATTTAAAATTGTATTATGAAGCAGTTGTCTTATCATTAATTACTGATTGGATTAATTTAACTGAGGAAAGAGTTTTGAATATAGAAGGTTATGGTTTGTTATATGGGTGGCATGCCTATTTATTATATGATAAGAAAGTAGATAACATATTTAAAAATAATATAATTAGAAATGCATTATTGAGGGTCTGGAGGAAATATCAATATAAATTAGATGGAAAGATTCCAATATGGGCAATCCCGAGACACATGATAGAAAATATAAATATATATCAAAAGATGTAGTTATCTATAAAGAACTTCTTTGTATGGAAAAGGGGGAATTACAATTAAAATCCAGAGAAAAGATGGGGGAAGAAGGGAAAAATTATACATGGTTCCAATATGGACAATTACAAGCTAGATGGAAATTAGATCAAAAAATAGGTGTTAAGCAAACTGAGGATAATTTGTTAAAACAAATGAGAGATCAAGGCCAACAGCATATTAAGAGGTTGTATAATGTACTAGTAGAAATAGACTCAGAGACTGAATTGGTTAAGGATTGTATGATTAAGTGGGCACAAAATTTTCAGCAACCAATAATGTTGGAAACTTGGGAAAGAATTTGGGTGAGGAATGTTAAATTTACACAAGCGCAAAATATGAGAGAAAATTTTATAAGATGTTTTATAGATGGCATTTAGACCCCAAAAAGTTGTCATGTATGTATCCTAATGTACAGGCTAAATGTTGGAGATGATTGTGAAGATGCCACTTATTACCATATATGGTGGACTTGTAAAAAGTTAAAGCATTTTGGATTAAAGTATGGTGGATCATGCAGAATATTTTGAAAAGAAGATTAAGTTTACTCCGCAGTTCTTTCTACTAGGAATAATTATGGATTGTACAGCTATAGAGACTAAATTGATTTTGAACTTAATAACAGCCATAAGACTTTTGATTGCTCAATATTGGAAGAAAGAAGAATTACCTACAATTGAAGAATGGACACTCAAAGTATCAAATCTGGCAGAAATGGCAAAATTTCTGCTTACTTGAAAGACTATACACAAGAAAAATATATTTTAGAATGGAAAATGTGGATTGATTATATTCAAAATAAGTATCAGATAAAAAAATATCGAATAGCATATGAGTAAATTTAGGAAATATTTTGTATTAGATATATTTCTGAAGGAGAGGGGAATTGAGAGTGTGATTATGTGTGGAGTGACTAGAGATTATAATTTAGGATTTATTTTAGATTATGATTGTTAGTTTTGATACCCTGCTTGTTGTTGTGGGAAGTGGGGGGGGGGAAGGGGGAGGGGAGTTGGGGGGTGTTGAGGGTAGAGGATGGAGTGATGGTTAATGTACAGGGATTATTGAAGATGTATAAATATAATTAATGTAGGGTCGGGTCTGCCCAGTTACCATTTTAGAATGGTGGGGAGGGAGAAAAGAGGAGAGAGTAGGAGGTAGGAAAGAGGAGAAGAGGGAGAAAGAGGGGTAGAACAGGGAGAAGGAAGGTGTAGGGTGGAGGGAGGAGAGGATGTAGATAAGAGAAGGAGAGGAAGGTCTGGAAAGTAAAAGAAGGTAGAAGAGGAAAGAGTGTTAAAAAGGGGGGTGGTGACTGGGCAAGCCCGACTAATTGTATATAACTGTACATTGGATGAGCTGTTTGATATGATTGTAAAAATAAAACTTTTTTATGGGAAAAAAAAAAGAAAGTCCTGAGAAAAGGCAGGAGGGGAGAGGAGACCCCCGGCCGCATTTTAAGTCTTTGAAGTGGACTTTATCCTGTTCTCTAAGTGCAGAGCATGGTATCCATGGGGTTTTAAGCCCCAGATTCTGATGAAAAGCAGTTGAATTGGAGCAGGGAGGTGGGCCCCACTTGGATGCTGCAAATCCCTGCGCTGAGAGGGAGGGGCTGGCTCAGGGGAATATGGACCATGACTTTTGTGCTTCTCTACCTGCTCACTGGCTGTTGGCAGTTTATGTGGATCTGCTGTCAGCATCACTAGGTCATCAATGATGCCCTGAAGGTGGGTGATCTCTCCCAGCATGGTGATCTCTCCGTTCTGCAAAAGGGTAAAGGAAAGGATGAGCCTTGGCCGTGTGGACAAAAGAACCCTGAATCAGGAGAGAACCAGCTTCCCCCCCACACACACACAAACACACTAGAGTTTGCTCTTTACCTGGGGAAGACCAGGAGGAAGGGTCAAGGTGAGCCCCACTTTCTAGGCCAGGAAAGGTCACAGTCCCTGAGGCCATATCACCCAGTGTGCCTACTTCAGCTTCAGAACCCATAGAGAGGTGGGCAAAAGGGAGCCTCTTTTTGGCAGGTGTTACTGAGGTCAAGGATGTTTCCCTTCGGCCCTCTCATCTGATCTGGAGACTTCCCAGCTTCTTCTCCAATCCTGTTTGCTCTTTATCTCCACTGAGCATCCAAGTTCTGCTACTACATTTCAGCTGGTCCTCCACAGGCCGTGCAAGGCTACGGACTGTGCAGAAGCCACAAAATCACAAAGGTTTTGCGTAATTTCAGAAATCAGAAATGTAACTCAGGTTAATCCATGTGAAACCTGCTGGGATTATAGTTACATTACTGAAATTAAATAAAATAATAAAATAAAATTCCAGGCAAGCTTTCTTCCCTTTCGCTAAAGAAAAAATTTAAAAAATTCAGAATTAGGAACAGTAAACAAAAACAGCAATTTGGGAGTTTGCTTATGCAATCTTATGGAGAACCAGAAACACCTTAAATGTTTGTGCTCACATTCAAACCTTCAAAAAAGCTTAATGAAAAATGGGGTTGGCACCAGGGATGGTATTCACTTATCTTCGCTACCGGTTTGCAAATGTGAGCACAGGACTTTCTGCGCATGCGCAGTGTAAAAAATGGGACGTGATGACATCATGGCGGGTGGGCAGAGCCTCCCGCAGCCACCGCTACTGGTTCACCCAAATTGGATAGAATCGGCTAAATACCACCACTGGTTGGCACCAAATGTGGCAACAGATTCCAATATTGTTCCCATAAGTAAATTGCCAAGCACCAAAGCCAGAGACGCTCCTCTCTCGTCTGCTTGGAGCAAGCGAAGCATCAGCTGGGAGAAGAGCCACAAGCCAGATTCTCTACGTTTTTAGCATCCTTCCTTGGTTGCATCCTGGATTTCCTTCCTCCTGAAATACCTCTGTTCCTCTCTGGGACAGGGAGGGTCAGCCCAATCCTGTGACTTGCTAACCCCAAAGCCTTGTGGCCGGAGACCCAACCCGCAGGGGCCTTCAGACATCTCCCTGGGATGACTTCTAAGGAGACTGGATGCTGCTATGAAGGAGGAGGGCTCTACCAAAGACTTGGTCTTATCTCTGGAGGGAGGGACAAGGGGAGGGGGGAGGAGCTGGTCTCTGATGCGATGCAAGAACAACAATGGGAAGGATGCCGGTCTTGGGTCCCCTTGACTGGCAGTCTGGCTGGACTCTGAGAGAAAGGAAACACTGGGTTGACCAGCAGCACCTTGTAGGAGGTCAGAGGATGATGGGGAAAGGATAGAGATCCGGAGCTATATCAGCAGGGCCCCGAGGCTACAGAGACATGCCGGTTGGTTTTTAATCTGGACCTCGGTGGGGGGGACTGCTGCTACCACTACACCCCGACACAGTGCCTCCCTCAGTGCCCCAAAGCGCATCTGAACTCCACTGAGTAGGGGGTCTACCTAAGGCCTCCTAAAACTTGTCCTGGCCCATTCCTGAGTTTCCATGTGGAGAATGGAACGGCAGAGGAACACAAGGATCTGGGTTGCCCACACCTATCCCCACTCACTCTGCAACCCCCTCCCCTTTGTGGGCACAGCCTGCTCAGTTGGCTGCCACCAGCCACCCTTTTGCCCTGGAAACCCCTCTTGGGAAAAAGGGCAAGGAAGCTGGCACGTCTTTTCTGACCGCCTCTGCAGTTCCCCAAATGGCTGGGTGGGTGGAGCAGCCAAAGGAGTTCAGAAGACTAATTAAACATTGAAGGCAATGGGGGAAAGGGAAAGGCCCTAAATCTTGCAGCTTTTAACTTGCACAGCATCTTCAGGACAAGAATAAGTATTTATCCCAATATTCATGGGGGGAAAAATTGGACAAAGCAGTCAAAGAAAAAGCTGAGACCAATTCTTAATTGGAATTTTCAATAAACATCCTACTTGGTCTCTAATTCTGCATCACCTCAGATGCCACTCTGAGGTGAACCAAGGGCCAGTCTAGGAAAGCCACCTCCTCCTCCACCTCAACTCCCACCAAAAGAGAAAGTCCCTCCCCTCTCTGGACCCTCTGGGTTGGGCAGGGGTGACATCTGGTATCCAAACACCCAAGAGGGGACCTTCCTCTTCATCATATCCAGATTCTGGATGCCAAGTTTGGCAAGATGCATCATCCTCTCCCGCATTGCTGGGAGTAACTCAATGTAATGCCCTAGACGTGCATTCTCTTTCTTGCACAGGTTCCACTCCACTTGCCTGAAAGCAGGACACTGGACTAACCTGAGGGCAGGCACAAGCAGAATTGAACTGAGAGCAGCATTATTATTGGGCAACGAGAGCCAACTGTTTGTTCCCATGCTTAAAAATCAAGATCTGCCTGAAGAAAGGGTGGGGAATCCTTTGGGTGGTTGCCGGGTCCCTAGAAGAGCTGCACCTGACCATGGAAACAAGGCACGTACCACCACCGGCTGCAGGAATGCGATGAAGGTGCAGAACCTCCCCCGTTCCTCCACCAGGGCCTTGCGGACTGCTTGCTTCTCCGTCTCCTCCAGCAGGAGGTACAGGTCGTTCACATCCTGCAGGGCATTGTCCAGCTGAGGCTGCAGGTCCCCCCTGCCTAGAAACAACAGCAGATGAGACCATCATCGCTTCTTTACCTGGCTGGCTTTCCGCAGGTGTCAGGCTGGGACAAAACCTGCCACACACTAAATAAAAAAAACTACCACTGGCTTACTTTTGCAGCTGAAGGTGTCTCTAGGATGAAATGATTGGGAGTGGAACAACATATTATTATTACTGTTAATAATAATAAAAACAATACAGTATATAGACAGGAGGCAAGATCAGAGTGGGATGTGAAATGGATGAAGTGCACATGGGAGAAGAAACAGGCATTTCTCAAGACCTAAACTCAATGTGTGTTCCATTGTTCACACATGGAATTTAAATTTATTTAGCGTTTGCTTATCTCTAAGGTATCATGCAGCACAATACACGGATGGTTCCCAAGAACCATTCACGTAAGTTCCCAAATAATTTACTGGGCCAATATAAATCTAAATCTGGGAAAAAAACCCACAACAACTGAGTCCCATTGCATGCTAAGCCCTTCCAAAGAAACTATAATGGCTTCATATGATGGCTTATTTCAGAGAACACCCTAAGAAAATTGCTTGTGGATCGAACTTGTTAAGACGAAACTAGCAAACCTTGCCCATTGGCTTGTAAAAAACTGCCAACTTAGAAAACCTTATGGGAAATCTGGAGTGCCACAGTCCTCAGAGCAGCACCAAAGGTGGCATCTGCTGGTTGTAAAAAGTTATGACTCTATTTCAGGGGGGGAAAAGGAAGCTCCATTCATCCATTCACTGACTGGCGCCTGCTGACACTCATTAGAATGATGCCCAGTAATAATATATTGCAATAAGGCTGGACCATTCAGGTCAACCTTCTGCTGAGGAGGCCATAAAAAGCAAAGCAGAATGAGCAGATGATCAAATTTCTCTCTCTCTCTCTCACACACACACACACACTCTATTATAGCATAATTTTGTATTTATTTGTTTTTGTTTGTTTATGTCATGTAAAATAGTTATGCAATGTGATGTATACTGGAAGTGGTGACCCTTTGAGAGCTGTATGCAATGAAATTTCATTTTAATATATGCAGATTGGTGTATATTCAAAGTGACAATAAAGTTATTCTAATACATATGCATTTTTTATTTCGATATAAAGGTGGCAAATTAACGAGAACACCGTTTGACAAACTTAGACCTCCAAATATCTTGGAATTGATTCCTAGGCCTCAGAGCCTGAAGGCCCAAAACCAGTTTCTAAAAGAGGAGGAGGAGGAGGCACTTCCATATCAGGTGGGCAGGAAGCGTTTGAGGCAAAAGAGGAGCTGGGCTGCTCTTTTACGGCTTCAACGCTAGAAGGTGTTCAGTCTTAAGGGACACTTTTCCTGTCCCAAACTCCGTCCTCTGGGATGAGGCTGGAACGATTCGGCTGAGTGCGGAAAGCCTCTTCACTTTCATCGGCTTCCCAAGCAGTTTGGCTGCTTTGAGTCCCCAAGATGGAATCTGGCTTCCTTGATGGAAATCCTTTTTGCCCCTTCCACAGGCAGTGGGCACTATCACCCACCCATGGAAGAAGGAGCAGCAGGCCAGAGAGACTGGCTGACCGGAGGTTTTCGGCTCCCTCTTACTTCACCCCAGGGAGGCCAGATAAAAAGGTGGCACCACAAAATGCAGAAGAGCTGCCACATTCGTCGACTCTTCTGCAGAGCAGAGTTTGTCGCATTCCTCTAGAAAAGCCTCTCCACCACCCCTGTGGTCAGGGGGAATATACTTGTTGTGTCTTGTCCGCTCTCACCGCAGTCGGGGTCTGCTTATCTGCTCCCGAACACGGAGGAATGTATGCCTCCCGGCCCCAGTCCTGGCTCCATGCCCAGACAAGCTGAAGAGGAGGGGGCACCTCCCAGTCCCAGCCCTGGCTCCATGCCCAAGCAGGCTGCAGAGGAGGGAGCATCCCCCGGCCCCAGCCCTGGCTCCATGCCCAGGCAAACGGAGCAGCTAGACCCCTCCCCCTCCTCCACAGCATGTGAGCCTGAGGAAAGTTTACTTCCAACAGCTGATTGGAGTGACCCTCACATCAGAAGATTGGATAGGCGGAGGCAACAGAAGGAAGGGAGGGGCAGGCCTTAATGAGTGCTGAGTCATGGAGCCACACCCCATGGCCTATATAAAGGATCTGCTTTCTGGCAGTCTCTGAGTCAGGCAAAGTCGAACTTATCTTGCTGAAGTCACTTTCTGGTCTCCTGCCTGCTCTGAGGACTTTGCTAGGACTTTGGGCAGAGCTGCAGAGGCAAGCCTGATTCGGATTTCCCTGACCCGGCCGTCAGCGGAGGAGTGGGACACGACAATACTGCTGTGGGCCCAGCTGCCCCACGGCCTCTTTTGCAGAATCTGTGTGTGTGTGTGTGTGTGTGTGTGTATATATTTCTCCCCACTTATAGCACAGAGCCAAGCAGGGCCAAGGACAGCTGCTCCAGCCCAATGTTCGCTGGGCTCCCACCCAGTCACGGCAAAAGTGGCAGGTGGATCCTGCTCCCCTTCAAACAAGCTTCCCGCCACAACAGCCAGCAGCCCACATGCACGGAGGCAGGGGAGAGGGGAGAAGAATCAGGGAAGTCTGGAAATAGCCAAGCAGAGTCGAGAAACTGGCCAAGGATTTGGGGAGCGAAGGCTGAGATTCTGACGTCCTGCTTGGCAGCAAAAATACTGATGCTAACAAACAAGTTCAAACCAACTCGGAGGCGGGCTGAGTAAATAGCTGGAAGTCACCTGATTTGTTTTGCCCGTTCAGGAAGGTGAAAATCTTTTGAAAATGGGGATCTGAGCATGCCATGACTTGGCCCATTCTGCATTCACCAGCACTCTTGGGGATCACAAAGGTGCTGCTGCCTCTGGGATCACAGGGTGCATCTCAGCATTGGTCCAGAGAGGAGAGCCAGACCAGACAGAGGAGGAGGAGGAGGAGAGGGGCTGGTGAGGATTATGCACAGGCCCGAAATGAAACCCAGCCTGGATCCTTTTATTATATGTGCCTGTTGTGTCTTGCCCGCCCTCAGAGCAGCCGGGGCCTTCTTACCTGCTCCCGAACACTGAGGAATGTATGCCTCCCGGCCCAAGTCCTGGCTCCATGCCCACACAAACTGCAGAAGAAGGAGCATCTCCCTGCCCCAGCCCTGACTCCATGCCCAGGCAAACGGAGCAGCTAGACCCCTCCCCCTCCTCCACAGCAGGTGAGCCTGAGGAGGGTTTACTCCCAACAACAGCTGATTGGAGTGACCCTCGCATCAGAAGATTGGAGAGGCGGAGGCAACAGAAGGAAGGGAGGGGCAGGCCTTAATGAGTGCTGAGTCATGGAGCCACATCCCATGGCCTATATAAAGGATCTACTTTCTGGCAGTCTCTGAGTCAGGCAAAAGTCGAACTTATCTTGCTGAAGTCACTTACTGGTCTCCTGCCTGCTCTGAGGACTTTGCTAGGACTTTGGGCAGAGCTGCAGAGGCAAGCCTGATTCGGATTTCCCTGACCCGGCCGTCAGCGGAGGAGTGGGACACGACAGTGCCTTAGTACATAGACGAGTACGTATTTTTCTATTACACTTAACACTGACTGTACAGAGCCACAATGTGTGTTCTTGAGGCAGACTCTCACTGGCTGAGTTTAACTGCAGACAAGATTTCCAGGCAAGAGCCGCCTTTGCGTTCCTGTTTGAAAAGGAAGCTCCGAGGCTGTCCTTGGCCTGCAATGCGGAGGCCACAGTCAGTTGGTAGGCAGGCAGGCAATGGTTCTCCCCAAGGAAGACAATCAACGCAAGCTGGCAACAAGAAGGACAGACTATCTCTCGGCAGGCCAAGGAGCCTCTAAGGGGGGGCAGCCAGCCTTACGAGGAGAAGTGGAGGCTTGAAGAGCCGAGAGACTGGAGCTGTGCCCTCCAGAAGAGAAAGAGAAGAGTTGCAGTATGGGTAGTCCTTGATTTGCAACCATTTGTTTAGTGACCTCTGAAGTTATAACAGCACTGAAAAAAGTGAAGACCACTTTTCACAACCATTGCAGCACCCCCCCAGTCACATGATCAAAATCAAGTGGATTCTCTAGACCCTGTTTGGCATGGCTGTAGGAAACAGGCTAATAGAACGAAATTTAACAGAACCAAGCTTAGGAAACAGATACAGAACGCTGGATACCCAGTTTGGGCAGTAATACTTGTGAAAAGGTTTTAATTGAGCCCCATCTGAACTGACTACATATTGAAAGCGGTTTTCCTTGGAATGCTGGGATGTGAATGGAAATGAGGGGGCCAACAATGCTTAGACACTATTAAAATTGATCCCAGCTCGGGCATAAAACATCTGAAAGAAGCCACACAACACTGGGAAATGTAGAGAGAGCTGGTCTATGAAATCGCTGAGAATTGGACCCAATTGAAGAGAAAGCATCTTTATAAGCTGGATAGGGAGCAACAGCATGATATGTAGATCAAAACATGTAGATCAAAAACCTACATGAGGTTTTTGATCTCTCACACAGGATTCAGAGAAACTGGAACAGGTTCAGAGAAGTGCAGCTAGGAAGATTGGGGACTAGAAACAAATTCCCTTGAAGAGAGACTGAAGGATTTGAGCATGTTCAGACCTGCACAAACAGAAGACTAAGAGGGACCAAGACCATGTAGATGGTCCAAAGTTGTTTTTATCATTCCAGAGTGCAGCACATAAAGCAAGGCATTTAAGTTAAGAGAAAGACAGATTCCAATGGCACGTTAACAAAAGCTTCCTACTGGTGGGTGTTGTGGAGCCAAGGGCCAAAGCCGGAGTGGCCGCTTCTTTGCTGAAAGGAAATGTCAAGGTCATTTGTTGGTGTCAGCCTGGTCATCATCCCTTTCCTTGCTGCTGTCAGCTGCTAGGGAAACAGGGAGGGAAGGCGCAATGGGCATTTGGGCAAGTGGCGTAAGTGGATGGGGAGGCTTGGACTCAGAGAAGCCAGCTTGGGTTCTTCAAGGCCAACTGTCTTGGGAATGGCATGTATGATGGCGGTGCGGAGCACCTGGACCTGAGACTTTCCCAAAACAACTTCCTGGCCAATGATTGGACTCTGTCTGCCTGACTACTGGGGTGGGCAGGCTCTGGGGTTAGTTTCAATTTGTCTTTTTCACACCTGTTTGCTTCAGACCTTGCCTGACTTTTGCTGCATTCAGTTTGTTCTTAGTAAAAGTACCTTTTCTCTGAAAGTATGAAGTAAAGGGTTTTCTTTCCTAGGAACAAATTGAAGGCAGCCCTGAGAGCTGGACACCTCCAGTGGGACAGAATCCTGTATTTCTCAACTCCAGGCCACCCGCCAGCCAGGGCAGAAGGCGAAGCAAACGAGGTGTGACAACTTGCAGCCCCCAAATTGGCCAACTACCACCTGTGCTGCCATGTACCCAATGAGCCCTAAATCTGTGTTAGGGCACCCGAGTAGTAGGTTTGGCCGATATGCTTCTGTGCAACTTCTCCTAAGTATGTGCAGATGTGTCCTCCCAAAGACAGGCAGTTTGATCTAGTGGTGGGAGCGTGAGGCTAGAAACCAGGAGACAGTGAGTTCTAATCCCACCTTGGGTCCAAAGACAGCAGGTAATCTTGGGCTGGCCCCCTGAGCCCCTCTCAGGCTCAGGAAAGAGACAATGGCAAATCACTTCTGAGAAGCCTTGCTAAGAAAACTGCTGGGACTTGCCAGATGGCCATCAACTAGATTCGAGCACAGAAAAGCCAAAACAAAGCAAACCCTTCCCAATGACAATGACAGAAGCAAGGCAGGACTATTGGAAATATTTGGCATCTCAAAAGATGACTAATTTCAGTCTGCAGCCTTCAGCTGCAGCAACGGGAGTGTATCTTCCAAACCAAAAGTCAGGGATCCATTTCATTCTGCTTTAGTTATATCCACTTTCTGCAGCAAATCCAGTTCTGGGCACCATACTTCAAGAAGCAGTTAGCAAAATTGGAGGGAATACAGAGAAGGGCAAGGAGGGTGTCCACCAAATAAGAAGCCAGATCCTATGAAGAGAGCTTGAGAGGAGGCGGCTGAGTGGGGACAATGTCCTGAAACGATGTCACACAAGTTCAAGACTGGTTTTCTCTCGTATCAAGAAGGCAAGACCCAGAATAACAGGCTCGAGTAACAAGGAGGCAGATTTCAAGTTACAGTTCACCACGTAAGTGGCCTTGAGTTGTGATGAATTATAAGCACTCCAGCGTGCCTACCGTCCCTGTTCTACTATCCCCATTTATTTGTACTCATTTCATGTGCTCATGTCCATGTTTATACTTATACCTGTTATCTCGTACATGTTTGACAAACTAAATAAATTAAATAAATAAATAAGAAATGTTTTAATCTGCATATGTAAATAAAGGTTTAAAAATTCCCAATAAAAGCAAGTTGGACTGTGGAACCAATAATGACTCAGAGAACCGGTGGGCTCTTTTTCACAAACTAGAGATCCACAGAAGTCTGGATTTCTGTGTTCAGTCTTGTGTCTGGCATGATGGTCGCTTTTATCTATAAGATCCTATAATGCTGCATTTGGATTTGCCAAGAGGGCAGAAGAGAAGCGATTCATACAAGCAGCTCGGCTTTCTTCACGTGGCCGTCTGCAGTATAAGATCTGAGCTAAAGGATGGTTTCATCAGGCTTCCTGGAAGGGTTGTGGTAATCCCTGGGGCGAGGGGAAGGCGAAGGAGAACCAAGCTGGAACTAGAGTCAGATCCCTGGGGAACCTCAAGGGATCCAGTTATGGTGGCCCCTCATTGGAGGTTTTCTTTCATTTCAGGCCCAGCTGGGTGGGATGGTGAAGGAAGAGATCGCAAAGCAAAGGAGGAGGGAGAGAGGGAAGGAGGGAGGGAGGAAGCTGGGTTGGCAACATTTGACTTACCAAGTAGTTCTACAGAGGAATGTGGGAAGGAAAAAAAAGAGGAGAAAGACAAGAATGTGTGAAAGAAGGCAGGTACGCAGATCCCCCCCCCTTGCCCAAACCCTTTTGCCTCTTACAAAATAAACACTTTCCCCCAGGAAGGCACCCACATTACTGCAACCTGCCCCTCCCCCTCTCAGCGCTTAGCTTTTCGATCACATCTGGAGGGAACATGAGATTCCCCTGAGCAGAGGACCGGTGTGAGGGCCTTGCAGGAGTGCAGAGCGAAATTGGAGAATGCCCCAAAGGGCCACCTTGAGCACATTTCAGGTCCCAGATAATCTTCGGAGGAAGGCTCCTCCTCCCCCGCACCCTGCAGAAAGTACCAGGTGCAGAACCTTCTGGAAACATCTGCGCCTTTCCACCCCAATCCAGAGGAAGCCAATGGACAGGCTCTCAGATGCCGCTCCCTCTCCTTGGCTTGCAGCCCTCCTGCCAGCTGGGTCTCTATAGCTTCCAATCCTCTGCTCCTCCCAGAATGCCATGGCCAGAAAGGCCAATGAGAAACACTGGGAAGAGGGAAGGTGGCTTCTAGGTGTTATTGTCAACCGTCTTTCTGACATTCTAGATGTCAGCTGCCACCCAGGTCTTCTAGCTTTCAAGCCATCAGCAGCTGAAATCTCTCAAGGATGCAAGTTCCAATTAATGCTGCACTTTTCCTGTCCTGTGGGGACGTAGGTGCAGCTCTACCAGCCTGGCCGCTGTTCCTGTACATCACCTCTTCTATGGAGATGCCAAATGGCTTCTCTTCACTTCCTCAATGTCACCCAATGTCCCTTTCACATCCTCAGATTCTCACCTTTGCGGGCTTTCTTCTGAAGTTTCAGTGTGTCAGAAGACTTCTTCTTTATCTCATGGCGGGCTCGTTTGTACTCTGAAGAGGCAGGAAAGAGGCCAAAGTGAAGCTCATGCCTCGGCTGCCTTCTCCTCTCTGTGGCCAGCAAGAGGGTCCCCACACCACAGCCATAGACTTTCCCAGGGACAGAAGGCAAGCACAACTTTCTCCCATTCCCAGTCATCGCAGATGCCCACACACCCTGCCAGCCTCCTTCCCTGCATGGCCCGAGCCCCTGGCTCCACGGGACAGCTCTACCTTTTGCATGGTCCTTGTCGAGCTGGTTGGCAGTCTTCTTCCAGTCCTCTATCCTCTCCTGCAGGGGGCTGATCAGGCTCTCCATGAGGGCGCTGCAGCCCCAGAGAAAGGAAGAAGTGAGAGGCAGCTTCCCCTGGCCAGGGCCGAAAAGAGCAGTGGAACAGCTACTCCTTCCCTTGAAGCAGCCTCAGGAGGTGGGGAAGGACAAGGAAGCCTCCAACTAGCGAAAGTCACCTTTCTCTTTTTTTGCACTACACAAAGTGGGCCTCTGCGTGTGTGTTTGTATGTGTGAGGGGGGGGGGAGGGAGAGGGAGAGGAAAATGCTGCATTGCCAAGTGACACCTTATGGAACCAAGCAGACCCTCCACACCCCTTATCCCCTTCCACTGGGCATGAAGTCCTTCTGGGTGCAGGGCTAAAGAGAAGGGTTCAGAATGGGTCCAGCAAAGGTTTTCTAGAGCCAGCAGGCTCTGCGTTTCTGATCCTAATGGCAGCAGAGGACAGGCACCCATTGCCTGCCGACATGCCAGTAGGGCTACTGAGTGGTCCTGTGGATCTCCCCAACTCCCCAGGATGCAGGATTTGCTCTACTCTGCATGTCAGAAAAATGGCCAGGACTCCCATCAATAGGGGAAGGGGGGAGGGAGGGAGGGGGATTACATGTCTTAGACCTGCCTAGAATGCGAGAAGAGCCCCCCTGGCCTGGGCCACAGAGGGGAGGGAGCAAGACTGGCCCAGGAAGTGGCTGT
Source organism: Ahaetulla prasina (assembly GCF_028640845.1). Classification (NCBI taxonomy): domain Eukaryota; kingdom Metazoa; phylum Chordata; class Lepidosauria; order Squamata; family Colubridae; genus Ahaetulla; species Ahaetulla prasina. Next base: position 25,917,943 of record NC_080550.1, on the reverse strand, counting down.
CTGCTACAGAAGGCCCTCCTTCAGCCCCCCACCCACACTTCAAAGTCCACTGCTCCCCTTTCTGTATCTGGCCCAGGAAGTGCAACTGAGCTGCACAAGAGAACACTTACTTGGTGAAGTGCCTCAGCTTGGTCTCGATGCTGCGGTGGCGCATGCACATCCGGGTCAGTGCCGATCCGATATCCCTTGTGGCTCCTAGAGGGAAAAGGGACTCCTTAGTGATTGACTGGCAAAGGCCAGGAGCAAAAGATCTTTCCTGCAGCCCCACCGGGGAAAAACTGAAGAGACAGAGATGGACCTGTAAAGCCATCATCACTAGGGCCTCCTGGAAGGCATGGTCCAAAGGCCTCCATAAGAGGCAGGCTGGAAACCTCGGCAGCATCTCCCGGAGCCCCCAAGACTGCCCACCGGTTCAGAATCGTGATGTTCTCTGGCAGTGGTACAACGGAACAGCTGCCATCTTACCTTCAAGGTTTTCTGTTCTCCAATCAATTCCGCCACCCAATCCTACCCAACCGTATCTGGTCAATGCTATAACTCCTCCCACACACACTTCCCTCTCCCCCAGGGAAAAGTCCTCTCCTTGCGGCAACAGCAGAGTCATGCCACAAGGAGGCAGAGGGGCCAGGAAGAATGAGACGGGAGGAAGCCCCCCTTCCCTGCGGGTGGATTCTGGCTCAGACATTCCTGGTGGAGACCTCCCTCTCCTCCCTCTGGGCTCTTGCAAAGCCCAGCAGAGTCCCAACCACTCTGCAAACCATCGGGCTCCATCACTGCTCTTAGCTCATGCTCACATCGCCCCCACCCCCCATCCCCAGGGAAGCCAGAGCCTCTCTGGGGTGCCATCTACAAAACAAATTCTGAGTGAATGAATGCAGAAAGAGTTTAAGTAAGGAAAGAAAAGAGGCAGAAGAGGAGAAGAAGGGCCGACCACCCCTATCACTTTGGTGTAGGTGGAGCATGTTCTGTGGGGCCGACTGCTTGGGAGCGGATGGTCTGTTCAGAGCCCGAGAATCACAAGTGGCTGGAAAACCTTGGATACTCTGGGCATTTCTGAGTTATTTGTTCAAAGAGAATCTGCTAGGAAAAAGACTCTGAGGTAAATCTGGCTCTAAAATTGAAGACCCCGGTTGCCAACACTTTTTGTCAACCTTCTTCTATTCCCTTTCAATAGATCTGCTTAAAGAAACTCATCGAGGTCCTAATTTGCAACCTCTCCTTCAGCCAGCAGAGCTTCAGTGGAAGCCTTTTGAGGCCATGTGGGGACCCCCTCTGGCTATGGGACTGGACTGGACGATCTGCACAGTCAACGGCCTCCGATTTTATGAATTCCTCCATAAGAAACTTCCCACACTTAGAATTTCCTCACCTGCCCAGACCCCTAGGAGCTTCTCACATACAAGATGGAGGCTTGGGGGTCGCACTGAGGGAGAAACAGTTGACCAAAAGCAATTGGAGAATGTGGGAGAGGTCAAGCCTTCGCTCTCCAGGCATCTTCTCTCTATCTCCAGGCTCTGGAGGATTTCAGAGGCTACCCTCCTCCCCCGCCCCATAGCATAGAGCCAAGGGGCTTCTGGGTGGGGCTTCTCTGGGCCTTCCCTCCCCTCCCTCCCCCATAGAGACACTTCCCACAAGCACCCACCTTCCCTCAGGTGACCCAACGTGACCATCACCTTGAGACCGGCTCCCTCCCTGGTTTCTGAAGGATCCCCTGGAGGAGTTCGTGGTGAAAGAAACACAACGATGCCCACCTACCCTGAATGGAGGTTTTGCCACCTCTCTGGCACTTTGGTGATGTCCAAGCGCAGCCTGGCTCTTCGTGGGGGTTACTTTTTCTCCCCACCCCTCTTGCCCTTCTGCCCTCTCTTCCAAAGGGCCGCAACCCTCCCAGCCCCTCTCCTAGATCTCTTGGCAGGGAAGCCCACCAAAACCAGGGTGGTGATTCAAACCTACCATCGACACTGGTTTGGCTGCAATTGTGATTTTAAAAACTGGGGAGCAGGAGTGTTAAAGGCAACATATGGAGGGGATACACGAGAAAGAAACTTCACCTTGCTCCCTCTAAGGATCTTCCTCTTGATGACTCCGTGGCCTTTTTAAAAAGATCCCTGCCTTCAACCTCCTTTCTGGCTGAGGCCAGATGAATGCAAACACACATACATACACACAGCCTGTTCACAGCATCCTGTTTTACACACACACAATATGTTCACTGGGGCAAGACATCTGTGCATGGGGAGGGAAGGGACAAATCCTGCAGCAGCAGTAAAACCCAGAGGCACCGATGCTCCTCAGAGAGAGTCCAGTTCCTCATCCCCAGACAATCTGCAATCCAGACTGAAATTCACCAGCAGTCAAGTCAACCCTTTCTGAGCATGCCGCTTCTCTCCATTCTGGGGCCTCAAACAGGGAAAAAAAAGCTCTGAAATTTCCATTTTTCAGGCTGAAGCTTCTCCAGGAACCAAAGCACCAGACCAAAAATAAAAACAGAAATGTGGGTGCTTCTCACACCGGGAACCCCAGCCACACAATGGATGGACCAAACATGGATTCGTGCCAGTCTGGGAGCTGGAGGGACCTTGGGTGGCCTCAGGTAAGAGCCCCAATTGAAACGGAGGCAGCCGCTCGCTCCCTCTTGGGAAGACGATCTTCCTGGGCCCAGGTCCAAGTTCAGGGAGTGGTGCCAGAAGGAGAGGGATTCCCAGAACTGGGCCCAGCTGGGGTTGGATCAACGAAACTCCCCCTCCAAGCCCTGGAAGGGGCTTCCCAGGGGGTGCACCATTTTGCCTCCCCAAAGCTCCCCCTATCTCCTTACCTCTGGTGTTGGTGGCCATGTCTGCCACTCTCTGGAAGGCCTCCAGGAAAGCCACTGCAGCCAATATGGTGGTCCTAGGAAGAAAGAGGGGAGCCTTTGCGGGAGAATGGAGTGACAAGACACGGAAGCCTCAGGCCAGGGGAAGCTGCAGGGCATGAGGAAGGCAACCTTGGCAGAAAGAGACGGAGACTGTTTCCTAGGCAAAAGGCAGCTGAAACTTTCTGAAGTCCAGAGCAGGGAAATAACCTTCAGAAGGGGCTCAGGCAGACCCCCGCCCTAATTGTCTGGGGTAGGAGGAGGAAAAGAGGGCACCGCAAAAAAGGACTTGTGAACTTCTTTTATTATAGCCAATCTCAATGAAGTTAGATTTAGACTACTTGCCGAGTTGATTTCCTGGTCGAGCTCATTCCTCTCGCCAACCCAAACACCCACCAAACTGCCTTCAGCCAGACTCTCCCTAGGAAAAAAAAAATAAAACGTGGCCTGGAAAGACTCCTTACATCAAAAGTGTGCAGAACTTCAGCATGGCACAAACCAAAGCAACATGCAATCGAGTCACGTGAAATAGGAAGCCGCGGCTTATTGCAAACGGCTTATTAAGATCTTCTCAGGGCTCCTCCCCTTTCTCTAGGGTGGCAGGGGAGGGGCAAGCCAAGGCGACTCCAGCTATTGAGATCTTCCAGTTCAAAGCATCGACTTGCGCTGAGCTGGAGCAGAGATGGGCATCATCCGCACACTAAGGACCCCTCAGCCAATCAGGTCCAGTGTGTTTAGATGGATGCATGAAAACATGGAATTATGAACCACACCTACGTTCTCCTGCACTTCCTTCCCCATTTTAAGTATGTGTATCTGAAAGAGAGATCGACCAGGGACTCTTCTGCAGACACACTCCTGACAGACAGTTCACAAGTAGAGGCATCTATCTAGCACGCACTCTTTCCATTCGCTTCTTTTCTTCGCTGTGCAGGGACATAATCATGGAGGCAGCGTTCGGAGGAATCAATCACCCGAAAGGATGCAGCTGCTTTAATGCTTTGAGGAGAGGTGCTTCTTTTTCACACTAACATACTTCACCAAGTATCTTTTTTGAAAGCTATGCACAGCCTTAGCAGACAGTCTCCTGTTTCTTCTTCTTCCTTTCTTAGACGTTGCTGACTGAGGGGAAGTTTGTTACAAGCTCCTCCTTAAAATTCTCTGCCAAACTGCAGTCCAAGTCAGCTGTTTGTTCACTTTTCTGTTTCCTGGAAACTAGCTACTTTATATTCTTCCCTACAACAGGCTCTGCGAAAAAGCACTCACCGAACTGCTTTTAGGATGCATCCTTTGTATCATCACCTCTATACTACACAACATATGAAATCCCTCAAAATGTACAGCTCTTCTGGTAGATTTCTTCTCTTCCTCCTGACAGCCAAACCCATTAGCAGATGCAGCATGGAAGGCAACCTTGTGGCTTTCCATTATGCAATAACTTTGGCTTGGACTAAAATGATAATTGTTAAGGGTAATCTGGGTTCACAACCAAGGTTGTGGACTGTTGAGCAGAGTACCCTAGGCATGAAAACGACTGAGACTGGCTGTATACAATAACAGTCACTTACAGACAAACTGGGTTTGATATTCCTTTACTTTTAGGGAAAAGGCAAAGTCATAGTCCAAAACCAATTCCAGGTCATAGTGATATAAAGCCAGTCAGGGATGTTACAAATATCAGGTCTTCTTTCAGTTCGGCAAAACACAGTTCAATTCACAACAGTCAGTATCTTGAGGAATCAGTAACTAGCCATGATCAAGCAATGTTCATAAAGCTCAAATATACAGTTGCAGCATGTCATCAGGTTACAATGCTGTAGCATCCCTGTAGATTCCCCACAAGCCATAATTTAGTAGTCCTTTATACATTGGCTAGAGAGCTCAACCAATCAGGATGCTTGCATGATGCAGCACAGCCTTAAAGCAATATCATCCCTTTATACAAACATACATGGTTAGTTTATATATTGCCTGGCCAACTAGTTAGGCAAATAACACTTTCCTGACAATAATCTGCCAAAAGCAGTGACTACTAACATTTCATAAACAAGATCTGAACCTCCACAAAAAAATGCAGAGGTTAATTTTTAAGATATTGTTTGTTAAATTTACTTGCTGCCTATCTTGTCATGGGCTACTCCAGGCGACTTATAATATTAAAAAAGGGGAAAAGGGAAAGAAGTGTAAACGGAAATAAGAGTTTTTTTAATAGAGTAGAATTCTTTATTGGCCAAGTGTGATTGGACACACAAGGAATTTGTCTTGGTGCATAATGCGCTCGGTGTACATAAAGGACAAGGTACCTTCATCAAGAATTATAAGATAAAACACTTAATGATAGTCATAGGGAACAAATAAGCAATCAAATCATATTAGGAAACAGTCAATATAAATTAAGGATACCAGCAATAAGGTTACAGTCATACAGTTGTACGTGGGAGGAGATGGGTGATAGGAACGATGAGATTAATAGTAATGCAGACTTAGTAACTAGTTTGACAATGTTGAGGGAATTATTTGTTTAGCAGAGTGATGGAGTTCGGGGGGAAAATGTTCTTGTGTCTAGTTGTTCTAGTGTGCAGTGCTCTGTAAATATTTTCACAACCCTCTTTTTGACTCGTGCAGTATATAGGTCCTCAATGGAAGACAGGTTGTAGGAATTGTTTTTCTGCAGTTCTAATTATCCACTGAAGTCTGTGTTGGGTTGCAGAACCAACCAGACAATTATAGAGGTGCAAATGACAGACTCAATAATTCCTCTGTAGAACTGAATCAGCAGCTCTTTGGGCAATTTGAGCTTTGTGAGTTGGTGTAGAAAGAACATTCTTTGTTGTGATTTTTTGATATTATATTTGATGTTAGGTATACATTTTAGGTCTTGAGATATGGTAGAACCTAGAAATTTGAAAGTTCTACTGTAGATATTGTGTTGTCTAGTATTGTAAGAGTTGGTAGTATGGTAATTAATGATAAAACAACTGCTTCATAATACAATTTTAAATTAGGCATTTTAAGACCCCCCCTTTCCCTTATATCCTGCATTACTTTTAATTTTATTCTTGGTTTTTTGCCCATCCATACAAATTTACTAATCCCCTTTTGCCATTCCTGTAATTTAATATCATTCTTAAACACCGGTATCATTTGAAACAAAAACAAAAACCTGGGCAAAACATTCATTTTTATAGCCGCTATTCTTCCCAGCAAAGATAGTTGTAACTTCTTCCAACTCTCCATTTCTTTCCATACCTTCTGCCACAATACCTCATAATTATTTTTGTATAATTTAACATTTGAAGCTGTAATATATATTCCTAAATATTTAACCTTTTTAACGATTTCAAAACCTGTAGTTCTTTCTAACTCTTCTTTTTGTTGTATATTCATATTTTTAGTTATCATCTTTGTCTTTTGCTGATTCACCTTAAATCCAGATACTTTACCATACTGACCCCCAAAAATTGTCATGTATGTATCCTAATGTACAGGCAAAATGCTGGAGATGTGATTGTGAAGATGCTACTTATTATCATATATGGTGGACTTGCAAAAAAGTTAAAGCATTTTGGATTAAAGTATGGTGGATCATGCAGAATATTTTGAAAAAGAAGATTAAGTTTACCCCGCAGTTCTTTTTACTAGGAATAATTATGGATTGTACAGCTATAGAGACTAAATTGATTCTGAACTTAATAACAGCCGCAAGACTTTTGATTGCTCAATATTGGAAGAAAGAAGAATTACCTACAATTGAAGAATGGACTCTTAAAGTATCAAATCTGGCAGAAATGGCAAAAATTTCTGCTTACTTGAAAGACTATACACAAGAAAAATATATTTTAGAATGGAAAATGTGGATTGATTATATTCAAAATAAGTATCAGATAAAAAAATTACAAATAGCATATGAGTAAATTTAGGAAATAATTTGTATTAGATATATTTTTGAAGGAGAGGGGAATTGAGAGTGTGAATAAGCGTGGAGAGACTAGAGATTATAATTTAGGAATTATTTTAGATTATGATTGTTAGTTTTGATACCCTGCATTTTGTTCTGGGAAGTCGGGGTGGGGGTGGGGGTAAAGGGAAGGAATTGGGGGTTGAGGTTAGTGATGGAGTGATGGTTAATGTACAGGGATTATTGAAGATGTATAAATATAATTAATGTAGGGTCGGGTCTGACCAGTTGCCATTTTAGAACGGTGGGGAGGAAAAAGAGAGTAGGAGGTAGGAAAGAGGAGAAGAGGAAGGAAGAGGGAGAAGAGGAGAAGAGTGTAGGGTGGAGGGAGGAGAGGAGGTAGATAAGAGAAGGAGAGGAAGGTTTGGAAAGTAAAGAAGGTAGAAGAGGAAGAAGAGGATAGAAGAGGGAGAAGAGTGTAGGGCGGAGGGTGGAGGGAGGAGAGGAGGTAGATAAGAGAAGGAGAGGAAGGTTTGGAAAGTAAAAGAAGGTAGAAGAGAGAAGAAGGTTAAAAAGGGGGGTGGTGACTGGGCAGGCCCGACTAATTGTATATAACTGTACATTGGATGAATTATTTGATAAGATTGTAAAAATAAAACTTTTTTATAAAAAAAAAAAAAAAAAGAGTTGGTAGTATGGGAGGGTTTCTCCTAAAGTCCACCACCATTTCTACGGTTTTGAGTGTGTTCAATTCCAGATTGTTCTGGTCACACCCTGAGGCTAGTTGTTCAACCTCCCGTCTGTATGCGGATTCATCATTGTCTCGAATGAGACTGATCACTGTTGTGTCATCTGCGAACTTCAGTAGTTTAACAGATGGATAGTTTGAGATGCAGTCATTGGTATACAGAGAGAAGTGGAGAGAGCACACAGCCTTGTGGGGCCCCTGTGCTAATTGTACAGTTATCTGATGTGATTCTGCTTAGCTTCACCTGTTTTCTGTCTGTTAGGAGGCTTATGATCCATTTACAAGTGTGTTCAGGTATGGCTAGCTGGTTTAGCTTAGTTAGAAGAATGATGGTGTTGAATGCTGAACTAAAGTCAACAAAGAGAACCCTTGCGTAGGTCTTTGGAGATTCAAGATGTTGTAGGATGTAGTGCAGAGCCATATTAACAGCATCATCTGTTGATCTATTTGCTCGGTATGAAAATTGCAGGGGGGGGAGGGGTGTCTAACAGCGGATCCGTAATGGTTTTCAAGTGAGACAGCATTAGTCTTTCAAAGGTTTTCATAACTACAGATGTTAAAGCAACTTTGTTGTGGTCGTCAACAGCCTACGGAGCTGGCAATGGAGTCGGAACAAACTGGTCTGCAGTCGTTCAGTTCCTTGATGGCAGGCTTCTTCAGCACTGGGATGATAGTAGAGCGTTGAAGCAAGAAGGAACATAGCACATCTCTAGCGATTTATTGAAGATACAGGTGAAGATGGGGGCCAATTGGTCAGCACAAATTTTTAAGCAAGAAGGAGTTATCTTGTCTGGGCCTGGAGCTTTTCCTGGCTTTTGTATGTGAAATAGGTCTTGCACTTCCTTTTCTGTGATCACTAGGGATTGTGAACCCAATGGGATGGGTCAATTGTAGGAGGTTTGGCTATTGTTGGTGGAGCTAGGTGGCTGTAGTTTCCTTTCAAACCTGCAGTAAAACAAGTTCAGGTCATCTGCCAGTTGTTGGTTTCCTTCAGCCTGGGAAGGAGGTTTGCTATAACCGGTGATATTTTAAAGAGTTTTCCACATGTTTGCTGGTTCATTTGTTGAGAACTGATTCTTTATCTTTTCAGAGTAGCTTCTTTTTGCTGCTCTGATCTCCCTTGTTAATACATTTCTGGCCTGATTGTACAGCATTTTACCACCTTTTCTGTAGGCTTCCTTTTTGGAACGACGTAGCTGCTTAAGTTTAGCTGTGAACTAAGATTTGTTGTTACTGTATATTCGCAAGTTCTTGGTTGGTACACATAGGTCTTCACAGAAGCTGACATATGATGTTAGAGTATCTGTGAGTTCATCTAAGTCTGCAGAGGTACTTTCACAAACATTCCAATCAGTGCAGTCAAGGCAGGCCTGTAGCTCTAACTTTGCCTCCTCAGTCCAAGTCTTCACTGATTTAATTGTTGGTTTGTGGTTTTAAGTTTTTGCCTGTAAGTAGGTACAAGGTGAATCATGCAATGATCAGAGTGTCCCACAGCTGCTCATGGTGAGGATTGATAAACATCTTTTAGTGTTGTGTAGCCATAGTATTCTTGCCTCTATTGGGACAATTGACATGCTGAAAGTATTTTGGTAGCTCTTTCCTTAAGTTTGCTTTGTTTAGCTCTCCCATAATAATGGCCAGTGAATCGGGGTATTTGGCTTCACGCTCCATAATCTGGTCAGCTAGAGTTCGTAATGCCTTGTTTACATAGGCTTGTGGAGGGACATCAACAGCAATTAGTAGAAATGAGGAGAACTCGCGTGGACAGTAAAATAGTTTACAGTTGATAAGTAAAGACTCTTAAGTTTTCATCACAGAATTTATATATTACAATTATATCCTGAGACCAGCTGTTGTTGATATAAGCATAAGCCTCCTCCCTTCTTTTTACCTGATGATTCTGCAATTCTGTCTGTTCTATGTATCTGAAACCCTGGAATTTGCATGCCGTTGTCATCAATATCATCATGTAACCAGGTTTCAATAAAGCATAGGGCAGCTGCGCTGTGAAAATCAGAATTGCATCTGTTTAAAAGGAGTATTTTTATCCATCTTGTTAGCAAGTGAACGTAAATTTGTCAGGAAGATTGAAGGCAGAGCAGTTCTATTTCCCCTATTCCTTAGCTTATTTAAAATTCCCGCCCTTTTACCTTGTCTCCGTTTCCTCTGTTTGGTTTTATGCTTGAAGGTATTAAAAAGTAGCTCAGTAGTAATTTTAGCTCCAGGCCAGGCCAAACCAGATTGAAGAGGTTTTTGAATAACCAGTTTCATTAACCTGAAGGAAGACCTCTAGCCTCCTACAGGTGCTGCTCCTCCTCTGGCCGCTTTCTGGCTCAGGGCTTATTTTTATTTTATTTTATTTTATTTTATTTTATATTATATTTTATTTATTTATTTATTTATTTCATTCATGTATTAGATAACGTATATAAGTATAAACATGATTATGAAAAATGAAATGGATACAAATAAAAGAGAACATTAAGACAGAGATAGTAGCCAAATTGGTGCGCTTATGTACGCTCCTTAAAGACCTCTTAAGAATGGGGCAAGGTCAACAATAGACAGTTTTAAGGTTTAAGTTTTGGGGATGAAACCACAGAGTCAGGTTGTGCATTCCAGGCATTGACCACTCTGTTGCTGAAGTCGTATTTTCTACAATCAAGTTTGGAGCAGTTTATCTTGAGTTTGTATCTATTGTGTGCTCATGTATTGTTTTGGTTGAAGCTGAAGTATTCACTGACAGGTAGGACATTGTAGCAGATAATTTTATATACCACACTTAGGTCAGACTGAAGATGGCAAAGTTCTAAGTTGTCTAAGCACAACATTTCAAATCTGGTGGCATAAGATATTCTGCTGCGAGCAGAGGAGTGGAGGACTCTTCTTGTGTAATATCTCTGGTCTCGTTTGATTGTATTAATGTCTGACATGCAGTGCGGGTTCCAAATAGATGAGCTGTATTCAAGAATTGGTCTAGCAAAAGTTTTGTATGCCTTGGTTTGCAGTTCAATATTATCAGAGAAGAAGCTACGCAAGATTAACAATGCTTTTTTTGGCAAAGTTGTTACAGTGAGCTTTTGCACTTAGATCACTTGAAATGAGTACTCCAAGGTCCTTGACAGAGTGAGACTCATCTACTAGTTCATATCGACCCAGCTTGTATTTTGTGTTCTGATTTTTTTCCCCCAATGTGTAAGACAGAGCATTTGTTGGTTGAGATTTGGAGTTGCCAATTGTTTGACCATTCTGACACATAGTCAAGGTCTTTTTGTAGAGTAGCAGTATTGTTGGTGGTGTTGAATAGTTTTACATCATCAGCGAAGAGAATGTAGTTGCTTATAATACGATCGCAAAGGTCATTTATGTAAAGTATAAAGAATGTGGGTCCTAATAAGCTACCTTGGGGGACACTGCTCTTCCCTATTTTGAGTTCTTGTTGCCTGTTTGATAGGAATGCAGCTATCCACTTATGCAAGGATCCGGAAATGCCATAAGATTTTAGTTTTAGAAGTAGTTTGTCATGTACCACTGAATCAAAGGTTTTACAGAAGTCTATATAAATTGCGTCTATTGCTTTACCCTGGTCAAGTTTTGTTGATGGATTGCCACTTTCCTGAGGAAGCCCTAGCCCTCCTATGGCCTGTCCTCCTTTATTTCTCCCCCACCACAATGTAGGACTCAGGTTAGGCTATGAGACCCCTGTGACTCAACCGAAGAAATGTCTGCAAGAAAACCACCAAGCTCAAAGAGCACCAACAGCAACTCTCATTTCAACCCTGAGTTACAAATATTAATCAAACCATACAAATTCAAGGGGGCTTCCAGGTGGAGAAAGGCTGCCTAATATGCTTTCGTTTGCAGGGATGAGTGCCAAAGAAAAAGCGAGGAGATGGGCCAGATGGGCTTCGGAAGCCATTTGAGCACGGGCGGGTTTCAAAACCTGTTGCTACTGGTTTGTTCATGGGCGCACACGTGTTCGTGATGCTTCTGTGCATGCACAGAAGCGTCTGGGTGGGTGGGTGGAGCCTCCCGCTGCCGCTACCGGTTCACACGATCCAGGGACAACTGGTAGCAACCCACCACTGCATTTGAGGGAGAAAGATGAAGCTACAGCCTCAATCAGAGCCTGCTCGAAGGACACCACAGAGTTTGCCTGTTCCATTTTCCAGAGCTCGGGGGAAATTGTTAAAGTTATAGAGCAGAACACCTAAACCTCCTGATACTTCTGACCCAAGGATTAAAACTTGAGTAAAGAAATAATTATAATTATAGTAGATTTTTGTTGGAAGTAATTGATAAATATGGAAAGGTATCAGGATTTAAAATAAATCAGAATAAAACAAAAGTGATAATTAAAAATATGTCTATACAACAGAAACAAAAACTAGAGGAAATGACAGGATTTGAGGTAGTAAAAAAGGTTAAATATTTAGGGGTCTATATTAGCTCATCGAACAAGAAACTTTATAAGAATAATTATGACTTGCTATGGCAAAAAGTTCAGAATGATATGAGTGGCTGGAAGAAATTGCAGTTATCCCTATTGGGAAGGATTGCGGCTATTAAAATGAATGTGTTACCTAGATTTTTGTTTCTGTTCCAGATGATACCTATAATTAAAAAGGATAAAAATTTGGAAGATTGGCAGAGTGGGATTAATAAATTTATATGGCAGGGTAAAAAGGCGAGGTTAAAATGAAAATAATACAGGATTCACGGGAAAGAGGTGGTTTAAGAATGCCTAACTTTAAACTATATTATGAAGCAGTAACCCTTTCAGTAATAAGTGACTGGTTTAACTTAACAGAGGAAAGAATTTTGAATATAGAAGGTTATGACTTGTTATATGGATGGCATGCGTACTTATTTTATGGAAAAAAGTGGATAGGGCTTTTAAGAATCATGTGTTGAGAAGTGCTCTTTTGCCGGTCTGGAATAAATATTCCTATAAATTAGATTACAAGATTCCTATATGGGTGAGCCCTAGACATGCAATAGAGAATATAAATATAGAACAGAAACAGGAAATGATTACATATAAAGAACTTTTGTATGCTGAAGGAGGTAGATTGCAATAAAAATCATTACAGGTATTAAATGAAGAAGGGAGGAATTGTACTTGGTTTCAATATGGGCAAATAAGTGCTAGATGGAAAGAAGATCAAAAATTGGTATAATGCAAAGGAGGAAAATTTAATAAAGCAAATTAGAAATCAGACCCAGGAGCATATAAAGAGATTGTATAATGTGTTGCTTGAAATAGATTCGGAAAAGGATTTGGTAAAGGATTGTATGATAAAATGGGCACAGAATATTCAGGAACCAATAATGTTGGAAACATGGGAGAAAATTTGGGTTAGAAATGTTAAGTATACACAAGCACAGAATTTAAGGAAAATTTTTATAAGATGTTTTATAGATGGCATTTAGATCCCAAAAAATTATCATGTATGTATCCTAATATCCAAGCGAAATGTTGGAGGTGTGATTGTGATGATGCTACATATTTTCATATTTGGTGGACTTGCAAGAAAATTAAGGTCTTTTGGATAAGAATTTGGTGGATTATTCAAAATGTACTGAAGAAGAAGATAAAGTTCCTGCCACAATTTTTCCTTTTGGGAATTATAATGGATTGTACAGGGATTGAGACTAAATTGATTTTGAACTTAATAACAGCAGCAAGACTGTTGATTGGACAATACTGGAAGAAAGAAGAGATACCTACAATAGAAGAATGGATATTGAAAGTTATTAATTTGGCTGAGATGGCTAAAATCTCAGCGTTTTAAAAGACAATACGCAGGAAAGATATTTAATTGAATGGAAAAATGGATTGATTATCTACAAAACAGATATCAGATTAAGAAATATCAGATTGCCTTTGAATAATTAGAAAGTTATTTTATGTAATGGGGAGGGGGTTGGGAGACGAAAAGCTTTGGATGTGGTTATTTGGATTGGAAGGGAAAATTTTATTCTATGTTTGGTTTATGTATAACTTTACCTTGTGATTGACCGGGAAGCCGGGGTGGGGAGGAGGGGTGTTTTTTTTGTTTTGTATTGTTTTTGTGGGAGGGAGGGGGAAAAAAGGGGGAAAAATGTTTTTGTTTTTTTAAAACTCTTTCAATAAAAAAAAAAAAAAAGAAATAATTATACAGATTTAAAGAATTAAATATACCTTGATGAAGGTATCTTTTCTTTTATGTACACTGAGAGCATATGCACCAAGACAAATTCCTTGTGTGTCCAATCACACTTGGCCAATAAAAAATTCTATTCTATTCTATTCTATTCTATTCTATTCTATTCTATTCTATTCTATTCTATTCTATTCTATTCTATTCTATTCTATTCTATTCCAAATCTGTATAATCCCTATAGTGTTTTACAGCCAGGGTCCCCAATCCCCAGGCTGGGTCCCACTACTGGGCCATGAAGTTAATGGATTCAGAAGTGGGCTGGGTGAGTGGCTGGCTGGTGCACACACAGACTTACACACCACCCCGCTATTTGCATGGCCATCTCTCCCTCCCCGACCGCCAAGCCATAAAGGTTCAGGACTGCTGCTTTACAGCATTCTCTGAATGATTTGCATATGTCAGCCTCTTGCCCCCAACAATCTGGGTCCTCATTTTACTGACCTCCAGCAAATCTCCAGATCTTAAAGCAGTAGATCCCAATGCACCCTGGGTTTTCCTCTGGCGTATGGAAGTTGGCATAGAGGGAGAGGGGGGCGCATGCTTGTCTTTGGTCTTCCAAAGCCCGGCCGGATGATTTTTGACAATTATCAGCCCCAATTGATCCACCCTGGATAGTTTTTGCCCCCTTTCTCAGATTGAGTCAAGGGGGCTGAACAGAAGCACCAGAGGCAAGCAGGACCTGGGGGTGTCCAGGGACCTCTTTCTTTTCTATTCTCTCCTGGTCTGTCTACCTGAGAGGAACAGTCCTGCAAACAGACCATGCGGAGGGAGGGGCTATTTGACCCCAATGCCCACGGTGCTGAGCATTCAAAAGGGAAAGGTGAGCTCTACAGTCAATAACAAATGCATTAAAAACATATTAGGCTTTTCCCACAAAACAAGGAGTCTTGTTTCTGGGCAACAGCGACTTTAACCCTGTCAGCCAGCAGGTCCCTTATCTTACCTTACCTATTCTATTCTATCTAGCTCGCCGCCTGTGCTCTGTCCACCACTGCACAGAAGACGACACATAAGAGGGGGCACTTTGTTGCACATCTTGGTGGCCCTGTCCCCGCAGAGTAACAACAGACACCATCACTTCGATGTCTCCTCTTTTACATTTCCTTCTGATAGGACACCACCAGCACAATCCACCCAGGACCCAACTCTTTCTGCACCTCTTAGAGCAATGTCCACTTTCCATGTTCTCATTCTTTCATTTCAAGGAAGCTAGCCACTGGCACTCCCGTCTGTTATGCGGTCCAGCTTCTTCTCTGTGAGTGGCATCTTTCAGTAGCAAGTATGTCCCACACATTTCCATTCTTTTTCCCTGCCTCTTTCCTTCTTCCATCCAGTGCTTTATGTTCTCCATTTGATTTTTCCAACATTATAGCAGCCTTCCCTCCCTCCCTTCTCCCTTGAGTTCCCTCTGAGCTAAGAACCCTCACGCTGAGTGGTGGTGTGCAATTTCATTGCCTCAACACGGCAACAACAGCAACCCATCCACACAACAGCAGTCACCCAACACCTCCTTAAAGGGAGAACCCAGGGCATCTGCCCAGCGCAGAGTGGAAGGGCTGCCCTTCCCTAGTCCTCCCTCCTTTTGAGGCAGCCTGGCTGCACCAGCCCCACTGAGCAGAATCAGTGGCGCCTTGTCTCTGCCTCAGCCAGATGGGCGGATCAGCCAGCTATCTGACACCTGTGCACCTAACTTTTTCTACCTGTGGTGATCCTTCACTCCTCACTATTAAGCAACAACATACTCTTAGCTATGACCCAGTGTTCAAGTCTATCAAGATCCTTGAGAGTCTCGAGCTGCTTCCTGATGGATTAGCAGTCTCTGTCTCCCCGCCACCCCGACCATCTGTACATTTTCTGAGTGTGCCTTATGTTTTTTCATCTGGATCAAAGATGCCTGCTGGGGATTCCTATGCAAGGAGAGAGATTAAGGGTTAGAAAGAGGGAGGAAGCCCCCAAACTGCAGGGAGGCCCATTTTGAGGGGGCTTCTCAGCCCCTATGACTTCCCTTTCTGCAGTGTTAGCGAAGACACGGAGAGTCAACTCAATTAAAACATTTAATCTTCCCTTTCCACTTAAAGAGCAACTTAATGCCTGGGGCTACCCCAGAAGCCGCATGCCTGGCTTGTCCCTCGCTGGCTATGCAGGGAGAATCCCCATAATTCCTTGATCTTTTATACATTTATCAAATTTCTATTTAGAAAGGAAAGTTACTGTGGAGGATTGTTGTCCAGATGGGCAGGATATAAACAATTCCAGCCAATAAAGGGATCAAGTGGGCCCAGCCCCCCTTTCCACCTGGCTCCAGCCTGGGATGGGTGGTGGGGGAGACTGCAAGGCCATCAACAGACAATCCAGGACTTGCATGGGGATTTAACATCACATCCAGCGCAGAAAGACCGTACGCAGCTGCTGCAAACATTTCTGGATGCAGCCATTGGAACCGCAACTGAAAATCTCTGGCAAGGAAAAGGGAATATCCCATGTGGTTGGTCCTGAAAAGTCTGCACTGTGATTAAGTGTGGAGTGACTAGAGATTATAATTTAGGAATTATTTTGGATTATGATTGTTAGTTTTAATACCCTGCATTTTGTTCTGGGAAGTCGGGGTGGGGGGTAAGGGGGAGGGGAATTGGGGGGTTGAGGCTAGAGATGGAATGATGGTTAATGTACAGGGATTATTGAAGATGTATAAATATAATTAATGTAGGGTCGGGTCTTCCCAGTTACCATTTTAGAACGGTGGGGAGGGAGAAAAGAGAGAGTAGGAGGTAGGAAAGAGGAGAAGAGGAAGGAAGAGGGGTAGAAGAGGGAGAAGGAAGGTGTAGGGTGGAGGGAGGAGAGGATGTAGATAAGAGAAGGAGAGGAAGGTTAGGAAAGTAAAAGAAGGTAGAAGAGGGAAGAGTGTTAAAAAGGGTGGTGGTGACTGGGCAAGCCTGACTAATTGTATATAACTGTACATTGAATGAGTTGTTTGACATGATTATAAAAATAAAACTTTTTTATAAAAAAAAAAAAGTCTGCACCAGCCGCCAGCTGCTGGCCAGGCACAATTGAAGGTGCTGCCTTTAAAGCTCGAAACAGCTGGGTTGGGTGGGTGGCGGCTGCAGCTGTTCAAAACAGCAGGAGGGCCTAACTCCCCCCCCCAAGTTCTCAAAAAGCATCAATAAGGGGGCTGTCAGAGTGACTGGCTAAACTTAATCTACTTGGACTTTTTGACAAGCCCCACACCAAAACCTCCATGCACATTTAACAGAGACGGGCAGAAGCGTAGACAGCTGACTGGGCCTGAGACACTCAGCCGGTCAGGCCGCCCTTGGCAGAAATCCAGAATCCAGAGTTCCTGCCTACTACTGTTTGCTTGCAAAAATGGTCTCCGGCTCTCTGAACAGCCTTCCAAATAACCAGCCCACTTTACAACAGCAACCATAATAAAGCAGTGGAGGCACAAAGAAAGACCACAACCGTTTCTTCGGAAAAAGGAGCAATCCGCTTCCCTGGGCTGGGAAGCCAACAGCAGCTGCTCTGTAGGAGAACTCACCGCAGCTGGGAGTGGAGCTTCGTGGCTTTCGAGTTGAAATCTTCCCAGACAGGGTAGGAGCTCTGCAAGACAAGGGAAAAAAAGAGGTTGAACACCCCCAGCATCTCCCTTACCTGGGTAACAGCAGAGACCCATAAGGCATAAGGCAGTTGGGGGGGGAGAGGCTACTCCTTTCCCTGGGGTGCCAGAAAGGCCCCACTGGAGCCAACTTCCCACAAGTCAGAAGCCCCCCCCCAAAGATGCGGGCCTGCCCCAGCCCTACTCACAGCAAACAGGTCATGCCACTTTGGTACCTTTGGCCACACCAGGTGTCATCTAATCAGTTTGTAAGGTAGGGCATGTAAGAAAGAATCTGCCAACCCTCACCAGACACTTGGTGGCCTCTTTGGACACAAGACGTTGCACAATTTCAACTTGATCTCTCAACAGTCTCCTTGTTTTTCAATTCAAATCTTTATTGTCAGTGCACAACATGTGTGCAATGAGGTTGGTTGAGCTCCCTCAGTGCACCCCACCCAACACAATAAACTCACAGTGATTGATAGCACGGCAGCCCACAATTCGTCATATCTCAAGAGCTGCTCTCACCCAAAGTCAGTGGGGATGAATGGAGGAGCAAAGCAGCCCAGCCTCTCTTTGGCTGCGTCTCTCCCAGGAGCCGAAACGGTCTGCTGCTCTGCCAGCCTCTCCCTTCCATGCCCTGCCTCCAAAACCTTCTCCTCACTGGTGAAATCTGAACTGATTTACTACCGGTTCACTGGCTGCGCACGCGTGCTGTGGGCAGTGAGCACCATGCACCATACACGCGCCAAAAGGAGGCATGGGGTAAGTAGAACAGCACTGGGGGGGGGCCGTGATTAGCTGTGGCGCGCAATCTTTTTTTTTGCTTTTAAAAGCATTTTAAAATACTTTTAAAAGTAAAAAAAAAGGCTCTTGAAGATTGTGCAGCTCAACTGTGGTCGACAGAGCCTTTTTTTTTTTACCTTTTAAAAGCATTTTTATACAACCTATTTGGCTGAATAGGTTGTAAAAATGCTTTTAAAAGTAAAAAAAGGCTCCGACGATCGTGCACCACAGCTGTGATTATCAGAGCTTTTTTTTTTAACCTTTTAAAAGCATTTTTTACAACTTATTCCTACCATTTGGGCGGGAAAAGCGAGCGAGCCGGAAAGAAGCAGCAAACGGGCGACTGGGTGGGCCTGGGCAGGGGCGGGGGTTTTTGCTCCGAACCACCCACCGCCATTGCTACTGGATTGGTTGATCTGGTCCAAACCGGGAGTATTTCACCCCTGCTTCTCCTCCTAGCAGCCCTCATCTGCAGGGCAGTGGAAGAAGTGCTGAAGGCTAGGTAGCCCCCCCACCCCCACTCCACCAGCTTTCTCCTGAGCCAGGCAGAGGCCTGCGTTTCTTTAAAGGCTCCTGGAGAAGAATGTTGAGCATTTCCGAAAGCCAGCAAACACAAGATCTCACTCTTTCCAAGTGTGGACACAAAGCAGAGATGGGGCTCTAAACTCAGGGAGTTCCAGTTCAGCTCCTCTCCTTCTCCTCCCTCCCAGCAGGAAGAACCCCTCCCTCAGCTGCCCTTGCAGCTGTAATTAGAAACATCTGATCTCCTTCTGCACTTTAATTCTGCAGATTAATTCTGCACATTAATCTCCTCATCGTTCCCACCACCCATCTCCTTCCACTTATGACTGTATGATTGTAACTTTGTTGCTTGTATCCTTACAATTTATATTGATATTGTTTCCTGATTGCTTATGTGTACCCTATGACCATCATTAAGTGTTGTACCTTATAATTCTTGATGAAGGTATCTTTTCTTTTATGTACGCTGAGAGCATCTGCACCAAGACAAATTCCTTGTGTCTCCAATCACACTTGGCCAATAAAAATTTCTATTCTATTCTATTCTTTCTTCACACACAAAAAAGGGCGGCATTATCAAGCCCCGCCTTCAACAATTAATTGTGCTTTTTAGTTTGCCTGAAAAGATCCTCCCAGCCCCTCTTCACCTGGGAGGCTGCAAAAGAGGGAGGACCTCCCTCCCTGGAGACCTGATGGGGCTGAGCAGCCCCCATCCTCAGAGTGTATGTCAGTGGGGAATGCTCAAGAGCCAGTAAATAGGAGTCTCCTTCCTTGTCACCAGGCATGCGATCTCCTCTACCCAAAACTTTCTATTATTTGAATAAAGAAATGAATGTTGCTGCAACCATTGCATTCCTGGCAGGCTGTTATGCCAAGAAAGAGCCATGATCTCCTTTGAGGAGATGCTGGAATACAGAGAAGAGTTCAAGTGAGGGACAAATGCGTTGCCTTTGGATTTGTGCTGGGTTGGCCCCCACAAATAACACCTTGGAGTTGAATCCAGTCAAAGCAGAACACCCGTCACATCCATCAGGCTGCCCTTTATCTGCATAAAGCAGTGGATTAAATCAATGTGACTCACTCAGAGCAGACAATGCTGTGGAAAGGGCTACCTTAGGCAAGCAACATCTGGGAAGCCATCAAGATGAGGACTCCCGATCATTTCTCCAAACAATGGATGGTCCCTGGAGGCCCTGATCCTTCAATGAAAAAGGACCCACAATGTGAGCAGACTCTTAAGATGGACTGGCCAACCCCAGTCAGAAAGAACAGTCATAGTCTTCACATGGACCAAAGTGCCTGGTTCTTGATTTTTTCTAAAACAGAAACATAATTTGGCCAGACAAATTTCAATGTATAACATGAATAGAAGTGAAATAATAGAATAGAATAGAATTCTTTATTGGCCAAGTGTGATTGGACACACAAGGAATTTGTCTTGGTGCATACGCTCTCGGTGTACATAAAAGAAAAAATACATTTGTCAAGAATCATAAGGTACAACACTTAATGATAGTCATAGGGTACAACTAAGTAAGTAAATCTTAAGGATACCAGCAACAAGGTTGCATTCATACAGTCGTAAGTGGGAGGAGATGGGTGATAGGAACAATGAGAAGATTAATAGTAATGCAGACTTAGTAACTAGTTTGACAATGTTGAGGAAATTATTTGTTTAGCAGAGTGATGGAGTTCGGGAAAAAATGTTCTTGTGTCTAGTTGTTCTAGTGCAGGGGTCTCCAACCTTGGCCACTTTTAAGACTTGTGGACTTCAACTCCCAGATTTCTCAGCCAGCAACGCTGGCTGATGAACTCTGGGAGTTGAAGTCCACAAGTCTTAAAGTGGCCAAGGTTGGAGACCCCTGTTCTAGTGTGCAGTGCTCTGTAGTGTCATTTTGAGGATATGAGTTGAAACAGTTTATGTCCAGGATGCGAGGAGTCTGTAAATATTTTCACAACCCTCTTTTTGACTTGTGCAGTATACAGGTTCTCAATGGAAGACAGGTTGGTAGGAATTCTTTTTTCTGCAGTTCTAATTATCTGCTGAAGTCTGTATCTGTCTTTGTTGGGTTGCAAATGACAGACTCAATAATTCTTCTCTAGAACTGTATCAGCAGCTCTTTGGGCAGTTTGAGCTTTTTGATTTGGCCTAGAACATTCTTTGTTGTGCTTTTTTGATGATATATTTGATGTTAGGTATCAATTTTAGGTCTTGAGATATGGTAGAACCTAGAAATTTGAAGGTTCTATTGTAGATACTGTGTTGTCTAGTATTGTAAGAGTTGGTAGTATGCTTCTTCGGCACTGGGATGATAGTAGAGTGTTTGAAGCAAGAAGGAACATAGCACATCTCTAGCGATTTATTGAAGATACAGGTGAAGATGGGGGCCAATTGGTCAGCACAAATTTTTAAGCAAGGAGTTATCTTGTCTGGGCCTGGAGCTTTTCCTTGCTTTTGTATATGAAATAGGTCTTGCACTTCCTTTTCTGTGATCACTAGGGGTTGTGAACCCAATGGGATGGGTCAGTTGTAGGAGATTTGGCTGTTGTTAGTGTGTCTGAGATGCGGTCAGTTGTAGGAGGCTTGGCTATTGTTGGTGTGTCTGAAATGGGGGTTGTGGAGATAGGTGGCTGTAGTTTCTTTTCAAACCTGCAGTAAAACAAGTTCAGGTCATCAGCCAGTTGTTGATTTCCTTCAGCCTGGGAAGGAGGTTTGCCATAACCGGCGATATTTTTAAGAGTTTTCCACGTTTGCTGGTTCTTTTGTTGAGAACTGATTCTTTATCTTTTCAGAGTAGCTTCTTTCTTGCCTGATTGTACCGCATTTTACCACTTTTCTGTAGGCTTCCTCTTTGGAATGACGTAGCATAGGGCAGCTGCGCTGTGAAAATCAGAGTTGCATCTGTTTAAAAGGAGTATTTTCATCCATCTTGTTAGCAAGTGAAAGTAAATTTGTCAGGAAGATTGAAGGCAGAGTAGTTCTATTTCCTCTATTCCTTAGCTTGTTTAAAATTCCTGCCCTTTTACCTCGTCTCCATTTCCTCCGTTTGGTTTTCTTGGTAATCCATAGCTCTGGGGAAATTGCTTCTTCCTGTGTTAGAATCTCCTCTGCATTTGTAAAGACAGGGGGGGAATGAGATCACAGAAAGCTGCTCCTTAAAGAAACCTTGCTTAATTCTTAGCAGATGGTCTCATGAGTATGAAATTCATAGTGAGTCGCAGATAATAATTAAAAATAAATGGTTAGAGGAAATGACGGGGGAAAAAATGAGTAAAGAAATTCAATACCTCATACTTCACATAATTACGGCCACCAGAATTTCATTTGCCCAAAATTGGAAACAACAACATGCTCCATCAAACATGATGATTATAAAAAAGGTGGTAGAGTGTACAGAATCAGATAAGTTAACGATAGAACTTAAAGACAGAAAGGAAACGATTTACTATGAAACATGGAACAGTTGGTATAATTGGCTAGAAAAGAAATCTAAAATTGATGTATAATGTAACATAACATAATAACAGAGTTGGAAGGGACCTTGGAGGCCTTCTAGTCCAACCCCCTGCCCAGGCAGGAAACCCTACACCATTTCAGACAAATGGCTATCCAACATTTTCTTTAAAATTTCCAGTATTGGAGCATTTACAACTTCTGCAGGCAAGTCGTTCCACTTATTAATTGTTCTAACTGTCAGGAAATTTCTCCTCAGTTCTAAATTGCTTCTTTCCTTGATCAGTTTCCACCCATTGCTTCTTGTTCTACCCTTCAGGTGCTTTGGAGAACAGCCCGACTCCCTCTTCTTTGTGGCAACCCCTGAGATATTGGAACACTGCTATCATGTCTCCCCTAGTCCTTCTTTTTATTAAACTAGACATACCCAGTTCCTGCAACCGTTCTTCATATGTTTTAGCCTCCAGTCCCCTAATCATCTTTGTTGCTCTTCTCTGCACTCTTTCTAGAGTCTCAACATCTTTTTTACATCGTGGCGACCAAAACTGGATGCAATATTCCAAGTGTGGCCTTACCAAGGCATTATAAAGTGGTATTAGCACTTCACGTGATCTTGATTCTATCCCTCTGTTTATGCAGCCCAGAACTGTGTTGGCTTTTTTAGCAGCTGCTGCACACTGCTGGCTCATATCTAAATGGTTATCCACTAGGACTCCAAGATCCCTCTCACAGGTACTACTATTGAGCAAGGTACCACATATATGGTACCTGTGCATTTTGTTTTTTTGGCCTAAATGTAGAACCTTACTTTTTTCACTGTTGAATTTCATTTTGTTAGATAGCACCCAATGTTCAAGTCTGTCAAGATCTTTCTGTAACTTGAGCCTATCTTCTGGAGTGTTGGCTATTCCTGCCAGCTTGGTGTCATCTGCAAATTTGATAAGTTCCCCATCTATCCCCTTGTCCAAGTCATTGATGAAGATGTTGAAGAGTACTGGGCCTAAAACAGAGCCTTGGGGTACCCCACTGCATACTTCCCTCCATGTAGATGTAGTTCTGTTGAGGACTACACATTGAGTGCAGTTGGTCAGCCAGTTATGAATCCATCTGGTGGTGGTGCTGTCTAACCCACATTTTTCTACTTTATCTAGTAGTAGGTTATGGTCTACTTTATCAAATGCTTTACTGAAGTCCAAGTAAATTATATCGACAGCATTCCTCTGGTCTACTAATTTTGTCATTTTGTCAAAGAATGCGATAAGATTAGTCTGGCATAATCTGTTTTTGACAAACCCATGTTGGCTTTTGGTTATTACTTTGTTTGCTTCTAGGTGTTCAATGATTTGTTGCTTGATTATCTTTTCCAGAATCTTCCCCGGTATTGAGGTCAGGCTGATAGGTCTGTAGTTTCCTGGATCTGTTTTTTTTCCTTTTTTGAAGATGGGAACTACATCAGCTCTTTTCCAGTCCTCTGGCAGCTCCCCTGTGCTCCAGGATCTTTGAAAGATATAGTTCAGTGGTTCTGAAATCACGTCTGCCAGTTCCTTCAGAACCTTGAGGTGTAATCCATCCAGTTCTGGTGATTTGAACTCGTCTAGGGTAGACAGGTGTTCACTTACCATTTTCTTCCCTATTTTAACTTGTGTTTCTAATCTGTTTTTTGTAGTGCTGTTTTTGATGGGTTGGATTGTTTTTTCCTTTTGTGTAAAGACAGATGCAAAATATGAGTTAAGTAGATCTGCTTTCTCCCTGTTGCTTGTCACCTTCTTGCCACTTTCTCCCAGCAATGGGCCAATTGTTTCCTTGACTTTTTTCTTGTTTTTAACATGTTGGAAGAAGCTTTTTTTGTTATTTTTTACTTTTGTCGCTAGCCTTTGTTCGTTGTGAGCCTTAGCTTTCCTCACTTCATCTTTAAAGGCTCGGGCTATTTGCTGATATTCTGCCTTAGTTATTTGCCCCTCTTTCCACTTTTTATACTTGTCCTTTTTGTCTTTCAATTTGTCAGATAGTTCTTTATGCATCCATGCTGGTTTCTTTTGAGATCTATTATTTTTCTTCTTCATTGGTAGGAGAGAAGATATTATAGTGAAACGCAATATTTAATGTGTACTAAGTATGTATATAACGTAGTGATTATATGAATAAGTAAGTAACAAGCAAAATGTATATGTATATAGTTGGTCAAAAGATAAAATGGATATTACTAAAGATGCTGGTATTGGAAAGCTGTAAAAATGTAACAAAGATTTTAAAGATGTAAATGTTGAATAAAAATAATTAAAAAAATAAAACAAAAATAAAGAAACCATTCAAGAGCATTTTACCGAGGCAGCCTTCGGCGGCGCCATCTTGGATCAAAGTGATGTTTATAATTCAGAAAATGGCAAACTCATCGAAGCTGGAAAACTACATTTGTTTCTTTGAATAAATACTCTCAAAGTTTAGGACCAATGGCACTATGAAAATATTTGTATTTATTTCTTAGATTTACATGCTGTGGAATTGGACCAACTCATTCAATCTTCCATTTACTTTTAAGAAGTAAAGAAGGATGTTTGTTTAAAAGAGAAGACACAAATTAGTGGAAGATGGTGGGGGAAGATGTTGTGCAAAGATCAGGATGGGGTGGAAAGGTATTTTATTGATAAAAGAGATGTGGAGAATTGAGGCATACAACCATGGATGACACCAGCAGTTTAAGGAGGAAACGTGTGAGAAATCCGGGGGTGGGGATGGGGGTCTAAGGTGCCATGAAGGAGAAACCATCTTGCAAGCTGCTCTAGAGGAGAGTCAGAGACGCCAGATAGACAAATGCAGGAAGTTTGTTGAGCAGCCTGCAAAGCAGCACAAACAAGGCAGCTGTGTGCAGACCTAACCAACCATGGGAGTCCTGAGTGTCACTTTGTGGGATGGAAAGCTGTGGAGGGCCTGGGGGAGTGGGGGATTCTGGCTGCAGTGGCCAAGACAGATGAACAGCTTGAGGGGGAAAGTCTTGCAAGAAGAACCTCCTGCAGCCCAACTGCTGCCCAGGAACATGGACGTTGGCTAGAAGCAGGAAAAGCAAGCTGGAAACCTGGGGCAGTAACAGGAGGACTGCTCTGAGGGGCTCATCTCTGTTGAGGTTCAACTAACTTGGGAGAGGGTTGGGGAGCTTCTAGAAGAGGGCCGGGGAACTGTGCCTCGGGGCAGAGAGAGTTGGGATCCTCTTTTTTTAAAAGTGTTTTTATTTTATAAACGAACAAACATTTAGTACATCAATCATTGCTTCCGTGTGGCATCTCAGTGTTTTCTTCATGGCTCCATCTTTTTGTTGCTTCTTCTTTCGTCACTTCAATTTTATCTATTGCCATTTTTTCACAAGCACAGTATTCTAATTATACCTTTCTTTTACATAATTACCCAGATAATTGCTTCTCTGTCTTTTTTCTAACCTATGGTAAAATTTATCCCATATCTTAAAATATTCTGAATCCTCTCTTTCTTTAAGAGTTGGGATCCTCTTATCAGCCTGCCAGTTCCAGGGTCACCAGAGCCTTCGGGCAAAGAGGCAAAAACTGGAGGTGTTTGGGGAGCTGCTCAGAGAATCGAGCCCTCCCTCATATGGAATTTAGGGCCTTGGAGGTGGTTGGGGCTTTGCAACTGGGATGGAGCAAAGTGAACGGCGGGAGAGCATCAACACACATGTGGCCTTCACATTGGAAGGTGGCAGCTATAAGGGCTCTGCTCGGACCTCCTGGAAAACAACTTTGCCAGCCTCTCATCCGAATGCCGGGAAGGCAGGCCTGGAGACTAGAGAGGAAAACCTTCCAGGGTAGCAGAGGGTCTGCATGGCAATCCACCCAGGCTGGCAGCAGGTCTGGGAAGGGGCCAAATCGGTGGGACAAAGGCTGCCCAGTGCAATTGAGGGCAGGGTAAAGTTTTTGGGTGCCGGCAGAACCGGCAGGAATAGGGAAGACCAGCTGGACTGGCTCCTAGTTCTTCTGAAAACAATTGGGAAACCAGGCAAATGGGAATGGGGGGACTTTAGCGGTAAAACCCCAACTCACTCCCCCAGTCTTTTTGCGTAAGGATCAGCTAAAGCACAGATGCTTTGTATGCAAGAAGAGAAACAGGAAAACAGACGCCAAAAGCTTGCAAAAGTGGAATGGTGACACACTGCCCCCACCCCTTCCCGCACGCAAGGAACAGGAGGTGCAACAGAAACTTTCAAGGCACATGCAGCCAAGGGAGCCTCTGGTTCCAAATGTGGCCTCCTTGCAAGGCCAGATGTGCAAGCTTAGCCAGGACAAGAGACTACACTCAGTTGCAAAAGGACCATAAGAACAGCTGGACTGGAACCTGGAAGGTCAGGCAAGAAGGGAGCCTCTCACTGAGCTGAGGTGAAGTAGAGCTTGGACCCAATGCACAGAGGAGGCCATACTCAAGTTCTGTTTCTCTCAAGGCAGCTGGCATGGCTGGAGGGCAGAAGTTGCTACCCACCAGATCAGACCAGTGGAGAGCCAGCAGGTGCCACAGATTCTCACTGGGAAGATGGAGCTATTCAATTGGCCCGCTCAATTATTGGACAGACTCAGCTCCAAAGGGCGCTTGGGGAGCTCCTGGCAGCTGTGAGAGGCAGATCCTGTGCTGGAACTGGGGGGGCAACAGTGCCCTTTGGTGCTTCTTCTTTATTATTATTATTATTATTATTATTATTATTATTATTATTATTATTATTATTATTATTATTATTATTTATTAGATTTCTATACCGCCCTTCTCCCAAAGGACTCGGGGCGGTGTACAGCCAGAATAAAAACCCAAAAACAATACAATTAAAACAAAATTAAAAAACTTATTATACAATTTGGCCGAAAAACATTAAAACATTTAAAATTCTAAAAACCCATTAAAATTCATATAAAATTTAGAAATATAAAATATAACTTTAAAATACAACAGAATTTAAGCCAGCCCCGCGCAAATAAATAAATACGTTTTCAATTCGCAGCGAAAGGTCCGAAGGTCAGATATTTGGCGTAAACAAGGGGGAAGTTCGTTACAGAGGGTAGGAGCCCCCACAGAGAAGGATCTTCCCCTGGGGGCCGCCAGCCAACACTGTTTGGCAGACGGCACCCTGAGAAGTCCCTCTCTGTGTGAGCGTCGGGTCGGTGGGAGGCATGAGGTAACAGTAGGCGGTTTCGTAAGTACCCAGGCCCCAAGCCATGGAGCGCTTTAAAGGTGGTAACCAAAACCTTAAGGTGCACCCGAGAGACCACAGGCAGCCAGTGCAGTCTGCGCAGGAGTGGTGTTATATGGGAGCTACGCGGAGCTCCCTCTATCACCCGCGCAGCTGCATTCTGGACTAACTGAAGCCTCCGAGTGCACTTCAAGGGGAGCCCCATGTAGAGAGCATTACAATAATCCAAGCAAGAGATAACGAGCGCATGAGTGACTGTGCACAAGGCATCCCGATCAAGGAAGGGGCGCAACTGCCGAGCCAGGCGAACCTGGTGGAAGGCCCTCCTGGAGACGGCCGTCAAATGATCTTCAAACGACAGCCGTTCATCCAGGAGAACACCCAAGTTGCGCACCTGTCGTGTCCCACTCCTCCGCTGACGGCCGGGTCAGGGAAATCCGAATCAGGCTTGCCTCTGCAGCTCTGCCCAAAGTCCTAGCAAAGTCCTCAGAGCAGGCAGGAGACCAGTAAGTGACTTCAGCAAGATAAGTTCGACTTTTGCCTGACTCAGAGACTGCCAGAAAGTAGATCCTTTATATAGGCCATGGGGTGTGGCTCCATGACTCAGCACTCATTAAGGCCTGCCCCTCCCTTCCTTCTGTTGCCTCCGCCTCTCCAATCTTCTGATGCGAGGGTCACTCCAATCAGCTGTTGTTAGAGTAAACCTCCTCAGGCTCACCTGCTGTGGAGGAGGGGGAGGGGTCTAGCTGCTCCGTTTGCCTGGGCATGGAGTCAGGGCTGGGGGAGGGAGATGCTCCTTCTTCTGCAGTTTGTGTGGGCATGGAGCCAGGACTGGGGCCGGGAGGCATACATTCCTCCGTGTTCGGGAGCAGGTAAGAAGGCCCCGGCTGCTCTGAGGGCGGGCAAGACACAACAGCACCCTTTCCTTTGGGGCCAATAACTCGCCTCCAACAGTCAGCCGCGGCTGCAGCTGACTGAATCGGGGTGCCAGCATCCACAGCCACTCCGTCTTGGAGGGATTGAGCTTGAGCCTGTTCCTCCCCATCCAAACCCGTACGGCTTCCAAACACCGGGACAGCACTTCGACAGCTTCGTTGGGGTGGCCCGGGGTGGAAAAGTACAGCTGAGTGTCATCAGCGTACAGCTGGGATCTCACCCCAAAGCCACTGATGATCTCACCCAGCGGCTTCATATAGATGTTGAACAGGAGGGGCGAGAGAATCAAACCCTGCGGCACCCCACAAGTGAGGCGCCTTGCGGCCGACCTCTTACAGAGGAGCTACAAGGAGATAAACACACCAGGAGCTGTCTGGAAAGCCACTGCCAAAGACAAAGAGCCAACCAGACTAAAGGCACCGGATCAGAGCTCATGTTCATCCAGGTCTGTAGCACTAGAAGCAATGATGCTTTTCTTTTATTCTTTTTGATCTGTGGAATTTGGCTGCTGGCCTTTTTA
This sequence comes from Ahaetulla prasina, assembly GCF_028640845.1. NCBI lineage: Eukaryota > Metazoa > Chordata > Lepidosauria > Squamata > Colubridae > Ahaetulla > Ahaetulla prasina. The sequence goes on along the minus strand of NC_080550.1, from coordinate 25,889,245 downwards.
AGGGGCTCCAACTCTATAAGGGAAGGAGAGCCCCAAAGGACATGGATTATCTGGGTGGTCCAGTCCTGAGAGGACACTGACCACATCCTTGGGCGGCCTCTGGATAGTCCTGCTGTTGCTTGATGATGTGGCCTTCAACACTATTAGGAAGGTATTCTTCTGGATCTCCTCTGGATGGGAACAGTACAGGGAGCGCTACTCCGGAAGGATTTCCTGACCTGGCCTACCTCAAAGGGCTGACCCAGCTGGAGGCAGCTGTACAGTCTTTCCAGCTGTGTGAAACTGGGGCACCTGCCCATGCTTGGGGATCCTTCCCAGCGACCCGTCTCAGTTGCCACCCCTTCCCTTGAACAGCCTCCTGCCAACCCCCATCTTTTCTCCCCTCTTCAGTTTCAGGAAGGCCATTAAATTGTGGCTGCAGCCCAAACAGCTGTTGGGGCGTGGATCTGCTGCTTCCAGGGCATTGGCATTGTTTGGTTACGCAAGAGAGTCGGACGGGATTGGAGTGGCGGCTGCGCTCAGTCGAATGCATTCCTACTGGCATGCCCTGGAAGGCACCAATGGGCCCGTGAGAGGCACCTATTCAGCTGAGAGTGTACAACCGAGGAGTGTCAAGCAAGTCTTTTCTTAACTGGGATTGGGGGATGGTGCCTGTTGTAATGGACTGTGAGTGTTTCCACTCCTTGCATAATTCAAAAAGCCACCGACATGCTTGCAAGAAGGCCCCCCTCCTCCCCCAGGAAAGGAACGAAAGCCACCCTTGGGCTCTTCTGCTGAATCAAAGGAGAGACAAAGCCAGAGAAGATCAACTAAGAGCTTCAGCCACTTCCAAGCCCCCTGATTTGGCACATCAAGCGGTGAGGAAGGCCTTAGGCTTAGGGGAAGTGAGGAATGGAGAGAAATGACCCAAACGGGAGGGGAAAAGACAGAGAAGTGGCCCTTTGATACTGAGCTACCCAAAACTGAGGCCCAAAGCCAAAACTGCAGCCGTGGAGGGGATGCCAAATCCACAGGGATCTGCGCATCTCTTAGTCATAGCAAACGTATTTTCAGGAACTGTGGACTGCTCCCTGCGTGAATCTGTGGGCCGAGAGCACTGGGAAGAAGCTTTAGGCAGGCAGGCAGACGTCCCTGGCATCAGACAGGTCAGAGGAAAAGAACGAAAATTACTTCGTGTCAGGTAAAGGACTAATTGTAACAGAAATGGCGCTTGCAATGGCAGATTGCAGCTTGGCAGGCGAGAAGGTTCCATCTGACCTCAGTTGAGAAGATGAGGCCCCGCTGAGTCCACACGCAGCTACCCTCCCCTTGAGGGCAAAGTGCCAGGCCATGGCACTGCCCAGCAGCTTTTGTGTCCCTTCCACAGTCCAAGGAAGAGCACTTGCCCGTGAGGAGAAGCAAAGCCTTCTGCCCTGCTCCTGCTGCTGCTGACCACAGCCACCGGCTCCAATAGCCCCCCCCCCCCGCAGCAGCTCCCTAAATCCACAATGTTGCTTACTGGCTGGCTTGCTTGGGATGATCAGGGCAGCCACTGCCATCCTCAGGTCAACTGCCAGGAGACCAAGCAATCCAGGGATGGCTGTCCACACCAACATGGTCTGATGGACAAATACAGCATTGCAGGAATGTTTACAGCAGGGAGCAGACTGGAAGGATGCTGGGTTCCCCCCTTGAAGCACAAGATAAACAGCCGCCACCCAGGGGACAAGAGAGTACTCCAACAACACAACCTACGCAATTTTACAGTGTGTTGCTCAGAAGACCTTTCCAAACATATGTTCAAACAGAGACATTCTGCTTCCCCCCCCCCCCACAATATGCCACATGCAAGATAAATATGGGAATATTTTGTGCTGCTCTTGAAGAAGGATCAGCCTAACGAGAGATCTCTTGCCAGATCTGATAGTCACCTTAGACAGGAGATGGCTGGCATATAAAATTTAATTATTAAATAAAGACATACTGCTGCTTCTTCTAGGGAAGCCATTTGTAACTACAGGTGGGGGGAGGGGTTATAATGGGAAGAGGGACCGAGACATCCTTTCTTGTACTTGTGACTTCTCGGGGCTGGGAGGTTGTACTCTTAAGACTCTAGAGATCTAGAATTTGTGGAATCACAATGACAGGGTTGGAAGGGACTTCGGAGGTCTAGTCCAACTGGCTGCCCAAGGCAGGAGACCTTATTCCATTCTAGACAAATGGTTGTCCAATCTTTTCTTGAAAACTTCCAGTGATGCAGCACTCACAACTACTGAAGGCACAAGGTTCCTCTGATTCATTGTACTGACTGTCAGGAAATTCCTCATTTCTAGGCTGGATTTTGCTCTGACGAGCTTCCATCCACTGCTTCTTGTCCTGCCCTTAAGATCATTGCTAGAGATTCCAAATTTTGGAAGCATAGTCTTCTAATTCTTGTTCATGATATGTTGAACATCTCAACAATTAATCTGCCTCAGACAGGAGAACCCATCAGTGAGCATCAAGCTCCCTATGGATGCAATGGCCCCTCCATTCCTGGGTTGGCTTCCTTTTTCCTCCTCAGACAAAGGCATCTTTCCTTGACTTGGGCTCCCTCACAAAATGGAGACAGAGAGTTTACACAAGCACAGAATTTAAGGGAAAATTTTTATAAGATGTTTTATAGATGGCACTTGGATCCCAAAAAATTATCACATATGTATCCTAATATCCAAGCGAAATGTTGGAGGTGTGATTGTGATGACGGTACATATTTTCATATTTGGTGGACTTGCAAGAAAATTAAGGCCTTTTGGATAAGAATTTGGTGGATTATTCAAAATGTATTGAAGAAGAAGATAAAGTTCCTGCCACAATTTTTCTTTTTGGGAATCATAATGGATTGTACAGGGATTGAGACTAAACTGATTCTGAATTTAATAACAGCAGCAAGACTGTTGATTGGACAATATTGGAAGAAAGAAGAGGTACCTACAATAGAAGAATGGATATTGAAAGTCATTAATTTGGCTGAGATGGCTAAAATCTCAGCTTTTTTAAAAGACAATACGCAGGAAAGATATTTAATTGAATGGAAAAAATGGATTGATTATATACAAAACAGATATCAGATTAAGAAATATCAGATTGCCTTTGAATAATTAGAAAGTTATTTTATTTAATGGGGAGGGAGTTGGGAGATGAAAAGCTTTGGATGAGGTTAATTGGATTGGAAGGGAAAATTTTATTCTATGTTTGGTTTATGTATAACAATACCTTGTGATTGACCCAGGAAGCCGGGGGGGGGGGAAGGAAGGGGGGAAGGGGGTTTTTTGGGAGGGAGGAGGGAAAAAAGGGGTGAAAATGTCTTTGTTTTTTTTAAAACTTTTTCAATAAAAAAAAACAAAAAAAACCAAAATGGAGACAGAGAGAGAGAGATGGATCATCAACTGGCTTCATGTGTCCCTCCTTGCAATGGGCTGGGAGAACCACCTTGCAAGAAAGGAGGAAGAACCGACTTTCCACAATGGTCTGATGGTAAGAAAAATCGGAGTCCACAGGAGGGGTGGAAGCCGAGAAAGGGCCTCAGAAGGGTCCCTCCTAGTTTTGGGGGAATAAAAGGGAGAATCCTAACTTTATGCCCAGCCTCACCTGCACAGTCTCCAAGGTACACGTGCATGTGGCCTCTATATCCATAGAAAAATGCTTAAGTCATATATGTTGCTTATGCTTGGAAGAAGCTCTCTGCATCTGTTAAATTTCACTGCCTTAGCAATACCATTAGAGAGGATGATAAAGTCCCATTTTAGCAACTTTTTGAGGATGAGGTTCCCTCCTTTCATAGGAATCTCACACAGTAGAGTCACTAAGACTATAGGAGAAGTTCTCCTCTCTCAGTCTCCACCGCGTTATCCCTTCCTCCCCATCTTCTAAATATCTAAAGCAGACTTCCCTGGGAAGCTTGTCCTCTTCTCCTCTCAAGGTAGCAATTCCTACATAATAGGGCATATTTTCTACAATGCCAGACTTAGAAATGGCTTTTGAGGCAGAGAGACCAATCCCTTTCCCCCCAAAGGATTTTGCTCCAATCGAAATTGGAGCACCCCCGAAGTCCAGAGTCTACTTGAGCCCATCCAATAAAGAAAATCCCACCAGTCTTTGGCTACTGATTCCACCGTCCATGTTTTTACTTTTGGTCTCTGGAAACTGCTGCCCTGTGCCGCTCAAGGTGCTCCCAGATCTCTGACCTACTCTGCAGACACCCCAGGTACCAGCATCCGACTCCCTCGTTCCTAAAGCCCTGGACGCTTTGTCCCTTTCAAAGTCAGAGACAACACCTACTCTCCAATAATCAACCGGTCATAGTTAGTTCTCTAGAATCTGTTCTGGTTAACAGGTCAAGGTTCCTTCAGCACCCTGGAAAAGAGTTCCTCTTGCCCTGGAGAAATGATTCAAAGTGACCTCCCTTAGCCACCCATCTTGGAAGCCGAAATGCTGCTGGTGAAGAGCTCCGATCCCTTCTCTCTCTCTCTCTGACATGGCCATTTCTGCAGTTCCAGGCCCTTCCTCTCCTTGATGCCCTGGCCTTCTTTCCATCTTTTGAGTGTCAATGCTCAGCTTTATGTGCAGCCTCCATGACTTTTTCCTTTTTTCTCATTGGAATTATGCATTATTTGCCAACTGCATCAGGCTCCTTTTTCCATTAGCATCTCCTGCCTTGCTTATTTAACTAAAATTCATATCTTTGCAGTCTGAGGTAAAATTAAACATTTTTAATTTTAACTATTAAATGTCTATAGTTTCCCTTAAAATCAAGAACTTCAATGTCACATTTACTTAGAATTCCTGCTATTTTTCAACTCTCTGAATAATCTTATCCTTCAAACAGAAAAACCAAGATGAACAAGGGTTCTATAAATACTGGATATCCTTTTCCATATCACTTCCAGATTCACGCTTAGTTTTATATATCCCACCTTTTCTTGAAGACTTCAGCGAGATTACCTAACCTTGATCACAATTCCCAATGTCTTCTAGCAGGGATTCCTCTGAAATCTGAAGCCAGGCTATCTCCTGGCAGCTGCTAAAAATGGTCAAGCCAATTGTCACTCAGATATCTTCGATAGCAGTGATGGTTAACCTTTTTGGTGCCGAGTGCCCAAAGCATGCGCCTATGCACGCACGTGTACCCAGACCCCCCCAAATGCAATGGGAGCACCCCTGTGCATGCACACGCATCCCCCGCACATGCATCCACCCCTCCCCCGCATGTGCCACACACCCTTGCGCCTCCTTTTGGTTTCCAGGTTGGTGCAGGAGGCCCAAAACAGGGCGCGGGGGGGCGCAAACCCCCAAAATGCAATGCGAGTGCCCCTGCGCATGCAACTCCCCACCCTGCGCATGCATGTGGCCCCCACATGCGTGGTGGAGCCGGGCTGGAGCAACTGCTGGCATGCCAGGCGACATGGCTCTGTGTGCCACTTCGGGCACGCGTGCCACAGGTTTGCCATCACGGTTCTATAGCAATATCTCCCTTCTCCCAGATTGCTCAGGAATCTTGCCTTTTTCCAAGCCAAGAGGCCAGGGAAGCCCATCCTCCCTGTTCCTTTTTCCTTTGCGACATGTGGGCGAAGCACTGAAGCCTCCCTATCAACCTGTAACATCAACTGGAGCTTTACAGATGCCTTTGAAGGTCTGGTTTCAGCTAAACTACATTAAGTGATCTTCATCACTTAAAAATCTGAGACAAAAGGAAATTTTGCAGGCCTAAGCTATGTATTTAGGAACAAAACGAAAACATAGCGACTTGGGAAAAACAGGTGTGAAAAGGATTAAGGCATCTTAAAATGATCAGACGCTGAACATGAGCTAAAAGAGCTATCAGAGTATTAGCACAAGAATGCTGCTTTCAGATCTGGGCACTGTATTTTAAGAATTTTGAGAAACTAGTCAGAGGACTTAAAATCAAGAGCTGAAGGGGTTGGGATATGTGACTGAAATAGATTAAGAAAAGACTTCAAAAAAGCAGAAAGGCTGTCATCTCAAAGATGAAGAGACAAAACTTTTCTATTACTCTGGAGTTCTGAATGAGAATCAAGGGGTGGAGACTGCAAAGAAACAGATGTTGTCTAAACGGTAGAAATATCTGTAGAAAGGAGAAAGCTCCTCTTTACTGTAGGATTTGGGCCAAGGCGAGACAGCTGTGTGAAAGGACCCTGGAGCAACAACCAGGACGGTGAGGCAAGCAAACGGAGGGTCAGAAGCTCTCGGCCCCACACACGATGCCTCAAAAGGCTGTCACATTGTCGCACAGTGCCCAAGGCTGGGAGAAGAGCTAATGGGTAGAAAGTTACTCAGGGAGTTCCAAATTGGAAATACTTGAATATTTCTTGACTGCAGAAGCTACTGAACAGTGGCACCACCTGCCCCCTGGGATCATGGGGACTTTAAAGCAAAGGTTGGACACCATTTTTCTGGGATGTTCAGGATTCTTGCCATTAGCAGGAAGTTGGACTAGAAGGCCTCCAAGTCCCTTCCAAACTTAGAATGCTATCAGGTAAGAACTGCCACCAGAATATAGTAATACAAATGTCTGCAAATTGATCAATCAAACATTTGAAAGCCAAGGATTATTCCCAGATCTCCGGGCCAAGGAAGCACCATCTGCAAAGCCCCAAAGGCCCAGGTCGACCAGGTTTCCAAGGCCTCCCCAGGAACCGCTATTAGTTACATGCCCTGAGCCAATAGCTGGGCCTTGTCTGACCGCCGAAAATGCTGGTCCACTGACCGGAATGCCTAAACATCAGCCTGGCCCTTGGCTCATTCTCTGCCAAAACCTCTGGAGCTGGATCTGAATGGCCTACCCCGTGAGAGTGGGAGGTGAGGATCAGGGGTAGTCAACCTTTTTATACCTATCGCCCACTTTTGTATCTGTTAGTAGTAAAATTTTCTAACCGTTCACTGGTTCCACAGTAATGCGCCGTGTATGCCTCTTGTGCATCATGGATTGGGTTGGGGGGGGGCACCGGCTATCAGCTCTGCTTGTCTGTTACAGCTGGGTGGTGTGGGGGAAGATGCGCGAGCTATTCTGGGACGAGGCTCTTGTTTGCAGTCGCACTATAGCGCCATTTAGTTTCACTTACGTAACGTGAACTAAACCTATGCGCGGGTGATACAAATAGTATATTTTCAGAAATTTAAATTGTCACAGGGAATTTTATGAAAACCTAATGAAAATATTTTTAAATAATGCTATGAAATTTTTTTTAAAAGTCAATTAAATTAAAAAAAGGGAAAGTGCTTCAGTATCGGACAAAACCCCTACCGCCCACTATGAAAGCTGGAACGCCCACTAGTGGGCGGTAGGGACCAGGTTGACTACCACTGGTGAGGATGAACAAGTTAGCACAGATGCTGACCCTGCCCTGAGAGACAACAGCAGCAGCTGAACAGGATGGACCATAGAGGAGGGCAATCAGGCAGACCCCAACCATCTTGGGGGGGGGCAGTTCTCCACCATTATTAACAGGAATCCCAAAACAAATCCTTAGAAGAGGCAGCACATATCAAACCAAATATTCCATAGGGAAGCTTGTTAGCCTTGAAGTACAAAGCACAATGTTCAGTAAAGACGAATGCATTGGATGTAGCAATCCACAAAACCTAATGAAATAAACCACCTAACTTTTGAAATGCTATAAGATTTTATCATAAAGTCCTCTTAAATGGTTTCCCTAAAACTGGGGGGACGGGGACGGGAAATCCACCCTTCCCCAAACTGAATGCAATTCTGAGTGTTCAAATGTTGTTCACCTGATCTACATAAATTAAAATGCAAATAAGTGGGTATTTGGGGTTTCATACCGTGGATTTTTAAAGTGGTAAGCCACCAGGAGTCACCATGTGCAACTCAGGTGGTCATATAAATTTGTTTAATAACGAACCAAACTGTGTGTTGCTTTACAATGTCTTCTGCTTTGCCCTCTCACCCTGTCATGATCCATTCAAGACTCTTTGGACTTCAGTACAAGAGCCAACCAGCCCCAAAGTGAGCTGTGTTCAGAGCTCCAGATTCGTCTTAAATCGCTTCAGATGTTCTCATCTCTTGCTTAGCAGACTTCCTGCTACTAGTCCAGACTGGAGCTGGGAAGATAATAAACCACATACGGTGGTTGGCAGAACTACCAAAGACCGCAGACTTAAAATTTGCATCACCCACTCAGCTTGTGAGATCCGACCCATTTGGTCTCTTTCCTGTTTAAGCTTCATATAAACAGTGTCAGTTCAGTCATCAAGTGAGGTATGTAGCGGGAGGGGGGGATACACAATCAATCCATGGTTACTCCCCCACCCTCCTGCAAAAGAAGAGTGGGCAAAGCAGCTCAAGATAACCTCCCTTTCTTTCGGTGAATTCCCTGGTAGAGTCCAACCGCTGGGAATCCTCTCTCCAGGGAACTGGAGCAGAGACTCAAACAGCACTTGTAAATATGCAGCCTGGGCCAAAATTGACCCAGTCTGGAGGGGCTGTGGTCAGGCTCCCCAATTACAGCCCATATTGGACAACAAAGAACCTGACCCCAGCTCACCGGGCCCCTTTTTTAACCCGATCTGGACAAAGTTCTGAGTGATCCAGGGCAGGAAATGCACTGCACCCAGCAGTTTCTCCCACCTTGGTACACCAGGGAAGCCTAGGCCAGAATTTTATTCCCTACCCCCCCCACCCCATTTCTGAACCACTCATTTCCCTCAGTTATCCCAGGATGGCTCTGGGCATCCAGCAGAGGATAGCTGGCCAACCCAGGACGGGCTGCTGGCCTCTTTCTCTCCTGTGGCAGCAGGAAAACTCAACCCTTCCGAAAGACCAGTCCCACCTGTCTCATGCGCCTCACCGGGAAGAGACACCCACCACTAACTGCTCCCTCCCCAAAGTCTTATAGTTCTCTTCTTGCCCTCCCCACCCCGGACTTCCTGGGTAGAGCACCACTGCTGGCCCTGTGGGTTCCTTCTTGAGGGGAGACCAGAACTCATCAACTACGCTGGATGGAGAGTGGCAAGAACTCTGCCAACTGCCAGGGAGGTTGGGAAGTCTCAAGGAAGGCACTTTTGGGGCAGGGAAGAGTTGAATTTTAAACCTTAGCTAAAGGTGCCCGTGCAAGTAAGGGTGGAACAATGCACAGCACCAATTCCTGGAGCAAACACTTGAGCAAAATCCCCCCACCCCCACCTCAGTCTTGCTCTCAGGCACTTCTGTCTGGGGCTCAGAATCTGGGGTGGGATCAGAACTGCTATTTCCCAAGCCTGACACTTCCTAAGGCTCACCAGATCAATGCTATCCTGGGGAGAGAACACCCAGAGTCAGCCTTTGGTGAGGGGCTGGCTATTAGATTAGATTAATCAATGACATAATTGAAATAAATTCTGGCACAAATTGGATTCCACCCATCAAGGTTTTGCTGCCCTTTCTGAACCTGAACCAAGGTGCAGATCCCTCGGGTTCTCTACCTAAGAGCTCTGCAGCCCCATCCTGCGCTGTGCCAGCCGAGCAGGATGGAGGGCAGATTTGTGCGACATCCTGAGCTGAGACCCCCTAAGCCCTTGTTTCGGGGCGGGCAAGGCCTCGGGGCCCTCGCAGCCTGAAGGCACCGGGAGTTCAAGCCAAGGGCCTCTGTGGCAGCCCCCGAGTGTCCCCCCCCCGGCCGGAGGCCGCAGCCCCAAAGCCAAGGAGGCGGAGGTCGCGGGAGGGCCCGGCGGAGCCCCTCGCCCACGCAGGGGCAGAAACAGGGCAAGGCAGCGAGCCTCTCTCGGCCTGCCCACCGGGCCGAACCAGGGCAGCGGCGCCGGACGGGGGAGAGAGGCGATGCCCCGAGGCGGCCCGCACAGGCAGCTACCCTGCGCCGAAGGCTACATTGTAGCGCGGCCCCACCAGCAAAAGGCCCGGCAGGCGAGCGCGGGCCGCGTCTCCAGACCGGCGGCAGGCAGGGGAAGCCGCCCCCAAGAGGCAGCGCGGGGAGTCCGGCGCCTCCCAGCTCCCGGCGCCGCCCGAAACACCTCCGCTGCCTGCTGCACCTGTGCAGGACGGGGGCGGGCAAAGGGCTCCGGCGAGCCGACCCCCTTGGCCGGGGCGACGGGAGAAGGCGGCCACTTCCGTTGGAGAAGCGTGTCCCGGCTCCTTCGGGAAAGCGGCCGCCTCCCACGCCTACAAGGGGCTCCGCAGCGCCCCCGCCCGAGAAGGCGCTTCCGGCAGCGGGCAGGGCTCTCCCCAAAGGCTGCCCCGCCCCAACACCGGGAGACGAGACCGGAGGCCCCCCGCAAGCTGCGAGCCGAGCCGCCCCATAGCCCGTGCGGCGTCGGGCGCCAAGGGCGTCGGGGGTGCCCGAGACCCGCCGACCCCGCCTCGCCTTTTGCACGTCCTCAGAGACGCCCTGGCTGGCCGCCGCGCGCCGCTCACCTTCATGTCGTTGACGATGGCCTGGAAGGGGCCGCCCAGCGCCCCGCACTCCTTCTCCGCCGCCTCCATGCCCGCCCGCTCCGTTCCCTTCCGCTGCGCTGTTGGGACGCGTCAGGCGAGGCTCTGCGGCGGCGGCGGCGGCGCGCCCGCTCGGTCACTTCTCGGCCGGGGCGGCTGGCGGGGCCGGCGAGGGCGATGCGGGGGGGAGGCGGCAGGGGCGGGCCATGGGCTGCGGGGGACGGGCGCGCGCCTCGGATGCCGGCGCGGGGAGGGGGCGCGCTCCAGTCACGTGGGCGAGGAGGGGCGCCCCCCCCCCGCCCTCCGTCGCGTCTCAGCCGGAGCCCCGGGAACTCGGACGGCGCGCTTGGTCCGGGGCTGCGGAGACAAGAGGCGCCCGGGAGGGAGCGCGGCTCGGGAGCCCCGAAGGGTCTACTGGGCGGGAGATGGTGGACGCTACTCGGTCTCGCGGAGAGCCGCTGCTGGCGGGCTAAGGTGGCTGGGACGACGACAGAGCGCCCCGGCTGACTCGGGCCGTTCCCGAGGACCGCCGCAGGGCCTGATCAGCTGCCGCTTTGCGCCTCCTTCCAGGCGGCCTCTTACAATTGAAACCCGCACACAAACACAAACACACACACACACCCGAATCTCCTGGCGGGTTTCCTCGGCCGAAAAAATCCCCGGCTTGGGCGCCGCCCGCTGCCGACCTCGGCCCCACAGGATCCCGGACGGTCCGTTTTAATTCCTCCCCCCCCCCCCCAGTGCCCGCCCGACGTCCCGTAGAGCCCGTCGCAGGAGCTATGCGCCCAGCGGCGCCATAAACGGCCCGGAGCGTTTCCAGTCCTCTTTATTTCCAATCTCTTTATTCAAGCAACGGGACACAGGACTCGCGGGCGACGCCGGAGCACCCCGCGGGGAGACCTCCGGGGCCTGGCGGGAGGGCCCGGCGGAGCCCCTCGCCCACGCAGGGGCAGAAACAGGGCAAGGCAGCGAGCCTCTCTCGGCCTGCCCACCGGGCCGAACCAGGGCAGCGGCGCCGGACGGGAGAGAGAGGCGATGCCCCGAAGCGGCCCGCACAGGCAGCTACCCTGCGCCGAAGGCTACATTGTAGCGCGGCCCCACCAGCAAAAGGCCCGGCAGGCGAGCGCGGGCCGCGTCTCCAGGCCGGCGGCAGGCAGGGGAAGCCGCCCCCAAGAGGCAGCGCGGGGAGTCCGGCGCCTCCCAGCTCCCGGCGCCGCCCGAAACACCTCCGCTGCCTGCTGCACCTGTGCAGGACGGGGGCGGGCAAAGGGCTCCGGCGAGCCGACCCCCTTGGCCGGGGCGACGGGAGAAGGCGGCCACTTCCGTTGGAGAAGCGTGGCCCGGCTCCTTCGGGAAAGCGGCCGCCTCCCCCCCCCCACGCCTACAAGGGGCTCCGCAGCGCCCCCGCCCGAGAAGGCGCTTCCCGCAGCGGGCAGGGCTCTCCCCAAAGGCTGCCCCGCCCCAACACCGGGAGACGAGACCGGAGGCTCCCCGCAAGCTGCGAGCCGAGCCGCCCCATAGCCCGTGCGGCGTCGGGCGCCAAGGGCGTCGGGGGTGCCCGAGACCCGCCGACCCCGCCTCGCCTTTTGCACGTCCTCAGAGACGCCCTGGCTGGCCGCCGCGCGCCGCTCACCTTCATGTCGTTGACGATGGCCTGGAAGAGGCCGCCCAGCGCCCCGCACTCCTTCTCCGCCGCCTCCATGCCCGCCCGCTCCGTTCCCTTCCGCTGCGCTGTTGCGACGCGTCAGGCGAGGCTCTGCGGCGGCGGCGGCGGCGGCGCGCCCGCTCGGTCACTTCTCGGCCGGGGCGGCTGGCGGGGCCGGCGAGGGCGATGCGCGGGGGAGGCGGCAGCGGCGGGCCATGGGCTGCGGGGGACGGGCGCGCGCCTCGGATGCCGGCGCGGGGAGGGGGCGCGCTCCAGTCACGTGGGCGAGGAGGGGCGCCCCCCCCCCGCCCTCCGTCGCGTCTCAGCCGGAGCCCCGGGAACTCGGACGGCGCGCTCGGCCCGGGGCTGCGGAGACAAGAGGCGCCCGGGAGGGAGCGCGGCTCGGGAGCCCCGAAGGGTCTACTGGGCGGGAGATGGTGGACGCTACTCGGTCTCGCGGAGAGCCGCTGCTGGCGGGCTAAGGTGGCTGGGACGACGACAGAGCGCCCCGGCTGACTCGGGCCGTTCCCGAGGACCGCCGCAGGGCCTGATCAGCTGCCGCTTTGCGCCTCCTTCCAGGCGGCCTCTTACAATTGAAACCCGCACACAAACACACACCCCCGAATCTCCTGGCGGGTTTCCTCGGCCGAAAAAGGCCCCGGCTTGGGCGCCGCCCGCTGCCGACCTCGGCCCCACAGGATCCCGGACGGTCCGTTTTAATTCCTCCCCCCCCCCCCAGTGCCCGCCCGACGTCCCGTAGAGCCCGTCGCAGGAGCTATGCGCCCAGCGGCGCCATAAACGGCCCGGAGCGTTTCCAGTCCTCTTTATTTCCAATCTCTTTATTCAAGCAACGGGACACAGGACTCGCGGGCGACGCCGGAGCACCCCGCGGGGAGACCTCCGGGGCCTGGCGGGAGGGCCGACGACAACCACGCGGACCAGCGCGCACGGCCAGGCCGCAGCGGCGGCGTCCCTCCCCCCCCGATGTCCGGCCTGGGCAGTCAGGTGCGGTCGGCCGAAGAAAGTCCGGGCGGGCTGCGCGGCCTCGGGCCGGTGAGTCTGCGGGGAGCCGAGAGGTCCCGTCCTCGCGCGGACCTTCAGAAGGCGGCCGCCCCCCGCCGCTCCGTCGGCTCTCCCGCCCGCACGGCCCGCTGGTGCCGGCCCTGGAGGTGCTTGCCCTGGACCCTTTCGAAGTGCTGCAGCAGCTCCGCGTAGTCGATGGCGGGGCCGGCGGCCGATTTCCTGGCGGCCTGGCCGGGCTTGGCAGGGTCCCTGCGGAAAGAGGGCGGAGGGTCAGGTGGCGCAGGCCGCTCACAGGGGGGGAGCTCGGCAGCGGGGCCCCTCGAGGCAATCCTGAGGTCCCCTGCCTGGTTTTTAGGCTCGGCCGGCAAGCAGGTGGCCGAATCGCCACTTGCCTCCCCGCCCGAAAGGCTGTCATGCTCCTCCCCGACCCTCCCCCCCAGCCCAAGCCCAGCGAGGACTGAAGCCAAAGGGGGGGGGGCGCAGAACAGGAGAAATGCCAGGGGCTTCCCAAGTGCAGCACAGACTGGGCCCCCCTGGGGCTCCCATCCGGCCAGATGCACCCAGTGCCCACCTCTTGAGGGTGGCAGGAAAGGGCAGGTCTGGTGGGGTCTCACTGTCTCCTGGCCCCCTTCCTCATTACAGGGTAGGATTTGCATAAGGAGGCAGCAGAGCCCCACTGCAAAGGCTGGTGGGTTAGGCCAGGTCTTCCCCTGCTCTTCTCCAGCCCTCTGGAGCCCACATTCAGGATTCCAGTGAGGATGATTATCCGGGACGGTTTGGGACTATTTCCTTTAGTTTCCCACAAGGCTCAAGCAAATTCTCTGCTGGCCTTCAACACACTGGACCTGCCTGATAGCCCTAAGGAAATGGGGGTGACAGGAACCCCCTTAATGTGGTTTTAGAAGAGAGGATGGGCTGCCCATCCGCACCGCAGAGAAAAAGTGGGAGATCTAGTTGCTGCCAGCCCCCCATCCCAACTGGAGCCTTTCCCCACTTTCTCTGAGCAGAAGGCTCCACATACACCAAATGTGGCTCCTCTGCTTCTGGCCCACTAGTGACAGGGTGGCTGCAATGTGCCCTGTGAGGGCTGGACTAGATGACCCTCTGCCCCTCACACAGAATGACATTTCTATTAGGACAAAGGGACATTCTGGAAGAGCCAAAAAATCCTTTTCCAACTCCCCAGGGCTGATATGCCTCCTACCCCCACAGGTTGCCCTCCCCTCCCCACTAGAAAAACAGGTGTGGGGGAACCCTGCCCCGAAAAGAAAGGAACAGCTGGAAGCGAGTGGGAATCGCAGGTTTCCAGGCTACCCCAAGGCCCAGGCAGTAGGGAAGAGAGTCCAGCCCCAGAGAAGAGAAGCCTTCAAGGGTTGCGATGCTGCGGTGTGTGTGTGTGTGTGTGTGTGTATCAGGGGTGTCGGAAACTCCTCTCCAAGCCTTGGAGCGCTCAACCCAGTCAAGGCCCTTTGGGTGGGGAAAAGGCCTGCAGAAGAGGTCCAGGAGGAAGAAAAGGACCCCGCCTCCCTGCCCCAAGAACCAGTTCCCAGCACTGCCTTTGGAAGAGCCGGTGGAGGAGTCCCAAGACTTCCCAAGAAGTCTTCCCAAGTCCCAAGACTTCCCAAGTCTTGTTCCAAGACTTCCCAAGAAGAAGGCCTGGCTTCTTCCTAGCTTCCCTGAGAAGGGCCAGGGGGTGAGGGAGGAAGGCTGGGCGAAGGATTTCCCAGGGGCCCCTCTGCCACCTGTGGGGGATGGCGGCGGCAAATGGCTCCAGCTGCTGCCCTGGGGCTGGTTTCCATGACAACACTGCAAGGGGAATTTTCCACCCTGGATGCCAAAGGCATGAGGAACAGCTCTCTGAGGTTACCAAAAATAGACAAAGCTGGGACCAGCTAGGCGAGGGCTGAGATGCCGTCACCAGGACCCTCTTCCTCACTTCTGCATCCAGGGGAAAAGTCCCAGCTGCCTGCCAGCCCCACACCAGGAGTCCAAAAAGCAGCTGAGGTGCTCCAACAGGGGCCCGGTGGAACCAGGCATTTTCCTGAAACGTGCCCGAGGGCCATTCAGTCGGGACCCTTCAAGGCAGTGGATGCCAGTTCTGTGGGTCCTTGATGGGCCAAGCGCAGCTGTGAATGCCCTCTGCAAAGGCTGCAGGGTCACAGGGCAGGTGAGCCCCTTAGAGGCAAAGAGCAAAGGCATTTTACCTGCTGTGCAGCCTCCTGCGCTGAATGGTTATTTTGAACATGGCTCTCCTTGTGCAAAAGGCGCCCCCAATGGTAAAAGGTGGTGCAGCCATGGAAAGAGAACAAGCGGCCAAAGGTGGACAACGTTGGTCAGCCGGTTCTTCCAAGTCAACAGGCCACTTCTATCCTAGGGCGGCCTCCCCCTTGGAAAGGGTAGTGGGGAATATGGCTTTTCGTTTGGGCGCCCGATTTAGCCAAGGTGCAACTTACGCTGTTTGCATGAGTTCTGGGTTCGGGACGCACTGGAGCCGGTGGGAGAGGAGCTGGAAAGCGTTGCTCTGGGGCAGAAGCATCAGCAGCCCATAGAGCGCCTTGAGGAGGTACGGGTTGCTTTTCACATCCAGCAGCTGCAGGCGGAGATCTGAAAGAAATCCAGGGCAGGACCCATGCGGTGAGGCTGGCAGAAACAGAAGTGGGTCCCTGAAACCTGGGATCCAGTGACAAGGAGTTACCTGGTTAGGTGGGCTACTAAAAAGCTTCTCATGGAAAACAACAGCCCAGGGCCTCGTGGGCTCCAAAGCGCATGAGGGCAGCAGCCCATCATGGCTTGAAGCCCAGGAAGCCAAACGGAGGGAGCCAGGGAAGAAGAGCATTTGGGTAAGAAGGCAAGCAAGAAGAGAAGACTTGGGGAGTGGGGTGGGGGGCAGAGCCAGGACAGAGCTCCTAGGGCAGTGGTTCTCAACCTTTATAGTGCTGCGACCCCTTTAATACAATTCCCCACGATGTGGCGACCCCTTTAATACAATTCCCCACGATGTGGCGACCCCAACCGTAAAATTATTTTCGTTTTGATTTTATCGCGCCTGAAGCCGTATTGGCTAGCGATCTGAACTGCTTGCGATTGCCTTGAGGACGGAGGCACTAAAGTGGAGACTCCTCCCCTATTAAGTTTATCGCTCCTGACGCCAGATTAGGCTAGCGATTGGGAATGATTGCAGCTGGTTTGAGAGGGAGACATCAGAGCAAAGATTTCTCTCTTTTTTAATTCATCGCGCCTGAAGCCGAATTCGGCTAGCGATTTGAAGAGCCTGCAGCTGGCTTGTGGAGTCAACCACTGGAGCGCGATTCTTCGACTCGCAAGTATACTTCCCATATTTCCGATGGTCTTAGGCGACCCCTGGCAAATTGTCATTCGACCCCCAACGGGGTCATGACCCACAGGTTGAGAACCGCTGTCCTAGGGAATTCCCTTCTAGACCAGGTGCAGGAATGCGGTAGGACCTCACTTTAGGACTGCTCATTTAATAACAAACTCAAGTTATGACAGCCACAGAATGGGTGCTTTATGGCCCATAAAGCATTTTTAGCCATTACAAAATTTTGCACAACTACCACAGCCCTGCAGTCACATGACATGATCTACATACTTGGCAACCTGTTTGCACTTAAATCCAGTTACCCTGGACTGAGTCTGGGGCTAGCTCCTGCGGGAACCTTTGTACCGATTAAACCCTTTCCTGGACCAGGAGTTGCTTCCAGTTTGGATTACTGCAGTGCACTCTCCATGGGGCTACCCTTGAAGACCACTCAGAAACTACAATTAGTCGACTTCCCATTGACATCGCAGCGAGATCAGATATGAGATTGGGTCTCCGCACTCCAGTGCCAAATCCTCCCTGTTGGTGGACTCCGAGAGGAGCCAAAGCCTCCCTGTAGGGGAGGCAAAGTGAAGAGGGGTGCCCTGCCTGATCCGGCTCCTGGTTAAGAAGGCGAGGAAGAAGAGAAGACTTGGGGGGGGGGCAGAGCTCCTAGGGAATTCCCTCCTAGACCAGGTGCAGGAATGCGGTAGGACCTCGCTTTAGGACTGCTCATTTAATGACAAACTCAAGTTATGACAGCCACAGAATGGATGCTTTATGGCTGCCACAAAGCTGGGACAGCCGAGGAACAACTAAGACTGGTGCTGGAGCAGAGTTAGTGAACAGTGATTGGAGCTGGGTGACAAGACCCCCCCCTTTTTTTTCTGCATTTAGTCCCTAAACTTAAAGGAAAAAAGAAGAAAATCCAGAGAAGAAAAGAGACTCCTAGAATTACCTTTTATAAAGGTAATTTATGAAATTTATAGTTTATTTATAACCAGAGAGAAAAATCCTAGACCCGAATGAAAGGAACTGAGGGGAGAAAAGGTAAAGATCTTTTGATCAAAGATAATTGGATTTTAAACTGGGTAGGGGTTCTTATGGAAAGGCATTATAATATGCTGGAACTATGTACCTGAATTGATTTAGAGTATCTAATTTTGTCTCTATAAATTGAATTAAATTTGGATTTTAATTTATCACGTTTGAAACAATGCTGATGCTGTCATCTATTGGTGAATGGAATATACTACACCCCTACAAATCTAGGAAAATTTTGACAGAAGAAATAAACATCTTTTTGAAGGATTGTGGTGATACTAATTGTCCTATAATTATTTCACTATTATGATAAGGAAGACAAAATTATTTACTTAAAAAAGTTACTTTTGTTGTGTGGAAACTGTCTGGACTATTTAAATTGAATAACCCTGAGCTATGATTATTGAACTCTTTGATGAGCAAAACTAGAACTGAATATATTATTTGTGGCCCTGACTAAAAGTGGACTTATTAAACTAAAACAAGATGCCTTTTCGGGGAGAAATGAGTGAGATTTCAAAAGAAAAGGCGTGGATGTTTCAAAGCATCAGGGATACCATGATAGAGAATCAAAGAGAGATAAAAGACTTAATCCAAGGCATAAGTGACAAAGTAGAAAATATAATACAACTGGCAATGAATGATCATCAAAGAGTCCAGGAAAGAGAGGAGGCGGCGGAAAGAATAGAATAGACAAGCCATCAAATAAAACAAGAGAATGAGAAAAACTTTTTGAGAAATACCTTGTTTTCCCCAAAATAAGGCATCCCCTGATAATAAACCTAATCGGGCTTTTGAGCGTATGGCAATAAGGCCAAGCGCTTATTTCAGGGTTCAAAAAAAATATAAGACAGGATCTTATTTTCGGGGAAACACAGTATAAAAATGGAATTGGATAATCTGGAAGATGTTTTTGAAAGGGAGACAGGAGTATGCTTGAATACTCTGGAGATACGGCAGCCTAGGAGGATAGAAACAGGAGAAATATTTAGATGGAATAATAAAGATACAGATGTTGACAGAGACAAAGGTCCAAGAGAAGAATATGGGAGGAAAGCCAAAAAACGAATAAGAATTGAAGTATTAAAACGGAATGGATAGAATAGTTATTTTTTTCTCCTTTTTTTCTTTCTTCTTTTTTCTAATATGATTAAAAACTAGAAATACCAGTAGAAATAAGAATATATACCTTTATATGAAGGACTATGTATTAACATAAATGTTTTAATATTAGGACTTGTTAAGAGTGACCTGACTAGAAGCCAGAATAGAAGTAGAAATAAGAATTAGGGGGAATATTAGTAGTTATAATTTCTATATACATTGAAAATAAGTAATAATTAGATGGAAAGTTGAGAGGTTGAAAGATGGTATTACTATGTATGTTCAAGAAGATCATTGACATTAGAATGGAACATTGAAATATTGAATATACTTTAAAATAATCAAGTACATTAATATTAGGATTATATACTCTTTGGAATGAACTTCCCCCTGGTTTACGCCAAATACCTGACCTTCGGACCTTTCGCCGCAAATTGAAAACATAATTGTTTGTCCGCGCGGGGCTTTCTTAAACTGTTTAGATTTTGAATTTAAATTTTATCTAAGTTTTAAATTGGGGTTTTTTAGATTTTAAATATTTTAATTTTTTGGCCAAATTGTATAATAAGTTTTTTAATTTAGTTTTTAATTGTACATTGTTTATTTTTATCTTGGCTGTACACCGCCCTGAGTCCTTCGGGAGAAGGGCGGTCTAGAAATCTAATTAAATAAATAAATAATAAATAATAAATTTGATTAAAGTAATAATTGACTGTTGTTATTTGTATCAATATGAACCATACCCAGAGACCACACTGTTCATGTATTGATTTTGATATATGTTTAAAAATAAAAACCCAATAAACCTTGGGGGTGGGTGGGAAGAAACTACAATTGGTCCAGAATTTGGCAGCGTGCATAGTTTAGGGTGCCCCAGTTTTAGCTCCATTGTACCCTTTGCATGAACTGTACTGGTTCCCAGTTTCCTTTGGACGGCATCTGAGAAGTCACTTATTCTCTTCAAAGCCTTACATGACACGGGACCAGGTTATCTGTGGGGCTGCCTCCCTCTATAGACATCTGCCTGCCCCACCAGATCAAACAGACTCCTAATCCCCTCTCTTAAAAGCTGCCATGTTCTAATGCGCAAGAAGACATTCCCTCCTGAGGTCTGGCAGGCCTTTCAGCTGTCCCCAAAGCACTTCAAGGCTTCGCTTCCCCTCCCCCAGTGCTAGTTTAGGGTGAGATTGATGAGGGGAACTTGCTGTGGGCTGCAAGTAAAAGTTTACCGATGGTGCCGGGCTTTGATTTGGTTTTTATACTTGTGGTTTTAACATTTTCTGTTGTACACAAACATTTTTAATTTGTTGCTTTCAGATTGCCCAATGTTGGTTCAAGACGGGTGCCTATATAAATGCTAATAAATAGATAAGTAAATGAAGACACACAGACTGCCATAACAAACAAAATATTGCAAAGAAGGGTCAGAGAGCGAGTAAACTCACAGGTAAAGATCGGGCATTCGATCAACTGGACCAGCTTGTCAACCTCAATCAGGAAATCGACCGTAACCTCCAGGTCTCCACTGGATCAGCAGTCAAGGCATTTAAACATCAAGAGGTTCCCCAGGCAGTTTTGAGGCTCACAGAGAGAGGGTCCCACTGCAGGAAAGCCCCTGCATCCAGCACAGCTCCTTGTGAGTGACTTTCAGAAGTGGGGGGGGGGTTGATCCATAGAAAACAAGTGTGCGAAGAAAGAGTTGGGGTGCTCCTCAAAACGCCAGCTGAAAATGGCAGTAAACCACCAGAAAGCAGTGGGTCCTGTAGCTGCCCTCATCAGAAGAACACAAGGGTTAAAGAGGCTGTGATAGGCACCTAGCAGGGCATGATAGAGGTTTATTCCTCCAACCTACATTGCTAAGTTTCTGAAATCTTTTGGAATCATCTGCGCATCTTTTCAAGAGTGTTAAGCCACCAGTCCTCAGGGTAGGACAATGACAGGAGTGGGGAGCCATTTCCACAGAGGGCTTGCAAGGAAATACAGCCATGCTCCACAGCCCTGGAAAAAGGGACCTGACCATCAGTCTGGCTGAAGAACCACTGGACAGAAAACTGCCTGCCTGCATCCAGAAGGCTGCTGACTCCTCCTGCAGGAGGTGAATCGAAGGGCTCGAGTGCGCTAATCTGAATGAGAAACTGCATTTCAGTTGGCCTTCTGCCAAATCCTCTGAATCCCGATGCCGCCCAGACCTCCAGGTTGGGTGTCTCATTTCCCATGGATCACCTTTGGTGGTCCATGAAGGTTCCTCCGCTGGTGGAATGAGGCCCTAGGCGAGCAGCGGAGGCAGCAGCCATCCTTGTGGGGTGAGAAAAGCAAGCCTCCCACCCCGCTTCCTTCCTGGTGCTTCATGGCCTGGAAGCCGCCCCCCTCCTCTCCACCCCAGAAGCATCCTGAGGGAGAGAGCCATGCAGAGCCCTAGAAGGATACAACTTCTGGATGAGGTCGTAGGCGTGCTTGTAATTCTGAGTCAGGAAACACAGGGAGACGGTGGTGACTGGATTGTGACACCAGGAGCGGTAGAGACAGCAGAAGAGGTTGCGGCTTTCCTGGGGAAACAAAGCAGGGAACAAAACAAAACAAAAATCACTTGTAGCTCAATTCTACATAGTTTTGTATTTTCTGAGCACTCCGGTCCCAAATGGCTCCTCCTGGAAGAAACAGCTTGCAAAACAAAGTACATTTGCAAAACACTGTACAAAACGGCACGGGGGGGGGGGGTTATGCAGATTCACACTTTTAACACTTCAGTAAACTGATACTGAAACAGAATTGAGCAAATGTTTACCTTCAAAACTGTGAAAACTGTAGGAAGGAAAAAGGAAAATTGCTCAGCAGCAAAGGCAGCCGTCTCTGCCAAGGGCTTAGCCACCCAGTTGGGTGCCTGGCCTGCTGGCCTGGCTGAAGGGCAGCAGCACAGAAGGGGAAGTGGCCGAGGGCGACGGGGAATTTGCGTCTCCCCCCAAGCCCTGGCCCAGAGGGGGTCCGTGGCAGTGCCACAACACTCCCTTGCTGGCCATCCCCTAGGTGCCCCCCGCAGGGCCTTCTCCTGCCCTACTGGAGAGAACAACTCGGCAATCTTCTCCAGGAGATTCCTGGCGCTGAAAGGCTGGGAAACTGGTAGGATTAAGAGGCTTAGAGGGAAGCAATTTTCACTGCTGACCTCATTTTAGGATTGTCCAAAGCTGACTCGCTCAAGATTCATGGAGGCTATTGTGGCCCAAGAGGCTCCTTCAGCCGGGCAGAGCAGGCTTTTGGCCGCGGAACTGGTCATACCCCCTCCCTTCCTGAAGCCCCACAGCATAACGGGGGGGGGGGAGGTCAACAGACCTCTCCATTTAAAGATGGGGGTGCCACCTAGGAAGCTAAGCTTATCTGAGCAGAGGACTGGGAGGGAGCCAAGGAACTCAAGCAGGGGAGGTAGGAGAGCCTTTCTCCAACCTACCGGAGTCTTCAGATCCTTGAGTTGGTTCCTCAGCTGGAAGAGCTCAGAAGACGTCAGGAGGATGGTGTTGAGGGTGTGGACCATGGTGGAAGCAAAACGGAGGTCCTCTTCCCGCAGGAGGATGTCTGCCATGGAGTGGAAGATGTTCTCTGCGTTCAAGAGCAGGCAGAGCTGCCTGCGCGACACCAAGAAACACAGTGCCCAGTTTTAAAGGCTGCAGTGCAGAGAGAGGACGCCCTGCAGCCCCCGAGATGCCTAAGATAAGCACAAGGTGGAAAGGCTCCTTTGCACCTGGTGAAGGGCAAGGTGTCTTCGGAGCGTCTTCTGCTTTTGCCTCTTTTGCTGGGCAAGTTCCAACCCTGGATGGCAACTTTATTCAGGAGACCCCAAGAATCCCCCCCGAGGGTCTCTCTCCCTTCCTGAGCCTCACTCTGGGATTCCCCAAGACTGCTGCTGCCTTGTAGTTCTTCCGTCCGCCTTCCCCTCCCTGGATGTGCACAAAAGGGAGTGAAGGCAGCTGACATCTAGGCTGCCTTGGGAGAAAAAGCAGCCCGGCAGGACCCCCAGTCCCCCCCCCCCGCAGCCCGCACCATTAACCACCTCCCCAGCTCCTCTTGGCCTTGCAGGGGGTGCAGAGCCCCCTCTGAGAAAAAGATACCAAGGGAGGGAAATGAGGGGTGGGGTCCCTGGATGGTTCACTCCAAGGCCAACCCAGCAGAAGCAGACCCCCTCCCCCAAACACTTTTTGCCAAGAGGCTGCTCTTAAGCCCTCCTCCCTCTGGACAGCCAGTCCCTTCTTTTGGGGAGGGCGGGTATTCCTGGGCTGGCTCCATCTCCTGCTCTCCAGGGGCTGAACAGAGGCTCTGCACTCTCCAACCTGAAGGGCAGCCAGGAGAGACATCTCCTCTGTGGGATCTCCCAAGGCCCTTGGCCCAGAGGCCACTCTTGCCTTCCACTCAAGCCCAAATGACAGAGAAACCCCCACACCCACCCTCCCTCCCTGCCTCCCTCCCTCCCTCAGCAGCATAAACAGAGCTTGGACAGCCATTTGTCTAAAATAGTATAAGGTATCCTGCTTGAGCAGAGGGTCGGTCTAGAAGTTGTCCCTTGTTAATGGGCAATGTTAGACTCAGCTTGAAAACTAAAACATGAGAGGAAGGAACCCCAGAGGAAGAACTATCCATAGCCAAAAAACTTTTTTATGACACACACGGACCAGAAAGGGGCAAAATTATTCCGATGTCCGGCTGACATCGTTTTTTCCCTGTTCAATTCATCAAAGGCTTGAAATCCCCAAACTGGGATCGGAAACATGGCCAACCATGAATTAATCCCCTGCTTCCTTTCTGGCCTCCTTTTCCCCTCTTTGCTCATGCAGTCAGGTGGAAAATGCCCGAGTGGGAAAAGCAAAGATTTTCTTGGCAGCTACCTACAGCACCAGCCTGGAGAAGCACTGGGACTGGCACACAAGCCTCCTCAGTTGCCTCCTCCCAGTGCCAATCCAGGGCATGGGGTGAACCTGGCACAGGAGCCAATTAGGCAATGATGCCCAAACCTCTTGGACCTCACCAGTCGCTACTTGAACCACCCAATCAAAGCTCCCCAGGTTGTTTCTGGAACCACCACAAAGTAGTGGTCAGAACCCGCTAGGCATGAATGCAAACTTTGTTTTTGCTAGGTCTGCTAGGTCTGAATTACTGCCGTTTCTTGTTTAATATCTTTTTAAGAGATGGAGGGAATCAGAGGCCAAACGCGGTTTAATGTTTGATTCTAATTCCTGGGTGTGTTTTAAATTTGCTACCATTCATTTCCATAAAGAAATCTCTGACTTCTCAGAGTTCATCTCTGGTGACCAAAGTTGCCTCTAATGGGACCACCCTTTATTTTTGAACCAAGTCAAATTTTATTATGACCAAAGAGCAGTACCGAATAAGCAATGAGATCCTGTGATGCCTAGTGGGAGCCCACCTGGCTAGAAACCAGGAGGCAGTGAGTTCTGGTCCACCCTTAGGTTCAAAGCTGGCTGGGGGTTGCTGGGCTCCCCCTCAGCCCTAGGAGGAAAGAGGCAATGATCACCCTGGGTCTTTTTTTTGGGGGGGGGGAGAAGGGTCGAGCTCATCCAGGCAGCGGCCAAGAGCAAGACTGACTCAAGAGTTACAAGCAAGGCAAGGAACGGCAAGCACACAAGCTGCCCTCATATAATCAGGACTGCCACAAGGAAAGGGGAACCAAGTCTATAGAAATATAGAAAAGGCAAACCAACCTAAGTAGAAATAAGATAAAAAAAGGAATGGACAAATGTAAAACCATTTAAAAATAATCTTGCATGAACGATACTAGGCCTGTGATGGTGAACCTATGGCACATGTGCCGGAAGTGGCACGCATAGCCATCTCTCTGGGCACGTGAGCTGTCGCACGTTGCTCTTCCGGGTTCCGGTGCGCCAGCTAGCTGGTCTTCATGTGCACGAGCACACCAAAAACCAGAAGATCAGCCGCCCAGTGAACATGTGTGGAAGATGATTTTCCAGTTTCCGGCACTCACACACACACCGGCCACCTGGTCTTCTTGTGAGCATGCGTGCATGAAGACCAGCTGGTTGGTGTGTGTGTGCACGCTGGAAACAGGAAGATCATCTTCCCAGTGTGCGCATGTGCACCAGGCGGCTGCTCTTCTGGTTTCTGGCGCACGCATGCACACCGGGCCAGCTGGTCTCCGCAAGCGCATGTGCACCAGAAACCAGAAGACCAGGTGGCCAGTGCACATGTGCTCGCCGGAAACCAGATCATCTTCCTGGCGCACGCATGTGCACTGGGGGGGGCCTGTTTTCTGTTTCTGGCACAAGTGCGCACTCATGTTCCCGTTTCAGCACTCGGTGCCGAAAAGGTTCACCAACACTGTACTAGGCAATTGGAAGAGAGAAGCAGCCATTCTAAGCTTTTGTGGGTGACTGGTATCTTCCCCGCCTTGTATCTGACACCCCAGAGGGCAAACATGTGAGTCACTGGGATCGACCGGGTGGCCCACAGGGGGGAGGACGACCAGCGAGCTGCGCAGGGAGGTCTGATCGAGCCCCTGTAAAGCCCTGCTGGGGGTGCAGCCTTTGCCTTTAAGGGAACTGATCCCGAGTGACTGGCAGCCTCGGGATTCCCGGGAAGACTCAAAGCGCAAGGCCTTCGGGATGGGAGACAAGTTTCAACCACCCCAATTTGGCCTTTGTCACACTTAGTCAGGGGCCGAGATGCATTAGAAGCCGGATTATCCGGTGACTTCAATTCCTGGCTTGTGTTTCTTGACCCTGCTACCCTCTGTTTCAGTGAACAAGCAGCAATTTTTTTGGAAGGGCTTGTTCTTTTGGAATATTGATTTTCCCCAGACACCATCACCCCCCTTCAGTACGGAAGAGAGCCCACGGACGCTTAAAATCCTCAAAAGGACTTTGTCAACTTGATTTTTACTAATGCAGCCTAAAATTGTGCATTTGTTGCTGTTTCTATTGTCAATCTTGTGATCAATTTTATTTTTTCCATACATCCTACTATCATACCCTCCTGTTTTTCCTACCTGCCCAACTTTACATCTGTCAAACTTCTTCCAGTATTCTCAGCCCCATCTTGGAGCTTCTCGGCCAGCTCTCAATAAGAGGAAACAAGGAGAGCAGTTTGATAGTCCCCGAAGAGAGACTCGGCTCTGCTTCACTGGAGGAAACACCCAAGGATGAAAAGCCTCCCAGCTGGGGAGAATCAGGCTGCTGGCAGTTCAGCCCCACGTCTGCCTGGCTTTCCTGGCCTTCTTTATTTCCAAATAGTCCCAGTGGCTTTTCCTTCTTAGCAACCAGGAAACCACTCTGATTCTGGATGACCAACGTGTCACCTGGAACTCACTCAACCAATCTTGCCCACAGCTCAGACTCAGAACATGTGGCCCGGGCAGGATAGGCCAACTCCAGCATAGGCTACTTCAGCTTAGACGAGCCACAGCTGGGCGCAGGGGAAGGAAGCGCTGCTTCCTGCAGGAGGATTTAGGGACTGTCCTCCTCTCTCTCCCCAGGGAAAGAAGGGCTGCTCCAGAAGCCGACGACGGAAAGGCCAGAGCAGCCTGCAAAGCTTTCCCAGGAATCTCGCAGTGATTCCAACTCTCCCCCCCAACCCACGTTACAGCAGAAAGGGGGGGGCATTGGCCCAGGAGGAGGAGTTACTTTCCAGAAAGTTCTGACTTTTCCCTGGCTTCTACTTGGAGAAGCCTGGCTGGGGAGGCAGCTCCTATTCAGCTGCAACGATGTGCCTCGCACAGATGAACCCGACACTGGGACACACAAAGTTTGTGTCATTTCCTTTAGAGGGTGTGTGTGTGTGTGTGTGTGTGTGTGTGTGTGTGTGTGGTCAACAGACTAATCAATAAAATAAAGTATAAACAGCTAAGGGGAGGCCTTTTTTCCTTTTCACTTTTGTGACCTGGGATGTTTCCTCCCAACCTGCCCACCTGGCTGCAGCTGCCGTGGGCTGCTCTTTCTGGGACCGTCCCTCAAGCCCACCATTAGGCCGACAGACAGCAGGCCTCGCTGGGGAAATGGAGTCTTTCAGCCAAGGCAGCCTGTGACCCCAGGATAAGCCCATGCTGGTCGCTGAAGGCCTGAATGTTGATCTTGTGACTGAGGAATGCTGTGACGGTTGCAAGTACAAGGACTGATCGTAGGTCACCTTTTTCAGCACTTCAAACGGTGTTAAACCTACGATTAAGTCACGGACTCCCTGTATAGTTATTCCATTGAGCAACTCTCATGCACAACATTCCATCACGGAAGCTTTATCGGATCCTTTCTTTAGAATCAATCAATATACAGTTCACACGTTTCTTCATGTGCTGCTGAGGAGCAAAAGCACTTCCCAAATCTTTCAGAGCCTCTCAGCGATGGTCCTGTCGGCCTCTTCCAGGCGCAGAGAGCCTCATGATCCTTCCATCTGTCCGTCCGCCTTTCCTCTCTGCACTAATAATGGAACCACAGTCTCTGAGTTGCCAAGTGGAGAAATGCCCGTCACATGCTCACCAGTTCCCCATGTCACTTGATAACAAATACATCCATATCTTAATAACTCCCACAGAGGGCATATCCTACTCTTCCTCAACCTTTATATTGTATTTGTGACTTCATTTTTGTTATTTTTTCTTGGACTTTAACATTCACACCACTGGTATCATTTTCACATTTTCTCATTTTTCTCTCCTTCCCAGAAAGTCTCCAAAGAACACGTCCAGCATTCCTTCACTTCAGTTTCACTCACATCAGTTTTATTCTGATTGTCGATCCCATTAAGGATCCCAAGTATGCATACAGAATGCAATTATGAATTGGGACATTTATGACATTTGCCTAACTGGTTTTGTTTTACACAGCACAGCAGGAATAAGCACTGCTCAGAATATGCTGTGGGCCTCTTAAGAGTCATACTATCGAAACATACATACTCTAGTGTTGTTTTTGCAGTTATTGCTCCATCCCCATAACTCGGTTGAAAATGTGCTTACACTTTAGAGAAAAAATGATTTGATAAAGCAAAAATTTTAAATTTAATCCAGTAACTGGGTGGACAAGAAATTGTTGGAAAAAGGCAAACCTTTAAGGTAAGAAACATGAAATTCAGAAATTTAGAATATATGAACTCAAAACTCTAGCTTATTATTATTTTCTATGTCACTATTTAGATTCCTTTAATATGAAGAGACCGGTTTCTAGCCAATCACATGTTGCTTCCTCTATCAGGTGCAGGGTATAAAATAAATAGTTTTCGACAATGTGCCCAAATCAATTTGATCAAATAATACATTTCAGTCCATATCCTGAGGTTGGCGGTTTTGGCACCCACTTTTTGATTCACCTACTGGATAACAAAAATGTAAATGTGACCATAGGAAAAACTACCAATTCAGAGACTGCTTCTCCTCCAGGCTGCTGCCCATCCCAGGGGCTCCGGGGTCCACCCAGGCGGATCCAGACAAAGACTGAGTCGGTCCCACCCAGGAGGAAAAGGCAACGTCTTCGCAAGGAAAAATGCAAGTCTTCGAAGGAATAGCTCCCAACCGTGGGCAGGGAATGACTCTGAATCAGCCATGCCTCCGGTCCACTTTCTTGGGGCATCCCGAGAACTTGGCTGTCACCAAGGTTTGGGAGAAGCCAGCCAAGGCAAAGAGAGGGGCCGTTGGGAGCAACAGCGGAGAAAGGGGAAGAAGGAATTGGTGGAGGAGGGATTCTGAACAAAGATGAACAAGGAGGGCCAGCCATACTTCGGATATACTTACAAGGGCAAGCCTTCATGAGAAAAGTCATTCTTGCTCATGGCGATTAAAAAGTACATTTTAGGTCCAGCAGCATAACACCCAGAGAGTCATCAAACCAGGAGAAAAATTGGCCACAGGGAAGTAAAACATACCCACAGCTCTTTTGAAAGCGAATGAGCCAAATGAGCAATAGGGGAAGGGAGACCAGCCTGGGAATTACATGGTCACATTTAGAAACAATTTGGGACTCACTATTCAAATGCATTGGGGGCTGGAGAATCGCCTGGCTTTTAAATCTGGAAGTCAAAACTCAAAATAAGAGTACATTAGAGAGAGAAAAACTTAATTTATCACTAAATTTGTCACTAAAATGGTTTTATTCCTAAGAATGATATAATTGTGCATCATATTTAAAGCCCAGATGGAAAATACCTATGTACTTCCTGCATATGAAGTAGTTTTTAACTGAAGCAGCAAAAAGTCTGATCAATAACTCAATGTGATCAAAATTTAATTTGTTGCTTAAGAGGTGAGTTTCTGATGCACATACATTCATTTTAACAGATTTCTTTCTTTTGGATTTTTATTTATTTATTTATTTATGTTTGTTTGTTTGTTGTCTTTTTATCTTCTGGGAGTGGTGCGGTAGCCTAGAGGTAGAGCTCTCGCCTCACCATCTGAAGGCTGTAAGTTCGATCCTAGGTAGAGGCAGATATTTCTCTCTCTCTGGGAACACTGAGAGTATATCTGCTGAACAAACCTCCACATTGGCGACAGGAAGGGTGTCCAGCCATTAAGGCCCTGCTAGCTTCATTCAGTTGCCAAGACTCTACACCGCAAGGGATTATAGGGTCATTAAAAGATGATGATTGTCTTTTTATCTTCTATTTATTAACAAAGGAATTTGAAAAAGACATAAAGACCACCATTTCTCTGGCTGAAAGCTCCTGGTCTGGCCAAGGGGAGGGGAAACCAAAGCTCCCTTCGGGCAGCCCATGCAAAGGCCTGGAGCCCTTCTGACCCCAAAGGCCATCCTGGCTCAGCAGCAGGCCCAGTCCTTCCCAGCCAAGAAGAGGCCTCTGTGGCTGCTGGGCTCATTCCAGTGACACTGAAGAATGGCCAGAAGCACCCTGCTCTCCCCTGCCAGCCTCATCCTGAGGAAAGGCCTGTAGGATCCACTACCAGGGAAGTGCCAGATGAAGCCCAGGGGATTGAGAGGCCCAGCGGTGCCGAGGGGAGGCGAGTCCTGCCCTCTGCTGAAAGACAGGCACATCCTGTCCGAATATTTCCCCCAAACGCCTAAGGCAGTGCTGCAGACAAAGCCCAAGCCGATAGACCCATGATGGCGAACCTATTTCAAGACATTCCCTTCCTTGGTCAAAAGGATCTCTGCCCACCTGACATTTACTATAAAAAATACAAGACGTTGGTATGTTGCACGTCATCGGGATAATTGCACTAGAATACTTGTGAATAACCACTGGAATTAGTAAGGAGTAGGCAAATGGGGTTTTATAAGTGATCTTGCTGAGTGGGACTACCATTTTATCAAGAGACAAGTCTCCTGTGGCAACCATTTTGCGACTGCATGCTCTCAAGTTGCCAGATGTGCGTCTAATCCTCCAAACTGCCTCCTCCAGGCCAACAGGTGAGCCTTTCGGGGCTACGGAGGAGAGCACAGGCAAGCAGTAGCCACACAGGTCCAAATTGACTTTGCTGGGGAAATCAGCTCCTTTTTCTCCTCTCCTTCCTCAGCAGGTAATCCCTATAGCTGGCCCCCTCCACTGGGGACCCCAGACCCAAACCAATCGAGGATGAGGTTAGTCCAATAACTGATAAAGAAGCATCTCTCTCTCCCATGTTTGTGATGAACTGAAAACAGGGCCTGGAGGCAATTAATTTTGCAAAAGCCCACAGGACTTTATCTCAGGATAATTCTAGATTTCAGAATGGTCAGCTGCTGAAGAGAATTTCCGAAACACAGGCATATAATTTTAGACCCTGTTTTAAAGTGCCGGCAATTTTTTCTTTCCCGTGAGGCCCAAACAGTACTGCTACTAACTTGATGGTCAGGAGGTTGTTCTTTCTGGCTCCGTCTCCAGAAAAGGGCCAGAGCCGGGAGCCTATCATAGAGCTGGCAGGAGGCTCCAATCATGGTGACCCATGAAGGACAAACTGCTCAGAGGCTGGAGAAGACGTTGCCTGGGCTCACCTGATGATGAAAGCTCCCCGGGTCTCCAGCAGCTTCCGCTCACTGCTGAACCTCTTGAGCAAGTTGATCATGAACTGGTAGAAGTAGGAATTCATGGTGGGGGTAGAGGGAGAGCACCCCATGCTCTTGGCTCCTGGAAGGAGAAGAGAGGAGGAGGTTAGCTAAAGAAGAGGAACGGAGGACACACCCATCCTGCAGAAAACAAAGGAATCTGCAGGGCTCCTCCTTCCCTTTCCTGAATCTGCTCCTCCTGCAGGTCCCAAGCAGAAGGAAAAAAGGGTCAAATGTCACTGGAGTTCCTTTACAGGGCTAATCCTGTCAGGAAGGAAACATTCTGGTGTGCCTCTCTGCATTGCTTCTAGCCTAATCCTTATCTTTATTGCCCTGCTTAAGTGTTTTCAGAAACTGCCTCTGGGTTAAGCCTGGTTACATTGTATATATAGGTACATCATATGTACATGTGATCTTACAGTATCTGTGAGTTCATCTAAGTCTGCGGAGGTACTTTTCAAAAACATTCCAATCAGTGCAGTCAAGGCAGGCCTGTAGCTTTAACTTTGAGGAGGCACAATTTTACAATACAATTTTAAAAACTAGAGAAAGGATGCAGGAGAGAAGATACAATAAATATAAAAAGAAAAAGAAGGAAATAAGAGAATGGGAGAAAGGGAGGAAAATATTAAGAAATAGAATTCTGGAGAGACCAAAAGAAAATGGGTAAAAGGGAAAGAATAATGGATAGTAGAAAGGGAATTAAAGCATTAATATGTTTATTTATGGTATTAATAGTAGAAATTGTATGCAAGAGGTAAAATAGAAGAAATATACAGATTACTGTAAAATGGAATAATTAATTGAAATTAAGTTATAAAATTGAAATGTTAGAAAATGATGTAAGAGGATGAAATGAAATGTAAGAAGCAAAAAAGAAGCGTATTGTTTAATGTAAAACAGATCAGCAGATGCAATGTGAAAGATAGAACGGTTTATATGTGAAAATAATTGAAACAGAGATATAAAATTGAAATGCTAGTAAAAGAGAAAAAAAAATTATTTGATATTAGGAACTAAAGAAAATACGAGGTGGAAGGTTAATTAAGCTAATAGGTTTTAAGATTAAAATGGAATAAATTGAAATACATTGTTAATAATTAAAATGTGATGGGAATTCTGAGAAATATATTCAATAAATGAAGGAAAAATCAGAGTTGCCAAGACACCATAGTGGAAATTACTGAATTGAAAATGAATACAGCAATAGAGAGAGAGACTGGAAGAGCAGGGAGATGGAAGGAAGGGAGAAGAGAGGAAGAAGAGAGAGGAATAGAAGAAAGGGAAGAGGAGAGGAAGAAAGGGAGAGGAAATAAGAGTAGGAGAGGTTAGATAGGGAGGAAGAAAGGAGGAGGGGGAGAAGGGAAGAGGAAGTAGAGAAGGAGTAGGAGAGGAGGAAAGTAGAAAGGACAAAAGAAGGGAGGGAGAGGAAAGAGAGGAGAGAGGAAGAAAGATTGCTGTAAAACAAAAAGATGAAATGGAAGAAATGCAACCCCGAACACATTTAAATCTATCAAGATAAAGAAAGAATCACTATGATAGAATTTTTTTTTTATTGGCCAAGTATGATTGGACACACAAGGAATTTGTCTTGGTGCAGATGCTCTCGGTGTACATAAAAGATACCTTCATCAAGGTATAACACTTACAACACTTAATGATAGTCATAGTGATTCATTCATAAAGAATGAATCACTATGAAAGTTAAAAGAGAATATAAATTATTAAAAAAGGAGAAATTAGAATTTAAGGGTGGAAGATGTTGTTTATATAATAAGCATAGAAGTATTAAGATATGATTAAAAAGTATGGAAAAAGAATATTTTGGCAGAAATTGTAACTATGTTAAACGTATTTGGATAGGACAAGTTGTATAAGACATGATATAGCCAATACTCTGTTCATAAAATAAGTTGGGGGTGGTGAAAGAAAAAAATCAATAAAACTTGATTCAAAGAAAAAAGAAGAAAAGAAAAGAAAAGAAAAGAAAAGAAAAGAAAAGAAAAAAGTATTTTGAGAGAATGGTTTAGGTTTCCATGATTGCTGTGATTGTCCTTGATCCCCCATTTCTAATGACTGGTATTTGGGGCAGCTTTTTGAAAGCAAAGCAGCTTTTTGTATTTTTATACAGTTAATCCTTGACTTACAACAGTTCATTTAGTGACCATTCAAAGTTACAATGGCACTAAAAAAAGTGAGTTATGACCGTTTTTCACACTTATGACCGTTGCAGCATTCCCACGGTCACGAGCGGCCAGGCGAGGCAAAGCGCCCCTCGATGTGAGTGACGTCAAGTTGGCCATGCCCGCCCAGTCACATGACCACCTAGCCATGCCTACCCAGCTGGTCATTCGGGCAGGGAATCTGTTGTTAAATTATTTGAATCCCACCACTGCTCTCAGCTTCTTTTTACAGAGCCCACACATTAATTTTGTCCAGCTCAGGTTTAGCATGCAGGAACAAGGCCAAGCAGTTGGCTGAAGATGAGGTGAAGAAAGCCAAGATTTTGATTCCATTACAATACCATTGGCACAAAAAACTTCTGTTCTTACAAGCATCACAATGCAGCCTAACAATGGAAAGACCTTCCCCAATTCCCTCAACCCCCAAGAGAGCAATAGCAAAACCCGCCAGGAGAACCTCACGTCTGAAGCAGACGGGCAGAAGGCTTTGCTCCTCCACCATCACGAGAGGGAACTTCTATCTACTCATGGCCTCCCTTGGAATGATAAGACAAAGCCCAGGGCTGCTCGGGACCTGCTCCCTTTGCCAGGTAGCGGCTGGAGATGAAGCACTTACCGGAGGAGGAGACAGCCTGGCTACTTTTGACCAAAGTTGGCACAGGCAGG
The DNA here is from genome assembly GCF_028640845.1 of Ahaetulla prasina. Taxonomy (NCBI): domain Eukaryota; kingdom Metazoa; phylum Chordata; class Lepidosauria; order Squamata; family Colubridae; genus Ahaetulla; species Ahaetulla prasina. The sequence continues at coordinate 25,855,857 of NC_080550.1, read as the reverse complement.
TCCAGTTGTTCCAACCGGAGCCCAGGGCCCTCCTGCAGCCCTCGGCCTTCCATCTGGCCAGCTGGGGAGGAGGCAATCTCTGCCAAGACTTCAAGGTCCTTGAGAATAACCTGGGATCAGCAAGAGAGAAAATGGCTGATGAGGCCACAAGGAAATGGGAAGCAACCTGGGAGACTGTGTAGCCAAGTCTTGCAAGGGCATCTGCAGGGAATTTGGTCCCCTCGCCCCTGAAGTAGGTGGGGCTCTTGCAGCCCGCTCTCTTAAATCATGCCCCTCCAGTTCGTTAAGGCTGCCAAGGTGGGATCTCTGATTGGTCTAGGCAAGTGTTAATTTATTATTTTATATTATTTTATATTATATTATATTATTTTATTATTCTAATCTCTGGGGGAATGATGTTCCAGAGAGAGGGAGCCACCCTTCTCATGGGTCCCACCAGGTGTATCTTCTTCGGGGATGGGATCCGCAACGTTCCCTGCCTTCCCGCTCTGATGAGTCAGATAGATGTGACTAGCAAGAGACGGTACATCAGATCATCTGGTCCCAAGCCATGACGGGCTTTAAAGGTGACAACCAGCACCTTGAATTGCACCCAGAAGCAAATCGGAAACCAATGCAGCTCCTGCAGGAGAGGTGATACATGTGCACACTGAGGTCTGCGCAAAACCATGCAGGCCACTGCATTCTGAACCAACTGGAGCTTCTGGATGCTCTTCAAGGGCACCCCATGTACAGCCCATTGCAATAGTCAAGACAGGAAGTGACCAGGGCAGTGGTCACCAACTGGTGGTCCATAAGAAAATGTTGGTGGTCCTCAGAAAAATTATTTGCATTTTTTATATTGCACTAAATCAGGGACACAAATGAACATTTGTGTTGCTGCAGAGAGTCTCCCCCATGGGGTCTTTTTGTGTGGATCTGAGGGGGACAGAAATTCTGACTTGGGGTCTGCTTTGGCCTCCTGGGTTTGGGCGAAGGCTGGAAGTAAGTGCTGCTGGTGGCAAAGAGCCGGAGGACCTTGTTCCAGCAAGACTGCATCATGGCCTGGAACTGGCTGACCATCTCAGCCTGCTGAGCCTCCAGGCGCAGTATCTGGCCTTGCACTCCTGCAAGGTCTTCCCTCTGCTTGGAAAGCCTATGCTCCTAGTCCTCAGTGAGGTGCTTCTGCTGAGCCTCCTTCTCGGCCAGATCCAATTTGAACTGAGCCAGCTGTTTTGCCAATTCTTTCTCATGGTGGCTGCTTAGCTCCAGCAACTGCTTCCTGTTGGGGCCCTAAGGAGCCTGGGCGGGGAGGCGAGGAGTGGCTGGGAGTGGAGGTGCACGTAGAGGCTGACAAGGCACCCCTCGATGTGAGTGACATTGAGTTGGCCACGCCCACCCAGTCGCATGACCACCTAGCCATGCCAACCCAGTTGGTCATTAGGCAGATCATATTAGTGGTCCACAGGATTTAAAATTATGAATTTAGTGGACCCTGAGGTCCGAAAGGTTGGTGACCCCTGGACTAGGGCATGAATGACTGTGACTAGGGACTGTTGGTCCAGGAAAGGGCGTAACTGGCGCACAACCCACAGTTGCACAAAGGCCCTCCTGGCCACAACCGCAACCTGCGCTTTGAACAGGAGTCGTGAGTCCAGGAAAACCCCTAGATTAAACACAGGGTCTGTTTGGGGTAGTGCCACCCCATCCAAGACCAAAGGTGGCAATTCTCCCTGAGCCAACGAACCCCAAACCCAGAGCCACTTGGTCTTGCACGGGTTTAGCCTGAACCTGTTGCTCCCCATTCAGCCCCTAAACAGCCTCTAGGCACTGCGAGAGGGAGGACACGGCATCGCTTAACTCACCATGGGCCGAGACATACAGCTGAGTATCATCAGCATATTGGTGATACCTCAATCCATGGTGATGGATGATCTCAGCCAGCGGATTCATATACATGTTGAACAAGAGTAGAGAGATTACCAAGCCCTGCAGAACCCCGTAAAGCACTGGGTGAGGGCCAGATCTCTCCCCTCCTATCAACACTGACTGAGAGCGGCCGCAGAGGAAGGAAGGAAGTGAACCAGGATAGCACAAGGCCTCCCACTTCCATTCCCTGAAGAATACCTAGGAGAATATCGCCAAAAGCCACCGAGGTAGGTCAAATAGAGCAAGGATGAATGCACTACCCCATCTCACTCCTACCAGACATCATCCAAAAGTGCAACCAATGCCATTTCTGTCCCAAATCCAGACCTGAATCCTGATTGGTAAGGGTCAAGATTATCCGTTTCCTCCAGAAACCTCTGGAGCTGCCACGCAACCACCTTCCCAACCACCTTCCCCCAAAAGGGAAGATAGGAGACAGGTCAGAAATTATTCAACCAGGTGGAGTCCAGCGATGGCTTCTTAAGAAGAGGGTGGACCACAGACTCCTTAAAGTGCTGGGGCACTGCCCCGTCCTGTAGGGAAGCATTAATCACTGCCACCCGCCTGTCACCTCCTGGGAAGCTTTCACAAGCCAGGAGAGACATGGGTCTAAAACACAGGTGCTTGCGTGCATATTCCCTAGGATTCTGTCCATTTCCTCAGGAGCAGCAGGGTGAAACTGTTCCCAGATAACAGGGTGAGAACCTGCCTCAGGGGCTTCCACTGGACCAGCAACCATGCCAGCATCTAGCTGGGAATGAAGTCGAGCGATTTTGTCTTCCAGAAAATTTGCAAATTCTTCAGCGTGCTCCTTCAGGTGGACCTCTATCACCTCCTTCCCCAGGAGGTAGCTCACCTTAAAGAGGGTCGCTGGGTGATTATCTGCAGATGCAATTAGTGTGGAATGGGAGGTTGAAATCCCCCAGAACTATAAGCCTGGGGAACTCCACTGCCAGCCCCGCAGCAAGGCCTAGGAACCTGGGTAGGGAAGCTGCCACACAGCAGGGAGGTTGGTACAGAAGCAGCAATCCCACCTGATCCCTTGAGCCCAACCTAAGAAAAAGGGTCTCACAGCCGTGCACTTGTGGAGCAGTGCCTCTGGAGGCTTCTAGAGATTCTCTGATAGCCACACTCTCTCCCTGGCCCTGAGGTCTAGACTGGTGCCATGCTCAATAACCCACTGGGCACATTTCTACAAGGGGAACGCCTCCATCTGTGCCCAGCCAGGTCTCGGTTATAAAAGCCAGATCAGCCTTCTCTTCAAGGATCAAATCGGCAATAAGGCTAGCCTTATTGCAAGCTGATCTGACATTTAAAAGCAGCAGCCTACGACTGGGGCCATCACAGGTAAATGAGGTGAGTGCAAGGGGGCAGAACACACTTCACATAGCCACAAAAAGCTCAAAACCCAACTTTCACATTTTACACATACACAACACAACACAACCGACTCACATACAATGTAAAAGCAGCTGCACTTCACACTTCACATAGCCACAAAAAGCTCAAAAACCAACTTTCACATTTTACACATACACAACACAATACAACTGACTCACACACAATGTAAAAGCAGCTGCACTTCACACTTCACATAGCCACAAAAAGCTCAAAAACCAACTTTCACACTTTACACACACACAACACACACACACACACAATATGCCACATACAGCTTTCTGAGATTTTGTGTGTTTGTGTAGTTAGAGTAAAACACTACAGAAACACACCAAAGCTCAGAAAGCTGCACAACTATTTTATTATTTTATTATTTTATTATTTTATTTTATTTTATTTTATTATTTTATTTTATTTTATTTTATTATTTTATTTTATTTTATTTTATTTTATTTTATTTTATTTTATTATTATCTTATCTTATCTTATCTTATCTTTTTTTTTTTATTTTTTTTTATTTTATTATTTATTTTATTTTATTTTATTTTATTTTTTTATTTTATTTTATTTTATTTTATTTTATTATTATCTTATCTTATCTTATCTTATCTTATCTTATCTTTTTTATTTTATTTTATTTTATTTTATTTTATTTTATTGTGGACTTCAAATCCCAGAGTTCCTCAGCCAGCAAAGCAAGCCAGTTGATCACCGAGGAAATAGATTAGCTGAGTTAGCTGAGTGATTGATTCTGTCTGGCTGAAACTGAAACTGCTTTCGGGCTGGAAAAAGAGCCATGCGTTCATCAGTAATCAGGTAAGTGCCTTAGAATCTCTACTCTTACTTGTAGAAAACATGTTTTCTACAAGTAAGAGTACAACTAAGGTTCTGCTGATGAGGAACTCGGGTGAGATCGCCAGAGGAGACTTTAATTTTTTTTAAAAAAAAATTAAAGTCTCTGCCGATCTCAGCTGAGGGGCAGGATCCTCAAAGGCTTTTTTTTTAATACTTTTAAAGGCCTGTTTCAGCTGAAGCAAAACCGGCTTTTAAAAGTAAAAAAAAAAAAACCTCTGCAGATGGTGCGGCTCAGCAGAGACGGGGGGGCGGAGCCAGGGATTTTTGCTACCGGTCCTCCGAACCAGCAGCCGCCATCGCTACCGGATCGCGCGATCCGGTCCGATCCGGGAGCATTTCACCCCTGGCCCAAACCATGATCCACAACATGTTTCAAATGCAGGAAGGAGGGACATCAAGTTGCAGAGTGCCAATTCACAAAGCCCAGCCTCAAAGTGGTGCCAACCCAGAGGAGGAAGGCAGAGAAGCCAGCTCTGAGAACACTTAAGATAGCGCTGCAAGGGGTAGAGGTCATTGACAGAGCACTGCAAGGGGCTGGGAGCTTTGACCAACCTGGGTGAGAATGAAACCGACTCCAGTGGTTCGCAGTGCAGTGTGCAGGAGCATCTGAAAAGTGAGGCCAGAATCTCCAAGGAGTACTGGGATCTACGGGAGTTGTTTAATGAAAAGGGATCTACTGGGATCTACGGGAGTTGTTTAGTGAAAAGGGCTCCGACATGCTCCTATCTCATATCACTGACTATGGTATTGAAATCCTTCCTGGGGCTAAACTCCCAAAGCCTAAACTCTACTTGATGACTTGATGACTCCACGAGAGCTAGAAGAGGTTTGAGCGTTCATAGACAAAAACTTAAAATGTGGATTTATTCAACCAGCTAGACTGTGGGTGGAAGCCTCGGCGTTATTGCAGGACGGGTATCGGCAACCCATGGCTCCAGATCTGCATGCGGCTCTTTCATCCCCCTGCTGTGGCTCCCTGTTGGCTAAACCCACCACTGGCTGGCCACGCCCCTCACATTCCCCTCCCAGTCACTCCTCGCCTGGCCTGAGAAGGGTGACAGCGGGGGAGGGAGACTTGCTCCATATTCCAGAGCGGGAGCAAAGGGTCCCTGTACATGCCTTATCTCTTGCTGGGTCTTGCGGGTACTTCTTCCGGCCCTTGTTGGTACCTAGGTTGCTCGGGGAGACACGTGACTTGCTCTCCACCCCGAGACACTGGCCCGGCCTGGCTGTGGCCGATGCTCCGTGTCATAATGGACTCCAGGAGGATGGGACATTGTCTCCCCCATTGTGAAGCGTGCTAAATTTAACTGTGCTGCGCAAGGTGGAGAGCAAGTTGCATGACTCCCTGAGTGACTGAGGTGGGCGCAGCATCAACAAGGGCTGGAAGAGGTGCCCGCGAGATCAGGCAAGTACAGTGGTGCTTCGCTCCCACTCTGGAATATGGAGTGAGTCTCCATCCCCTGCTGTTACCCTTAACTTTTCAGGCCAGACAAGTAGTGACTGGGAGGAGAGGGAGAGGGGCAGGGTCAGCCAGTGGTGGGTTCAGTCAACAGGGAGCCCCAGCAGAGGGATGAAAGAGCGTTATTTATCTGGGAACCTGAAATGACAGGTGGAATTATACAGAGGAATTATTGAATCTGTCATTTGCACCTCTATAACTGTCTGGTTCGGTTCTGCAACCCAACAAGAAAAACACAGACTTCAGAGGATAATTAGAACTGCAGAAAAAATAATTGCTAACAACCTGCCTTCCATTGAGGACCTGTATACTGCACGAATCAAGAAGAGAGCCATGAAAATATTTGCAGATCACTCGCATCCTGGACATAAACTGTTTCAACTCCTACCCTCAAAACGACGCTATAGAGCACTGCACACCAGAACAACTAGACACAAGAACAGTTTTTTCCCGAAGGCCATCACTCTGCTAAACAAATAATTCCCTCAACACTGTCAGACTATTTACTGAATCTGCACTACTATTAATCGTTTCATAGTTCCCATCACCAATCTCTTTCCATTTATGACTGTATGACTATAACTTGTTGCTGGCAATCCTTATGATTTATATTGATATATTGACCATCAATTGTGTTGTAAATGTTGTACCTTGATGAACGTATCTTTTCTTTTATGTACACTGAGAGCATATGCACCAAGATAAATTCCTTGTGTGTCCAATCACACTTGGCCAATAAAATTCTATTCTATTCTATGACTCTTGGTTTAAATCATATGGTAAAAAGTGCCAAGAGACAAAAAAACCAAACAAACCCAAGTCTTGCCTGTTTTGGAAATGGTTCAAGAGGGAACACACACACACAAGAAAGAGAGAGAGAGAGAGAAAGAGAGGGAGGGAGCGAGGGAGGGAGTAAGTGGGGGGGGGGAGAAAGACGGAAAGAGAGAGAGAGGGAGACAGAGAGAGGGAGAAAGAAAGAAAGAAAGAAAGAGGGGAAAAAAGAGAAAGGGAGAGGGGGGGTGAAAGAGAAAGAGGGAGGGAAAGAGAGAAAAAGAGGGAGGAAAGAGAGAGGGAAGAAGGGAGGGAAAGAGAAAGACAGAATGAGTCATGTGACTGAATGGGAGTGAGTGACGTTGAGTTGGCCATGCCCACCCAGGTTTTGTGGATCCCGGTGTTTTCTTTTCTTTGGGAAGCAGGTCCAAACGGCTCTTTGAGTGTTTAAGGTTGCAGACCCCTGTTCCAGGAGAAAAATATGGAACCCTTCATTTATGTGTTGACTATAGAGGACTAACTGTGGTGTGCATAGAAAATGTTTACCCATTGCCCCTGATAAAGGACATGCTTGCACATCTAGCCAAAGGCAAAATCTTTACTAAATCAGACCTGCGGGGGGCTTATTAACAGGTTTGGATCAAGGAGGGCGATGAATGGAAAACTGTGTTTAACTGTCCTCTGGGATACTTTCAGTTCCGAGTGCTCCCCTTTGATCTGCAGGGAGCCCCAGTTGTGTTCATGCAACCGATCAATGAGGTGTTGCATGACTACTTGTACAAGGGGATGTTGGTGTATGTATGATATTTGAATATATACTGAGTTTGTGAAGAAACATGTGGTGGCCCTAAAGAAACTTTGGGTGGCCAAATTGTATGCAAAGCTCTCTAAATGCAAATTTCACCAAGATAAGATTATTACCTGGGTTACTGTATATCTCATAGAATAGAATAGAACAGAATTTTTTATTGGCCAAGTGTGACTGGAGACACAAGGAATTTGTCTTCGGTGCATAGGCTCTCAGTGTACATACAAGAAAAAATACCTTCATCAGGGTACAACACTTATTTATTTATTTATTTATTTAATTAATTAATTAATTAATTAATTAATTAATTAAACTTTTATACCGCCCTTCTCCCGAAGGACTCAGGGCGGTGTACAGCCTGCATTAAAACAATTAATATACACACTAAAATAACAATTAAAAAACTTATTCAATAAAAGGCCGAAATTAAAACCGTCCAATTGACCATATAAAATACCCAATAAAATTAGAATTGAAAAATTTAAAATTTAAAATTTAGAATTTAAAAAATCAGGCCAGTCCCGCTTGGATAAATAAATAAGTTTTCAGTTCCCGGTGAAAGGTCCGGAGGTCAGGCAATTGGCGTAAACCGGAGGGAAGTTCGTTCCAGAGAGTAGGTGCTCCCACAGAGAAGGCCCTTCCCCTGGGGGCCGCCAGCCGACACTGCTTGGCGGACGGCACCCTGAGAAGACCCTCTCTGTGAGAGCGCACGGGTCGGTGGGAGGCATGTGGTAACAGCAGGCGGTCCCGTAAGTACCCAGGCCCTAAGCCATGGAGCGCTTTGAAGGTGGTAACCAAAACCTTGAAGCGCACCTGGAAGACCACAGGTAGCCAGTGCAGACTGCGCAGGAGTGGTGTTACCCGGGAGCACCATGGAGCTCCCTCAATCACCCGTGCAGCTGCATTCTGGACTAGCTGAAGTCTCCGAGTGCACTTCAGGGGTAGCCCCATGTAGAGAGCATTGCAATAACTTATAACACTTATGATAGCCATAGGGTACAGATTTAACAATGACACAACACTTAATGATAGTCATAGGCTACAAATAAGCAATCAGGAAACAATCAATATCAGTATAAATCGTAAGGATACAAGCAACAAAGTTACAATCATAAGTGGAAGGAGATGGGTGATGGGAACGATGAGAAGATTAATAGTAGTGCATAGTGCATATTAGTAAATAGTTTGACCGTGTTGAGGGAATTATTTCATGAAGCAGTTGAGAAAAGGTGCGGGCAGTGTTAGAGTGGGCCCTCTCGGCACCAGGAAGCAATTACAAAGTTTCTTAGACTTTGCCAATTTTTACCTGCAGTTCATCCCCTCATTTGCCAAAATTGCATTACTGATCACCCAACTTTTAAAAACTAAGGGCAAAGGCAAGGAGAAGCCATGTCAGCCACTTAAATGCACTATGGAATGCAATAGCATTTAACAAACTCAAAGGACTATTTGCAACGGAACCCATGTTAAAACACCCTGTCCCAAATGCTCCTTTTGAAATTCAGGCAAATGCTAGTGATGTGGTTAGTTTCAATTTGTTATAATTTGTTTCTTTGTGCGTGTTTTGCTTCAGACTTTTCCTGACTTTTCCTGCAATCAGTTCTTTCTTAGTAAAAGTATTTTTTCTCTGAATCAATGGAGTCAAGGGTTTTCTTTCCTAGGAATTTATTCAAGGCAATCCTGACATCAACCATGCAAGACTGAGTAGTTTTTGGAATGTGGGGCTTCTGGTGATAAGGTTTTTCTACTATTGCGTTGGGAAACGCCCAGCCAGGTGGGTAACAAGCAGCAAGGAATTAGCCCTGAATCATTGTGCCACCACAATGATTTAAAATCCATGACTGACCCTCCCTAACCTCTATGAGCCTCATCTGTCTGTCCCCAAGGGAAGGCAAGCAGTCTGGGGAGATGCCTGTATTAAAATCAGAATACAATGAAGTTGCTAGCTCGAACTCTACATGTGTGGATCTGGTCGTTTATGTCTGGATGGAGTGGCAGTGCCCCAGATGGACCCAGTATGCAATCTGGAAGTCCTCTTGGATTCACAGCTCCTGCTAGAACAGGCAGCAGCTCTGACCAGGAGGGCCACTGCACACTTCAACTGCACCAGTTCCTGGATCAGAGGCTTTACTCATAGTTATTCCAGGGTGAGCCATGGTGGCAAAGTGGTTGGAGCGCAGTACTGTAGGCTACTTCTGATGACCGATGACTGCCTGCAATTTGGCAGTTCAAATCTCACCAGGCTCAAGGTTGACTCAGCCTTCTGTCCTTCCGAGGTGGGTAAAATGAGGACCCAGATTGTTGGGGCCAATAGGCTGACTCTGTAAACCGCTTAGAGAGGGATGTAAAGCACTGTAAAACTTTATGTTAAGTCTAAGCGCTATTGCTACTCATACTCTTGTGACCTCTGGATTAGGACGACACATTCTACATGAGATTGCCCTTGAAGAACAGACCTTCACATGGTGCAGAATGTGGCAGCAATGTGTTGTGTCTTGCCCGCTCTCACCGCAGCCATGTCCTAGTATGCCTCCCGGCCCCAGCCCTGGCTCCATGCCCAGACAGGCTGAGGAGGAGGGGGCACCTCCCGGCCCCAGCCCTGGCTCCATGCCCAGACAGGCTGAAGAAGAGCAAGTATCTCCAGCCCCCAGCTCTGGCTCCATGCCCAGGCAAACAGAGCAACTAGACCCCTCCCCCTCCCCCACAGCATGTGAGCCTGAGGAAGGTCAATTACCAACAGCTGCCGACTGGAGTGACCCTCGCGTCAGAAGACTTGATAGGCGGCGGCGTCAGAAGGAAGGGAGGGGCAGGCCTTAATGAGTGCTGAGTCATGGAGCCACACCCCATGGCCTATATAAAGGATCTGCTTTCTGGCAGTCTCTGAGTCAGGCAAAGTCGAACATATCTTGCTGAAGTCACTTTCTGGTCTCCTGCCTGCCCTGAGGACTTTGCTAGGACTTTGGCAGAGCTGCAGAGGCACACCTGATTCGGATTTCCCTGACCCGGCCGTCAGCGGAGGAGTGGGACACGACACAATGATAATAAAGGGTGTCAGTTGTTCAAAGCATGTAGCACCACTACATTGGCTGCCAGTGTGCTTTAAAGCCCTTCCTAGCTTGGGACTGGCCCACCTAAAGGATTGTCTTTTCCTAGACATTTCTACCGATCTAGTTCGGTCTAGCTGACTGATCATGCTATGGGTCTCATGTTGGCTGATAGGGATTATTGCAATGCTCTCTACATGGGGCTCCCCTTGAGATGCACTCGGAGGCTTCAGTTGGTCCAGAATGCAGCTGCGCGGGTGATAGAGGGAGTCTCACGTAGCTCCCATGTGACACCTCTCCTGCGCAGACTGCACTGGCTTCCTGTTGCCTTTCGGGTGCATTTCAAGGTTTTGGTTACCACCTTTAAAGCGCTCCATGGCTTGGGACCTGGGTACTTACGGGACCGCCTGCTGTTACCTCATGCCTCCCACCGACCTGTACGCTCGCACAGAGAGGGCCTTCTTAGGGTGCCGTCCGCCAGACAATGTCGGCTGGCGGCCCCCAGGGGAAGATCCTTCTCTATGGGGGGCCCCTACTCTTTGGAATGAACTTCCCCCTGGTTTACGTCAAATACCTGACCTTCGGACTTTTCGCCGCGAACTGAAAACATATCTGTTTGTTCGTGCGGGGCTTTCTTAAATTGTCTAGTTTTAAATTTTAAATTTCTTTTTAGTTTTAACTGGGGTCTTTTAGATTTTTTAACTATTTTAATTTCGGCCACACTGTATAATAAGTTTTTTAATTTATTTTTAACTGTATATTGTTCTTTTTACTTTGGCTGTACACCGCCCCGAGTCCTTCGGGAGAAGGGCGGTTTATAAATCTAATAAAATAAATAAATAAATAAATAAAGCTATAGCTCCCTTCAGAGTTTAGGATGACCCAGGCCCTATTGGCCTTTTGTAAAGCCTTGAAGACCTGATCAGGTGCCTGAGCCTGCATTTCTTAAGGAACCCATTCTTTGGCTATATTAAAATCTCTGGCAATAGTTTTACTTGGCAACCATATAGTTATTTTGTATTGCTTTGTGTTATGTATTTATGATGTACCCCACCCAGAATCACATGTTGAGATAGAGAGCGACAGAAATGAAATAAAATAAAAATAAACAAATGCAGCAATTAGATTTATTGTTTACATCAAATTTAAAGCTTATGCAGGAAGGTGCTATTTTGTAGAAGAATATTTAGTAAGGACTGGTAAGAAACACAAAGAATTCAGCAAAAAAGCAAACAAATGCAAAGCATGATAATTACTATGTTAGGGACTGACCCCCAGGCCCACTGCAGCACTTTCTTCTCTTTGAGTGGACTGATAATATTTATTGGGGGAAACTCAGACCACCTAGAACACAAATCAGTGTTGAAGAAATCAACCCAGAGAGCTCATTGCTGTGAGGGAAGGCATCCCTTCCCTCCTGGATATGAGGACTCTATTCAATCATCCATTCAGGATATAAATAACCAGCTGAAACTATCCTGTTTCAGACATTTTATTTTTTATTTATTTATTTATTTTTCATATTTGTATATCGCCCTATCTCCCTAGGGACTCAGGGCGGTTCACAGGCAATTAAAAATACATATAAATACAAGTTAAAATAACAGTTAAAAAACTTATTCTATAGCCCATTATTAAAATTAATATAAAAAATAAAAACCCGTTTAAAACCAATAAATTTAAAATCTAATCCAGTCCCGCGCAGATGAATAAATATGTTTTGAGCTCGCGACGAAACGTTCGGAGGTCCGGAAGTCGACGCAGGGAGGGAGTTCGTTCCAGAGGGTGGGAGCCCCCACAGAGAAGGCCCTTCCCCTGGGCGTCGCCAGACGACACTGCCTAGCTGACGGCACTCTGAGGAGTCCCTCTCTGTGAGAGCGCACGGGTCGGTGAGAGGTATTCGGTAGCAGTAGGCGGTCCCGTAAATAGCCCGGCCCTATGCCATGGAGCGCTTTAAAGATTATCACCAACACCTTGAAGCGCACCCGGAAGGCCACAGGTAGCCAGTGCAGTCTGCGCAGGAGAGGTGTTACATGGGAGCCACGAGGGGCTCCCTCTATCACCCGCGCAGCCGCATTCTGGACTAACTGGAGCCTCCGGGTGCCCCTCAAGGGGAGCCCCATGTAGAGAGCATTGCAGTAATCCAGACGAGACGTCACGAGGGCGTGAGTGACCGTGCATAAGGCATCCCGGTCAAGAAAGGGGCGCAACTGGCGCACCAGGCGAACCTGGTGGAAAGCTCTCCTGGAGACGGCCGTCAAGTGATCTTCAAAAGACAGCCGTTCATCCAGGAGGACGCCCAGGTTGCGCACCCTCTCCATCGGTGTAGACTCAGCTCTTTGGAGAATGCTCTGATGCTGGGAAAAGTGGAAGGGAAGGAAAGAAGAGGACAACTGGCAGCAAAGACTCAGATACAGTCTTTAGGGGAGGGGGGGGGGGGGCGAGCAGTGCTGAAAGACATGAAAGACCAGGTTAAGGGGACACCATCATGGAAAGCCAGCCGCCTATATGGTTGCTCAGCATTCATGTCAATTCGATGGCTCTTCCTCCTCCTCTTCTTGAAGGTGATAGCTGTAATTCTGCGTTTCTCCACCCTTCCCACTTCTTAAATGTAACCATGAAAATGGAGAAAGGAAAAGATGGGAATTCACAGGCAATGTGCTGCCTCTGAATAATTTTCTGTCCCTGGCTCTCCTTGTGTAGGCTATCAGGCTGCACACGAGCCAGCAGATCCAGCTGCTGGACATCCCAGCTGTTTCCTGAAGAGCAGCAGCAGCTGCCCCACAGGCTGCCCCAGAAGGCAAACATCCTGAGAGCAGAGCACCTCCTCCTTCAGATTCTCTGCAACTCTGAAGGGCATCCCAGCGTTCATGAGGTCAGCTGAGAGCTGGCGCTTGTATTCAGCGTCTCCTCATAGGTGTCCCTCTTCCCCGCCCTGCCTTGGGGTCCTTCCAAAAGGTAAGATTGGGCTCACTCCAGGCACATGCTAGCAAGCGGGTTGCTCTGTTTCAGGAGAGAAACCTGTTGGACGAGGAACGGAGGAGATTCAAATCCAGGTCTATTCTCCAGCGGGGACCTTCACTCAGCCCAACTATCCCATCAGGTGCCAGAAGGGCAGGAGCTGCTCTGTGCACCACCTTGAGACCCTGATGGAAAGGGAAGACTATAAATCTAACACACAAAGCCAACAGTCACAGTGTCTGTACAGAAACTAACCGGAGCATCTTATCTTCACCCTGGGCAACCAAAGGCAGAGAGCAGCAAGGGGCCCCCGGAGACTGCCAGAGGCAGACCTGGAGACTCAGTCAAGAGGCAGCCTCGGAGGCCTGCAAAGGATCCCATCACGGCAGCAGGTGAAGCACTGTGTTGTGTCTTGCCCGCCCTCAGAGCAGCCGGGGCCTTCTTACCTGCTCCCGAACACTGAGGAATGTATGCCTCCCGGCCCAAGTCCTGGCTCCATGCCCACACAAACTGCAGAAGAAGGAGCACCCCCCGGCCCCAGCCCTGGCTCCATGCCCAGGCAAATGGAGCAGCTAGACCCCTCCCCCTCCTCCACAGCATGTGAGCCTGAGGAGGGTTTATTCCCAACAGCTGCTGATTGGAGTGACCCTCGCATCAGAAGGCTGGATAGGCGGAGGCAACAGAAGGAAGGGAGGGGCAGGCCTTAATGAGTGCTGAGTCATGGAGCCACACCCCATGGCCTATATAAAGGATCTGCTTTCTGGCAGTCTCTGAGTCAGGCAAAAGTCGAACTTATCTTGCTGAAGTCACTTACTGGTCTCCTGCCTGCTCTGAGGACTTTGCTAGGACTTTGGGCAGAGCTGCAGAGGCAAGCCTGATTCGGATTTCCCTGACCCGGCCGTCAGCGGAGGAGTGGGACACGACACACTGGGGGAAACCATACAGAAATGGGACATGCTTGGTCCTTAATATTATTTTATTGTTTTAATCTATTGTTAGCTACCCAGAGTCACATGAACAGGCTGGGTGACTATATAGGGAAGGGGAAGGGAAAGGAAAGAAAGGAAAGAGTGAAATGTCCATGGGGAAGACTAGCCACAGCCCACAATCTCCTCTCCTCCCAGGTCCCTCTTTTAACCCCTCATTGAAAGGACGATGCGGTGTGAAGAGTGTTCGGCCTCAGGGAAGGGGGCCACCCTCTTTTCCTTGACTCTCTTTCCTGCTTCCCTATTATTTTGGTTTCCATCGTGGAAAGGATGAAAGGACTTTTGTCTCATTCAGAAATCCTCTCAGACAGCCAGAAAACCCCTCCCTCGCTCTGAAAGCCAAGTGTCCCCTGATGGCCTGGGAACAACCACCAGGTGGTCTCCCCCGCCCCCAGGACTCCACCTGCAGGACCTTCCCTGGGGGCACCCGGGGCCCCTGCCGGGGTGGGAGAGGGCAGCCATTCACAGGCAGAACATGTCTCTCCGGTGAGCCTACCCCAGGGCAGCTTTTCTCTCTTTTTTGTGCGGGTGTGAGCTACAGAAGAAGCTGGCAAGGGGCAAGGAAAGCCACATCCTGCCAGAGCACCAATGCCCAGCACTGCCATGGCAACAGGGTCAGTGCCAGCGGAGCCGTCAGCTGCTCCTTCCCGAACAGCACCTCCAGCTGCCAGTCCCCAGCCCTGGAAGAACCCTTCCCCTCCCACCCCATGGCAGATGGGCCTCCTCCCCTCGGAAGGAGCACCCTGGGAAGAGGGGGTCTGGCTCAATTCTCCAAGGAAACATGCACGGGTGGTAGGGCTTCAAATGTGTCTTGGGGGGAAATGGCAGCGAACAGGCATGCTGGGGGAGGGGGATTAGACTGTGAACAAGGACCCCTTTGTTCTCCTTGGCATCCCATGAAGATGAAAGGAGGCAGCTGGTATTCATCTTCTACCGCCAGTGCTCAGATGACCTTCTGCCGATTGGCAGAGACTGAGAACAAGGATTTGGGGAAAATGCAGGACTTCTTTGCACTAGGCTGCGCTGGCTCAGAGGGGACTTAGATCATCCCAAGGGAAGCAGCTGACTTTGCCCCCACCCCAAAAGATTTTGGCTGCAACCACAGTCACATGCCTGGTCTCCCAGCTCTGCAAGCATTTCCTCCTGCTGCTCAAAGGCAGACTTCCCTGCATGCTCATAAAGATGCATACACACACACACACACCCTCCCCCACTGCTCTGCTGGAGCAGCTCTGCCAACCTGAGAGGACTTCAAGCAAAAAAGGCTGCAGTGGAGTTAGATCCAGTTTGGCTTAAATCTACAGCATTAAATACTGCCAAGAGCTCAGGACGCTCATGGGACAAAGGGGTCCCATGAGTGTCCTGAGTCCCAGAGTGGGGCTGTCTCTGCTGCATGGAGGAAGACCGTGGGGGGAGGCTGGGTTCTCCACTACTGATATAAGCCATTCTGCCCAGGAAGATGGGGAGGAGGGCACATCTGTCCTTGCCGGCCCCATGGAATTGCCGCAGAGCTGGCTCAAGAGTGGCCCTTCAGATGACAAGACCCCTTTCAGATTCAAATGTCCAGGCTCACCCAAGAGCTGCACAATGGCCACAGAAGGGACATGGCCGTTTCCTAAAATCTTCCAGGTGGGAACACACCCGGGGGCTGCACTTCCCTCCCCTGCCTGAGCAGCAACCCAAGGGCAGGCCCTCTCCCTGTTGCCCGAGCGGCCCCTCAAGTGCCCCCTCCAAGACGACCGACTCATGCCAAGGGCAGGATGGGGCTTCGAAACTTGCCAAGGGCGCATGGAGCAGACCAGGTTGAGCCTCTGCCCACAAAGAACACTAAGAGCCAAACTGGCCCTTTTAAGCTCTTGGGAGCCTTCGTGCCATCTAAAAGAGCAGAGCCACCCCAGAGACTAACGGCGCAATTCCACCACTAGCCTTCTAGCAAGCAGAAATGGGAAGTTCCTTCCATAAACAGATGCTTCCTTTGGCTTGATTCAGCAGTTTAAATGTCTAAAAAAGTATAGAGCACCCACATATTCCCAATCATGCCTCAGTTTTCCTTTGCAAGCGGACAGCCTCAAGTCTTCCAGTCGCTTCCTTCAGTCATGGCTACTTTGGGCTCAGCAAACATCCCATGCAGCAAACCAAGGAATGAGCAAAGGCTCTTCGGGAACCCTACGAATTCAAGGCCACAAAGAGAGGTCTCCCTGAGAAGTCCAAGCACCCTTGGGGACATCAACCCTTGCAAGAGACCGACTTCTGGCAATCACAGCCGAGGAGGAGTTAACAAGGAGCAAAGGCCCACCAATCGATACCAACAAGCGCACAATCCAAGAACGGCAGCTGCCCAGAACCAGCAACAGAAGGCTTTGGTTTATTTCAACCAAAGATAACATCAAGTGGAAAGATCTGAGTCATTAGAAAGCATCACCTTAAGATGCTCCTTCCAAGAGCCAGAAGAAAAGGCGGGGGGGGGGGAAAGGGAGGGGAGAGAACCCCAGAAAATCACGGCTTGGGGACCACACCGACATGGTGATCTTGTTTTCTTGGCAGCATCACAGAAGGGAGAGGAACATATATAATATCCCATATAATATACAAATGGATGAAGACTATTGCTTAACACAGTGTAAGCTGCCCTGAGTCTTCGGAGAAGGGCGGGATATAAATTCAAATAAAATAAAATAAAATAAATATAATTACTGGTAACAAGCACACAAAGGAGTTGCCTCCTCTGAGAAAAAAAAAACTGAAGAGGGTGGAAATAGGCCTGCACATTATTACCTCCATGTCTACGTGAAAGCTGGGACCCATCCAGAGGACTCCCTGGTTGGATCCGAAGTCCAGAGAGGCCTTTCCCTGGCTGGGAAGCTCACCAAGAGGAACCAGCTCTCCAAAGCTCGCTTTCTTTTGCCAGAGAGAAAGAATTCCTTCATTCAGGATCCAAGGCTGCCCACTGCCCAACTCTGCCCGACTCCCAGAAAGTTAAACAGGGAAGAGCGATCAATGAAAATAACCGTAAAAACAGCTACGCTGGGGGGTACCAAACTAAACAAAAACGGGGGTGGGGGGGGGAATCACACAAATTCATTTTATTGATTCAGGGGCCAAAGGAAAGGAAATTTCAAAAACACTGCAGTAGGTTAGTCAGAGTCAGGCAAAAGAAGTTCAGGAATCTCCGCATTCCTGGCCCAGAGGAACTTCGACACCCACGGCCAGGATGAAGCAGCCCCAGAAGATGCTTTGTGGAGTGAACAATAAAACAGCAGAGAAACTCCACTTACCTCGTCAGAGTCATCAGACAAGGTCTTCAGTAAGATTGGGAATAAGCTGTCCGTGTGCCGGAACATCTGAAAAGCAGAGAAACCTTCAAGGAGACAAGTCAAAAAGCATCATGGAGTGTTTTATTTATTTATATAGCATATTCCGAACCTGCCCATCTCCCTCACAGAGTGACCCTGTCCCTGTCTTGTGTTGCTCCACCTGGAGCCTGCTACCACTCCCCTTGCATGTGGAGGGATAACGCCTACAATCTCAAGAATTGACAGCAGGGTCATGCTATAAAAATTGTTATAGCTATGCCTGCAGCAAATCAGGAATAAAACAAAAACTTTAAAAATAATGAAGATGGTGCCAGACATCTGAGCGGTCTTACAGACTGTTCTAATTTTGGTAAAATCGTGAAATCAAAGAGGACCTTGAGGCTGTGGGACCCAACGAAGGAGAGGCCACGGCTTCCCTTGGTCATTGCTCTTCCCCATAGGAGACCTTTTTTAAAACCTTTGAATCCACCTTTTGCAATGTAAACCCACCATTCTGCACCTCATAGCCTTGAATGAAAGAAAACAGCCCTTGAGTTGAGCCGTCTCTTTCCTCTTTGCGGAATTCAAGTGCTGCTGTAGTTCCAATTCTCTGTCAGCCTTTGAGGCAGGTCTGGTCAAGCAAGAGGCATGGCAGGGACTTCGGGAATGCCCTTCATTGTGGGTCTAGGACAACTCACCACAGGACAAGAGTTACAATAACGTCCAAGAAATGGTGGAATAGAAGCATTAAAGAAAGGAGGGGCAAAATAAAACATGAATAATTAAACTGTTGAATTGTCCTGGGGTAAGCTGTCCCGCACCCTATGGAAGGTTTTTTGAACCAACTGTCTATTCGTTCATCATGGCACCAACCCATACTTAACCAGCCCGCTCATCAGTGTCCCCTGGGGCATTTGATCTGTCAATGGAACAGATCAGTCTTCTTGATCTTCTCTAAAGTTTGGATCAGTCCTTGTGAGGTGTGACCCATCCTTGTGGCAGCAATCCTTTTTGTAGAAAATCCCGATCATGGTCCCAGCAGTCAATTCCCTTCTGTGGACAGCACTTGAAAATGCAATTGTTCAGTTACAGTATTCTCCTTTACTTCCTGGCTCTCTTCCCCAGGCAGATCAGATGGATGAAAAGAGCTCCTGAGTCCTCAGGATCTGGCGCATCCTTCCTACATCTTCCAAGTGCCTGATGATGGAGTTTCACTTTCTTGGAAGAACCTTTTGTCTCTATAATATTTCTCCTTAATCCATGGAGCCTATCCTCAAATAAATTATCAGAAAGCTTTTCTTATTCTTGGCTGGATAGGCCAGAAAACTGAACACAGGATACTCAAAAAAAAGTCAATCCTACCATGTTTCAGCCCTAAAAAGACCTTAAAGTGTTACCAGAAACACATTAGAGACATCACGTTTTGGCAGGCAGACAGAATTACCACTGGGCTTAGTGAATTATTTAATCCATCATATCTATATAAACGTCCATCTCACAAAATGTGACTATGGGTGGTGAACAAGCCATGAAAGGAACAGCGTTAAAATATTCCACAATAAAAAACATCAAAGGACTAGGGGAGAGCAAATTCAAAGTTACAGATAATGCGATCACCTCACTAATTCACCATTTCCTTGAGATCCCCATCTCTGTTTTAAGGGATTTCAGGAAGGATATCAAAGATGGGCCAAAATTGTTTTGATGGGAAGGATGCTCCAGAATGCTTGGAAATTGTTGTGTCACTAGTCACCAGCAATAATTCTTTGTCTTCACGTATGGCACAACTGTGCCCCCTTTACCCTTCAGGGTCTCACCGTTCTATCTGGTTCATTGTGGCGAGTACAAATCACATACAAAAAACCATACATACTCATTTTCCTTTCCTAAGGGGTTAGAACCAGTGGTGAAATCCAAATTTTTTCACTACCGGTTCTGTTGGCATGGCTTGGTGGGCATGGCAGGAGAAGGATACTGCAAAATCCCCATTCCCACCTCACTCGGGGGCCAGCCAGAGGTGGCATTTGCCGGTTGTCCGAACTACTCAAAATTTCCGCTACCGGTTCTCCAGAACCTATCAGAACCTGCTGGATTTCACCCCTGGTTAGAACCCATTTTTCCAAGGGTCTGAACATCCTGAATTTCTCTGTCCTGCCTGATTATGACTATCGCCCATTAAGCCCTCTTCTTGGAAGGTCTTCCGATGGAGAACTGATTCCAGTGTTAGATGCCTGAAAGCCTAGGCTTCCGCTTCAGAGAATTCAGAAGGTGCTTCAATCCAGATAGGCTGAATGGTAAATGATCATTAAATGGGAAGCGTATTTATGGCAGCCAGGCCCAAAACTTTGGTGTACAAAGCAGCAGCTACATCTGCCAAAAACGGCTCCGTTCTGTTTCAGTGACTGACCTTCCCTTGCACCCCTTTTTTGGTTCCAAGCAGCTTCTCGTGTAGCAAGCAACCAGTGGTGGACATGCTGCTTTGTATGCGCCAAACATAATGAATTTATCAAATTGGTAAATGAAGACCGCTTCTTATTTCTGAGTAACATCTATAGAAGCATCAAGAAATCATTTGCTCAGTTCAGGTGGCATTAAATTTGCTATTTAAATGGCTCCTTTCCAATCTAAACAAAGGTCAGTGGCAATAAAACCCGTTTCTCAAGATCCGAAGGCCCACCCACCTTGCGTGGTGTCTTGATGTACAAGTGGTACAGCCACTTCAAGACTGCAATCCGCGTCATCATCCCAGTAGTTGAATCATGAAGGTGGCAATCCAGGACCTGCACAATTCCATCAAGATTCAGGGTCACACAACTTCTCTCCATGCTGCAGATAAAAGCAGGAGCGACAGATTGGTCTAGTGGTTAAGGGTAGAAATCAGAGTTCTAATCCCACCTTAGGTACGAAAGCCAGCTGAGGGACTTTGGGCCGGTCACTCTCTCTCAGCTCAGCCCATCTCACAGGGTTAGGCACAACTGGCAAAAACTGAGATTGGCAGAAGGAATCCATGAGGCTGCCCAAAAGCTCAGCAGAGCCGCAGGAGAGCCATCCCAAGGGAGCTCCTTCCTCAGAGGCCCTTCGGTGGCTGAGGGCTCAAAGTTCCCAAATGCCTGCTGACCAGCTTCTTTCCCCTTCAGAGTTAGAAAAACCGCACATGCAGGGAATGAAACCCTGCGACTGAATTCTGCTCCCGGTTTGGGTTTGCTAATTTCCCTTCTGGGTGGAGGGGAACAGGGCTGCTGGGAACCGGATGCCCCTCCAAACAGGCCGAAAGAGTTATCTGCTCACTCCCCCCACCCCCGCATACCTCCTGGCACAGGCCTCCTCCTCCTCCTCCTCCAGACCTCCACCACCGCTCTTTCAAAACAAAGGAGTAACTGACCTGGCAGGAACGAAGATGTTGGTGCTACTGAAATCCGGCTCACTGGAGACATCCAGGCAGCCTAAAGGAAGAGAGCGCAGCTCAGCTTCACCCTTCCCCAAAATCGACCGGGAAAGAAGCCGAGGGCAAACTCCTTTCTTCCCAGGCCCAGCTATGGCTCATTATTATTATTATTATTATTTATTATTTATTTGATTTTTACACCGCCCTTCTCCCAAAGGACTCAGGGCGGTGTACAGGCAACAATAAAATACAGACACTACAGTATACAATTTAAAATGCAAGTTAAAAAACTTATTATAATTAGCCTAGAACTTTAAAAATTTTATAAAAACCAAAACCCCATTTAAAATTAGTAAAAAATTTAAAATCGATAAAATTTATGTAATTTAAAATTTAAAATTTAAGCCAGCCCCGCGCGAATGAAAACATGTGTCTTCAGTTCGCGGCGGAAGGTCCGAAGGTCAGGTATTTGGCGTAAGCCCGGGGGAAGTTCGTTCCAAAGTGTGGGAGCCCCCACAGAGAAGGACCTTCCCCTGGGGGCCGCCAGCCGACATTGCTTGGCGGACAGCACCCTGAGAAGTCCCTCTCTGTGAGAGCGTATGGGTCGGTGGGAGGCATACGGTAACAGCAGGCGGTCCCGTAAGTACCCGGGCCCTAAGCCACGGCTGGCTCTGCCTGCCAGAGGAGCATCATCCCCCATTGCCTCATCAGCAAGGCACAAGCTCTCCGCAGAGCTTGTCACAGCCAGGCGCATGGATGACGCCTGAAGGGCAACGGGATCGAGGTCAGGCAGTTCTGGCGCAGGGAGCGTAACAAGCAGCAGCCCTCCCTCCGCCCCCAGGCTTGGCTTCTCTGAGGGGGCGATATGCATCTTCTGAGGAGAAAACCACACACCCCCAAGCAAACTCTCCCTGCGTGGGATTCTCCAGCTGATCTTCTAGGGCACTTTCTAGCTTCTAGGGAGAGCCCGCTGGGAAGTGCCTGGCTGCAACTGTCCAGAGCCTCCACTCCCAGGCCTTCAGGCCAGCACTTTCCCAACTAGGAGCCCATGGCCTCGGCAGCCACCCTCCAGCCCCTCTGCAGTTTCCAGGCCACCTGATGGCTCTGCAGCAACTCAAGCAAAAGGTTACGAAGCAAAAGGACCATTGAAGCCGAGCTGGCAACTGCCCCAAATAAATAAGCAACTCAGTGCAGGTCGAATGACTTCTTAATCCATTATCTGAGAAATGGCGAGAAAGTAGGGGAACCAAAAGGGACCTGCAATTCAAAGCAACAACCAAAATGGAGAAAGCAACTTCACAATGGCAAAGGAAACTCCCGTTACCTATAAATTCAGGAGGGGTGACCCTTCGTAATACTCCTTTCACACCTGCAGCATCGGTTGCAGTTCTCGCGGCTGTGATCGACTAAAGAAGAGCCAGCCATTCTGGGCAGCAGTAAGCACCTGCCCAGGCGGTTTTAAGGGAGGGGATTCAGGGAAAACCAAAGCCATGCCAGAGCCCTAAACTGGTTAAGGGCCCATTGCTTGGCTGAAGAAGGTGGAACTGGACACCAGGCTCAGTCCCGGCTGGCTTAGCAATTTGCCCTACATGCTCTTTAATTGAGACCCAGAGGCCCAAGCAAAGTCCTTAGCCCCGAAAAGATGGAGATGCTACTACAGCCTCAGGTACAGCTAGAAATTCCTGGCTATTCCAGGGTTTGGAAAACAGGACTCACCATTCGGGGGTTGTTCTGCCTTGGGGCCAGCCTCTTCTTGGCCAACCTCTTTTTGGGGGGCTGGCAGGGGCTCCCTGCCCTCATTTGCTTCATCATCTTCTGGGGTCACTAACTTCATCAAGCTTTGATTGCATACGGCAGCCACTTCCTTAATATCTGTATTTCACTGATCAAAGAAGCTTTTCCAACAAAGACCAGGAGAATCCCCCCAGGAGACCCACAAAGTGGGGAGCCTCAGACCCTCAAGTGGGGAGGTTGGGCTCAGAGGGAGCTCCTCCTGCCTGGCCCCAATGCTCAGAAGAGCTCCTGGGACTTTGTAACTGATTTCCAGGTCTGGAAAACACAGGCCGGGACACGACACGGAGGGCAACCCAGGTTCTCTGTCTCCTTCCCACATGGCTATGCCCCCCTCATGCTCCCTCTCACCATCTGCCTTGTGAGGCCTACCAAGAAGAAAGGGCCCAACCAAAGCTCCTGCAAGGGCAGCGTGGCTGCTCTTGCTCGCTAGATGGAACCTCAAATTTCCCACCCATTCACCTGGAGAAGGTTCCTGGTGAGTTTTGGGGGACGACACCCCTGTGTGGTTACTAGAGGACTATGTCTCCACTTTTGGGACTGTGCGCAAGAGGAAGGAGGCCCATTTGGCTTCTTGATTTGTAGCACTAATTCTGCTACCAACAATTTAAGTTTGTATTGTGTAATGTCAAAGTTTAGACTCTCTCTCTCTCCAAGCAAACTGATTTGTGAGCTTGCTCTCTCGCCCAGGAGCCACGGCCTCCCCTCTTCGGCTGAAATCCACCCAGGGAAGTTGGAGGAATCCTCGGATTCCAAGAGTCACCAGTGGAGTCACAACCCACCCCCAAGGATTCTGTGGGGCTAGAAGAGCAGCAGCCTCCCCCGGGGAGCCCCCCCCCCAGAACAGCAAGAGGTGCAGCAGAGCAGATACTCTTCTTGCGGTCATCGTAGGACAGGCAGGGCAGGACGGCCGTCAAGATCCCAGAAGAATAGGGAAGCATCACCCGGCCGGCCAGCTGGATGAATTCCCGCATCCAACACATGGCGGTCAGCTGGATGAGATCATCTGTGGGAAAAGGAGTGCGCACAGTGAAAGCTCAGCTGCTGCTTCTACCCCAGGTGCCATCCCGCAGGTTTCATAAGCCAAGGGCACCTGTGCCCTCATCTCCCAGAAAGAGAAAAAAATGCCAAACGAGTCTCAAGTTAAAGGGAGTAGGACACAGGATGCACTCGTCGGGAGGGTCTTGGAAGATACAGGAACATTTACCAGCTGCCTCAATCAGCGACCATTTGAAGTTGGGACAGCGCTGAAGAAATAACTTTTATGACCAAAGCCCTCATTTACCCCCTGCAGTGCGTGTGAATGATCACACTTACAGCCAACACACCTTGCCCTGTGCCTGACCTGTCTGTTTTCCTCCCCCCTCCTTGCACAGCAGAGAGATACGAGAGGAAGGAAGGCCAAGAGAATAAGCAGAAATACCACTAAGAATAGCCCCAGAGTGAGATGGGAGGCAAATCAATGTAACAAACAGCAATAACAATACTACTACACTGGGCTATTTGCACAGCGCCCTCATAGCCGATGGTGCCAATACATTGCTTTTGATGTGTATTTCCCAAGATGCACCTGCTTAGTCTCTTGTAATCCTTCCTGGCCAAAGAATGTAAACACAAACCTGACTTCCTCTCTTGCTCATTATGCCAACTCTGCCATGTCTCAGGCCTAAGAGCCTGAATTTTCCCATAACGCACAAATGCTGAGAGGGTTCAGCCGGCCAAGGGTGGTTGGGCCGGGCCTTGGGAAGCTGGAAAAGAGCTACCACATTGGGAAGATGCTGCTCTGCTCTGCTGAGCCTGGAGCACGTAGACTTGGTGTCTCATATCCGTGTTTGAAAAGCGCTGGGTTCAGCGATGGACCGGATGCTGAGCAAGGGAAAGCAAGGGATGCACACCGGGGACCAACGCAGGCGTACCGGAGGCCTGGCAGTGAATGACCAGGATGTTGGCCATCTCAGCGAATTTGACGTTGGCAGGGCTCTTCTTGATCTCCTTGAGAAATTCTCCCAGGGCCACTTCACACCTGGAGGACAAGGCCAGGAATGAAAAAGAGCAAAGAACGAAGCTGAAGTTTAGGACTGTAAGAAGCACATTTCCAGAAAAGACAGCAATCGGCCAAAACTCCTGACACAAAACTTACTCCCTGCAGACTGTGGGGGTTTTCTTCTGCACTTTGGAAGGGAAGGAGAGGCCGACGCTCAGAAAACATCCATGCTGCCCTCCCACCCACAGCCAGGGGGCAGCCAGCTGCTCTGTGGGGTTGCCTGTAGGTTGACTTGGGGTAACAGGAAGCACCACCCATTTCAAACAAGCCCACTTCAGGCTGCGCTGCTGGAAGGATTCGGACAATGGCAGATTGTGCAGCCTGATACCTCCCTCTGCCTCTACCTGATCTCAGGTACATTTTAAAGGCTCAGAGAGCTGCACATCCCCCTCCCCACCTTGCGTTTAGACTGCCAATTCAGTTGCCAAACACGCATTCCCAGACCCAACATTGTCCTCACATTTTACGGATCTCTTTGCTGTTATCGCCTAGGATCTGGAAGAGTCCATCTAGAATCTCTGGCAGGTAATCTAGAAGATTAATGTCAGGAACAGATTCCAGCACCAAAATCTAGCACACGAGAGAGCAAAATCACAGTTAGAGAGCTGCACTCTGCAGTAGCACAAGAGTTCAGGGGCTCAGCCAGCAAGCCGAATGTGGATCCCGGCCATATCACAGGAAAGGGACACAAGGGACATGGGGTGTGTACCGGACAAATGTGGGTTCAGTCCTCACCTAGCCAGAGAGCTCCGTGGCTGACTCTAGACTAGCCATCTTCCCTCTCAGCAGGGCTGCTGCTGTGGGGAGATGCCAAGTTCCCACCATAGTTCAAGGATCCATTCAGGGGCTGCCATCTCAACTGGACTTGGAAAGCAGCAAATGGGTCCCACCCACATAAGCCATCATGTAGATAAATGGTTTGGTTTACTAACATAGCTGGACTCAGCCACTACGGTCATAAACCATGGCTTAATGTTCCCTATGAACTTCTATAACGCTTCTCTCTGTTTGCTGGAGAAATCAGGACTGAAAGTAAAACGAGCTCAGCCTTTTAAGTCTTCCACCCTTGAAAAAAGTGATCTGTGGTCACTCTGGAGGTTGGTGCCAACTCAGGACCGTGAAGCCATCCACAAAAGTACTCCAAGGTTAACATGATTTAAGCCTGTTATCTGCCGTGAGGTTTCAGAGAAGATGCTGGCTTGTTCCAAATGGAGCTAAGGAGAAACAAGACCCCCACTTCCAGCGCGTAACAAAAGAGTAACAAAAGCCGGGCAGAGTGACCACGCACACCTGCCACTCACCCAGGAGATGATGAACTGCCGGGCATACTGGTTGTTGGAGTAAATCCGCTCTCGCAGCAGCGGGATGAAGCTCACCAGGTCAAAGCGGCTGCTCTCTGTCACGATGTCCTGCCAAGGCAGAGAGGAGAGAGGAAGAGGAGGCCGCCCCCACCCGCCTGGAGGAGCCCTTCCCTGCAGCCAGTCATGGATCCTCCCCGCAGCAGGTAAACTGAAAGGCCCTCCAGGTCCAGAACTTCGTGGACCTCCAGCTCTCTCCCTATTTCCCTAAACGGGTTGCCTCACCAGGAGGGCTTTCAGCTTAAATGCCTGGAGCAAAAAGGTTGCTGTCTAAGAGTTTCTCCTAAAAGGCTTGGCAAAACCACTTCAACAATTGTGTTATTTTGCTCTTTTTTTATTTTCTCTTCTATTTATTTAAATAATGAAAGGCAACTGAACACACTCAAAACCGTAGAAATGGTGGTAGACTTTAGGAGAAACCCTTCCATACTTCCACCTCTCACAATACTAGACAACACAGTATCAACAGTAGAAACCTTCAAATTTCTAGGTTCTATCATATCACAAGATCTAAAATGGACAGCTAACATCAAAAACATCATTAAAAAAGGACAACAAAGAATGTTCTTTCTGCGCCAACTCAGTAAGCTCAAACTGCCCAAGGAGCTGCTGATTCAGTTCTACAGAGGAATTATTGAGTCTGTCATTTGCACCTCTATAACTGTCTGGTTCGGTTCTGCAACCCAACAAGAAAGACACAGACTTCAGAGGATAATTAGAACTGCAGAAAAAATAATTGCTACCAACCTGCCTTCCATTGAGGACCTGTATACTGCACGAATCAAGAAGAGGGCCGTGTAAATATTTACAGACCCCTCGCATCCTGGACATAAACTGTTTCAACTCCTACCCTCAAAACGACGCTATAGAGCACTGCACACCAGAACAACTAGACACAAGAACAGTTTTTTCCCGAAGGCCATCACTCTGCTAAACAAATAATTCCATCAACACTGTCAGACTATTTACTGAATCTGCACTACTATTAATCTTCTCATAGTTCCCATCACCAGTCTCTTTCCATTTATGACTGTATGACTATAACTTGTTGCTGGCAATCCTTATGATTTATATTGATATATTGACCATCAATTGTGTTGTAAATGTTGTACCTTGATGAACGTATCTTTTCTTTTATGTACACTGAGAGCATATGCACCAAGACAAATTCCTTGTGTGTCCAATCACACTTGGCCAATAAAAATTCTATTCTATTCTATTCTATTCTATTCAAGAAACATTTTTAAAGCCCCTTGAGATTTAAAAAGTTTTAAATGCTTCTTTCTATAAAACTGGGAAAACTTTTGTCATTGTCTGAACCAGATTGTGGTCACACTATCGCCATACTACAAAATGCCTTGCTTCAATTGTCACACAGTACTGTTCTAATACATTATATTCTGTATTTCATGCTACATTTATTCTTCTAACAAATCTGCTTTTATTTTTCAAATGCCTGTCCACTCCTGATCTCTTTACAGATTTTACTCTTTCAAGCCTCAGCCTGTCTTGATTGAAATCAGATGCCCTGCAAAGGGAGGACCTTCCTCTGCTCCGACTACTCAAGAGGATATGTGGGCTTTCATGGCGCAGTGGGCAGCTGAGGCCTGTCCACAGATCAGGGGAAGAACACCTCCCCTGCGCCAGCTCAGCTCCACTCTTAGTAGGGAGCCAGGAAAGGCACACCCAGCCACGGCAACTCCTGCTGTTCCTACGTGCCCACAGTAAGGCTTTTCCAGCCCTGGGCAGATAAAGCAGGAGGGGATAGACACTTTTGTTTTTAAAACATTCAGCTAACGTGGGGCAGTTGCAGGCAGCTCCAGGGAATGGCACTCACGCCATGCCACCGGCCCATGCCACCTTTCCCTGGTTAGTGAAGATGCCAGAGAAGCATGTAATACCCCAGAGTTGGGAAGCGGGGGAGGGGACGGCTCAGAAAGGACCGGGCACACATGCAAGACACCAGCCGTCAATGGTCCCAACACTGGACTTTTCCCGGCACCTCAATCGTTTCTGCCTAGGCTGAAAGCCCAGAGGGAAAATAAGTTCAGAAAATCCCACCTTCTGGTTCAGAGCTGCCCCCCAAAATCTCAGCTGCTTCCCTTCTTCAGGCCTCCCTCCAGTCACCCCCAGTTTCGATGGACAAGAAGGGAGCAGTACCTTCAGAAGGCGATCCAGAAGCTCAGAGCCGCTTTTGACATTTGGGTCAGGATCTGCAGCAAGCTGGGAAGGACAAAAGAGCAGAGGAGGAGCCTGCAGGACATGCAGAAGTTCCCTCTGCTCCCAGGATTCCGGTTGCGCTGCAGCTTTCCCCTTGCTGCATACCGAGGCCTTTGCCCTCACTGGAGGGAGCCTGGAACCCAGGACAGATCCCACCCCATGGGGCATCAATCGTTGAGGCAGCCTCCAGCGCCCTGTGCTGCTGTGTGCAAATGCTCTGGCGCCTGGCCTAACCTGGCTCAGGGCGGCTGTTTCAGAGGCCAGAACTCATCCTGGGGAGCCCCATGGACATGAAAAAGGGGACCCCTCCCCTCCAGGTACTGCTTTTGACCTTCATGCTCTGCTCATCAGCAATTACCTTGCTCAGGCCATCAAAGAGTACGTTGAAGTGGGGGACAATGGCACCCCGGGCCACCTTCACAATGTTGTACAGGGCCTCGCAGGCATAATAGCGCAACCGGCTGTCAGCATCTCCAAAGCACGTCAGCACCGGCTCGATGAGCTCCTTCAGGTACAGACCAGAATCCTGGCAATTGAGCCGCAATGGAGAACATCAGGATTGGCCTAGCAAGGTCTCCCCTTCTTGGGCATGGCAATGGGAGACAACTGCCATCTCTTTGTTCTTGGGTCGCCCAATGCCAACTTCGTAGCCATCAAAACTCGTGAGTCCCGTTACTTTAAGATGCGATGCCTCACCTCCTTTGCCCTAAACTGAAGAGCCCCCCCACCCCATATGGTCTGCAGGGCATTCTTGACTGCTTGTTATCGTTTCAGCCTCCTTTCCAACTCCATGACTCGGGATTGCTGAGCCTGGAGTTTGACCCAAGATGCCACTCACTGAAAGGGATGCTCTGACCAAGATAGGGACTCTCCCCTCAAAGAGGAGCTCGCTGCTGAGGCTTCCAGGAAATGAGTGGAGAAAAGGAGCAGCTAAGTCCTGCTTCTGAACTGCTGCTGTCCTACTGAGTGCCTCTGAATCCCCCCCTCCCAATTGTTGATGGAGACCCCAAGAAGAAAGCAGCTTGATTCAGCAAAAAACAATGACTCAGAATCTCATTCTGACAGCAATTTCTTCGTTTATCCAAGCTTACTTTAAGGTCAGCTTGCAAACATGAACCGATAGCTCACTTTTTACTTTTTCTAATTCTCAGTAAATTCTTCCCTCTCAGAAAGGACACGAGAGTGGAAAACAAAATGCTACAATATTTGGAACAGTCTGATCTTCCCAGGATCCGAATATAGTTAAAGTTATGTTAAACAAACACATAACTATGTTTGAAGTGACTGAAGCAATTAAGACAGAAAAATAATAAAACACCAGGGCTGGATAGTCTACCGGCAGAATTTTACAAAAAGCTAGAAGAGGTACTAAGCCCAGTGATGGTGGAAATCTACAATGAAGTATTACTGGAAGCAAAAATACTGAACTCACCGATGGAGGCAAATATTATCCTTATTCCAAAGGATGACTCAGACCCAACATACATAAAGAACTACAGGCCATATGAATGGCATATATTAATGTATATGTTTAAATGGGAAAGGGGAGTTAAGGGGGTGTTGGAAGAGTGTGGATATGAGTTAGATTTTTGTGGTATTTTAGCTTATGATTGATAAATGTTATACTCTGCATTTTGTTCTGGGAAGTCTCGGGGGGGGGGTTGGGGGGGAGAAGGAGGAGGGGGGCAGTGGGGGGGAACAATGGTTTAAAAATTTGTTCTTTGTGAAACTCTTTTAATAAAAAAAAAAGAACTACAGGCCAATATTTTTATTGAATGCAGACTACAAAATATATGCCTCAATAATAGCAGAGAGGCTTAAAAGATATTTAAATGACTTTATACATACAAATCAAATGGATTCCTACCGAAAAGACAGATTAAAAATACTATGAGAATTATCTTAAAGACACTGAAATATATTACAAGACACACTTGGGAAAACAAATGGCCCTGTTGTTCTTAAATGCACAGAAAGCTTTTGATAAAGTCAACCGGCAATTTATATTGGCACAATTAGAATATATGGACTTTGGGGAGAAATTTATTAATATGATCAGAGCAATTTACAGTAAACAATCAGCAAGGGTGATAGTTAACAGAGACACGACTGAGAATTTTGACATAAAGAAAGGCACAAGACAGAGATGTCCACTGTCCCCATTACTATTTATATTAACGATGGAAGTGTTAACTACAAATATTAGAAAAGATGAAGAAATAAGAGAAATAGAAATAAAAAAGAACATTATAAACTACAGACATCTGCCGATGATCTAGTTTTTATATTAGAAGACCCCTTAAAAACTGGACTGAAGCTTATTAAAATAGAAGAATATGGGGAAGTAGCGGGACTGAAAATAAATAAAGAGAAGAATGTCACAGACATACAAAAAAGAAGGTTAATGGAAAGAACAGATAGTTAAAAAAGTGAAATACTTAGGTATGCAATTAACAGCGAAATGTGCAACCATTAAAGACTCTATATGAAATAACTGAGGCAAATTAAACAGGACTTGGAGAAGTGGAAGGACCTATAACTTTCACTGTCAGGAAGAACAGCAACCACAAAAATGAATACCCTGCCAAGAATTCTATGCCTATTTCAGACTATACCAATAAAATTGGAGAAAAATATTTTGAGGAATTGAACAAAACAATATTAAGATTTGTTTGGCGGGGGAAGAAAGCAAGGATAGGTATGAAAATGTTGCAGGAAACCAAAAAAAAAAAGGGGGGGGGGATTTGGACTGCCAGATTAGGAATTATATTACCAGGCCTCGGTGCTCATGAGGGTGAAAGAATGGATTAATCTGAGAAATATAAGATTATTAACATTAGAAGGGCATGATCCCCAATTATTGGCACACCTTCCTTTGCTATGGGAAGAACAAAATACATAGTTATTTCCAGAGACATTATGTTAGGAACGCACTGTTATCTGTTTGGCTTAAAATAAAGGAACAACACTATCTGAAAATTCCAATCTGGCTTTCCACGATGGAGGTGCTGGTATACCCTAATATTGCCAATATGGGAAAAACTATAAGATACAACGACGTTTTGAATAATGAAGGGGAATTAAAAACTAAAGTAGGCAATAGAAATTGCAAGATGGCCACAAATGCACGTTGAGAAAGATGTCAAAATGTATGGCTTTAATAAAGGACCAACAGAATTAGACCAGATATTAATTGGAACAGATGAGAAATTGATAAAGAAACTATATGGTTACTTATTGAGCATCATATTCTAGACACAAGAACAGTTTTTTTCCCGAAGGCCATCACTCTGCTAAACAAATAATTCCCTCAAACTGTCAAACTATTTACTAAATCTGCACTACTATTAATCTTCTCATCGTTCCCATCACCCATCTCCTTCCACTTATGACTGTATGACTGTAACTTTGTTGCTTGTATCCTTACGATTTATATTGGTATTGTTTCCTGATTGCTTATTTGTACCGTATGACTATCATTAAGTGTTGTACCTTATGATCCTTGATGAACTTATTTTTTCTTTTATGTACACAGAGAGGATATGCACCAAGACAAATTCCTTGTGTGTCCAGTCACACTTGGCCATTTTTTTTAATTCTATTCTATTAGAAAGTGAGCAGGTTAGCTTGGCCCAAAAACTTCGGTCACACAATAGAATTAGATAAATGGCAAAAACTATGGGATAGGAATGTAAAACTGACAATGTCAACCGTTTATAAGGAAAATTTGTATAAAATGTTTTACAGATGGCACTTTGCACCGGCAAGGATGGTTAAAATGTATAAAGACAGATCAGCAAAATGTTGGAAAAGTAACCAAACACCAGGCACGTCCACCAGGCACATGTGGTGGACGTATCCCAAAATACATACGTGGTCAAAAATACATACCTGGTTGGAAAAAATGACAAAGAATTTATTTATTTATTTAATTAATTAAATTAAATTTTTATACCGCCCTTCTCCCGAAGGACTCAGGGCGGTGTACAGCCAAAGATAAAACACAAAATATATACAATTAAAACAACATTTAAAACATAGCAGATTATAAAAGGCTGATAATTAAAAATTTAGATTTTAAAATTTTAAAATATTAGCAAAACCCCAAATTTAAAATTCAACACTATTATGCCAGTCCCGCTTGAATAAATAAGTGTGTTTTGAGCTCACGACGGAAGGTCCGAAGATCAGGCACTTGACGTAGGCCAGGGGGAAGTTCATTCCAGAGCGTCGCTGCCCCCACAGAGAAGGCCCTACTCCTGGGGGCCGCCAGCCGACACTGTTTGGCGGACGGCACCCTGAGGAGACCCTCTCTGTGAGAGCGTACGGGTCGATGGGAGGCAAAGGGTAACAGCAGGCGGTCTCGTAAGTACCCGGGTCCTAAGCCATGGAGCGCTTTAAAGGTGGTAACCAAAATCTTGAAGCGCACCCGAAAAACCACAGGAAGCCAGTGCAGACTACGGAGTAGTGATGTTACGTGGGAGCCACAAGCGGCTCCCGTTACTACTCACGCAGCCGCATTCTGGACTAACTGTAGTCTCTGGGTGCACCTCAAGGGCAGCCCCATGTAAGAAACACATTGAACTGAGACCAGAGATATTTTTGTTGGGCATCCTACCGGAAAAATATTTTAAAAAGACTATATATTTATTTATTTATTTATTTAATTAATTAAACCTTTATACCGCCCTTCTCCCGAAGGACTCAGGGCGGTGTACAGTCCCGCTTGGATAAATAAATAAGTTTTCAGTTCCCGGCGAAAGGTCCGGAGGTCAGGCAATTGGCGTAAACTGGGGGGAAGTTCGTTCCAGAAAGTAGGTGCTCCCACAGAGAAGGCCCTTCCCCTGGGGGCCGCCAGCCGACACTGCTTGGCGGACGGCACCCTGAGAAGACCTTCTCTGTGAGAGCGCACGGGTCGGTGGGAGGCATGTGGTAACAGCAGGCGGTCCCGTAAGTACCCGGGCCCTAAGCCATGGAGCGCTTTGAAGGTGGTGACCAAAACCTTGAAGCGCACCCGGAAGACCACAGGTAGCCAGTGCAGACTGCGCAGGAGTGGTGTTACCCGGGAGCAACGTGGTGCTCCCTCAATCACCCGCGCAGCTGCATTCTGGACTAGCTGAAGTCTCCGAGTGCACTTCAGAGGTAGCCCCATGTAGAGAGCATTGCAATAATCCAGGCGAGAAGTGACGAGAGCATGAGTGACCGTGCATAAGGCATCCCGGTCAAGAAAGGGGTGCAACTGGCGGACCAGGCGAACCTGGTAAAAAGCTCTCCTGGAGACGGCCGCCAAATGGTCTTCGAACGACAGCCGTTCGATATTTGATTTTACATGTACTGACTGCGGCTAGGATTGTTTTTGCATAACAATGGAAGAGTGAGGAGATCTCGTCAGATGAGAGGGTAATTCAGAAAATAATGGAATGCGCAGAAATGGATAGATTAACGCTTATCATTAAGGACAGAGAAGATATTGAATATTTTCTGACATGGGAGGTATTTTATCAATGGCTAGAGACGTTAGGAAGTTACTATGTTAGTTAGGAGTTACTATGGAGAGAAGTTTATGATGATGTTATGTACTATTGCAAATTATATTGATAAATAGTTATATTATTAATGTCATTGTAACGAATAGAACAACTAATATGCTAACTATGAATTGTATCCAGTTCACGCACTGTTCAACGGAGATGAAAAGTTTTATAAAGAAAAGAAAAGAAAAGGACATGAGAAAAACCTAATTTGTAGCGTGGGCTTTTGCGCCCCCGTCCTAATCCTTCCTCTGTCTTCCCCTTTACATTTACATGAAGCCGCTGGGCGAGCTCATCTGTCCCAATTGTACAGCCCCATCCCGGATGATGAGGTGATGCTGTGGGTGTTTTTTCGCAATGCCTGGAGGCTGTGGATGTCTGGATGGAGAAAAAAAAAGGCTTGAGCTGACCCATGGGAAGACAGATTAGCTGTGGGCGAGAGGCTCTTCTGTATCCAGGGATTTGCCCCCCTCTGAATCTGCATGGGGCGGCACTGTCCCAGATGGCCCTGGTGCATAATCTGCAGATCCCCCTGGACTCACGACTGCTTAAGGAGCAGGTCGCAGGCGTGGCTAGGAGGGCCTTTGCTCAATCAACTGGTGTTGTGCACCAGTTGTGATCTTTCCTAGACAGAGCTCTACTCTCATGCCCTACTCATCTCCTGTAGTAACTACGTCAATGCACTCTACATGCAGTTACCCTTGAAGAGTATCTGGAAGCTGTAACTGATGCATAATGCGGTGACTGGAATGCTGGCCACCCCTAGGATTGTGCAGGTCACACCTCTGTTGCATGAGCTACATTGGGTGCCAGATTGCTTCCGGGTCCAATTCAAAGAGTAGGTTATCACCTTCAAAGCCCTTCATGGTATACGACCAGGATACCCGAGGAACCATCTTCCACCAACTACATTAACAGATTAACAGAGTTGGAAGGGACTTTATAGGTCATCTAGTCCAACCCCCCGCTCAAGTAGGAGACCCTACACCATTTCTGACAAATGGCAGTCCAATCTTTTCTTGAAAGTCTCAAGTGATGAAGCTCCCACAACTTCCGAAAGCAAGGTGTTCCACTGGTTGATTGTTCTCACTGTCAGAAAGTTCCTCCTCATTCTAGGCTGAATCTCTCCTTGGTCAGTTTCCATTCATTATTCCTTGTCTGGCCTTCAGGTGCTTTGGAAAAGAGCTTGAACCCC
Source organism: Ahaetulla prasina (assembly GCF_028640845.1). Classification (NCBI taxonomy): domain Eukaryota; kingdom Metazoa; phylum Chordata; class Lepidosauria; order Squamata; family Colubridae; genus Ahaetulla; species Ahaetulla prasina. Next base: position 25,820,847 of record NC_080550.1, on the reverse strand, counting down.
TCCTCTCTGTGGCAACCCCTCAAATATTGGAAGATGGCTATCATATCTCCCCTGGTCCTTCTCTTCAGTAGACTAGCCATGCTCAGTTCATGTAACCGTTCTTCATATGTTTTAGCCTCCAGTCCCCTCATCATCCTGGTTGCTCTCGATACTTTTTCTAGAGTCTCAACATCTTTTTTATAGTGTGGTGACCAAAACTGAATGCAGTACTCTAGGTGTGGTCTCACTAGGGTTTTATAGAGTGGTATTAGTACCTCAGAACTTTAGTTTAGTTGAGAGTACTTAGTACTATCAGAACATTGACTGATCCTCCCTGATCAAGCAGGAAAGGCAGGTTATACTCACCAGCTAAAAAATTTCAGCTTGCGGGGTTTAGAAAGACAACCTTCTCCACTGCTGTGGAACATCCTGCCCTTCTCTGCTAGCTTCCCAGAAGAATGCTAAAACCTGGCTCTGACCACCGGCTCGGGGATCCAAGAGCGGATGGCAACACTGTGGTGGATGGGGATGCTACCTGGAGGACACTGTCTCTCCCTTTTAACTGTGTCTTTTGTAGGGATTTTTAAGGGGGTGGTGGCTTTCAAACTGTGAACTGGGTAGTGTATAGATGTCATTAATAAATAAATAAGAATTGTGGACTGAAATCAAAGGGCCCAAAAGTTTGCAAAACCATGGTTCAGTTTGAAGACCAAAAAAGCCCAGACAAACTAATGTAGACAAATGTCAACCACATTCCAACCACCATGCCCAACCTTCTTAAGGGCAAACATAGCACTTCCCAAATACCACAAGATAACATTCTCTGACTGACAGGACCTGCAGCATGCTAGATTGAGTAGTATGGGTAGAAACCGCCAAGGAGAAGTGGTCCTGGAAATAACCTGGCTCTGTAGCATGAAGAGCTTTAGAGGTAACAGCCAACACCATGAACTGCACCAGAAGCAGAGTGAAGGCCAACACAACTTGCCAAGCTGAGGTGTGACATGTGCACATTAAAGGTGTTTTTATTACTGCCTATGCCACTGCATTCTGGATCTACTCACTGGTCTTCAAGAGCAGCCCTACACAGAGTGTATTGCAGTAACCCAGAGAGAAGGTGACCAAGGCATGAATTATGAACAAGGCCTGCTAATGCAGGACAGGGTGTAATTGGCAACAAGGCAAATCTGTGCAAAAGCTCTTCTGCCATGGCTGCCACCTGAACAGGAGTGTGTTATGGTTGTGCTTACACCTGTTCTGTGCCACTCAGCTCTCCACAGCCTTCAGACATCAAGACAGAACCTCGACTGCATCACTTCTATGGGATGCTACCTGGAGGACACTGTCTCTCCCTTTTAACTGTGTCTTTTGTAGGGATTTTTAAGGGGGTGGTGGCTTTCAAACTGTGAACTGGGTAGTGTATAGATGTCATTAATAAATAAATAAGAATTGTGGACTGAAATCAAAGGGCCCAAAAGTTTGCAAAACCATGGTTCAGTTTGAAGACCAAAAAAACCCAGACAAACTAATGTAGACAAATGTCAACCACATTCCAACCACCATGCCCAACCTTCTTAAGGGCAAACATAGCACTTCCCAAATACCACAAGATAACATTCTCTGACTGACAGGACCTGCAGCATGCTAGATTGAGTAGTATGGGTAGAAACCGCCAAGGAGAAGTGGTCCTGGAAATAACCTGGCTCTGTAGCATGAAGAGCTTTAGAGGTAACAGCCAACACCATGAACTGCACCAGAAGCAGAGTGAAGGCCAACACAACTTGCCAAGCTGAGGTGTGACATGTGCACATTAAAGGTGTTTTTATTACTGCCTATGCCACTGCATTCTGGATCTACTCACTGGTCTTCAAGAGCAGCCCTACATAGAGTGTATTGCAGTAACCCAGAGAGGTGACCAAGGCATGAATTATGAACAAGGCCTGCTAATGCAGGACAGGGTGTAATTGGCAACAAGACAAATCTGTGCAAAAGCTCTTCTGCCATGGCTGCCACCTGAACAGGAGTTACAGGTCAAAGGGACATTCAAATTGAGAACCAGTTCTGTTCCGAGTAATGCAACCCATCCATTGTCACCAAGTGGCTTACGCAGACATAATCACAGTAGAGAAATACTGAAGGAAGAGATGGAAAACCCTTGGCTGGAGGAGATGGTAAAACCCAAAGCCCTCAATAGTGTTATGGTTGTGCTTACACCTGTTCTGTGCCACTCAGCTCTCCACAGCCTTCAGACATCAAGACAGAACCTCGACTGCATCACTTCTATGGGATGCTACCTGGAGGACACTGTCTCTCCTTTTAACTGTGTCTTTGTAGGGATTTTAAGGGGTGGTGGCTTTCAAACTGTGAACTGGGTAGTGTATAGATGTCATTAATAAATAAATAAGAATTGTGGACTGAAATCAAAGGGCCCAAAAGTTTGCAAAACCATGGTTCAGTTTGAAGACCAAAAAAACCCAGACAAACTAATGTAGACAAATGTCAACCACATTCCAACCACCATGCCCAACCTTCTTAAGGGCAAACATAGCACTTCCCAAATACCACAAGATAACATTCTCTGACTGACAGGACCTGCAGCATGCTAGATTGAGTAGTATGGGTAGAAACCGCCAAGGAGAAGTGGTCCTGGAAATAACCTGGCTCTGTAGCATGAAGAGCTTTAGAGGTAACAGCCAACACCATGAACTGCACCAGAAGCAGAGTGAAGGCCAACACAACTTGCCAAGCTGAGGTGTGAGCTGCGCAAAGGTCCCTTGGCTTTTAGAGTTATCCTGTTGCGATGTACGAGTCCCGGTCGCTGCGGCCGTGTCCGGCTTTGTGCATCTGGGATCTCGCAACACCGCGTATGGAGCAGATGCTGCTTCTTCGCGGCTCCCTTATGACGATAGCGCGGCTCCCTGGGGAGCCGCGGCTCACACTTTGGGAATCACTGATATAGATGTTAAAACAGGCATGGGAAGGAGACCAAGCACTGAAGCACTTCCAAAAGCAGAGGCTGTGATTTATCTCTCCCCACCCCATGAATAACAACTAGAACTGATCCCAGAGGAAAGAGGAGAGCCCTCCAGAAGTCCTCAAGTCAGTCCAGATATCATGATCAGTGGTTTCAAAGGCCAATGAGAAGTCAATGAGAGCAAGTCATGGACACAGACAAAAGTTGCCTAACAAGGGTGGGACCTGCAATGGCTTGCTGAGGGCAGGACTACTCTCCTTTTTCTCAAATAAGGATTCATCACTGCCTCAGGGCCCAATCTCATGTCTCCCCCAAGAAAATCTTGGCTACTCTGGAAGGACAGGAGACAAACATTCAGATGGCTGAGCTTACAATTCTGAGAACTTGTCTACTTCCTCAATACTAACAATTTCAAACTCCTCCCAAAGTAACCAAGCCACAGAGTGCTTTGGATAGATGGGACCTCTCTCATAGCTTCAACTTAGAGCAGACTTGAGCAAATTAATCCAACAGATGCCTCAAAGCAGGACTGTAAGCAGACTTCTACCTTTTAACTTTAACTGGCCCTAAGGTGCAGCCGGACAATTTTGAACTGAAAACACTCAAAGCTGTACAGAAGATAGTAAATTTTAAGAGAAGCCCTCCTATTTTATCATCTCTTACAATATTAGACAACACAGTATCACCGGTAGAGACCTTCAAGTTTCTGGGTTCTATAATCTCTCAGGACTTGAAATGAGCACCTAACATCAAAAATATCCTCAAAAAAACACAACAAAGAATGTTCTTCCTGCACCATCTCAGAATGCTCAGGCTTCCAAAGGAGTTGCTGATATAGTTCTACAGAGGAATTATTGAGTCTGTCATTTGCATCTCTATAACTGTCTGGTTTAGCACAGCAACTAAAGATACAGTGTCAAGACTGATTGGCACTTTCACCTACGTTTCTTTTTCACTCCAGGGACTTTATCAGTGCACAGGTTTTACCCCTTTCAAGGTGGCTACAGGAACTGAGTTTCTACCTATTCCAGAGCTCTCTCAGGGGACCCCATCCTCAGTGTCATTAGCTGAGCGGATGGATAGTTTGAAAGCCATGTGGGGTACCACGAGTGAGGCATTGAATAAGGCTAGGGAGAGCCAAGAGGCATGTAGATTGGAAAAGAGCCCTCCAAAGAGAATTTAGAGTGGGGGCTAAAGGTATATTTGTCCACAAAATTTCTGAACCTGAGGCAACCTTTTAAAAAATTAGATCCCAAATATATAGGGCCTTTCCAATCAACCGGATCGTAAATTGGATGACAGTGGAGTTGAGATTGCCAAAAATCCTCAGGCAGGTCCATCCAGTATTTTATTGCAGTCTTTTAAAACCCTTTGAGACTGGACTGAGACCAGTCAGAGAAGTACCTCCTCCTCCTATCCTAGTTAGGGGAGAAGAACATTATGAGGTCAAAGGGATACTTGATTCCAGATACCACAAAGGAAAACTACAATATCTAGTGTTGTGGAAAGGCTGCCTGTAGTGGACGCTGAGTCGGTGGCTGCTCCAGGTGTTAGGCCAGCAAGATTACTTAAGAAGTTTCACACTAAATATCCTCAGCAGCCCCAATAAACATTGCAGTGGTAGGTGCTTAAGTAATTATGTGTACATATGTTTACTATTGTTTCAGGTTATCCTTTTTCTGGGGGGTCGGTACATCAAGACTGATCCACACTTTCACCTACATTTCTTCTTCCCTTGCAGCTTGACAAAAAAAGGGAGTGGGATGGTTGGAATGCAAGGGAGGTAGAATGGTATTCAAGTTCTTTTGGCACCATGGGACATTGCTGGCATCCTAAGGACACACAGAGCAGATGCCCTGGCGTTGCAGACTACTTCCCATAACAAAATGAACATGTGTGATTGGTGAACGTTTTGGACCATGGTGGCCCTTAGGGAAAAGGGGGAATTAACCACAGGTCCACAGCTCTCACATGGCCACCTCAGACACCACTCCATTCGCCTGGGGTACTTCATCACACCCCCAGTCACACGGTCCAGGATCTCAGGCTGGGAGCAGATCTAGCCACCCATCCCAGAGCCCCTCCAGTAATCTGTGGGCAACGGCTCAGCAACCACAGGCTCTCCTAGGACGGGAGGGGGGGGCACATCTCAAATCCCACTCACTCCCCCCACCTCAGCCCTCTCTCGGGGGGGGGGGCGGAGCTGCCTTGTCTGGCAAAGAGCCACATGGCAACCTTCTTCCGGGGCGCGCCGCCTTCACCCACCCCGCCACCGCCGCGTCTCTGGCCGGCTTCCAGAGCCCTCGGAGCCCAAGCACAACGGGATACCGGGCGCCGAAGCCCGGCCCGCCCGCCCGCCTCCGGCCCGGCCCGGCAGCGCCCACCTTGCCCAGGGCGATGGAGCAGGCGGCCAGGCCGATGAGCCCCCCTTTGCGGCTGTGGGGGTGCTGCGAGAGCGCAAATTCCACCGAGAGCGTCTGGATCACGTGCTTGATCTGCGCCGCGCTGTTCTGCGCCACGAACTCGCGCACCAGCCTGCAAGAGGAGAGAGGCGAGTTTGGGCCTGCCTCACCTCCCGCCGGCCCCGGCCCCGGCCCAGGCCCAAGCCCGCCCGCCCGGCCGACCCCGCGCTCACTTCTCGATCTCCAGCGCCGCCACCTTCCGCTTCTCGTACAGCTTGTCATTCAGGGCGCGCACGATGCTGGGCGTCAGCGGCGAGAAGTCCTTCTCCGGGTTCATCGCGGCCGGTGGCGGCGGCGGCGGCAGCACCGGCTTCGGCTACCGGGCGGCGGCCATGTTGGCTATCACATGACGCCGCGCCTGCTGCTTCCGGGGCGACAGCCGCCCCAGCGCGCCTCCCTCCCTCCCCGCGTGACGTCATCCTATCCGCGCGCGGGGCGAAACAGCGCCCCCTACGTGGAGGCCGAGGGACCGGCACCGCGACCCCCTCCGAAGCCCCGCCCCCCGCGACCCGGAAGCCCTCCTACCCCCCAAAGAGGCGGCGGACTCGCTTTCCTTTCTGGGAACGACTTTTATTGCGGAAGCGCCGCTCCTTCTACGGCGGGACCCCCCTCAGGTAGTAGACCCAGCTGACGGGCGAGGCCAAGCCGGCGGCGCGCGGGCACGAGACCACCAGCTTGCCGGTGACCGGCGTCTTGTTCCCGCCGCCGCCGCCGGCGCCCTCGAAGGCCACGGAGATGGTGGCCGTCTTCTTGGGGCGGATGGTTTCGGCGGCGCGCACCGAGAAGGCGGCGCTGTCCACGGCGTAGCTGAAGGCGGTGGGCTGCAGGAAGACGTTCTTGAAGGGCAGCGCCGCGCTGCCGCCCAGCCGGATCTGCACGGGGCCCTGCGGCCGGGGGGGCAGCGCCGTGCCCCGCAGCGGGATCAGGTAGTCGCCGCCCGCCGCCGAGGAGAGCAGGAGCGTCCCGCGGGCCTCGCCCAGCTGGCACGGCTCGAAGGTCACCTCCACGCCCACCTCGGTGCCGGTCTGTGCGCCCGCCGGCGCGCTGATGACCTTCTCGGCTTGGAAGTCCGGGCTGTCGATCTGCGGGGGGAGAGAGAGGAGAGAGGCGGGTCGGCCTGGCTCCGCACCCCGCCACCGCCCCCTCTTCGCCCGGCAGGTCCAAGGGCCGCCCTGCCGGCTCACCTTGGTGGAATACTCCGTCTTCTGGCGGGTGTAGTTGACGATCTTGGCCACCAAGCTCTGGCTGCTGCCCAGCATGGCAGAGAAAGTGAGGGGCTTCTCTGGGCGGGCCGGCCTGGCCTTCAGGATCAGATCGTACTGGAAAGAGCCCAGGTCGCTGCTGTTGAGAGCCAGGCGCCCGCTGGTTTCCCCGGGCCTCATGGGCAGGAACTCGAAGACCAGCGTTCCCTGGCGAGGCAGGAAATGGCTCTCTGTCAAGGGGCCAGGAGGAGAGGGTCCCGGGCCCTCCCGTCTGCACCCCACCCCCCCGGGGACCAAGAGGAGGAGGAGGAACCACAGGACGGAGGGGAACCGGGGCGCAGAAGGGATGGGAGAGCTGTCGTGTCCCACTCCTCCGCTGACGGCCGGGTCAGGGAAATCCGAATCAGGCTTGCCTCTGCAGCTCTGCCCAAAGTCCTAGCAAAGTCCTCAGAGCAGGCAGGAGACCAGTAAGTGACTTCAGCAAGATATGTTTAGACTTTGCCTGACTCGGAGACTGCCAGAAAGCAGATCCTTTATATAGGCCATGGGGTGTGGCTCCATGACTCAGCACTCATTAAGGCCTGCCCCTCCCTTCCTTCTGTTGCCTCCACCTATCCAGTCTTCTGATGCGAGGGTCACTCCAATCAGCAGCTGTTGGAAATAAACTTTCCTCAGGCTCACATGCTGTGGAGGAGGGGGAGGGGTCTAGCTGCTCGGTTTGCCTGGGCATGGAGCCAGGGCTGGGGCCGGGGGGTGCTCCCTCCTCTGCAGCCTGCTTGGGCATGGAGCCAGGGCTGGGGCCGGGAGGACATTCTTCAGCGTTCGGAAGCAGATAAGCAGACCCCGGCTGCGGTGAGAGCGGGCAAGACACAACAAGAGCCAAACACAAAGAGGGAAAGCCAGGTGGGCTCTGAATTCGCAACACCTAGAAGAGGAAGGCAGGTATGGGGTCCTCACGGCTAATGAATTAATTAGAATCACATTTTCTGATCATTTAGCTGTGCAGTTAGTTGGCCACTCAATGTGTTGTATTAACCAAAATGTGTTAATACAACAGCTCGCCACTGTGTGAAGTATGACAGGCCACAGCAGGGGCAGCAAAAACCACCCATGTTGCTGCCTCATATTTCCTCCCCCCCCCACAATTGGTTAAGAGGGGCCCACAAGGGAAAGGGAGCTGTTTTCTCCAGCGGCCTCAACTAGGGGCCCACTGAAGGTCAGAGGAGCAGGGAAACATTTTTGAACAGAAAAAAGAAGAATGTTGAAAAAGTAGAGCATGAGAAGGAGCCCTGAGAAGACACTAGCTTGCCCTGTGAGGGACTGTGTGTGCAAAGTTCAGTTTGGCAAAGAGGGCCAGAGAGAAAGGCACTTGGGGGTAGCAAATTCAGGTCTTATTACATGAAATCTTTAGAGATTCTAATCCTCAAATTATGACCAAAGAACATGGTCTGTGGCTAAGACATATAATTGACCCTGAACCAATGCAGGATCTCTTCCATCAGTTTCATGTGGATGTTAAACAAAAGGGGAAAGCATCAAAGCTCTGCAGCCCGCAAGTGAGGGAAAGATGGAGTCCACTTCTCTCCACCTGTCCTGTGGGTCTTGAAGCACCCACATGGAAAGGAGGAGAATCGCCACATTCCCCACTCCCTTGCAGGGTACTGTGACTGATGGTAGTAAAAAGCTGCTACATCAAGAACTCTCTGACAAACAGAGACAAAAAGGACAACTATAAAAAAGGGAAAAGATAACTAAAACTGACTATCAGCAAATAGCCTGAATCTGCAAGGAAGGAGTCAGGAAGGCTTAAGGTTCAGAATGAACTAAGTCTTGCAACAAATGTCAAGAATAACAAAAAAGTTTCAATATACAGGGAATAAGAAACATTTTCAAGGAAAGATAAAAGACTATTGGGGCACTGCCAAAGATCACTAGTGCTGTCTCTGTACTATATGCTGGCCTGAGACCTCACTGGAATGGCTCCAGATAATCTACTTCCTCTGGACCATTGCTTGACCACCCTCTCTACACTGGACAGAAATTGTCCAGGATTGTTGCATCCAATAACGGCTTCTTGGAGAGGGCACATACTTCGGCCTTCTTCAGAGGTAAGGCTTCTGTGGTATCACTGCAAGAGGTGGAAGGAAGAAAGAGGAAAGGATCGAACAAAAGCCAGGAAAGGAAACTCAAAGTTTCTCAAAGAATGGAAATGAAAGGCAAGCAGGAAGTCAGGGTAGAAGGTGCTGAGGGTCTGCTGAATTCTGGGGCCTGGCAGGTTGTGTACCTCAGACTGAGCAGGGACCGTGAACTGAGGAGGCAGGTTGATGTCTGGCACCTTGCAGTCTGTATTGAAGGACACCTGGTAGTGCAGCGGGTTTTCCACCTTGACCGAGGAGGAGGTGCTTTGCCGGACAGCTGTGGTCAACTCGAGGGTGCCTAGTGGGCCACATGGGGTGGCCTTAAACGTGATCAGATAGAATACGAACTCCTGGGTCGTCTCATTGCGGAAGGTGATCTGAAATGACAGAAGAGTCTTGAGAACCATCTAATCAAGCAGCCCTAGTTGTCCTGTTGGAGGCCATGCAAGACCGGGCAGATTGAAGACGAAAGGCCTCCGGCATCCAGGCTGACCCTCCTGCCTGCCTCTGCTACTGAGAGGCCTTTGAGTGGAAGGCAGGGAGCATCCCTGAAACAATTCTGAGGTCTTAGCAGTCCTGCTTGGTCAGACTACCAAAAAAAAAAAAAAAAGGTGCAAAAGGCAGGATATTTCTTCTCACATTCTTGTGAAAAGCAATGACCAAATAATTGTCACCATAAAATTGTATTTAAGTTTCTGAATCCAATTGTGCCAAAGGTTCAGCAGGACAAGCAAAGAGATGCTCCTTATACAGAGATGCTCCGGCTCAAGAAAAAGCCTGAGAAGCTGCCGGGGCTCTTTACCTTGGTGGTGTACATGCCCTCTTTGTAAGAGAAGAAGGTGAGCTTATGGTCCTTCTTAGTGGAGGCTGGCACTTCAATGTAGTCCAGAGTTTTCAGGGTGGTTGTGACTTCCAGTTTTTCTGGCTTTATCATGTCAACCGTTACCCGAAACCTAGTCAGAAAAGGGAGCCGTTCAGTTCCCAGCCCTTCAGGTCAACCCCATCCAGTTTTTCCACCCCTGTGCTTTTTCTACTAAATAAAAACAACCACAGCTACCCTTCTGTAGAATTGCCAGTTTTTTCAGTTTTCAGATGGATTGATAGAACCAGTTCTCTAATTTATCCCCCAATCTTCTGCTAAAAATAGTACTCAAGGCGATTAACAAGAAAGAAAAAACAGTTATTGTGATGCAGGTAGTTAAAATAATTAGAAACCTAGTTAAGAAAATATATCTCAATTGCAACATTAAGCTCAGAATGTAATCCTGGACCCTGAATGACAGGAGAAGCAGAATTTTCTCCCTGCGCACAGGTTGACTCCCTGTTCCCTCAACTGCCTTTGAACTACCCAGGAACAGGCAGGCCTTGTTTAGCAGCCACTAAACACTCGGCGACCATTCATAGATAGGTTGGCACTGAATGGTCCTCAAAGTTCTAGCTCTCCCAGTACCCCTGTGGTCATGTGATTGTGAACTGGGCACTTGGCAACTGGCTTGCGCTTAACAATAATTGCAGTGTCCTTTAGTCACACAATCGCCATTTGCAATGTTCGCTGCCATCTTCCAACAAGCAAAATCAATGGAGAAGCCAGCAGGAGGTGATCCCATAATGTTGGTGAGATCATGTGATGCTGCACTTCCCGACTGAATTGCTTAATGAAGGAATTCCTGGGCCCCAATTACTGTCATTAGCCAAGGATTACATGTATCTTGGATTATGGCTCAAATCGTCGCCCTTCTTGGATCTGTTATCCAGTTATTTGTAGTCGGCCTGAATTTCAAAATATATTTCAAAACATCTTTCCCAGCAATTTAATGTAGAGGGGGCATTATATGAAATTTAATAAATAGTAATAATAATAACATTCTTATTAAATTCTTATTTTCACAAGAGAGAAAAGATCCTAGTGATGCCTTACAGAATTTGAAAGAAAAGGTGGAGTTATTGTGACGTAACCTTCCTTCCAAACAAAGGTTAGCAAGGAGAGACTTTTTTCTTTTTGGATTATTTGCTTCCAGTCCATCTGCTTACACTCCCCATGAATGGCGTCTCCATGTTCTGACCCAGCCAGGCAGTCATACCCATTGACACTCATGAAAGCTTTTTCTATTATAACAGTGCTTCATTAGCAACATATTTTCTCTGCAAAGGGGCACAGAGAGCAGGCAAGATAAGACAAGCTAACTTTAGGGCTCTTAGGGATTTATTTATTTTATTTATATCCCACCTTCATTATTTTTACAAATAACTCAAGGCACCAAACACCACTTTCCTGTTTTTGGTAGAACCTCGGATCAATGGCTAGATAAGACAATGGGGGCCTCAAACGACCAAAGGAAAATTGGGGGTGCAAACTGTAACACCCATTGAAACTTGTGGGCTCCTGTGTGATTGCAGCCTCCTCCTCCCCGCTTTGTCTCAGGTTTTCCTCTGCTGCCTGGAGGGAAATAGCCAACCCTGCCCAGCCCATTTTTCACATTTGCCTTTGCAGCTTGTTCAACCAGTTGGTGATGGGAAGCAGTTCCGTGTAGGATGTTTTGCACGGAATTTCCCTCATGATATTCCCAGCTGACTTGGGAGGCTCAGCAGTGCCTTGCAGGAGGTAAAGCAGTCCTGTTCCATCTGGGAGGGGGAAGAAGACGGAGCCCTGGAGAAAAGAGGAGCGTTTCAGGCAACATTTCTTCACTGATTCAAGCCATCCCCAACTGAGATGGTCACATCTCCCATGATAGAGGCTACGCAGGAGAGTTTTAGGAGAACGATCTCTCTCGACCTGCTTTTGCAAGAGTTCTGAAGAGTCAAATTAGCTAAGACAAGCATTCTCTGACCATGTGGTGGGCAGCTGTGATGTGCTGCTTCTCCAAATGGTTGACTCAATTAAGCTTCTCCAGGACAAGTATGGTGGACCTAGGGCCAGACAGCAGAAAACTTTGGGGTGATCCTGCTCGTAAACAGCTAACCAAATCCACTGCTTTAAACACTATTAGGTAGCTAAGGCTAAATCGGAGCACTGGGATCTCCAAAGCATAGCTAGTCTAACTGGACAAGACACTGCAGGCCTTCCACTATGGAGAGTTTGGGAAATACCTCAAGAAGGGCCAGGAACCCCTTCCCTCCCATGGGCTGTTGTGGGGCCCACCCATGGTAGTTCTTTGCCCTGGATTCAGCCTCTCTACCTTCACTACATCTGGCCTTTTCTGCACGTTAGTTCTCAGCTTATTGTGGTTCACCCTCTACTTGAAAGAGGTATGAACTTTCCATCTAAGTTACAGCACTAGTTGAACAGCACTGAAGAACCACAACAAAAATATAGGGGCCAAAAATGCTGCTTTGTAGGATCTGTAGTAGCAGCAACCACAGAATTACTTTCTGTTCAAGCCAAGAACTAGCTTGGATGCACAAAAGGCTCCAGGCTTTTGTGGGCAGTGTTGAGCTAATAAAATGGCAATTGAATGTACAAAACAATGCAAGGATCCTTCTTTGCATACAACATACCTAATCCAGCCCAGTTTCTGAGGCCCCCAGCCCCCCCATCTTTCCCCTCCTTTTGCTGTTTGTTTCTGGGATACCTGGTCCTTTTTGTTTTCTACATTCATAGCCAGAGGCCTGTATGTGACTTCATAGGGCTTGTTCTGCTGGTGGGCTTCCACCCTGACGTACTCTGGCCCTTTCCACTGCTCTCCCTCAATAATGGGCCGCAACATCCATGGTTGGTTAGTCTTGTTGGATAGCATGATGGTCTGTGTCTGCTTTCCACGCACCTGGCATATGAAATTCACCACCTGTAAGAAATTGTGGAAGAGCCATGTTAGTTTAGGGTAGTCAGAAATCAGGAGGAGTCTGATACATTTTAAAGTCACTTTTACTAAAAGACGAGCACTAAAAATATTTCTGAATTTTCTTTACAAGGAAGAATCCCTTCTCTTCATTCAGTCCACTGTTGGGGGACTTAACATGCTAAGTTGGTTTGCTAGAGGTGCAGACCTTTCCTTCCTTAAAAATTTCACCAGACAAATCATTGGCCCAAAATAAGAGGATGGAGAGGACCTCCCCTCTGAAGATACCAAGAAAAAAGGAGCCAGAGTGATCCAGAGAGACCGCCGCCCTTCCCATCTCTGCACTAGAGCTGTATAGGTGTTTTTTAAAAATCTCCCCTTCACGACTTCCTGGTTGGCTCCGTTGGCAATGGAGGTGATCTTTCTGGTCACCAACCTCTGGATCATGTTGGACTGCTAAGACAGCGACAATCAGCTGTCCAGCAGTTCGGAAATCCCCCTCTTCGGGAGAAGAAGCGGTGGTGAGCAAAAAGAAGCAGAGGTAGAGCTTCCCTAGAGCTCCTGGAAGATACCAGGGGGCTCGAAGGGTTAAGCCCCCTCAGAACTTCAAAGTGCTCCAGATCTGAGGCTTTTTTCCTGCTCCGGCAGACCTAATTGCCGCGACCAACTTCCGGGACCAATTTTAACTTAAAGAAGATAATACCGGACTGAACAGAAACAGGAGAGCTCTAATTATAAAAGCAAGTAATCAATCAATTCCCTGTTATTTTTTTTTTAAGTTTTGGATTTGACTTCAAAGTGAAAATGGCGATCGTTCTTTAATGAGCTACGCAGTTGAAAACGAAAGTGTTACAATTCTCTGTCTGTTGTTTATTGCTGAAGGCCAGCTGGAAATTTTTTTTAAACATTGTAATGAGAAGGGAGAAGAGCTCAAGATACTGAGACTGATTTAAAAAAAAAAAAGACTTAAAAGGTTTATACGTAATATTAGCCGGGACCAATTTTAACTTAAAGAAGATAATACCGGACTGAACAGAAACAGGAGAGCTCTAATTATAAAAGCAAGTAATCAATCAATTCCCTGTTATTTTTTTTTTAAGTTTTGGATTTGACTTCAAAGTGAAAATGGCGATCGTTCTTTAATGAGCTACACAGTTGAAAACGAAAGTGTTACAAGTCTCACTGTCTGTTGTTTATTGCTGAAGGCCAGCTGGAAATTTTTTTTTTAAACATTGTAATGAGAAGGGAGAAGAGATACTGAGACTGGGGAAAAAAAAGACTTAAAAGGTTTATACGTAATATTAAGTTAAAGAGAAATTTTAAGAGATGGCAGCAAAACAATTAAAGTCAACTGCTACAAAAACCCCAGGAACATTAACACTGGGAGTCTCTCCAGCACATACAGCAGATACAAAATCACTAAATTTGGAAGCACTTCAGGATAACCTGAAAGAATTTATGAAAGAATCTCTTAACGATGCTATGAATTGGCAAACTTCCCAGATAGAGGATAAGTTTAAATTAATTACAAATTGTACTATGATGCAGTTGTTTTAACTTTAATTTCTGATTGGATTAATTTAACAGAGGAAAGGATTTTGAATATAGAAGGTTATGGTTTGTTATATGGATGGCACGCATATGTAATATATGACAAGAAAATTGATAAGACATTTAAGAATAATATGGTCAGAAGTGCGTTGTTGAGGATTTGGAAAAAATATCAATATAAGTTAGATGGAAAGATACCAATATGGACCATCCCCAGACATATGATAGAGAATATAAATATATTACAAAAAATGGAAGTTATCACTTACAAAGAGCTTTTGACTATGGAAAAAGGGGAATTACAGTTAAAATCTAGGGAGAAATTGAGGGATGAAGGAAGAAATTATACATGGTTCCAGTATGGACAATTGCAATCTAGATGGAAAATAGATCAGAAAATTGGTATAAGGCAAAGTGATGATAATCTGGTAAAACAAATAAAAGATCAAGGTCAACAGCATATAAAGAGATTATATAATGTATTGGTTGAAATTGATTCAGAAATGGAGTTGGTTAAAGATTGTATGGTAAAATGGGCACAAAATTTTCAACAACCTATAATGTTAGAAACATGGGAAAAATTTGGGTGAGGAATGTTAAATTTACGCAAGCACAAAATTTAAGAGAAAATTTTATAAAATGTTTTATAGATGGCATTTAGATCCTAAAAAACTGTCATGTATGTATCCAAATGTGAAAGCAAAATGTTGGAGATGTGATTGTGAGGATGCTACCTATTATCATATATGGTGGACTTGCAAAAAAGTTAAAGCCTTTTGGATTAAAATATGGTGGATTATGCAGAACATTTTGAAAAGAAGATCAAGTTTGTTCCACAGTTCTTTTATTAGGAATAATCTCAGATTGCACTGTTATAGAGACAAAACTGATTCTGAATTTAATAACTGCTGCAAGATTATTGATTGCACAATATTGGAAGAAAGAAGACTTACCTACAATTGGAGAATGGATTAGTAAAGTATCAAATTTAGCAGAAATGGCAAAAATTTCTGCCTACTTGAAAGACTGTACACAAGAAAAATATATTTTGGAATGGAGGAAGTGGATTGATTATATTCAAAATAAGTATCAGATTAAAATATCAATTAGTTTTTGAGTGAAGTTAGGAATTATTATGTATTAGTTTAAGAAAGAAGGGAATTGATAGTGTGATGGTGTGAAATGGAATATGTTTTATGTTATATTTTAGATTATGTTTGTTAGTTACAATACCCTGTATTCTGTTCTGGGGAGTCTCGGGGAAGGAGGCGGGGAAGGGGAAGACTATAAATTGATTGGTTGCCATTGTACAGGAATAATGGTAGAATTAAACAAGTTGGAATGGTGTAATGTCGGGACTGCTCGGCAAACACTCCCGAAGGGAAAGGGTAAGGAAAGAGGAGTAAAGAAGGAAGAAAGTAGGTAGGTAGGTGGGTAGGGAGGAAAGAAGGGAGGGAGAAGAAAGGATAGGAGGAGGAGAAGAAGGAGAAGATAGAGGGTTAAAAAAAATAAAAAAAGGGAAAAAAAAGAAAAAAAAAATCTCCCCTTCACAAACAATGCTCTTTTATTACTTGAGATTAATAATTTCACTGGAAATGGACTGGGCTGACTATTTTTGTGATTTCAGAACATGGAGGAAGAATAAGGAGAAAATCTAGTGGAAATAATGGCAGAGTAATATTGGCAAACATTGGTGAGATATTCAGAGTCAATACCAGATATGTGGCAACACATAAACTTCCTAGAGAAGTCCGTGTGAGATTTACAAAAAAAGCAATGAAGGCAGAAGTTTTACAAAGAGCGAGAGATGAACCTTTAAAATACAAGGAGAAGGAAATTGTAGTATTAAAACAGTTTCCAAGAAGAGTAAGATAAATAAGGAGAGAATACCAGTTTTTAACAAGACAACTAATCAAGCACGGAGTAAACTTCAGATGGTTGATTCCAAAGGAATATTGGTGACCTGGATGGAGCAAAGACATAGACTGGACTCCAAAGAGAAAGCAGAACAATTTTATGAGCAATATTTTGGAATGCAAGAGGAAATAAGAATAAGTGATGAGCCAAGATGATGACAAGAAGGGATGGAAGAGAAGAGCATGCAAAAAAAAAAAAAGATGAAAGAGACCGGGAGGAAATCACGATGAGAGAGGGAGCAAGAGTAAAAAAACCAAGAGCGACAAGAACAACTAGAACAACAACACCTATCTACAAATAACTCTGGAAGAAGAACTTAAATTAATGCCAATCAATATAAATGGACTGAATTCAGTAATAAAAAGGAAAATGATTTTCCATAGACTATATAAATTAAAATTGGACATAATTTGCAAGAAGTACATATAAAAAAACAACATAAGAATATTAGAATACCCTAAAATTGGGAAGCTATGTACCGCTTTATCACTACAAAAGAAAAGAGGAATAGCTTTATATATAAAAGAAACAATAAACGCTAAACAAGTTTTTACAGATGAGGAAGGCAAAATTTTGATGGTGGACATAATGATGAACAAACTGATAATTTTTGTAGCAATATACGCACCAAACATCAACCAAGAGGATTTTTACAGAAAACTTCATAATAAAATAACAGAACTTGAGTATGAAAACATTTGTATTCTGGGAGATTTTAATGCAATTGGGAATGCAGAAAAGGACTATAAAACTAGAAAAGTAAATAAAAAAGCAAAGAAAGCACTTCCTAAAGCCTTTTCAAGAATGGTGGAAGAATGAGCTATTCAAGATGTTTGGTGAGAAATGCATCCCAAAGAAAACCAATATTCATTCTACTCAAACAGACATATGGCTTGGTCAAGGATAGACATGATATGGATCAGGGGTCTCCAACCTTGGTCCCTTTAAGACTTGTGGACTTCAACTCCCAGAGTCCCTCAGCCAGCAAAGCTCTGGGAGTTGAAGTCCACAAGTCTTAAAGGGACCAAGGTTGGAGACTCCTGATATGGATGACAGCAGAACTGAAAGAAATAAGTATTGAAACAAGCAATTGGGCAAATCATAACCCAATAAAAGTTATATGGAAAGGACAAAAAAGATTATTGAAATGGACATTGAACCAAGAAATATTTAAAAAAAAGGAATGTATTCAATTTATGGGAAGAGAACTAGATTTTTTCTTCAAAGAGAATAGAAAAGAAGAAACATCATTATAAAGTGTATGGGACACAGCCAAAGCGTACATTAGAGGATTAGTCATAACATATGGAGGAAAGAAAACAGAATCAAAGAATATTAGAAGAAGAATATAAGACATTAGAGTTAGAATTACAAAAAGATCCACAAAAAAGGAAATAAAGAATCAAATGGACTTAATGAAACATAAAATGAGATTAATAGACAAAGAAGAATTAAAATGGAAAACTAAAAGTGTTAAACAAAACCTTTTTGAAAATGTTAACAAACCAGGAAGATGGCTGATGTGTAAGTTAAAAAAAGAAAAAGAAAGAAAGAAATTGATAGACAAATTAATGGACAATGAAGGAGAAATTCATTACCAAAATGAAGAGAAAAAGAAAGTGATTCAAAACTATTATAAGAAGCTATATGAGCAAGAGTCAATATCAGAAGAGAGAATAAAACAATATTTGGAAAAAGCGGAAATACCCAAGATACCTGAAACAGTTAAAACAGCACTAAATGAAAGTATGTCTATGATGGAGTTAACAAAAGCAATTAAGAGGCAATAAAATGGGAAGATACTTGGACCAGATGGTCTACCAGCTGAACTATATAAAGAATTCCAAGAAACCTTGAGCAAACCAATGTTGGAACTATTTAATGAACTTTTGTTAGAGGCAAAGGTACCAAATTCATGGATGGAAGCATACCCTCATAACGAAAGAAGAAGCAGACTAACAACAAATAAAAAACTACAGACCAATATCCTTGTTAAATACAGACCATAAAATATTTGCATCAATAATTGCAGAAAGACTAAAACAGTTTTTAAACCAATTCATACATCCAGATCAAAATGTTTTTTTTTTACCTAAGAGACAAATTAAAGATAACAGAATAATTCTGAACACCTTGGAGTATTCTGAAGCACATCCAGACAAGCAAATGGAATTGATCTTCTTAGATGCACAAAAAGCGTTTGACAATGTGAATTGGCAATTTATGCTAGCACAGTTAAAAAATGGATTTTGGGAAGAGATTTGTTAAAATGATTAAGGCGATATACAAACCACATAAGTGATAGTAAATGGAGATATGACAGAAAGTAAGTATTAAGAAAGGCACAAGACAAGGATGTCCACTTTCTCCATTATTGCTTATATTGACATTGGAAGTACTAAATAGAAATATTAGACAAGATACAGAGATAAAAGGCATGGGGTTTAAAAGGGAACAATATAAATTACAGGCGTTTGCAGATGATTTAGCCTTCATTCTGGAAGATCCATTAAAAACAGGACCTAAATTAATAAAAAAAATAGAAGAATGTGGAGAAGTGGCAGGTCTGAAAATAAATAAAGAGAAAACTAAGATTTTAGTTAAAAATCTCACGGAAAAGAAAAAAATTAGTAAAAAGTGTAGACATTCAGATAGCAAAGGAAGTTAAATACTTAGGGATCCATCTGACAGCAAAATGTGTAACAATTAAGGAATAAGTTGTTGAAGCAAATCCAAGTAGATCTGGAAAAGTGGAAGAATCTGCAATTATCTCTGGTAGGAAGAGTAGCAACAATTAAAATGAATATATTGCCAAGATTACCTATTTCAGACAATTCCGATAAAACTGGAAAAGAAATATTTTGAGGAACTTATCAAAATAATACATAAGTATATTTGGCAAGGGAAAAAAGCAAGAATTGGTTTGAAAATGACGCAAGACGTAAGAAGTAGAGGAGGTTTTGGACTACCAAACTGGGAATTGTACTATCAGGCTGCAGTTTTAGCATGGATGAAAGATTGAGAAATATAAGATAATTGACTTTGGAAGAACATGATTTACAACTGGGGTGGCATGCATTTTTACGGTATGGGAAAAACAAGATACATGGATATTTTCAGAGACACTATATAAGGAATGCATTATTACTGGTGTGGGAGAAAATTAAAGAACATTATTTGTGGATACCGGTTTGGCTTTCAACGATAGAAGCATTGATTCACTCAAATAGTATTAATGTGGGAAATATTGTCAGATATAAAGATATTTTAAATGAAGATGGGGACTTAAAACAAAAGAAGAAATGAGTGAGCAAGGGATCGATATAACATGGTATTCACATGTGCAGGTACAGTCTAGATATGAGAAGTTAAATTACAGGGCTTTTACAAAGAATTAACCAAGTTAGATAAAATCTTAACAGGAACAGAAGCGAGGGTAATAAAGAAACTATAATTACCTATTGGGTATAAAATTGGAAGAGGAGCAAGTGAAAGAGACTGATAGCATGGGTGAAAAACTTTGGTTATACAATAGAATTAGATAAATGGGAGAAATTGTGGGATAGGAATTATAAATTAACGATGTCAACTGCATATAAAGAGAATTTGTATAAGATGTTTTACAGATAGTATTTACCATCGGTGAGGTTGACAAAGATTTTTAAAGATAAATCAGCTAAACGTTGGAAGTGTCACCAACTACTTGGATATGTGAAGAAGCAAAGAAGTACTGGACAAAAAATAAGACATGGTTGGAAGAGATGATACAACAACATATTGAGTTGAAACCAGAAATATTTCTGTTAGGACTTTTACCGGAAACTTATAATAAAGAGAATGTATATTTAATTATTCATGAATTAACTGCAGCTAGAATTGTATTTGCACATTGGAAAAATGGAGAGATTCCTATTGAAGAGAAGGTGATAAGGAAAATATTAGAATGTGCAGAAATGAACAGATTAACGTTAGCAAGGAGAAAGAACAAACTTGAATATATGACATGAAAAGTATTTTATCAATAGTTGGGGAATAAAAATGCAGTTTGGAAATGAAGACGACCAAAAATAACTAGAAAATATATTAAGAGATATAAATAAGATGAAAATTTTTACTATATGTATGAAGAGAATAATGATATTTGATGTCAATATGGTATTATTACTAAAAGATACGAAGAAGAAAATGGAGAGTTTTACAATATTTAAATGTTTAATATAATAATGTTAACATGAATGTAAAAGATGTGATAAATGAGGAATGATGTAGCACAGAGAAGTTTGTACCCAGACGATACACTGCATAAGGAAAGATGTTTTATCTTTAAAAAAACTATAAACTATAAAAAAAGTTTTATCTTTGTTTTTAAAAAATAAAAAACTGTTTTAAAAAGAGAGGGTAAATGGAGAGGAGATTGCCTTGAAAAGAAATTCAGCAACTGCCGTATAAATTTCATATTGACTCAGCTAAACAAGAGGGAATGAGGGAAAAACCCCAAGATTGCTACACCTTGGTTCTCTTTGCTGTAAGAGGCAATCAAGAGGATTTCTGTCAGGTTTTCAAAAGTAACAATCAAGGAGTTTATGCAGTGTGTGTTTCTGACTGGGCCTTCAAAAGGCTTCCAACCCCATCCTGTTTCTGTAGGTATCTCAAATACTTTTAGCTCAGCTTGAGATACACTTACAGCCCCTGCCAGTTCTATGCTCTAAGCAGGCCTCTGGAATCTGTGGGGCCCCAGGTGCAATGCTGAAAATCAACTTGAGGCCGAGTCCCAGTCTTCACTTTTCAACTCACCTTCTCTTAAGAAAATTCAAGATTGATCATTGAAGGAACCAAAGAGGTATCTATGGCTTATAGATGCCATTTTGAGAGAAACATCGGGACTAATGAGCAGTAAACAAATGCACAAAACTTCGTATTTCAATGTCCTGTTCTGGAGAGTTTGTACAGTATTATTAAAACCAAAAGCAACACTACCTGACCCACGTCCCTCTTCTTGACCACCTCCTCTTCAAGGAGGAAGAATGGTTGATGAGTTTGTCCCCTCATGGCATAAAGACTGAGAAGGCTCCAGCCCTCCTGTGGCCACTGCAGCTATAGACTCAAGATATTCCCAACTCCGGCACAGAGGCGCCCTCCACATCGAAGGTTGAGGTATGCAGATAGGCTATGAGGTGAGTATTTGACTTTGAAGAGGCTGCATCAGAGACTAAGTAGATGGAGAGAAACCATCTCTTGTTTTAATCTCTGTTCTGATGGCTCCTTTTGCTAAGCTTCCTGTAACTTGACTTACATTACATTCAGGTGCCAGGAGTGGCCCATTTACACCTTATACTCGATTTGGACCATTCTTGCTTTTGCCCAGGTATTCCCAACTCAAGGTGCCCCACCAATCACCTCTTTGATAGGTGAGACGCTCACACACGATCCACTCAGTGTGAGCCTCACTGGTTCTCCGCCTTGGATGTGACATGGGAGGTTTTCATAGCAGATGTCCTGACTCTGCTCACAAGGGTGAAAGGTCACTTCAAAGGGGACACTTGTTCCTGGAGAAATGTAACCTTCTGTGGGTTTGATGGAGAAGTCTGGTCTGAAGCGTTTGGTATCCCATCGGAAGCTTTGAAAGAAAAGGAAAATGGTTCCCCTCAGGTGTTATGCACATTCAAGAAACTGTGAATGGGTTAAGACTGGTGGTGTGTCTGCGCCCCCCGAGCCGGGCCCCCTGCCAGAAAGTGACTCGGAAAGTGAGGGGGAAGGGCCATCAGGACTTACCTCTGGAGCACCGGCTTCCCTGGCTCAGCTCCAGGAGCCAGAGGCAGGCCAGGTGGAGGAGATAATGAGGCCTCCATCCCCTGACTCTTTCCCCCCCAGGCCACGCCTCCAGATCCAGCTGATGGCAATCAGGCCTGGCTGGACCCTAGGTTTCGTAGGCAGGAGAGGCGGGAACAACAGAAGCAGGGGTGGGGCAGGCCTAGGAAGTGCTGAGTCATGGAGCCACACCCCACAGGATATAAAAGCAGCAAGGACTGCTATACCACTTCATGGCGATTAAATCAACTGCTTAGAGGGAGAGAACTAGAGCTGAAGTCCTGTTTGTTCCTGGTTTCCTAGCTGACTCCTCGGCATCAAGAGAGATAACAGAGACACTTGGCAGACGCTTGCTAGCTTGCTGCCAGAGCTGATAGTTGCTGGCTAATTAAGTCATCGCCCGTCTCTCCCAGACTGAGGAGGGGGACAGAACAACTGGGGTCCCCAAACTTGGCAACTTTATGAGTTGTGGACTCCCAGAATTCCTCAGCCAGCCAGCCAGCTTCCTCTGCCTTCTTCGCCCCCACCCCCCATGCATTGCAAAATGTCAGCAAATTTTGGGAACGGGGAGTGGGGGGAGTAAGTGGCATTAGAGGGCAGATGCTGAGAAAGCTGCAAGAGAAGGGCTCCTAGCAATGCCACAGTCCTGTGGAAGTGATTTGCCCTCTCCCAAGATTCCCCACTCTAGCAAAGCAGGGATTTCTGGTGGCTTCTTGTGAAAGCATTGATGGGCTCTGATGGGGCAACTTGTTTGAGATTAACCAAATTTGGCACCAGCATCTGCCGTGCAAGGATCTAGAATAACTTAGAGTAGAAATGACACCTTGCCTAGCAGGCAAACTTGCATTAGGATAATGTAAGGCTTGCGGTTTCCATTTGTTAAAACTGAATGTGTGTCTCTTCCTTCTAAGTATCATCACACCAATCAGAAATTCCTCAAAGCCCACATTTATATACTCCAAATCAATCAAATAACACACCAGAAGCCATTCAATCCCCTAGCTAAAATCTGAGCTTCTCCAAATGTTCAGAAAAATAGTGTTTTAACCAATTTCTGAAAAATCATGCAAAAACTCCACCTAACCCAAAATTTGTGTAGGCAACGGACAGCCATTGAGAGACCCCCAAGACCTAATGCAAGAGGAAAGGTCTTCATTGCAGCTGGTCAGCTGACAGGGGCAGGGTGGAAAGAGAACAAGAGCCCCAGTCATGTTGCTCTTGGCCACCCATCATTGGCTCTTTGAAATGGACCCAGCATTGGAGGTTGCTGCAGTTTGGGCCTTATCCTGCTAGGAAGGCTCCTACACTCCCTCCTTTGGCATCCTTTCTTTAATGATTCTGTCCCACCATTTCTTCAATAGGAGCTGTTAACTAGTGGAAGAGATTGCCACATGAAATAGTGAGTTCTCCTTCATTAGAAGTTACAAAAGCTGAATGATCATCTGTAGGATCAAGGGAGATCTTCAGCTCTTTTCTTGTAAAGCCTGGTTTCCATATCCTTCAACATGATAATCTACTGAAGTACTCCAGTCTCTCATTGGTCTTTTGGAAATGTCATCATACCCAGGACCAAAACCAGGACGCTGAATAGTGGCTGACTATGACCGAAAAGAATGGAGCAATTACTTCCTTATTTGGTCTTTTGTACTCCAAGAAAAATGTGCTCTTTTAGCTATTGACTCAAACCTATCTAGTAGCTTTTTGATTCTGCTATCTTTTATCTGTAGGTAGTTAGAATAGAATAGGATAGAATAGAATAGAATAGAATAGAATAGAATAGAATAGAATAGAATAGAATAGAATAGAATAGAATAGAATAGAATAGAATAGATGTGGTATCTTGATGAACTTTTCTTTTCTTTTATGTACACTGAGAGCATATGCACCAAGACAAATTCCTTGTGTGTCCAATCACACTTGGCCAATAAAATTCTATTCTATTCTATTCTATTCTATTTAACATAACCAGTAGATATCAATCACTGTACTGATATGTTAGGATCCAAGGGAAGTAAGCAAAATTTATAAATCTCATAAATATGCTGAGTGTCATGTCGCAACTCAAAAGTCTGAAATCATTCTGTTGGTTAGCATTTTGGTGCAGATTGCAAGAAATAATTCCTAATCCACAGAAGAAATCCACCTCTGGCATATTTTGAACCAAATCAAAGGCCTTTTTTGCATTTAATGAAACACATTGATCAAGTGTGAAGGATAGCCTTGGATATTTGCAATCTCTGCAGGATCCAATCTGCATCGGTCACTGGGACCACAGATTTAGTCTTCTGAGCTTTTGGACTTGTGTTGGAGCCCATTTTCAGGGAGCTTCCCCAAGGATGGGTTCCAGTATGAAAGCTCAGAAGACTAAATCTCTGGTTCTGGTGACCAACACAGATTGGATCATGCAACATTATTTTGGGATATGTATCCCTCCCTCCCTCCCTCCCATCCTTCCTTCATTATTAAATGTGTTTGCTGCCCATCTCATCATGGAACTACTCTCAGCAGCTTACAACAGTAGAACATTAATTTTATTATTATTATTATTATTATTATTATTATTATTATCATTATCATTATTATTATTATTATTATTAATTAGATTTTTATACCGCCCTTCTCCTGAAGGACTCAGGGCGGTTTACAGCCAGAATAAAAAACAATAACAATGTACAATTAAAACAAAATTAAAAAACTTATTATATAATTGGCCGAAATTTAAAAACTTTTAAAACCTAAAAACCCTTAAAACTCATCTAAAAAATTTAGAATCTAAAAAATTTAAAATTTAAGCCAGCCCCGCGCGAGTAAATAAATACGTTTTCAACTCGCGGCGAAAAGTCCGAAGGTCAAGCAATTGGTGCAAGCCAGGGGGAAGTTCGTTCCAGAGGGTAGGAGCCCCCACAGAGAAGGATCTTCCCCTGGGGGCCTCCAGCCGACATTGCTTGGCGGACGGCACCCTGAGAAGTCCCTCTCTGTGTGAGTGTACGGGTCAGTGGGAGGCGTGAGGTAACAGTAGGCGGTCCCATAAGTACCCAGGCCCTAAGCCATGGAGCGCTTTAAAGGTAGTAACCAAAACCTTAAAGTGCACCCGAAAGACCACAGGCAGCCAGTGCAGCCTGCGCAGGAGTGGTGTTACATGGGAGCCGCGTGCGGCTCCCTCTATCACCCGCGCAGCTGCATTCTGAACTAGCTGAAGCCTCCGAGTGCACTTCAAGGGGAGCCCCATGTAGAGAGCATTGCAAGAATCCAAGCGAGAGGTAACAAGAGCATGAGTGACCGTGCATAAGGCATCCCGATCAAGGAAGGGGCGCAACTGGTAAACCAGGCGAACCTGGTGAAAAGCTCTCCTGGAGACGGCCGTCAAATGATCTTCGAATGACAGCCGTCCATCCAGGAGAACACCCAAGTTGCGTACCCTTTCCATTGGGGCCAATGACTCGCCCCCAACAGTCAGCTGCGGCTGCAGCTGGCTGTATCGGGGTGCTGGCATCCACAGCCACTCCGTCTTGGAGGGATTGAGCTTGAGTCTGTTTCTCCCCATCCAGACCCGTACAGCTTCCAAGCACTGGGACAGCACTTCAACAGCTTCGTTGGGGTGGCCCGGGGTGAAGTACAGCTGCGTGTCATCAGTGTACAGTTGGTATCTCACCCCAAAGCCACTGATGATCTCACCCAGCGGCTTCATATAGATGTTGAACAGGAGAGGCGAGAGAATCGACCCCTGTGGCACCCCACAAGTAAGGCGCCTCGCGGTCGACCTCTGCCCCCCTGTCAACACCGTCTGCGACCGGTCAGAGAGATAGGAGGAGAACCACCGGTAAACGGTGCCTCCCACTCCCAGACCCTCCAACCGGTGCAGCAGGATACCATGGTCGATGGTATCAAAAGCCGCTGAGAGATCTAATAGGACCAGGGCAGAGGAACAACCCCTGTCTCTGGCCCTCCAGAGATCATCCACCAATGCGACCAAAGCTGTCTCCGTACTATATCCGGGTCGGAAGCCGACTGGAACGTTAAAAATGTAAATATCAATAGTAAACAATGAAGCAATAAAAATAATAAAAATGCAGCAATATGAATTAAAAGATGGGCGGGGACAGAGCATCATGTGCAGGGGGGGAGGTGGGACCTGCTATTAGTCTATACCAAAAGGCTGTGGTGTGGCTCAGGCTGTAAGAAGCCTGTTATTATTGCCTGCAATTACTGCAGGTTCTAGTCCCACCAGGTCCAAGGTTGACTCAGCCTTCCATCCTTTATAAGGTAGGTAAAATGAGGACCCAGATTGTTTTGGGGCAATAAGTTGACTTTGTAAATATACAAATAGAATGAGACTATTGCCTTACACACTGTAAGCCGCCCTGAGTCTTCGGAGAAGGGCGGGATATAAATGTAAACAAAAAAAAATTAAAAAAAATACCAATATAGCAATACATAACAATAAATCATCTGATTCTTGATTATTTTTGATAAACCCTGACTGGGAATAGTGAATTATACTTGATAAGTATACTTGGGGGGATGGAGTGAAAACTAAGGTTGGGAATAGGCCCTTTCCCCACCCACCCACCACTACCGCAGAGGAAGCCATCCAACCGTTGAAGGACACTAAGCAAAATGAGAGAGCCAAAGCCACAGCTGAGCAGCTCCCAGGAATTCCCCAAAAAATACCAAGACCTAGCAGGGGTATTTAGCGAAGAGGAATGTAGCATCCTCCCCTCCCACCACCCCACAGACTGTGCTCCAGAGAGTTTGTGCCGGGGGTGAAATTACCCAAGCCGAAAATGTACTCCACGACCCTCAAAGACATGAAGGGACTAAGGGAATACATCGACATGAATCTAGCCACTGGATTCATACAACCAGCCAATTCCAGGGTGGCCGCTCCAGTTCTCTTCAAAGAGAAAAAAGATGGGTCAATGAGGCTATGCATGTATTTTATGGGAATAATCGCTGTCTGTGTAGAAAACATGTACCCACTCCCACTCATGAAAGTGCTGCTGACCCACCTAGCAAAGGAAAAAGTATTTAGCAAGCTAGACCTGCAAAAGGCATACTACCGGGTATGAATCAAGGAAGGGGATGAGTGGAAAATAGCCTTCAATTGTCCCCTAGAAAGTTTCCAGTTTAAAGTGATGTTGTTTGGTCTCCAAGGAGTCCCTGCTGTGTTCATGCAGCTAATCAATGAGGTGCTGCATGAGCACCTATACAGAGGAGTCCAATCTATTTAGATGACATTCTTATTTTTTTGGAAACCCTAGAACAGTGGTAGTCAACCTGGTCCCTACCGCCCACTAGTGGGTGTTCCAGCTTTCATGGTGGGCAGTAGGGGTTTTCTCCGATACTGAAGCACTTTTCTTTTTTTTAATTTAATTGACTTTTTTTAAAAAATGCATAGCATTATTTAAAAACATTTTCAGCACCATTGCTTCTGCCTGCCACCTGGTTGGCTATGAGTTATTGGTCCCATTCAGCAAAATCCCTAGGTCAAATGGTGTCTGGGCAAATGGGCAGGGATAATACTTCAATACACCACCGACAATACATCTACCATTCAAAAAGACCTTGATCATCTAACCGCTTGGTCTAAAACTTGGCAACTCCAAATCTCAACCAGCAAATGCTCAGTCTTACATATTGGAAAAAGAACCCAAACACTAAGTACATGCTTGATGGACATTACCTTACAGATGACCACCACCCAGTTAAAGACCTTGGAGTTTTTATATCAAATGATCTAAGTGCCAAAGCCCACTGCAACTACATAGAAAAAAAGGCTCTAAGAGTTGTAAACCTAATCTTTTCCAAAAACACTACACTACTAACCAGAGCATATAAAACATTTGCTAGGCCAATTCTAGAATACAGCTCGCTTGTCTGGAACCCACACCACATTTCTGACATTAATACAATTGAACGTGTCCAGAAATATTTTACAAGAAGAATTCTCCACTCCTCTGAAAACAACAAAATACCTTATCCCACCAGACTTGAAATCCTAGGCTTAGAAAATTTAGAATTCCGTCACCTTCGACAAGACCTAAGTTAAACTCATAGAATCATCTATTGTAATGTCCTTCCGGTTAAAGACTACTTCAGCTTTAATTGCAATAATACAAGAGCAACCAATAGATTTAAATTTAATGTCAACCGCTTTAATCTAGATTGCAGAAAATATGACTTCTGTAACAGAATCATCAGTGCTTGGAACACATTACCCGACTCTGTGGTCTCTTCCCATAATCCCAAAAGCTTTAACCAAAAACTTTCTACTATTGACCTCAACCCATTCCTAAGAGGACCATAAGGGGCGTGCATAAGAGCACAAACGTGCCTACTGTTCCTGTCCTATTGTTTTTCTTTTTCTTCTTATATGTATATGCTTATACTTCCTTATATTTCCTTATATATATGTTTATATACTGTATAATCTTTTTGTGTGATGCCTATATATATTGTTGTGGCAAATAAATAAATAAATAAATAAAACAATGGCAAAGGCGGAGGGCCAGGGGCCCACTGGCCGTGGAGAATAGCCAGGGAAAGGCCAGTGGAAGAAGAAAGCTGGCTGTGAATTGGCTGAGGCAGTTGGCTGAGGGTGTGGCCAATGGTCAGTGCCTAAATGTTCCATTCCAGACCAGGAGGGGCGCAAGAGCCAGTGAAGAAGCCCCTGATAGGGCTGGCTGGCTTACCCCACTCCGAGATCTCCAGAGTTCTGCATCACGACGCGCCGAGAAGCCTGGCTCCGCAGCACCACAGCTCCAAAAGGGATGTGATCCTGGTCCAGGTGGACTTCAATGCCCTGGCAGCAGCCTTGCACAATGAATAGGGAGTGCAGGACCCCCTGGCATTCGAGCAGAACCTCCTCGGAGAAGGGCAGGATACGACTCTTCGGACTGAATGTCACCTCCACGTGACAGGTGCCCCCCTGGGGCTTCAAGGTAATTTCACCACTGGGAGACATAGTGAGCACCTGTCCAAAGACACCCAGTGGAAAAGTCTTACCTGATGCAGGATGCTCCTCTCCTGCAAAGAGTCTCAACTGGCTAATCTTGCGTACAGCAGTACAGGCAGATGTTCGACTCGAGAGACGTTTTCAGTGGGGAGAGGTAGCTGGTCTTCCTCCAGATGCATGAACAATGGTCAGGCTCCAGCCAAGTTCTGAGTTTGGCCTCTGCTGATGCCCCAGAGATCAGGAGGCCCACCAGGGGTGATATGCTCCCAGTTCGGACTGGATCGGCCAATCCGGTAGCAATGGCAGTGCGTGGTTCGGAGAACTGGTAGCAAGAATCCCTGCCTCCCCCATGCCCAGCTGAGCCACGTAATTGCCAGAGCCTTTTTTTTTTTACCTTTAAAAGCAATTTTTACAACCTATTTGGCCAAATAGGTTGTAAAAAATGCTTTTAAAAGTTAAAAAGAAAGATTGCGCGCCACCGCTGATCACCTCCTCCACATGCGCTGTTCTATTTACCCCGTGCCTCCTTTTGGCGTGCAATGCACGCACGCGCACCTCACATGTGGTGCATGGTGCGCACTGTGCATGCACGCGCAGCGCACATGCACAGCCAGAGAACCGGAAGTAAACTGGTTCAGATTTCACCACTGAGGCCCACCATGCACTGCTCACCCAGCATTCTGCTCCTCCTCCTTTCCCCACAGAAAGTGGAACTTTACATGCAGATTTTTATCCCGTGGGAGCCCCACCCGCAGTTCTACCAAAGTCAAGAGTGGCAGCAGCAAGCAGGGGAGGTCAGTGGGGCAGACCAGCTTTCTCAGGAAGCTGCTTCCAATCAAGCTGCACTAGTAACTTGACCACTGCTTCCCTGGCTGGGCTCACCCTCTTGGTCTTCAGATCTGCCTCTGCCCCCGGGCACTCTCTCTCGTTGGCCAGCCAAATGGGAAGGCCCTTCCCTGCTCCAGGAAGGCCTCGGCTCCAAGCCGTATAATGCCCTTCATCCAGGAGCCTCTATTTCTTGGCAATGTCTGAAGTTGGAGAGCAGGAACAGCCCTTTGACTCCCCTGGGGCAGGAGTGCCCACCGGCCACTCCCCTGCTGAGGCCCTCCTGGGCACCATCTCAGAAGGGATAAGTCCTACCTTTGCTTCCTGCAACTCCGGGATAGAAGCCACAAAACTTAGGCTGAACGCGACAAAGATAACACTGTTGTTCACTAGTGTGACTCCCTTCTTCACAACGTGCCCTGGAGGAACAGCTCCAAATTTCAGCACTTTCTGGGGAGGCTCCACAACGTCTATCTATGTGTGGGAAACAGACAGGACTAAGGAAGAGAAGAAGTGGGGGGCAAGGGGGGAGGGGAGGAGATGAGACGGCTGAACCAGGGAGGGAAGGGCTCAATGGTGTCCTGCCCTGCGCCGCTGCCTGTCGCACTCAGGGTGGGGTCCTGATGTGCTGATTTGGTCCAGCTTTCTTTCTTTCTTTCTTTCTTTCTTTCTTATTCTTTCTCTCCTTTCTCTCCTTCCTTCCTTCCTTCCTTCCTTCCTTCCTTTTTTTTTTTGAAACATCACTGCACAATATCAGCAACACTCTGAAAAAGCTTTCTAGGCCCAAATGTTGATGCTTTGAGCTGGCCAGATTACTCAGAGACAGCTGCAAATTATTCTTCAGAAGTCCTAAATCTCCTTCTTTAAAAAAAAAAAAAATTTCAAGCTCCAATTTCAAATCATGAATGTGCAAGCTCTTTTCAGTTGTGTGCATAGAAGATCAGGACCATTTTGCACCACCACCACCACCCTTATCTTTAGGTGACTATGGTGAGGGCAAGGAGCAGCTCCTAAAAACCGAGCTCCTTGCTTTCAGTTCAGACTTCTCAAAACTGTAGGAGCAACCAGGCAGGAGGTGCAGAAACCCCTCGCCCACAGAAGTGGCACCCTGAGCAGCAGGTTGTGAACCCTGAATCTCACTCTCTATCTCCCTATTCTTCTAGGAATCTGCCTATTCTCACCTTCATCTCAATGCCCTTCCCAAAGAGCTCTACAGTCCGCTGTAAGATCCCATTTATTTCAAAGGTGACGATTTCATGGTAGGAAATGGCTTCTCGGGGATAGAAGCTGATGGGAATCTCCACCTTTTCTCCGGGACTTAGAGCTTCAGAATGGAAACCGATCTCAAGGTAGGCTGTGTTGGTGAACAAGCACTCCACACTTTGAAGAGACGAGAAGAAGATGGTTAATTGGCTTTGCAAATTGTATTGGGAACACCTGACTTCCTTGTGTTGCCATCAGAGTTTCCAAAACTAACAAATCTAAATAAACCAGCATTTAATCCCATGTGTGTTAAAATTAGGTTTATTTCCCCAGAAGTGATTTGTCCTGCATTTATGACTTCAAAATCTCACTGATCCCTTCCCAAATTGGCTGATTCCAAGAGGAGAAAGGGGTTGAGACTGTGGAAAGACAAGGAGCCTGCTGGTTTTTAATCCAGCACCTTCCAATCTTGCAAGTTCCTGGCACCTCCAGGGCTCTTGCGATGCAAGAGCAGAAGCCAGTGCAGCCAATGGATTTAGGCCCCAGGGTGCCATTTGGGAAATAAGAGCCTCAAGGGGGAGAAAGCTGACAGAGGGCCCGAACTTTGGAATGGGAGGACTCCTGGATGTTGTTACGTGGAAAACTTTTAATGCATTGGCTTTGTAATCCTTTGCAATAAAACCACTTTGTGTTTGTTTGGGAATGTCGATGGACAGACGGATGGGAGTGAGTGAGTTTTGAGTTCATTCTTGATGTGCATTCTCCTCACACATCAACCTACTGCTCCATCCCACCGGTTCTCACCTCAAGAGGCTGCAACTCACCTAGCTTTCCTGCTGTCTTTATTAGTGATCACCAAGATTCTCTTGGAAATGGGCATCCCAGCTTGGTATAAAAAGCAGTTGCCAAAGTCCACTCTGAGGGACGAGAAATGGATACTGGGAGCCAACACTGAGCCTCGCAAAACACATGTAAATGTAGGGCCGTGGCTTATCTATGAAAGAAGGAAGACATGGTCTCAGCAGAGCAGAGGACCTGGCCTTCTTCAAAGAGGCTTTATCATTTACTTTGCCATCACTGACAATTTATGAATACTATTACGAATACTACTAAATTTATGAATACTACTAAAGGTGATAAAATGCTGTACAATCAGGCAGAAATGTACTAACAAGGGCGATCAGAGCAGCAAAAAGAAGCTACTCTGAAAAGCTAAAGAATCAGTTCTCAACAAATGAACCAGCAAACATGTGGAAAACTAATAAAAATATCATCGGCTACGGCAAATCTCCTTCCCAGGCTGAAGGAAAGCAACTCCTGGCAGTTGACCTGAATGAGTTTTACTGTAGGCTTAAAAGGAAACTACAGCCACCTATCTCCACAACCCCCATCTCAGACACACCAACAACAGCCAAGCCTTCTACAACTGACCCCATCCCATTGGGCTAACAACCCTAGTGATCACAGAAAAGGAAGTGCAGGACCTATTTCACAGACAAAAGCCAGGAAAAGCTCCAGGCCCAGACAAGATAACTCCTTCTTGCTTAAAAGTCTGTGCTGACCAATTGGCCCCCATCTTCACCCATATCTTCAATAAATCACTAGAGATGTGCTATGTTCCTTCTTGCTTCAAACGCTCTACCATCATCCCAGTGCCGAAGAAGCCCACCATCAAGGAACTGAATGACTACAGACCAGTTGCTTTAACATCTGTAGTCATGAAAACCTTTGAAAGGCTAGTGCTTTCCTACCTGAAAACCATCACGGATCCGCTGTTAGACCCCTTGCAAATTGCATACCGAGCAAATAGATCAACAGATGATGCTGTTAATATGGCTCTGCACTACATCCTACAACTCTTGAGTCTCCAAAGATCTATGCAAGGGTCCTCTTTGTAGACTTTAGTTCAGCATTCAATACCATCATTCCAGACACTCTTCTAACTAAGCTTAACCAGCTACAGGTACATGAACAGACTTGTAAGTGGATCACAAGCTTCCTAACAAACAGGAAGCAGCAGGTGAAGCTAAGCAGGATCACATCAGATACCTGTACAATTAGCACAGGGGCCCCACAAGACTGTGTGCTCTCCCCACTTCTCTTCTCTCTGTATACCAATGACTGCATCTCCAACGATCCATCTGTTAAACTACTGAAGTTCGCAGATGACACAACAGTGATTGGTCTCATTCGAGAATGATGAATCTGCATACAGATGGGACTTATTTCATAGTTGATGCAGTCAAACAGAGCATTACTATTTTATATGCCACTTTTTCTCCATGGCATCTTCTTGGTATCACAGAGGGACCCAGTATGTCCATAAGTATAAGTGAGCTTGTAAATGATGTACCGTAATTGTTATATTGATGTAAACTGCTATAAGTTTACTTTGAACGCAATAACTGCAAAATAGAAATATATTAAAAAAACCAGCTGGATTTAGCTGGGAGCAAGTCTCGTTAAAGACCAATGGGGCTGAGTAAATGAGGATAGACCTGGGACCATGTCTAGATAGAGTTTCCCCAGGCTGGACTTCAGCCAGGGATTTTTTCTCCTTATTTTTATACCTTCTTCTTTTTCATATACAACTCAAGGCAGCAAACCTACCCTGCTCCTTTCTGCTCCTCTTTTCCCCATAAGAGCACTATGACCTGGTCATTCAGCATCAAAGTTGGATCTAGCAGCATAAATGGCTGTCCTCCCATTCCAACCAGTATTCCTGCTGGCGGAGAGTGCTTCCTTCCTCCTTGAGCCAGGTTCCTCTGCCTGGAACTGGTGCTAGACATCCAGGGCTTCATGATACAGCAATGGGCAACAGAAGCCTTCTGGCAAAGAGGACCCCTGTGCTCCTACCTGCAGCTTGAGTTCGACGTCTTTGAAGGTGAAGGCCTTCCGCGGCTGGAAGGAGAGCTTGGCCTCCACCCGCTCTCCAGCCTCCACAGTGCCACTCTCTGGGGAGAGGGCAAAATACTGCTGGAACTTCTTGGCATTGCGGAACTCCCAGGAAAAGATGAAGTTGAATTTGCCAGTGTTGAGGATGGAGAAGTTGCACTCTGCGTAATCGTTGACTTGCATCTGTCCAGAGCAGAGAGAAGGCAGTCAGTCGCTTCCTCCCCTCCCTCCAGCTGGAATTCCAAGCCAAGTCTGCCCGCCTCTCTTCAAAGCTGGCCCTGCCTTGCATTGCCTCCTTCACCACCCTTGTCTTCCAAGGCAGGTGGGCTCCTCACTGCCCATCAGCACCTGGCCAGACTTCATGGTACAGCAGCTCCCAGCCACAGGCCCCGAGAATGGAAGGATGCTCCACACCCAGAGAGAGAGTGGCCCCAAAGAAAAGCCCAGGGGGTCTGCAGCTGGGGTTCCCATGGAGGGAATTCCAGTGCAGCCCCTCCGGTATCGGGAGCTCAGCGCTTCTGCCTCCACCCTCCAGGGATGTTCCTGTGAAATGCCATATTTCGTGAGGCCCTCAGAATCTGCATCCCCCCTCTCCCAAGTACACAGGGATGCCTTCCCACCTTCCACCGCAATTCCAGCAGGATGGAAGGAGAGGATGTAAGGGGACTTGTAATTAGACTCCACACCAAGTTGGGTTTTAATAGTAGAAACAATCATACAGAAAAACCAACTCTCCTTTCTAGATCTCTGTCAGGTAAGGAGGAAATGGTCCCTGTGGTACCCAAGGTAGCCATTGCCCCTTCCTTCAGCCTCCACCACCATCACAAACACAAGGACCTACAGAAAAGCTGACATCTTCAGCAACATTAAGTGCCAGCCTCTGGTGCTGCTATATTACCAAATGTTATTTCAGGTCCCAGATTTTCTTTAAAAGTTGACTTTTTTTTTTACAAAATATCAATGATGGGCAGTTATGGTTGGTGGTGGACTTGTCCATTGATTTGGAAAAAAGATAAAATTCTGAAAGTGCCCCTGAAAAGTGGCAGGCTCCTGAAACAAAGAATGATGAAAGCCCAACAGACTTTTAGCTTCCAAGGAGTTCAGACCCTGATTTGATACCAAGAGGGAGAAGAGGACTCTGGGCTACCTTTTGGGATGCTATGGCTGACGGCTATAAAATCGCTGAAAGATAAGCTTCTAATCCACAGGGTAGAAATAGAAAGAGATTCTTGGAGTGGGGGTGGGGGTGGGGGCTGAATTGGCCAGGTGACATGCAGTTAATCCTTTTCTCTCACAGAACTGAAGATGGTGAGTAAGAAGCAAGAAAGCAAAGCACACCGAAGAAGGGCTAGTAGCCAGCAGAAGGTTTCTAAGCTTCCCGCATATATGTTCAAGCTAGGCCTGCTCTGCTCATGGCCCTCTCACCTCACAGAAGTGGATCTGCTTTGGATGCTCTGGGTTCAGCTCAGTCACCACCCCGTGGCTTTCTTCACACTTCACAGAGACGTTCATGGTGTGGCCAATGGCTTTGACATTCAGACAGAGTGGCTGGCTTTTCTTCTTGACATCACAGATGAGGTTAAAATTCACTTCTCCTTCCAGGGTTGGTGTGAAGTAGATGTGAACAGGGAATCTGGTGAGAAAACACATTTGCTGGGTTTAGTTGGCTCTCTGGGCCTGGGATCTGGCTGCATGTCAGAGTCCAGGCAGTGGTTGGGCTGATTTCTGGGCTTCTGCCTTGGCTGCACATGATGTGCCTCCTGTTGGTTCTTTAGTCTTTGGTTGTTTTATGCTGTTTTAATGTTAGCAACCCAAGTAGGGTGAGATAAGCAGCCATATAAATTTGGATGAATGAATAAATTAAATTAATTAAATTAATAAGTAAATGCCAAATCTTTGAAATGCTGGTCTCTGGTTCCTGAGCAACTTCCAGTAAAAAAAATGGACTTATCCAGATTGTTGATAGCAGGGTGGCTGTTTATCTCTGTACAAAGTCAGAATTCAAGAAATGAAAGAACAAGCATTTCATTTAAGGATGTGCACAATAGTTACATCCAAGGACCCTAAAAAAGAAAACAGGAAGGCCTCAGCAAAAAAAAACCCTGTAAAACATTTTTTAAAAAAGAAATAGAGTTAGTCCTCAGCTTACAACCACAATTGAGCCCCAAATTTTTGTTGCTAAGCGAGACATTTTTTTAAGTGAATTTTGCCCCATTTTATGATCTTTCTTGTCACAGTTATTAAGTGAATCATTGCAAATGTTAAATTAGTAACACAGTTGTTAAGTGAAACTGGCTTCCCCTTTGACTTTGCTAGTCCTAAGGTTGCAAAAGGGGATCACAACATCTTGGCACACTGCAACCACCATAAATATGAGTCAGTTGCCAAGTGTCTGAATTGTGATCATGTGACCATGGGGATGCCACAACAGTCATAATGTGCTGTGTGCTATGTTCCTTCTTGCTTCAAATACTCTACTATCATCCCAGTGCCAAAGAAGCCCATCATCAAGGAATGGTGACTGACTACTGAATGACTACAGACTAGGGGTGGGTTCTACTTACCTTGCAACAGGAGCAGTGGTAAGATTCAGCCAGTTTGCACCACTTCGGGAGAACCGGTTGTTAACTTTCTGAGCAGTTTGGTGAACTGGTTGTTGGAAGAATCATTAGGGCAGAGAACCGGTTGTTAAATTATTTGAATCCCACCACTGAACAGGAGTGCGCGCATGCGCAGAAGCCCCTTGATGAGGTCAGGTGGGTGGGCAAAGCCTCCCACCAGTTTTACTACTGGTTGTATAGAACCGGACAGAACCGGGAGCAACCCACCACTGCTACAGACCAGTTGTTCTAACATCTGTAGTCATGAAAACCTTTGAAAGGCTGGTGTTGTCCCACTTGAAAACCATCACGGATCCACTGTTAGACCCCCTGCAATTTGCATACTGAGCAAATAGATCAACAGATAATGCTGTTAATACGGCTCTGCACTACATCCTACAACATCTTGAATCTCCAAAGATCTATGCAAGGGTCCTGTTTGTAGACTTTAGTTCAGCATTCAATACCATCATTCCAGACATAAGCTAAACCAGCTAGCGGTACCTGAACACACTTGTAAATGGATCATAAGCTTCCTAACAAACAGAAAGCAGCAAGTGAAGTTAAGCAGAATCACATCGGATACCTATACAATTAACACCCCCCACCCCAAGGATGTGTGCTCTCTCCACTTCTCTTCTCTCTATATACCAATGACTGCATCTCAAATGACCTGTTAAACTGAAGTTCGCAGATGATACAACAGTGATTGGTCTCATTCGAGACAACAATGAATCCACATACAGACAGGAGGTTGAACAACTAGCCTCATGGTATGACCAGAACAATCTGGAACTGAATACACTCAAAACCATAGACATGGTGGTAGACTTTAGGAGAAACCCTCCCATGCTGCCACCTCTTAAATACTAGACAACACAATATCAACAGTAGAGACCTTCACATTTCTAGGTTCTATCAAGACCTAAAATGGACACCTAACATCAAAAACATCATTAAAAAAGGACAACAAAGAATGTTCTTTCTGCGCCAATTCAGAAAGCTCAAATTGCCCAAGGAGCTGCTGATCCAGTTCTACAGAAAAATTATTGAGTCTGTCATTTGCACCTCTATAACTGTCTGGTTTGGTTCTGCAACCCAACAAGAAAAACACAGACTTCAGAGGATAATTAGAACTGCAGAAAAAACAATGGCTACCAACCTGCCTTCCATTGAGGACCTGTATACTGCACGAATCAAGAAGAGGGCCGTGAAAATATTTGCAGATCCCTCGCATCCTGGACATAAACTGTTTCAACCCCTACCCTCAAAACGACGCTATAGAGCACTGCACACCAGAACAACTAGACACAAGGACAATTTTTTCCGAAGGCCATCACAAATAAACAAATAATTCCCTCAACACTGTCAAACTATTTACTGAATCTGCACTACATCCTACAACATCTTGAATCTCCAAAGATCTATGCAAGGGTCCTCTTTGTAGACTTTAGTTCAGCATTCAATACCATCATTCCAGACATAAGCTAAACCAGCTAGCGGTACCTGAACACACTTGTAAATGGATCATAAGCTTCCTAACAAACAGGAAGCAGCAGGTGAAGCTAAGCAGAATCACATCAGATACCTGTACAATTAGCACAGGGGCCCCACAAGGCTGTGTGCTCTCTCCACTTCTCTCTATATACCAATGACTGCATCTCAAACGATCCATCTGTTAAACTACTGAAGTTCGCAGATGACACAACAGTGAGCAGTCTCATTCAAGACAATGATGAATCCACATACAGACGGGAGGTTGAACAACTAGCCTCATGGTGCGACCAGAACAATCTGGAACTGAACACACTCAAAACCGTAGAAATGGTGGTGGACTTTAGGAGAAACCCTCCCATACTACCACCTCTTACAATACTAGACAAAACAGTAGAAACCTTCAAATTTCTAGGTTCTACCATATCTCAAGACCTAAAATGGACACCTAACATCAAAAACATCATTAAAAAAGGACAACAAAGAATGTTCTTTCTGCGCCAATTCAGAAAGCTCAAACTGCCCAAGGAGCTACTGATCCAGTTCTACAGAGGCATTATTGAGTCTGTCATCTGCACTTCTATAACTGTCTGGTTTGGTTCTGCAACCCAACAAGAAAGACACAGACTTCAGAGGATAATTAGAACTGCAGAAAAAATAATTGCTACCAATCTGCCTTCCATTGAGGACCTGTATACAGCACGAATCAAGAAGAGGGCCATGAAAATATTTACAGATCCCTCACATCCTGGACACAAACTGTTTCAACTCCTTCCCTCAAAGCGACGCTATAGAGCACTGCACACCACAATAACTAGACACAAGGACAATTTTTTCCCGAAGGCCATCACAAATAAACAAATAATTCCCTCAATACTGTCAAACGACTTATTAAGTCTGCACTACTATTAATCTTCTCATCATTCCTATCACCCATCTCCTCCCACTTATGTCTGTATGACTGTAACCTTGTTGCTGGTATCCTCACAATTTATATTGATTGTTTCCTAATATGATTGGATTGCTTATTTGTTCCCTATGACTATCATTAAGTGTTGAACTTTATGATTCTTGACGAATGTATCTTTTCTTTTATGTACACTGAGATCATATGCACCAAGACAAATTCCTTGTGTGTCCAATCACACTTGGCCAATAAAGAATAAAGAATTTTATTCTATAAGTGTGAAAAACAGCCATGTCACTTTTTTCAATGTTGTTGCAACTTCGAACAGTCACTAAATGAACTGTTGTAAGCCGAGGACTACCTGTATTTCTATTTTTGTACATTTAGTTAATTTTTATGGCCACCAATTTGCAAACTGCAATTCTGGGAGGCTATATCAGGTTAAGAGACCAAAAAATAACCAAACCAGAAATAAAAACAGCAGTGATACATTTGAGCCCACCCCCACCCCAGTCAGTCTCCTAAACCATCTTCTTCCCATCCATCCATCCATCGTCCAAGTCAGACTGGGCATTCTACAGCCCCTTCGGCCACATCCGACCGTTTGGCTGCTCCTTCCCACAGTGCCCAGCCCACCTGAAGTCAATCAGAAATGAGAAATCCAATGTAAATAAATGTGCCACAGGAGGCAGGAGAAGAAGCCGAGTTGGGTCCAACTCTGTGCAGTTGCTGGGCGTTCCTTCAGTCAGTTGGTGGCTGAGGGAGAGGGAGGAGAGGAAGTACTTTTCTGCACCTCTCCCCTGGAGCAGCCTGAGGAGTTGAGGTGGTGGAATTTAAGGACATCAAACCAAGTTACATTGCTTCGGCCCTCCACAACATTCCCAGTTTATCCCGCATTCCCTTGTTCATCCCTGCTATAAGCCACACAAACATCTATTAAAAGGTAAAGGTTCCCCTCGCACATACGTGCTAGTCGTTGCCGACTCTAGGGGGTGGTGCTCATCTCTATTTCAAAGCCGAAGAGCCAGCGCTGTCCAAAGACGTCTCCGTGGTCATGTGGCCGGCATGACTCAACGCCAAATGTGCACAGAACGCTGTTACCTTCCCACCAAAGGTGGTCCCTATTTTTTCTACTTACATTTTTACGTGCTTTCGAAACTGCTAGGTTGGCAGAAGCTGGGACAAGTAACGGGAGCTCACCCTGTTACACGGCAGCACTAGGGATTTGAACCGCTGAGCTGCCGACCTTTCAATCGACAAGCTCAACGTCCTAGCCCCTGAGCCACCACGTCTATTAAGCATCTATTAAACATCTATTAAGTCACCTCAAAGCCATATCTAGCCTCATCCTGGGGTACCACTTGCCCCCTTTGGCACCCAGTTCCCTCTCTCCTTCACCTGGAATGAGGCGGCACCACCCCTTCCATGGGCTGCACGCTCAGGCTGTTGATCCGCCCCTCTGAAAAACAGGAAGCGTCTCGGAAAGCAAAAGTGTAGGCTTTGTTCTCATCATTACGGATATCAATGCACTCGCGAGCTTCATGTCCTGGAAAGAGAAAGGCCTTTGCAGTGTGGAATTCATGGAATTTAGGAATTTATCCCTTCACTCGAGATAAAATGGCTTGGCAAAAACTTGTGAAACAGATCTTAGCGTGGCTTGGTGGGTGTGGCAGGGGAAGGATACTGCAAAATCCCCATTCCCACCTCCCTCTGGGGCCAGCCAGAGGTGGTATTTGTCGGTTCTCCAAACTACTCAAAATTTCCGCTATTGGTTCTCCAGAACCTGTCAGAACCTGCTGAATAACACCCCTGGCCTGGGGGACAGTGCGGGTTGTGGGATGCAGGGAAGAGACGCCTTCTGGATTTAACTCGCTCAGATGCAAACCCAACCTAATGGCCCTATTTCTCCATTTTGCATTAAATGTACCTAATTTACAATTAGCTCTTTATGAAATAATAGTCATAGAAAAACTCTGGATCAGTGGTGGTTTGCCCCCAGTCTGGTCCGGTCTGGTTCTATAGAACTGGCAGTAAAACTGGTGGGAGGCTCCGCCCACCTGCCACAACATCATCACCGGTGATCTGCACATGTGCAGAAGCTTCTGCGCGACTGCTCCCGGTAGTAAAGGTAAATAGAACCCACACCTATTCTGGATGCTGTACCTGATCAGAATATCTCAATTAGTAAGATAATTCAATCAGCAGCCCTTGACATAGTAATAATATTGTTATATTGAAATAAAAGAGCTTCAAGTGCTTTCATGAGTGATACAATGAGTTCAAAGACAGCATCCACAAACCACATAAAACTGCTGTGGTTCTCTAAAGAGCTCTCTGACAAATTGAGAAATGAAAAGGACAATTTTTTTAAAAAACAGGAAAATTGGCCTATAAACAAAAACCGTGTTTCAAATCTATAAAGCCCAATCTATAAAGCCCAAATCTATAAAGCACAAAGGTCTCCAACCTTGGTCCCTTTAAGACTTGTGGACTTCAATTCCCAGAGTCCCTCAGCCAGCAAAGCTGGCTGAGGAACTCTGGGAGTTGAAGTCCACAAGTCTTAAAGGGACCAAGGTTGGAGACCCCTGCTGTAAAGAATGCTAAGATCCTGGAGGTCCTACAAAAAGCCAAATGGAGCTTTTCTGCAAGTATCCGAATCCATTTGGTCCCATCAGGGAGCAACCTCCCCTGAAGTCCTGAACTCATCGCCCATTAAAGGGAGGGAGGAAGGGAGGAAGGGAGGGGGGGAATGGGAAGCATAAGTGGGGCTCCTCTTCCAGGTGCCCTGATTTAATATCTGCATTGCATTTTTCTTTCTGTGGACTTGAAACAGCTGAAGTTTTAAGTCAGCTGCATCAGCTGAAATTTTTACTTATCCCGTGAGATCTGCTTTTTGATCACAATGATTATATGTAGTCCTTGACTTGCAACCACAATTGAGCCCAACATTTCTGTTGTTAAGTGAGACATTTGTTAAGTGAGTTTTGGCCCATTTTATGACATTTCTTTCCCCGTTGTTAAGGGAATCACTGCTTCCCCAATTGACTTTGCTTGTCAGAAGGTTGCAAAAAGTAATTGCGTGACCCCAGGACACTGCAATGGTCATAAGTATGAACCAGTTGCCAAGCATCTGAATTTTGATCACATGAGCATGAAGATGTTGCAAATGTCATAACTGTGAAAAATGGTCATTTTTTTCAGTGCTGTTGTAACTTTGAATGGTCACTAAATGAATTGTTGTAAGTCAATTTTGTTGTAAGTTTAGCAGAGCTGATGGAAGACTGCCTCACATGCAGTGCAAGCAGGACCCCCGGACCCCTAAGCACCCGAGTCCTCTGGGGCTGTTCTTACCAATCAGAAGCGACTGGAGGTTCAGGTGGACTTTCTCAAAAGAGACAGCCGGGTCAGTGGTGTGACCCACCAGGAGGAAAGGGACCGTGATGTTGTGTTCGCAAATGGTGAAGTTCCAGAAGGATTCAGTAACATCCAGATGTTTGGGAATGAATTCGAATATGATCTAGAGAGGAAAAGACAGGTCAGGGTGGTTATCACTGTGTAGGATAATGGAACAATAGGGATCCCGA
Source organism: Ahaetulla prasina (assembly GCF_028640845.1). Lineage (NCBI taxonomy): Eukaryota > Metazoa > Chordata > Lepidosauria > Squamata > Colubridae > Ahaetulla > Ahaetulla prasina. Next base: position 25,778,577 of record NC_080550.1, on the reverse strand, counting down.
ATTTCCAAAGCCTTTAAAAGTATGCTAGAATTACAAAACAGCATTTAACTGTTGGATCTTTAAAGACTAAATAAGACTTAAAATATTAGTATATTAAAGACTTGGATTGAGTCTTTCACTGCTGTGGGAAGGACCACAGAGAGCTTTCTAACCAGCTGAGAAGCCTTCTGTCCTCATCTCCAAACTGCTAGAAATGAGAGTAAGGTAGGAGTAAATATTCCAACGTTCAGTATCTGCTCTCTCCCACCCCCGCCCCCACCCATGGAGAAGGAGAGCCACAACACCCTGGGGGAAAGAAAGGGAAGAAAGCCCTACGATGGGCTGAACCAGAAGAGAAGCCCAGCAGCTTGGAATTTGCTTCAAGTCTCCACCGGCTGCTCCCAGGCAGAAGGGGTTCAGAGCAGCTGTGGTGGAGGGCAGAGTAGCTGAGCCTGCTGGGCTTGAGCCCCCATCTTCTGCACACGCACCTCTATCTTCTTCTCTGGCCGGAGGAGTCCCCGCTCAGTGAAACAGATGAAGGCCGGGGGAGTCTTCCTCTCCTCCTGCTGCTCACACCTCCACTGGAAAGAGTAGGCGGCATTGGTGGGGTTCAGGATGGCAAAGCTCCTGCCGTGAAGAGAAGGGGATCATAAGGACCACCAACCAGATGTTTCCCTTCCATCAGTTGAAGCAGCAGGCATTTAATGTATTCGAAACAAATCTTTACATAGAGGAAAGTGTTACAAAACTATGCTTTACTGAGAGATTCAGTTCTGATAGTTGAGGCTGAAACTCCCTGCCTTTTTTGGCTGGACTGGCACAACATAATGGACTGGGTACCTGAGCTCCCTGGACACACACCTATCGAACTCTTGTTATGAGATGCCCACCACAGAAAGGACGTAAGAAACAAAATGCTGAGGAATTACAGGCATTGGATAAGGAAAAGGAAAGGAAATCTGGCTAAAATCTCTTGTCTTCGGCCTCCCTTTCTTCCTTCCATCACATACATCCAGGACTTTGTGCTCTGCGTTTTGTTCTTTCTCTCCGTCTGTCTTACATATGTGATTCTGGGTAGCTCACAAAGTTAATACACTCACACACACAAAAGCAAACACTAACCAAAACCATACAATAAAAGCCATTACAAACATTAAAAGAAATGAAAAACTATTTAAACATAACAGCCATAATCTGAGAAAGTGCAATCCAGCCTGCTAAAGATGTAATCACTTCGCAGGATCCATGCCACCACAACCTCAGGCAAGATGGTAAAGCCAAGAAGGGAAGGTAGAAATATTCTTTAAATAAGTCAGATGGCTGAAAGCAACATCATGGCATTGCAATGCCAGCCTTACCCCTTTTCCAGGCGCATCACACTATTAGTCACACACACACACATACATGCCAATGGAGCAGAGTTTGCCATGCAATGCTGGCACCTGGCGTTTGCCATTCAGAAGAGAGCAGATGCAGATGCATCTCCCCTTTCTCTTGGGGAGACCCTCTTCACCCCATTCAAACCTCTTCCTCTAAGCTCCTCCACTCTTCCTTCATGTATTTGCTTGCAACTGGATCCCCATTGATCCTCTCTACCACAAGTAATTTCACTTTTGAAATCAGCCCATATTATGGGTCTCTTGTTTTACAGAACTAGTCTGGATTGTCCATTTCCTCAGTGTGTATGTTTCTCGTGATCTACCCAATTCCTACTTCCAGATAACACAGGCAGAAGAGCCTCCACTCTGACTTCCTTTAACAAACCAAACCTAGAAGACACCACAGGAGTTGGTGATTGGAATTTGTACCACTGTCTCTCTACCAGCACTTGACATCGCAACATGTCTCCCTCCTTACTAAACTATATATATAAAAGCTGCGAGTCCCTTGGACTGCAAGGCAAACAAACAGTCCTAGAGGAGATCAACCCTGACTGCTCTTTAGAAGGCCAGATCCTGAAGATGAAAGGCCACCTAATGAGAAGGAAGGACTCACTGGAGAAGAGCATAATGCTCAGAAAGATTGAGGGCAAAAGAAGAAGGGGACGACAGAGAACGAGGTGGCTGGATGGAGTCACTGAAACAGTAGGCGTGAGCTTAAATGGACTCCAGAGGATGGCAGAGGATAGGAAAGCCTGGAGGAACGTTGTCTATGGGGTCATGATGGGTCGGACACGACTTTGCAACTATCAACTACCTCTTCCAAAAAAATGGATACCCATGCAACTTGATCGCTTAACTAACACAAACTGTGAAAAGGATAACACTGCCATATATCAAAAACATCTCAGAAACCACCAATCGACTGTTACAACCAAGTGGTATCACCACATCACGCAACTAAACTGCTCCAAAATACCCTAAGTAAATCTAAAGACCCAAAAGAAAAAAAAACCAGGGATAACCTACAACATATAGTGCATCTATGAAACACCAGCTAGCACTCAGAAGACATGATAATGTCTTGACCATAGTTCAAAGGCCTTAATTTAACCCTCCAAAGCACTTACAACCATTGCAAAATTTGCACACATATACAACCCCACACATACCCACACACACAGTCACTTGATTGCTACTTGAGCATTTGGCAATTACTTTGCAGTTTTGACCAGTTGCCAAGTGCCCCTCGACCAATGCAATTGCCATCTGCAATCTCCCTGGGGGCTTCCCCAGAAAGTCAGTGGTTTCCCCCTGGGTTTTAGCAGAGAGGATTGGGCCCGGGCTTCCCCCAACCCCCTGAGGCACCCCACACGTTCATTACTTTACCACACAGCCTCTAGTGCCAGAAGGACTGGGATTACAGTCATTGAGTGAAGCAGTCATATGATATCTCACTTCACTGTGCTCAACAACCAAGATTCCAGTCCCAATTGTGGTAGTGAGTCAAGGACTATCTCTACATCTATCCACAAATATCTTAAACCAGGGTAGCCATATAAATCAAAAATAAGTAAATAATAAAACACGTATTAAGGGCAGAAATTAAATCAGCTTATCATAACACACTATTATTTTATAAAATAACAATGAGAGACCCATAAGCTATATTGAAATAACCGCCTAAAATTTTACTTGAGTAAATCCCTAAAAACTGTTTCATATTTAAAGGGAAAGGTGTGGACCAGCACATGAACAATCCAGCTGGGCAGGGCCAGTGTAGGAAGGAGAGTCTAGAAGAGTCTCTCAAGGGCGGATGGCAAGGGGGGGAAAGTTCTACCCCCAGGATTGAAAGGAGGGAACCACACCACCTTCAGGGTGCTCTCCAGGTTAGACCGGGGCCAGAGCCAAATATGGCTCTGCTGGATGAAGATGATGACGCTTCCAAATGATCAAAGAATGTTTCTCGGTTGGCTTGAAGCTCACCTGCTGTTCTTGACATGGATTCCCACAGAGGTGAATTCAATTACTTTTGTTTGAGGGTCCAGACTCATCCCTCCTGGTCCTCGCAAGTCCGAATTGCGCCTGTTTGCAGTGATGTAATCAGAGTCTTCCAGCTCGAAGTGGCAATATGGCAGGAGGCTCTTCCCTTTCACAGCAACAACGGGCCCCTCCTCATCTAGCTTCAGATTAGGCATACTGTAAAGAAACAAGCCCGTATGAGGAATGAATGCAAAACAAGGGTTGAAGGATGTTCCAAGGCCCATGTAGGTGCTTGCTTTGCATTGAAACTCTCTTCGCCTGTCCCTTCATCACCAGGTGCCCAGAGAGAGGTGGAAGAGCAGGAGGCATGAACAGAGGTCGTGTCTGCTTAAAATAACATTCTCAAATATTTTTCTAGTTGAGCCATCTGGTTTGAAGGTTTGGTGAGCCTGAATTTTCTCAATTTTCAGTCAAACATTGTGCGACTTGGTCACTAGCAAGAGAAGAAAGAAAGTGATAGGAGAGCTCAGACATTTGAGATGCGAATGCAAAATTACTGGCTTGAGAGGCTGCTATGACATGAAAAGCCAAAGCCAAAACTGACATCTACTGTAGTTCAAACATCAAGATGGTACAGTTTTAATATCAGCAAATTTACAGAGGACACCAAGATGGGGGGAAATTGAGAACACTTTGGAAGATAGACTCAAGATTCAGAAGGATCATTACCGACTTAATCACTGAACCATATCCAGCAAGATGCAGTTCAGGGATGAGAAAAGTCAGGTGCTGCACTTAGGCAGGAAAAAACAAATGGATAGGTACAGAATGGACAGTACCTGGTTCAACAATATTAACTGTGAGGGGGGGTCTAGGAGTTTGAGTGGATCACCACTTAAGTATGAGCCAGCAGTATGCTGCAGTTGCCAAAACAGCCAATGCAGTCCTAAATTACATCAACAGACAGATAGCATCAAAATCATGAGGATAGAACTGTTTTATACTGCACTGGTGGCCCCACCCTTGGAATACTGCATCCAATTCTGGCCACCACACCACACAATGATGTTGAAGCCTTAGAACGTGTGCAGAGAAGAGCAACCAAGATGATTAGGGGACTATGATGAACGGTTGCAGGAACTGAGCATGGCTAGTCTAGTGAAGAGAAGGACCAGGACATGATAGCAGTATTCCAATATTTGAGGTCAAGCTATTTTCCAAAGCACCTGAAGGCCAGACAAAGAATAATGGATCAAGGAGAGATTCAACCTGAAAATAAGGAGAAAATTTCTGACAGTGAGAACAGTCAACCAATGGAACGGAAGTTGCCTTCAGAAGTTGTGGGAGCTTTGTCACTGGAAGCTCTCAAGAAGAGACTGGACTGCCATCTGTCAGAAATGGTGTATGGTCTCCTGCTGGCTGGGGGAGAGGTTGGATTAGCTGACCTACAAGGTCCCTTCCACTGGTGAAATGCTAGTGTTTCGGACTGGTTCAGCCGAACTGGTAGCGACGGCGGTGCATGATTCGGAGAACCGGTAGTGGTGCAGCATGAGGCTCCGCCCATCTGCCCAGATATCATTACTTCCTGGTTTTAACCAGGAAGTAACCTGTTTTTTGAGCCTCTGTGCATGTGCAGGTTTTGCGCATGTGCAGAGGGTCCAAGCGCGTGTGAAACCCGCTCTCCCAGGTGCTTGCCTGCCTTCGCAAGCTGGCCATGGGGGCCACCAGGAAGCCCGTGTGGAAGGCAGGCAAGCAAGCATGTCAGGGCCACCCGGCCGCGTTGAAGGGAGGGATCAGCCTACTCCCTTCCCAGCGGCCCTGCCATGCTTGCCTGCCTTCTACGTGGCCTTCCTGGCCTGCTTGCCTCCCCATGCCTGCTTGCCTCCCGAGGTCCAGTCCCCTCCCAGCCTTGATGGGAGACGTGCCACTTTCGCTCCAGCCCGGCCAGCGGGTGGGTGGCCGGCCCTTGGGGGAGACACAGCTGCTGCGCTGGGGCCAAGAGGGGCAGTGGTGGCAGCACTTCATGTGCAGCCCCAGGACATCTGCCCTCTCTCCTGGAGTGCCACTGCCGTCCCAGAGCTTGCCTTTGCCTCTGCAGCCCACTGGCCCTCTTGCCCTTCTCTTTCTGGGCTCAGTGTGCTTCTGCTTGTTGGGCCACTTCCCTGAAGCCGGCAACTCCGCGGCCAGCTGTTTTGCTTGCGCAGTGGCAGCAGCATCGGCATGGGGGAGGCAGGCAATCCAGATGCCCTGTGCTGGTGCTTATTTGGTGCAGCTGCAGGCAAACCAAGAGACAGTGGGACAAAGGGGCTGGTGCATTGGGATCGCCTCTGCCTCCCTCATGTCTCTGCTGGTGCCACCATGCAAGCCTCCCATGAGGAAAAAGTGGCTGGCTGCAGAGCTGCCAGCTTTGGAAAGTGGCCCAACAGGCAGAAGCGCTGCGCCCAGAAAGAGACGGGTGAAAGTCATTCTGCGCTGAAGCAGAGGCATTCCGAATCTTCAGCGTATCCCAGGATTGCAATGCTAAAGGCTTGGAACGGAGCTGCTATCATGAAAGGCAGGAAAATGGGGAGGAGGATTTTCCTGCCTGTCATCCATTCCTGAAGCTCAGCACAGACTGAGGGAAGGATGGTAGGTAGGAAAATTCCCCTCCCCATTTTCCTGCCATTCGCGACAAGGAGTGGCTGGGAGGGGAGGGGCGGGGTGAGGCACCCCTCGATGTGAGTGATGTTGAGTTGGCCACACCCACCCAGTCACATGACCCCTCACCACCACCAAGCCATTCCCACCAAACCACGCGCACAGAACTGTTAGGAAATTTTTTTTAAAATTTCATCCCTGGTGCATTCCAAGTCTGTTATTCTGAACTAGAGTTTATGCAAGGCAGGTTATTCCTTGTGACTCTCTGCGGAAGCAAAAGTTGGACATTAAAGAAGCAAGAAAGGAAGATATTAGTGCTTTTGGAGTTTGATGTTGGGGAGAGTCCCGAGAAGACTCTGGACAGCCCAGAACACAAATCAAGGATCATTGACCAAATCAACCCAGAGTTCTCACTTGAGGCAAGTATGTCCAGATTCAAATTATCCTTCTTTGGACCCATTATGCAAAACCCCAGCTCTCTTTTTCTGAAGAAGGTTCTGATGCCAAGAAGGGTGGCAGGAAAGAGAAGAAAAATGTGAAGCTGCAAGGTGGAAGGACTCGGTTACAGTGGCCATGAGTGAACTGCTGGGAGAATTGAAAGAACGGATCATGGAGAGGTTGTCATGGACAAAATCTCTATGTAGTTGCTAGAAGTAGAAAATGATTTGACAGCACATAATCAAAAAGGCAACAGGAGAGAAGTATACTTTTAGATCTGCCAGATTCTATTAATGTAACCTTAGAATAAACTACAGCTAGTTCTCTGGGTGTGCTTCTTGTCTGGACTACCATGCAAGGCTGGCAAGTTGAAAGAGGAAAATGCAGGCTCTAAATCCATTTCATAATCTTCTAGATCGAAAGGAGCAGAATGGTTTGGCACCTTACCTGTTGAACTCTGAGTGCAACATTCTGAGAGGATTGCAGCTTTAAAGACAGAAAGGACAGATGAGCCAAAGATGGAGAGAAAGGAAACTGGAGAGGAAGCAACCACAGCAGATGAAGCCAAGGCCAATTTTGCAGTTAGTAAATTCAAGATCAAATGTTTCTTGGGAGGATCTAGCCGGTCCCTATTGAAGGCACTGGGATAGCTATTCTTGTTGTTAAAGATTGTACAGCTTGATACAGAGGAATTACTATGCAACTCCCAGAAGCTGACTGATGACAGTAATCCTAAGGATGAGTAACTCAGATGCTGGGAATGACATCTTTCAAGAAGAGACTTGGAAAACCAGCTTTCACAGGCTCTTGTTCTTTAATGCTGCACTGATTAGGTGATATGGGGAAAATATCAGAAGAGGCAATCCTAGCTAGGGAAGGGGATCAAGAACGACATCTGGAATGTTACTGAGAATCCCGGAGGATATGAAGAGTGTGACAGTAATCCCAAATCTCACCCACACAAGTGGGAACAAGGATCTGAGGCTGCTCTTGTTCTCTCCTTTTAACCATTACAACTAGAGAACAAGGAAGAAGTGGAAGGAATTAAAGAAAGACCTAATATATATTAGTGTCACCTGTGAAAATCAAAATGCATCCACTGACAAAAGGGGGACCTGTAACTGTGTCATGTCAGGACTGAGACTTGAGATGCCAAACAGTTTGGATCATTGCCTGAACCAGTTGATCCTAGCTTGGGATCCTCGACCATTATGCCCTTCAAGAGTAAACTGTTGACACCAAAATAGGTTGCAACTTTCTGGTCTCCTCCAAGATAAAATAAGTGCCAGAAACAAGCTTCAGTGGGTTATCTCTTCCTTCCACACATGGCAATCTCCTGAAGAGCATTTTATAACATCCAGCCAAATTTCCACACAAAAATGCATTGCAACCAAAAGAAAACACAAACCAAGGATGGATATGAGAAAGATAACACAGACACTGAAGTTTTAAAAATCAAGCTTGGAGAAATTACTGATAAAATCAAAAAGGAACTGTGGAAAGTCATTATAGTGAGGACTTCTCACCAAAACATTCAGTGACAGAATGTTCTGGAATGTTCCTCTGCAGAGGAATAAGGCCAAGCATGCGATGATGCAACTGGTGGTGTTGGTTTTTTCCCCCCAAAATTGAAGCCAGTTTTGGGAAATGCTGAGTTGGAAAATGCCATCCACAGCAACCTGGCTAAGAATTCCTCCTATTCGGGTTTTCACTCTACTGTATTTTAACCTCCTTGGAGAACCTCTATCATTTCTGAATTAACTTTTTCATCCCCACAGCAACCTTAAGGCCCATTTGGCTGACATTTGGTTTTTGTCAGCCATGAAGCCCAACCAACTTCTAACGTTCAAAATGTTGGCACGAAACATGCTAACTTGTAGACCTGCTCCGAGTAATCTGGTCGCTCCAGCAACAAAAGGGTAAAGAATTTGGTCTGTTCTATATAATGCTCCAAAGTTTGTTCCAGACAAGTTTGGTTGAAATAATGGCAATCCATTTTCCCAAAGTGAGATGTCACATTTTGCCCTTTGCGTCCTCTCTCACAATACATTCAGGGGGGACTCAACATGGCAGTAATAACCGCCAGGGCAAAAGGAAAGAATTGTGGAAGGCTGCACCTTCTTGGCCAAGATTTAACCCATTTTACTATCAAACATGCCCACCATGGCTGGATGAGATGGTTTCTTACCTGCAGAGTAGCCGACCCTCAAACTCGCCTATTTCCTGGGGAGAGAATTTCACTTGGAGGGACTGAGATTTCCCAGGAGGGATCTTCCCACTGCTGGGCTCCATGAAGAATGGAGGGCGGGTGACCACTGGGAAGACGTAGGAAGAGAAACTCTCCAGCAGGCTTCCCAGCTGGCTGAAGGGCCGGCTAGGCTGGGCCTTGATGGAAGCAGTTGATGCTCTAGATGGGTCCCCTGGTGAAAGGAACAGTTTATTGACACATGTCTGCAAATACTTACTTTCTTCAGACTGACCTTCTGTTTGCTCCCCAAAATGGCTCCCTCCCGAAATTCTCAGACTGTAGGATATTAAACTGAGGAAATCTTTAAAATGAATCATCTATTGAGACACTCATCTACTGAAAGAAAGAAGCATTTTCTAGTTTACAGCAAACCACATCCCCGTCAACTGATATTCCAGAGCTGTTTTCCGCAGTTCAGTGTCCTCCAGAGTTTTGATTTCTGCTCCAGAACATCCATACCACGGGTGTCAAACTCACGGCCCACAGGCCAGATGAATCACGTGCTGGCTCCGCCCCCACCCAGTTTAGTGAAGGGGGGGGGAAATCCCGATACGTTATGTGACACCGCTGTGACGTCGTGAGTTTGATACCTCTGTCCTAGACAACAAAGTCGTAGCTGAGAATTCTGAGAACTGAAGTCCAAATCTGCGATAGCCTCTTCAGAGACTGTTGCAAGGCACAAAGGATGGTGGAAGACAATGCATAAACCAAAACAAAAGTCCTGCAGCATAGTTCTTGAGATCCTTGCAACAGGTGATTGTTAGGGAAGGAAGAGTAAGAGGAAAAGGGGCAGAGAAAGCTGTACCTTCTGGGCTTGTTGACAAAGGTTCAGTAGCAAAGTTGACAGCCTTCCCACCTTCTTCCATGACTACTTTCCAGGAATACTCCAGTTGCACATTCCCCACGTTGGACAGCTCCACCCTGAGAGGGCAACAGAGCAGGGAAGAAATGAAGGCTTTGCTCAGAGCTGGGATATATGAGAAAGGAGATCCAAAGGAGGTAACTGTGAGGACTGAAGGATCAAAGTCAGACGCAAAGAGGATGTAGGTGAAGGACAGGCAAAGTCTTCTTGATCATAATATTTTATTTGATCTCATCTTACTCACATGAACACCCTTGTTTGGAAGAGCAACGTGTCTCTGAAGTGCAAGGCATCCACATCCATTTTATACTGGGCAAAGTCAACGTTGGCACTCACTCGAAGCACCAGTTCCTGGCTATTCTCCTCCACAGTCATATGAGCAGGTTCTGGATCAGTCTCTATCACCTGCCCCAAAAACAGAAGGGTCAGAAGCAGCCCAGAAGGCTTGGTGCCCACCATCAGAGCTGCAGGCTGAAGTCTCTTGTTTGGCGGCTGCTCCAAGACAAGCGGGAAGAGGAGGAGGCCAGGAAGAGCAACCACCAGGAAAGTCCTACAAAGGCTGTGCTCTCTGCACATGCCACCGTGGCTGTGATGCAATTGCCTCAGGAGTACCAGTGAAGAAGGAGGTGGAGCAGGGCTGGCTCTCCTTCCTTCCTTCCATTCTACAGACCCTACACTTAGCCTGCCATGTCTGGATGGCCCTTAGATATGGTAGTAAGGGGGCACAGAGATCATCAGGATTTTTGCAGCAGCAGCAGCAACCCAGATATGGTACTTTACATCCATGAAATCAGAGGTGCTGAATGTGCTGAAGATGCACTGAAGGCAGTGGATGGGTGGCCATATAGGAAGGGTGGTTGGCACAACTCTTAGATTCTGGTTTCTTACCTTCTTTTTTGCTGGACGTATACTTGTGATGCCTTTTGACACATCCACCCATTTGACAGTATGCAAGCGATCATCCCAGTCCGGGACCTGGTCAGCAGGGCACTGGAAGGCAATTCTGGACACCTTGCACCTGAAGAGCTGCTCCCTGAGGGTGACGGGCAGGCTGGGCTTCAAAGCCAGAATGATGTTTTTAGTGCACTTTGCATGGAGATGGCCAACCTGGAGAGAAGGGTATTCAAACGTTTGAGACGGACAAAATTCTGAGAATCAAGGAAGCATTCATCAGCATTCATGTACTCTGGGCCATTTCACAGATACATCCACCTATTTTTCTTGGCAACAATCTGGAAGAGGCTTGCCCTCGCACTTCTGAAAGGCTTCCTTATCTAGCAAGAGCTACCAGTGCTCCCAAGCTGTACTTGAAAAACAAACAATCTTTTTTTTTATTTCATTTGTCACAACAGTATACACAAACATCAACATAAGAAAATCAATTACATTATAAAAGAATATATATATGTATATATGTATATATGTATATATGTATATATGTATATATATGTTTTCTGAGGTTTTCGCGGGTGTTTGTAGGTAGGTCTTTGGTTATTCGGGTTTTCTCCCGTGTAAAATTGGAAGTGTCTTGGCGACATTTCAACGAAGTCTCATTCGTCATCTTCAGGCTTCAGCTTCGTGCTTCTGGGAACAATGTGTGATTGCAGCTTTTTCTTCCTTTTTAACTGCTAGTGGGGGTTTGAACTGATTGGGTGGGAGCTTGGCTGTGCTCTGATTGGATGGGGGTTTTTTTGTGCTCTGATTGGCTGGGGGTGTGTCCTGTTTGGGTGGGGGCTTGGTTGTGCTCAGATTAGTCTGAGTTGCAGGGGGATTTGAGCTGGTGAGCTCCATTGCTGTTGTTTGGCTTCGTGTTTGTGGTCGTGCTACATCTTCATAGTGGGTGTCTGTCTGCTGCATGTATGGATTGGAGGGGTTTGAAATGGCTAATGTTGCAGCTGCGGTCTGGCTTCTGGTCCTTGGTCGTGCTTCCTAATCAGTGTGGGTTTGGGTCTGCTTTCTGGGTGCATGTGTGGTGGTGACATCCTGTGTGGACCTCGTGAGCCAAGACACTCATCTCTAGAACAAAACGCTTAGCTGACGAACAACACCTAAAAACCGAACTACACACTCTCACAAATGTACTAACATCCAATGGATTCCAGAGAAATAAGATTACCAAACTAATCCAAAAAGAACCCCCCACTAAAATCCAAGACAGAGAACAAGAGAACAGCACAGCCCTCCTCCCATATATATAAAAGGTACCACAGACAGAATCAGCAAGATCCTCCACAAATATAACATCAAGACAGCATTCTGCACAAACCAAAAAATATCCACCATCCTAAGAAACCCCAAAGACAAAATTGAGTTAGAAAATCAAGGAGTATATGAAATCCCATGCACCGCCTCCCCACCACATACATCGGACAAACCAACAGAAGAATAAGTGCACGCATTGAAGAACACAAGAACTCAGTCAAAAAAGAGGAACCAACTTCTTCCCTGGTCCAACACCTTAAAGCCACAGGACACGATATTGACTTTAAAAAGACCAGAACCATCGCCAAAACTGAACACTTTAACAACAGAATAATCAGAGAAGCCATTGAGATAGAAAAACGCCCACACAGCATGAACAAACGAGATGATACCTCCCGCCTACCAGCCATTTGGAAACCCGCCCTTATTGACAAACGAGTCCCTAACACGAGGAATGACACCAGAACCACACTCACGAGGTCCACACAGGATGTCACCACCACACATGCACCCAGAAAGCAGACCCAAACCCAGAAGCACGAAGCTGAAGCCTGAAGATGACGAATGAGACTTCGTCGAAACGTCGCCAAGACACTTCCAATTTTACGCGGGAGAAAACCCGAATAACCAAAGACCTACATACAAACACCCACAAAAACCTCAGAAAACAAATATATATATATCACACATTGCTCCCAGAAGCACGAAGCTGAAGCCTGAAGATGACGAATGAGACTTCGTCGAAACGTTGCCAAGACATTTCCAATTTCCAATTTTACACGGGAGAAAACCTGAACAACCAAAGACCTACATACAAACACCCGTGAAAACCTCAGGAAACAAATATATCACACATTGCTCCCAGAAGCACGAAGCTGAAGCCTGAAGATGACGAATGAGACTTCGTCGAAACGTCGCCAAGACATTTCCAATTTCCAATTTTACACGGGAGAAAACCCAAACAACCAAAGACCTACATATATATATATATATATATATACATATACATATACATATACATATACATATACATATACATATATATATATATATATATATATATATATATATATATATATACACATGTCTTTGGTTATTCGGGTTTTCTGTATATGTACTTCTCCACCCCAGGCCACCCCAATGAAGCTGTTGAAGTGCTGTCCTGGTGCGTGGAAGCCGTACGGGTCTGGATGGGGAGAAACAGGCTCAAGCTTAATCCCTCCAAGACGGAGTGGCTGTGGATGCCGGCACCCCGATTCAGTCAGCTGCAGCCGCGGCTGACTGTTGGAGGCGAGTTATTGGCCCCAAAGGATAGGGTGCGCAACTTAGGTGTCCTCCTGGATGAACGGCTGTCGTTTGAAGATCATTTGACGGCCGTCTCCAGGGGGGCCTTCCACCAGGTTCGCCTGGTTCGGCAGTTGCACCCCTTCCTTGATCGGGATGCCTTGTGCACGGTCACTCATGCGCTCGTTACCTCTCGCCTGGATTATTGTAATGCTCTCTACATGGGGCTCCCCTTGAAGTGCACTCGGAGGCTTCAGTTAGTCCAGAATGCAGCTGCGTGGGTGATAGAGGGAGCTCCACGTAGCTCCCATATAACATCGCTCCTGCGCAGACTGCACTGGCTGCCTGTGGCCTTTTGAGTGCGCTTTAAGGTGCTGGTTACGACCTTTAAAGCGCTCCATGGCTTAGGGCCTGGGTACTTACGGGACCGCCTGCTGTTACCACATGCCTCCCACCGACCCGTACGCTCTCACAGAGAGGGACTTCTCAGGGTGCCGTCCGCCAAGCAATGTCGGCTGGCGGCCCCCAGGGGAAGGTCCTTCTCTGTGGGGGCTCCCACACTCTGGAACGAACTTTCCCCGGGTTTACGCCAAATACCTGACCTTCGGACATTCCGTCGCGAACTGAAGACGCATCTTTTTATTTGCGCGGGGCTGTCTTAAATTGAATTTTATCTTTTATCAATTTTTAAACGGGGTTTTTAGTATGGAAATTTTTAATTTTAGGCTAATTTAAATAAGTTTTTTAAATGGTATTTTAATCTGTATATTGTATTGTTTTATCTTGCCTGTACACCGCCCTGAGTCCTTCGGGAGAAGGGCGGTATAAAAATCAAATAAATAAATAAATAAATTATATATATATATGAGCAAAAGTATGCAACAACCATGTTAATTTGTTATAACGAAAGGGAACAATAGGACAGGAACGGTAGGCACATTTGTGCTCTTATGTACGTCCCTTATTGTCCTCTTAAGAATGGGGTGAGGTCAATAGTGGACAGTTTTTGGTTGAAGATTTTGGGATTTTGAATAGAGACTATAGAGTCTGGTAATGAGTTCCAAGCGTTAATCTCTCTGTAAAAGTCAAGTAACTGCTGAATGACATGACAAAAAGCATGTTAAATCAGGAATGAGTGTATGGAACCCCAGAATCTCATTTTTGCCTCCCTTCCCAATGGATGGGACCAAAATGTTTTGCTCTATGTTTTAACTATTGGGGGAATAGGCAGCAGGGTCAAACTATATGCCTGGTTTCCCCTTCCTTCAGAGGCAACTCCCTCCCCAAATAGGCCCCCCATGATGCCATGGACCCCTCTGAAGACCAAATATGGGAAGTCCCAGGCCTGCCAAAGTTAGGAATCACTGGAGGCGTACCGACCTACCTGTGGGGAGAACTGGCAAGGGCCCACAGCGGGCCATTCAAATCTCATCACATCCGACTTGCTGTGATTTGTTATTGTGAACGCAGCCTGATACAGCTTCCCAATGTGGCAATCTCCAAACTGGATGTGGTCCATTCTCACTGCTGTCGGAGAAGAGGGCAAGCAGTCAGGACACACACACACCTGGCAGCTACACCTGGAGCCCTTCCCATCCCCTGTGCTGGCGAGACCAAGCGAGGCAGAAGGAGGAACATTGTACCAGAGGCTCTGCTGACCTTGCCTTGCCCTCAAATTGCGCATCCCCCACCCTTCCCGTCAAGAATGGCATCCGATTCGGCCAGTTCATGAATTAAAGAGGGAGAGAAAAAGCATTCAGTTGATGAACTGAGAGAAGACGTCCAACATTCAGACCTCTTCTCTTTCAGGACAGGAAAATGGGTGGAAGTGGCCTGGCCATGCCTCCACAGAGCAAGGCTGGGTCTCCTGGTGGAAGCCCTCTTGCTGGGCAAAGGAAGAGGAACAAGTGATTTGGGCCCTTTGTCCTGTGAGCCTTGAGGAACAAGAAGAGCCTTTGCACCCTCTGCAGTTTCTCAGGCTGACTCACCCTCTCCTGTGTTCTCATCTAGCTGCCCCTCAATGTCCTCTGCATCGGTCTCAGCCACTGGGCTATGAATATTGTCTAGCGTGACATTATCCTGGTAGCCTTCGCCAACCATCTGAATGCTGGTTTCTTCATACTGGTTGTCCACAATAGAGAGGTGGATCAGCCCTTCGACCCGCTGGACCAAGCTGGGCTGAAAAATCACGTCCAATTCAGCTGCCTCCCCGTTGTGCAGCACCAACGAGGCCGTGTGTGGTTTTCGGACTACAAAGATGCAAAGAGTGAGTATGAGTGCTAAAAGTGTGGAAAGAGTTCCCTTGCACTGTAGCAGAGACCCATAGCGGCCCAAAGACAGCTAGTCTGCACTCGCACTCGGCCCTCATCCCCTCCTTCCCAGCGCAGACGGAGCTCTTGCCCCAGGCAGAGAGGCAGCTTCTACCTCCATCGCTGGACTCGCTCTCCTCATTCTGAGAAGAGAGGTAAATGCACTGGGTGGTGGGCCTGGGCCTCAGGGTGAAGGCCCCACTCTCATCGGACACATCCAGGTACAACTGCAAGAGGGAACAATGCAGACAATAAACACCCTGAAATGGGACCCATGAAATTTGGCAAACTTTATAAAACATTTTATGACATAAAATTATCATAAAGTATTTTATGATCTAACAACAATGTCATAAAATATTTCCCGTGCTGATGTTTGACTGTGCTGTAGAGCTCAACGGGGGCTACTTTCAAGGCAGAAACATATTCTCTGAATGTATCCCTGAATTTTTAGGACCTTTTCCAGGGCATTAGAAGCCCTGTGACTGTCGAAGGCCTTGAGGAATCTAGTAAGGAAATCTCTGGCACAACAATATTGTCTAGCTCTCCTCATAGTTATTCAGCACCCACATTTTTTAGGGAAGAGTCTTGAGTCTCAGAAAGCTTTCCACAGCTCTGATTTCAATTGGCAACATGGAGACTACCTCAGGAACACTGGATTTCCCCAGTCTGTCTTCTCTTGTCCTTCTATCCACCCTCCCCCGCAATCTTAGCTGTCCTTGTTTTCTGATCCCTGGAAACAGGGCAGCTCTCAAAGAGGTGGAAGCAAGAGAGCAGCACTAATAGCCCAGCAAGGAAAGATGGCAGAGAGAGCACAATGGTGCTCTAACTGCTCCCCACTCAAGGCCCCTTTGCTAGTCTGCGATTGCTCTTCTGAGCATTGGCCGCTACCTTGACTAAAAGGCTGCCGCTGTTCTTAAGGACAAGGGGGAGCACTTCTGTGTGCCCTAAGAGGAGCCTTCTGAAGAGGAGGAGCGGGTTCCCCTTTTTATTGCGAAGAACAGGGCGCACAATGGTGATCTGAGGAAGGCTGCCATCTCCACTGACTTCAAAGGACAGAGCTCTTGATCTGGCAACCACACTGAAAGACAAGAGAAAGCATTGTTCTTATGTGCAGATTAGGAAACATGCCCTCTTCAGCAGCCAGTTGGGAATTACCTGGGCATTGCATCTACTGAAGCCTCAAAAATGCACTGGTAGTTTTGCATAGCCTGTGGTGAGAAGGTCAGGGTTGCAAAGGCATGCGAATGACTGGCGATGGACATGCGCACAGGATGGAGCTCAAAGGTGTCACTGATTCGGGCAGTGGACTGAGGAAACATCCATAGAGGAAGCAGAAGTTCAGAAATCACCCCAGAGAAAGCTCTGAGTAGCCCACCCACCACCCACCACTCCACCCGTTATACACTATGGAGTTTGGCTGCAGTATATTTCTAAGAGCTGTGGTGGTGCAGTGGTTAGAATGCAGTACCGGCTGCCGACAGTTCGGCAGTTTGATCCTCACCAGCTCAAGGTTGACTCAGACTTCCATCCTTCTGAAGTGGGTAAAATGAGGACTCAGATTGCTGGGGCAATATGCTGACTCTGTAAACCGCTTAGTGGGGGCTAGGAAGCACTGTGAAGTGGTGTATAAGTCTAAGTGCTATTGCTATTTCATGACTCAACCTGCCTGTAATGGGAATGGACAACCTCATCTTTCTGTCTATTCTAAGAAAAATCAGGAACAGCCGTGTGGGATTGGCCTCTCTAAATCAATGACTTCCAGAGCATCTACCCATTCGCAAGACAGGCAGGCGCAAGCACTCACCAAATTGCTACGTGATTAATGTTCATCTGAGCCTCCCATGAAATGAAATCGGACAATGTTACAAAACATGTCATGCAAACACTGTCCTCCTCTTACCTTGGCGGAAATGGGCTTGGTGGTCATGACAACATCGCAAGGGATCCGGCCAGGGTTGGAGATCTTGAAGCGGGCTGTTGCCTGGTGCCCAACCAGGACATTGTTAAAGAGAAACTTGTTCTCGTCTGTCACAAACACCCCTTCGCAGCCTATGGACTTCAGCACCTGGTTGAGATTGCCACTGTTACAGATCCGATGCTCCTCGTAAATGATCCCTGGATTGTCAGTCACAAATCCTTGGGAAACCAACATGACAGCAACTCTCAGGGACTCTTTCCTCATCATATGCACAAGACCACAGGAACTGCAGGAGGCAGTTTCAGCAAGGATCCTGGCAACTAATCAGCATTCCCCAACCCCTTCTACTAACTTCAGCTGCCTGCCTTCAACCTGAGAACTGTGAGGTTGACTTTTGCACTACCTTCAGGGGTGCTAGAGAGACATTCTCCCCAGACTTGAAGGGTCTCTGCTGAGATGAGACAACTGAGACAAAAGTTGCCTTGTCCTCCCTCCTCCCTGAACAAAAATAGGAATAGGAATAGAATAGAATCTGGAAGGGGCCTTGGAGGTCTTCTAGTCCAGCCCCCTGCTCAAGCAGGAGAACCTATCCATTTCAGATAAGTAACTGTCTAGTTTCTTCTTAAAAACCTCCAGCGATGGAACACCCACAATTTCTGGATGTAAGCTGTTCCACTGGTTAATTGTCCTCACTATTAGGAAGTTTCTCCTTAATTCCAGGTTACTTCTCTCTTTGATTAGTTTGACATCCCTGAATTAGAAGACCTCCAAGGTCCCTTCCAGTTCTATTTCTATTATTTCTATTTCTATTTCTAGATTCCCTACCACCCTGGGCCCCACCACACCTTACTTCCCAGGAGGCCTTGGCTAGCCACCAAGGACATTTATCTCATTAACAGGAGACCAAGTTCCCAGCTCAGAGAACCTCATCCATTTCCTTGGGGGTAATAGTATCAAACTCATTCCAAGTTAAAAAGCCAGACTAGGCTTCTATCAGCCTCAAAGTTCTGGCTAGCATTCAGCTGACATCCAACTTAGAGTGAATCTAAATGATTTGATACGAAGTGAGGTGAGAGGAACTTCTCTCACCCCTCTTGCAAGGTGTCTGGCCTTCAATAGTAGCAGCAGTCAAAAGCCTGGGCATAAGAAACCAAGACTGTGTTCGCTGAGCACAGTCCACCCATGTCTCCTGCTACATCTCCATCTGCCCTTAACTACACTAATATTCATGCCTGCCCTCCTCCTCAGGAGGCTAGGCCTCCATGCAGACCTGAGGTAACCTTCCTCCATTCCAAGGTGCTAATCAGAAATATTTTCAGAAATCTTTGTATGTTGCTAATCTCCCAGAAATGCATTCTAACATTTCTTTTGCCCATCTCTTTCTAAACCAGGCCTTCATCTAAGGCAGTGCTTCTCAATTATTTTCTGTCATGCCCCCCTAGGAAGAAGAAAACATTTTTCACGCCCCCCACGCGACTGTAAATAGTATCATTATTAAAAAAAACTTGTTTGCCGAGGTCAAACGCGCCCCCCTTTATGGAGCCTCGTGCCCCCCCTGGGGGGCGCGCCCCACTATTTGAGAAGCACTGATCTAAGGCAACTATTAAACCAGGCTGTTGTGACCCAGGTTCCTGGACCCGGACTCCTGGACTCGGATGATTCAGAAAGTGAGGGAGAAGACCTGGCAAGCCCTGCTTCTCTTGAGCCCTCTCCCTCCCTGGCACCCACTCAAAGGGAGGAGGAGGGGCCGGCAAGGCCTGATTCTCTGGAGCCTTCTTCTGATTTGGCAACGCCCCAAGAACAGTTTTGGAGTGATGCAAGACTGCGCAGACATGACTGGCGCGCGCAGCAGAAGCAGCGTTGGGATAAAGCCAAGTAATGATTGTCATGCAGTGACATCTGCAGAGACTATAAATAGGAGGCGGGACTTCCTGGTTTTTTGTCTTGGACAAAGCAATGAATTTGCACGGGCAAACTGTATCAATGGAGGGAAGAATATATTCGTGAGTAATTCTGGCCTTATCTATAATTTCCTCGTTATCTCCAGAAACTTGGCAGGCCCGTGGGTAGACGTGGCCAGGACATTTATCTATGTAAATAAATTAGAAAAGGAGGCCTCTGACTGACTGCTGGGAGTATTGGGGGGAGGGAAACAGAACACAGGCTGTCATCTAAACCAGGCCTTCATCTAAGGCAACTACTAAACAATTACATGTTTAATACCTCAGCTTGCTTCTCAGAAAAAATGAAATCCGATTTCCTGATTCTGGTGTGTAGACCATGGTTTGCATCCTCAGGCAGTGTAAGCCAGGAGCAAGAGAGAAGGTCTGCCTACCTGGGATGCAGGACTCTGCAACAAGGGTATAGAGCATGCCTCCAGGACTGTCTTCAGGGTCTCGGTCTGTGATCTCAATGATCAGGTATTCTTCACACTTCCCAGCAGGCTCAGCAAAGCAATCCACTGTGATGACCTGATGGCCTCCTGCGGCAATGTTTCCATACCCCGGAGACACAGTGAACATACCGGAAGAGAAGCGAGCCTGTGGAGAAGATATGAATTGCTTTCTCTTAAACAACTGCTGGCTGATACCAGCTGTTCTCCAGCAAAAGAGGGAGATGCAAACAAACAAGTTTGCAAAGGAGGCCTGGTGCTTCAGCAGTGGCAATTGTTTCCCAAGGGCCAGTGAAAACGGCAAAGTCTTTCCTTGATTCACAGAGAAGCACCCTAAGTGTGGGGTCCATGCTGGGGAATCACCTTCCTATGGTCCTCCCCACTGGAGCGGTACCTTCTGGATCATATGTCCCTGGCCCCATTTCCCTTGGAGACATTCCAGGGGCTTGAGATTCTGGAGCAACATGGAGAAAACTGGATGGGAGAATCCTGTCTCAAGCCCGTTTTCCCCAAATAAAGCATGAATGTTGCCTAATCAAGGGTGGACTTTGGTGGTGGTGGTGGAATTTACCAATTGGTGTCGCAGCGGGACGGATATGAGATAGTGGAGCTCTATGGAGCCCCACAAAACCCAGCCGATACCTGCCAGGAGACCTACAGGGTCAAAGCCACCCTGGAGGGATGGTGAAGAAAGAAGGGACGCTTTGTAGATTGTGAGGAAACAGCAATTTCCTCACTTGATCCCCAAAAAAACCCCTGATCGGCAGCAGAGACAATAGCCATTTTGGCAAGACTGAAGCTGTGACAACCGAGACAAGAAGATTTTGAGATGGAGCGGTTTGTGAATGGAGGATTGGAACTGGTGAGAAAACATTCAACTTCTATATTAGAGATCAAAATCCAAATAAAAGAGTTCTTTTTAAAAAAGCTTCTCCAAAATGCTAAGAAAGCGGTGATTTAACACATGGAGAAAGATTATAGACCCAAAAGTGAAACAAACTTTTAATGGAAGACTACGAAGCTTTAAAATATAGGAAGCTCTACTACAGTACTGGAACTTGTAGTAGTGTGAAAAGTGACTTAATCTGCGGATAACACTGTCTGATTACGGGAAGAAATCATATAAGGAAAAAGGAAATTTGTTTTTTTCCCTTCCTCCTCAATCTTTCTGACAATCAGCTGTTCAATCTTTGCTTTGTTTAATGCTGGAAGTTAGAATCGGGTGCCACCTACTGGTGAAAGAAGATATTATACTAGTACATGGTGGGAAAATACCTTGGCAAGTGAGGCTTGATTGATAACAGAAGAAAAACAAGAAGGAGGAGAAAGGAAATAGTAAAAGTCAAACGATACCTGGAAGGCCTCTTTAGTTTGGTTCTATATCTACTGGAGTTTTGGCTGCTTGGAAGTATTTAGTAAACCTTTTGAAGATTTTTAAGGCAAGGTGGATTATAATTAACAAGAAACAGTCTTGAAACTGAATACTTGATTCTGTGGATTAAAAAGATTTGGGGAAATCTGGTGGGCCAATCTGGATTATTAATACTATTTGATAGAACACTCTGCGAGGTGAAAGAAGAAAGGAGAAGGATTAAACAGGACTTTAAAATGTAAATAATTTTGAAGGTGCAAATTAAAATTTTTTAAGGACTATAGATTTTGTGGATTTTGAGGAACAGTCTTGGGACCGAGTAAACTTTATTAATACCTTGTTTTCCCCAAAATAAGACATCCTCTGATAATAAGCCCAATCAAGCTTTTGAGCACATAGCAATAGTTCAGGGTTCAAAAAAATATAAGACAAGGTCTTATTTTCAGGGAAACACGGTACTGGCATTTTTGGTGTTTCTAGGCAATTGGGATATTGGAATCTTGGTGGAATATTGAGTAACTTCCAGCCTATTAAATTATTACAAAATGTTTCAACAGGGGGAAACAAATTCAGTTCATAAAGAAATATCATTGATATTTCAATGTATTCAGGAAGATATGACAAGGAATCATAAGATGATGATGGAACTAATGCAGAATACAGATGTGAGACTAGAAAACCCCAACAAATGACAATAAAAAATGAACAAAAAACTCAGAAAATAGAAACCAGAAGGAGCTGAGGAAAGAATAGAGGAGATAAATCAAAAAATGTTACAAGCAGATTAAGATATGGAAGCGATAGTAATAATTCTTAAAACAGAACAGATAGATTACTTTTTAAGAGCTCAAAATATAGAAGAGAATAAAGAGAAAGATCTCCCAAAAGTCATGAAAGAATTACAGATGGGTGCTCTAGAGATCTAACAGCAAGAGATAGGTGTTGAGGCAGATGAAATACTTAAGATTAAATAAGTGTGATGTAAGGAGATACAAGATCCCAAGGGAGAAACATGAAAGATTTACCAAACAGTCAATAAGAGTTCAAATTCTAAAAAGGGCAAGAGATGATGGATAGATATAGAATACTTCTTAATAAGATGGCTATTTTATTAAGAGTTAGAAAGTAGAAATTGGAAAATAGTATTATAAATACTGATATATAATAGAAATATATTATAACTACAATGTATACACAAATGTTAGAAGTTGAAATCATAATCATAATGAAATCATACATTATGATTATGTATATCTAAATAGTATTATTATTATTATTATTATTATTATTTTACACCTAAACTTTTTTTTTTTTATTCAAAAAGTTTTACAAAATTTTTTTTTTCCCCTTTCCCCCCCTCCCCCTCCTTCGCAACCCCTCCCCGACTTCCGGAACGAGCACAAGGTATAGTTAAAAATAAAACAAACATATGCTAAAAAATTTTCATCCCAACTTAATTGTACCCCTACAATCATCAATTCCTAACTTCCCCCAAAAGCAATCAAAAATAATACATCATAATCATTCAAAAACAGTCTGATAACTCTTAGTCTGATATCTACGTTGAATATAGTCAATCCATTTTTTCCATTCCTTTAAGTATCTTTCTTGCATATTGTCTTTCAAAAAGGCTGATATCTTCGCCATCTCAGCCAAATTGGCAACTTTCAATATCCATTCTTCTATTGTTGGTACTTCTTTTTTCTTCCAATATTGTCTAAATAGTATTATTATCATTAGTATTGTGTATAAAGTAAATCGACCCAGACAATACACTGCTTACTAAGCACTTATGGATGTTAAAGAAAAAACTATAAATAAAATTATATATATAAAAAAAGGCTGGCCATCAGGGTGGAAGAAGTGCAAAGTAGAAGAAGCCATCCTTTGCCTACCTGCCCTATCAGGTTCATGTCTTTCTGCAAAGAGTCTGCGTGTTTGCTTTGCCTGCCCGTGCTCATAAAAGCGTTCTGCCGGCTGAGATCTGTGTCACGGGAACGGGAACTTTTGATATTAGAGTTTCTGAAAGAGGAAGCATTACAAAACAGTCAGAATCTTACCAGGCAGGGAAGGTTGCAAGAAGATGCACAGTCCACTTTCTGAGATGGTGTTTTACAAGCTTTCGGGATCATACCCACACTCACTTTCCCAGGGCCACAATAGACCTCCCCAAAGGAATCAAAAGAGAGATCTCACACACACACTGGCCAAGTTGGGAGATCAACTTGGTCTTTGTGGAGAATCTGAGCTCTGCTTCCACTTCCACATTTTACACTCCTGGGTTGTGGTAACTGTGACAGTTCTCACAAGAACATTTAATGCACGTATGCTTTTCCTTCCTTTGAAGTGCCAGTTCCTTTCTCAAGGAAAGAGCAGACTGGCTGTGAGGGCTGCCGTTCCCTACTCTGTTTCTCATGGTAGAACAGTTGGAAAAAGTTAAATTGAGGAGTGAGCAATATGTTGATGACAGGCTAGCCATCAATCCTGTCCAACAGCATCTCTGAGATGATCCAAATTCACTGCCCTTTTTGTAGACATGTAAATTCCTGATTGAAGTAGGACCATTGTCCCCCAAGAAGATGGTCCAAAACAAGAAGACCTCTGAATCAGTCTTCCTGATGGCTTCTCCGTGGGCTTTGCTTGTGGGAAGCTTGCAGAGAACTTCAGAAATCGTGATTGTGTGACCGCATTGTTGTGATGACTCTAAGTCCTTCCAGTTCAGGGTCATCATAACTTTGAATGGTTGCTGAATAAGTGGTTGTAAATACTTGATTGTACCACTTGTACTACCTATACTTGTACAATCAAGAAACTTCAGGGTAGATATCAGGAAGAGCTTCCTGATGGTACCATGTGTCATGCAGTGGAACAGGCTGTCGTGTAAGTGTCTCACTATGTGGGAGGTTCCCTTTTGCTGGAGGTCTTCAAAGGTCATCTATCAGAGATGATCTCATAGATCCCAGTTGAATGAATTGACCATTAAGATCTCTTCCAGGGGTGTGATTAAAACCAAAATTTACAATTGGGTACCAACCTTTAGAACATTCTCTGGACCAGAGAGGCTTCTGCTTCACTGGGATCACTTGGGCAGACAGCAATCTCTGAGTGCTGCCACATTTAGGAAAATTCTAAAGAAAGTGAAACTTTTTGCCAGGCAAAAACATTTCCCTTCTTCCAGGTATTTCTATAGATTATATTGGTTTCATTTTCAATGTTTATCTCTTTCTTGTGCTATTTACATATTGCCATTTTTGTTATAAGAAAGTTTTAGTATTTTAAATAACTTTGTAACCTGCTCTGAGAACTTTAATACAATTAATAAATCTCAAGAAACAAATGCACACATGAGCACATAGAAAGATGCAACTGTGCTGAGAAGTGAAATTTTGCTGTTCTCATCAGTGCTAAATATGTTTCTGTTCTATGGGCATCTGATTCCATGCACAGAACAAATCAGGCTGACAGATCCCAGCGGCCCGATCCCCGAAGACGAAGCTCACCCTTTCCTTGCTGTAATCACAACATCACGGACTTGCTTGCAGATGGTGAACTTAAAGTCCAGGACCCCTTTGTTCTCGATGGTGAAGCTGCTAGTCTTCCGGGTGCCGTTCATCAGCGGTCCCAAGTTAATGATGGATGGAGGGACAATATTGTACTTGCTGAATAAGGACAGCACTGACAATCGGATAGGGATGGTGGCGATGGTCTCCCCCCCCTCACAGAGGGAAGGCTCAATCACCTAGAGTGAGCGAGAGAAGAGGCTCAGGCCGATGGCTGGCTCCCACCTTGTTGGCTCTAATGCTAGCTGAGCCATCTTCTTGCCAGCCAGTTACACCCAGGGGTCTTACATGGCACTGCAGAATAGGCTTGTCCTCAATTTTTACTTCCTTCTTCGAATGAAAGACAATCTGGACCTGTGTAGGACGGTCATTGGGACTCAGATTCCCCTTCTGGGGCTGGATGGTGAACAGCTGACCCAGGTTAGACATCCCATATTCTGTGGATTCAATAACCAAGCTGGGGAAGAAGAACACAATCCTAAAAATCCACAGTCTCTTGCATCCATTTCTTTGTGGTGTGAGGTCTCATCATTTCAATTGCCCATCTATCCACCCACCCAACCGATCACAATTTCTTAGTCTAACTCTCCAAGAGCTTTGCGGAAGCCAGTGTGCCTCTCCAACCAACAAGCAGCCCACTGTGGCAAGGGAACTATTCCAGATTAAAAGCATGCATGTACACATTTTAAAATAAAAAAGGCCTCAAATAATATTTAAATAAAATGTGAACAATGCAGACTTTATTGAACAAAAAGGACGGGTGGGATTTGGATGGTTGGAATTATAGGACAAAAGTGTAAGCAAGGTGAACTCGAATGACTAATCTTTGAGGCTTTCACTGAGCTATAAAACTTTAATTAATGATACTGAAGGGAGCAAAGGGAATCCTCTGAAGAGCAGGGCTTACCTGAAAGCAATCTCATATTTGCCTTTGTTCTTCATTGATAACATCTGCTTAGCTTCGTCCATAACTCTGACAATCCCAAATTCCAAACCACCATTTGTTCCTGTAGGGCCACAAACAGAAAAGAAGGCACGAAGCTGAGGAAAATGCTCAAAACGCTCTTTTGTGTAATGCCTCTGCCTGACTCTGATGAGCAGAAACGTAGCTCCTCAGGAGTCACAGCCCAGCCCAGAAATGCCGATGCTCAGCTCTGACCGGGCCTTTGCCCGATAACAAAGATCTTCAAGATCAGGTGAATGACAACAACAACATGACATCCAACTTCCAATGTCAACGAAACTTCAAAAGAAAAGCCTCACAAAACAAAAAGATGCCAAGTGCAAGGGATTTCCCTGCCTCCTGGGTGAAGAGCTTCGTGGAATGGGGGGTATCCACATCGGTGGGGTGGGGGGAGAGAAAAAAGACCTCATTCCAGAGGACAGGTGCTATTACAGTCTTGAGCAGAGATATTGTTTAACTGAAGCAACCAAGAGCGCATCAACCCTGCTGGATGAAGTTGGCCAGACTGATGTTATGGGAGAGAGGCTATCTGTCATGTAGTCGGACCCTATGCCATGTAGGAGGAGGCAACATATTTATATGTGTCTTTTTGGGGTTTTTTTCTCTTCTGTAATGTACATTTTTTTCAACGTTTTGTTTATCTTTGCATTGCTTTTGTAAGATTTCTTTTTTCTCTTTGTATTTTAACTTTCTGAATAAAATAAAAATGTGTGGAAAAGTGCTTCCTTTGACAGCAAGGATCCAACCTCCATCACTGTCTGGAAGGTCAGGTGGAAAGGAAGGGTAGCAGAAATGGCTGTGGACCAAGGGGGGTAACTGGGGCAGGACGGGGGACAGAATACAACTGATTCTCTTCAAATGCTTCCCAGTGAGCACTCAGATGAAAACCCTCAGAGTTTCAAAAAAAGTCTTAATTTTAATTTAATATAAATAAATAAATAAATAACTTACCTTTGGGGAAACTGATGTCCAGGGCCACATCATAGGCCTCAGCAACAATCTGTATATTTTCAATCTGAACAATCCCCAGAATATTTTCAGCATCAGAAACCTAAAATGATCACAAGGATTGTTATTCCGATGGATCCCGTAGTTGGCGGGGTCAGCCCTTGGCGCTGCCTGCTGAAGACCAGAGCCTGTCGGCTCTCTTTCATAGATGTACTCCTACGTATTATATGAGCTGCCAAGGGTATTGGGTGATTGAAGGGGGATATGTTATTTGATGAATAAATAGCAAATAAAGAATCGTGGAAGAACACTGTTCCAGCCACAGACTGTGACAGAAAAGACACAATTCTTGAGACTTGATAGATGATCCTGTCAGCATGATCATGTACACCAGACTAAGAAACCAAAATCCTGTGAGCCAATATTTCTTTTACTATAAGGTTACAGCAACAAAATCTTGCAAGCCGGAAGGCATCTCCCACCCTTTGATCTTTCTGAAAACTGTATGTGTGTTGGGGGGGGGGGTTGTCTGTGTTGACTTCAACTCAGATGGCTTTTGGCTGACCATTTTGTCTTGTTTGCTGCTCTTCTCCTGTCCCTCAAGATTGCCACTTCTCCCCATTAGCTTCCATGTCCAACCCTGCCCCCACCCCATGTTCCTAGATCCTCTTCTCCCAGCAACTCCCCAAGAGCCCACAAGAAACCCTATGATAAGGCTGTATTATCTTGAGGAGAAAATTCCTCCTCTCGTTCTTGCTGCTTCTGCGAGGCTGCCTATCCTTCCTCTTCCCATGCCAGAAGTTGCTGCCTCCTTTCCCTCCAGTCCCGTGTCTCTGGTGCAGATGGAGCTGGACATCTTCCCTGCCCTACTTAGCTCTGTGGGCCCCGCAACCCAGAGAAGGCAGGCCCTGGCTCATTTTGGGTTGCCTCAGCCTCTTGCGATGGCAGTACCTGTCAGGGAGAGGATTTGTCGGGAAACTGGTCATGAAATGGAAACTTGGCAAAATCCTTTCATCTCTTGTTAATGGTCTCATCAAAATCAAATCCAGCAAGTTTTCCGAGCTGTATGGCTTGCTTTGCCCTGTCCCACGGAGGACTCACCTCCAGCCGGATAGCCTTCTTGAGGTTGAGGGCCTTTGTGGCCTTGAAGTTGACCAGCAGGCAGTGCTCAGTGAAGGGCTCGATGATGCCGATGTCCTCAGACAAGCAGAAGTCGTCGCCAATGTTCTCCAGGCCGCTGATCCGCCAGGCGACTGGCAGGGGAGTCACGTTTTTTAGATAAAGTGACTTTGTTTCCTTTCTGTAAGAACAAGAGAAGCCGGGCAGATGCTAATACATCTTGAAACCCAACTTCAGTCTCTCTGCAGTATTAGGCTTTGTTTTTCTGAATTATTTTATTTTGATTACTTTTCCAATACGAAGTTATTTATGTATTTATATTAATGTATCTTACTTATTAACTTTATTGAATTTGTATGGCCACCTATTTCATCTAAGCAACTCTGGGTGGCTCATACAGATTTTTAAACAAATAATCCAATAAAACATTAAAAACCAATTTATTATATAGAAACATATAAAACATATTAAAAGTCTCTATAATCAGTTTACAAAACAGAACATCACAATCAGCAGCAGAATCCTTTCTAGCTCAGCTCAACACAGTCACTGTAGGAGCCTCCTGCCATTTCCAGGCACCCCTTCCCCAAAACATTGGCAGAGCCATGTGTGCAGAACCTTGTTAAAAGGCTGGGAGGGTCGGGGCCAATTTAAGGTCTGGAAAGATGAAGGTGCTCACAGGGCAGGGGCCACAACAGAGAAGACTCTCCTCCTGGGTCCCACTATATAACCTAGTTTTGTAAACAGGACCTATAACATGCCCCTCCTGCTGATCCTGATGCAAGAGGTAGAGGTGACAGGAGAGGGGTGGTCCCTTAAATAACTTGCATTAGAGGACAGTAAGCAAGTACAGTAGGAATACAATAGGAATACACTGGCTTTGCCAAATGCCCTCACAGTTGCCAGCACCAGTGCACTGCTTTTGCTGTTTATTCCCATTATGTGTCTGCTTACTCTCTTCTAATCCCTTCCTCTTCTTCTCTCTGCAAAGGGAGAGAAAGGAAAAACAAGAGGTCAGACATAGAACAATGCATACTGACTGTAATGGTGATCACATGACTGAGGGATGCTGCTAATGTAAATGGTTGTAATGTTTTTTTTTTTTTGCTTTATTTATTTATTTATTTATTTATTTATTTATTATTTAAATTTATATACCGCCCTATCTCCCAAAGGACTCAGGGCGGTTCACAGGCATATAAAACATCAATATACAAAATTAAAATAATCTTTAAAAAACTTATTCCAATGCCCTATCATTAAAAATAGAAATATAAATATTAAAAATCAATTTAAAACCCCTATAAAATTTAAAATCTAAGCCAGTCCTGCACAGATGAATAAATGTGTCTTGAGCTCGCGACGGAAGGTTCGAAGGTCCGGAAGTTGACGGAGTCCTGGGGGGAGCTCGTTCCAGAGGGCGGGAGCCCCCACAGAGAAGGCCTTTCCCCTGGGCGTCGCCAGACGACACTGCCTAGCTGACGGCACCCTGAGGAGTCCCTCCCTGTGAGAGCGCACGGGTCGGTGAGAGGTATCTGGTCGCAGTAGGCGGTCCCGTAGATAACCCGGCCCTATGCCATGGAGCGCTTTAAAGGTGGTCACCAAAACCTTGAAGCGCACCCGGAAGGCCACAGGTAGCCAGTGCAGCCTGCGCAGGATGGGTGTTATGCGGGAGCCACGGGGGGCTCCATCTATCACCCGCGCAGCCGCATTCTGGACTAACTGCAGCCTCCGGATGCCCTTCAAGGGGAGCCCCATGTAGAGAGCGTTGCAGTAATCCAGGCGAGACGTCACGAGAGCGTGAGTGACCGTGCATAGGGCCTCCCGGTCCAGAAAGGGGCGCAACTGGCGCACCAGGCGAACCTGGTAGAACGCTCTCCTGGAGACGGCCGTCAAATGATCTTCTAGAGACAGCCGTTCATCCAGGAGGACGCCTAAGTTGCGCACCCTCTCCATCGGGGCCAATGACTCGCCACCGATGGTCAGCCGCGGATTTAGCTGACTGTACCGGGATGCCGGCATCCACAGCCACTCTGTCTTGGAGGGATTGAGCTTGAGCCTGTTTCTCCCCATCCAGACCCGTACGGCCTCCAGACACCGGGACAGCACTTGATAACCGTTGGGGTGGTCCGGTGTGAAAAGTACAGCTGGGTGTCATCCGCATACAGCTGGTACTTCACACCGAAACCACTGATGATCTCACCCAGCGGCTTCATGTAGATGTTAAACAGAAGGGGCGAGAGAATCGACCCCTGCGGCACCCCACAAGTGAGGCGCCTCGGAGCCGACCTCTGCCCCCCTGTCAACACCGACTGCGACCGGTCGGAGAGATAGGAGGAGAACCACCGATAAACGGTGCCTCCCACTCCCAATCCCTCCAACCGGCGCAGCAGGATACCATGGTCGATGGTATCGAAAGCCGCTGAGAGGTCTAATAGGACCAGGGCAGAGGAACAACCCTATCCCTGGCCCTCCAGAGATCATCCACCAACGCGACCAAAGCCGTCTCCGTGCTGTAACCGGGTCGGAAACCGGACTGGAACGGGTCTAGATAGACAGTTTCATCCAGGTGCAAGGGAAACTGATATGCCACCATACTCTCTACAACCTTCGCCGCGAAGCGAAGGTTGGAGACCGGACGATAATTACCTAAAACAGCCGGGTCCAGGGAAGGCTTCTTGAGGAGGGGCCTCACCACCGCCTCTTTCAAGGCGGCCGGAAAGACACCCTCCACCAAAGAAGCGCTCGTAATCGCCTGGAGCCAGCCTCGTGTCACCTCCTGCGTGGCCAGCACCAACCAGGAGGGGCACGGGTCCAGTAAACATGTGGTGGCATTCAGCCTCCCCAACAACCTGTCCATGTCCTCGGGAGCGACAGGGTCAAACTCATCCCATACAATGTCACCAAGACCACCCTCAGCCGTCTCACCCGTATCACCGCAATCTTGGTCCAAGCCATCCCGAAGCTGAACGATTTTATCGTATAGATAACCGTTAAACTCCTCAGCACGTCCCTGCAACGGGTCATCCCGCTCCCCCTGGTGTAGGAGGGAGCGGGTCACCCGAAACAGGGCGGCTGGGCGGTTATCTGCCGATGCAATGAGGGAGGAGGCGTAGGTACGCCTCGCTTCGCTCATTGCCACTAGGTAAGCCGTAGTATAGGACTTCACTAGTGTCCGATCAGCTTCTGAATGGCTACACCTCCAGGAACTCTCTAGGCGTCTTCTCCGCGCTTCATCCTCTCAGCTCCTCGGAGAACCAAGGAGCTGGTTGGGACCCGCGCCGGGTCAGAGGTCGCAAAGGCACGACCGGTCTAAGGCCCCGCCGCGCCCGTTCCCAGGCCGCAACAAGTTCCTCAGCCGAGCCGTGAGCCAGACCCTCAGGAAATGGCCCAAGCTCCGTCCGGAACCCCTCCAGGTCCATCAGGCGCCTGGGACGGAACCAACGTGTCGGCTCCGTCTCCCTGCGGTGGTGAATGGCGGTCAGAAAGTCCAGACGAAGAAGAGAGTGATCTGACCATGACAAAGGTTCAATGACTATTTCCTTTAAGTCCAGATCTCTCAACCACTGACCAGAGACAAAAATCAGGTCCAGAGTGCCACCCCCAACGTGAGTAGGGCCATCAACTACTTGGGTCAGGTCCAAGGCCGTCATGGAAGCCATGAACTCCCGAGCTACCGTCGATGACGAGCCGGACGATGGCAAGTTAAAGTCCCCCACGACTAAAAGTCTGGGGGTCTCAACTGCCACCCCAGCAAGCACCTCCAGGAGCTCGGGCAGGGCAGCTGTCACGTAGCAAGGAGCCAGGTACGCGACCAGCAAGCCCATCTGACATCTATGACCCCATCTCACAAAGAGGGATTCGCACCCGGCAATCTGAGGTACAGTGGTCTCCCTCGGCTCTAGACTCTCTCTAATCACAACCGCCACCCCACCACCCCTACCCTGGCCCCTCGGCTGATGAAATGCTCGGAAACCCGGTGGGCACATCTGAACAAGGGGCACGCCCCCTTCTGGGCCCAACCAGGTCTCCGTAATGCCCATAAGGTCCGCGGCACCCCCCTGAATAAGATCGTGAATTAGGGGGGCCTTATTGGCCACGGACCGAGCATTGCATAACATCAGCCGAAGGCCAGGGCCCTGAGGATCCTGACCATCCGGGGAACGGGAGAAGTTTGAGGGCTCGGGGCGCGCGATCGCCTGTAAGCATCGAGCGCGCACCCCCCTAACACGATATGAGCCCCCACTTCCGCCATATCTGCCCCTCCCCCTTACCGTGGAAATAGCACCACCCTCGACCAATGGAACACCGACTCCCCCCATGACCCTCGGACCCGCCCACCCCCCGCCACGAGCATGCGCAGGAACTGGACTCCCCCCCGACGGGTTACCCCAACACCCACCCCTCCTCCCACCCCCAACCCAAGCCCGTCGGTTTCCTCCCCTTAAAATCCCTTTAAAACTCCCTTAAAAATCTATTAAAACAGCCAATTAAAAAACCCCTAAGCCTCCTATTTTTCGCATGCCACCTCTCGGGACTCCAAAGCCCGTCCTCAAGGTGGGCCCTCGATAATCTGGAGGGCCAGACCCGCGAGAGAGGGGCATCTCGCAGGGCAAGTAGGTCAGCCGCGGTAAATGTTCGCATCACTGAGACGGTCCGGGCAAGGCCCATCCTGGGCTGGTCAAGTTGGCAGCAAAAGTCATAACAGATGATAAAATGACCATGACCAGTCTGTCCTGATGGGAAATAGTTCGAGATAATCCATGTGCGGTAGATGGCAAAACCGCTGACTCAGTCAGTTCACCACCCCATACAAACGACCTGGGGTGGGCTAAGGAAGAAGGGGAGAGGAACGATGGTAGAAATGTTATAAAGATGGTAAATAGTGGAGGGGTGTCCGCTGGACCCGCGGGCCTTCCTCCGGCGCTGCCACATATCCGCGCCACTAGGGCAAGGTCACAGCCACCCTGGGCCTATCGGGCCATCCGCCACTTCAAAGCACCGAGGCAGGCCGCTGCCGCCCACCGCCTCCGCCAGGCCATCGCCGCCGGAAACGCCCCCATCGCCACCGCGAGCAGGCCACTGGAGCTCCCCCAGATGAGAGGGGGACACCCGTCGCCAAATCCGCCAGCAGACCCAGGGCTCACCGGTGCCAACGTCCGACGGAGAGGGAAGGGCCAGGCCGCCGCCCTCGCCACCGCAGGTTCAAAGAGGCCGATGGAGCCCGGGCGGCCCTCCAGATCTTCATTGGGGCGCAGCCCCTCCGGGGCTCCTCCCATCGCCACCGGAGACGCCCAAACTCCAGACCCAACTTCCAAACTTCCAAACTGGCCAAGTCTTCCAGGCAGGGTCCAGGGGGCGCTGCCAACGCCCCCCTACCCCCCGCCGCCGCCGCCGCCGCCAAATCGCCGAAAAAGGCTGGCGGCGGCTCGGCAGGCCGCTAGGCCGCCAGGATTACCGCTGAGACGCCGTGGCTCCGCCGTGACTCCGGGGCTTCTCCCAACGCCCCGCGGAGTCACACAGCGCCCAGCCACCCTATTTACGGGTGGCTGGATCTTCCTCCATCAGGGCAGGGGCCTATGATGGTATTAAGGCCCCCCCCAGACCCAAAAAGAGCCCGGAAGGCCCGTCGCCGCGCCCCGATCAGCAGGGCGGCGCCATCTTGGACATGCGCAGCGAAATATTAGGAACTCTGAATGGTCACTGAACAAGTAGTCAATATCAAGGATGACCTATACTGATAATATTGGGTACAAAGAAGAGGCAAGAAAATTATACTGAGAAATTTTAAAAAGTATTATAACCCTGGATATCAAACAATGAACTTTAGAAATGTGTACAATTCAGTCATTTTTGAAAAGGCTATTTTTGTTACTAAACAAAAATGAGTTCCATAAATTTCCTTTTGGCATAGTTTTCCTAATAGTTTACAAGAATAGACATTTTTTTTTAGTTTTGATACCCTGCATTTTATTCTGGGAAGTCGGGGTGGGGGGTGGGGGGTAAGGGGGAGGGGAATTGGGGGGTTGAGGCTAGAGATGGAATGATGGTTAATGTACAGGGATTATTGAAGATGTATAAATATAATTAATGTAGGGTCGGGTCTGCCCAGTTACCATTTTAGAACGGTGGGGAGGGAGAAAAGAAAGAGTAGGAGGTAGGAAAGAGGAGAAGAGGAAGGAAGAGGGGTAGAAGAGGGAGAAGGAGTGTAGGGTGGAGGGAGGAGAGGATGTAGATAAGAGAAGGAGAGGAAGGTCTGGAAAGTAAAAGAAGGTAGAAGAGGGAAGAGTGTTAAAAAGGGGGGTGGTGACTGGGCAGGGCCGACTAATTGTATATAACTGTACATTGAATGAGTTGTTTGACATGATTGTAAAAATAAAACTTTTTTATGGAAGAAAAAAGAAGAATAGACAATTTTTTGTGCAATTTCATACATTGTTGTTACATGTCAAAATGTGTGATATAATATATTAAATATGCGATCATTAGGTGATTTACACTGCCACCTTCAGTTTTTTTCTGTTTATTTTTTATTTTTCCTCTTTGTTTTAGCTGTACAATTTCATTAATTGATTTGTTAGCTATTACTATTGTTTTGTTTCTGCATGTTGGTTTTTTTATATTTGTCTTTTAAAAATTTCAATCATTTTTTAAACAT